>NC_080698.1:9747208-10434121 GCF_030445035.2 Dasypus novemcinctus | reverse complement strand
TATTATTGTCAGACAAAATAAGCAGGGAAGCAGACTTGGCCCAATGGTTAGGGCATCTGCCTACCACATGGGAGGTCCACGGTTCAAACCCAGGGCCTCCTTGACTCGTGTGGAGCTGGCACATATGCAGTGCCGATGCGTGCAAGGAGTGCCCTGCCACGCAGGGGTGTCCCCCGCATAGGGGCATGCCCTGTAAGGAGAGCCACCCAGCACGAAAGAAAGTACAGCCTGCCCAAGAATGGCACTGCACACAAGCTGACACAACAAGATGATGCAACAAAAAGAAACACAAATTCCCAGTGCTGCTGATAAGGATAGAAGCAGTCACAGAGGAACACACAGCAAATGGACACAGAGAGCAGACAACTGGGGGAGGGGGAGGAAGGGGAGAGAAATAAATAAAAAAACAAATCTTTAAGAAAAAAAAAAGCATCTGACAAAACACAACATCATTTCCTGATAAAAACACTTGGAAAACTAGGAATAAAGGAAAACTTTCTCAACATGGTGAAGGGTATTTACAAAAAAAAAAAACAAAACCAGCAAATATCATACTCTATGCTGAAAAGACTGAAAGCTTCCCCCTAAGATCAGGGACAAGTCAAGGATGCCTGTTGTCACCACTGTCGTTCAACAATGTACTCGGGAAGCAGACTTGGCCCAGTGGTTAGGGCATCCGTCTACCACATGGGAGGTCTACGGCTCAAACCCCAGGCCTCCTTGACCCGTGTGGAGCTGGCCCACGCGCAGTGCTGATGCACGCAAGGAGTGCACCCCATAAGGAGAGCCACCCAACGCGAAAGAAAGTGCAGCCTGCCTAGGAATGGTGCTGCACACACAGAGAGCTGACACAACAAGATGGCGCAACAAAAAGAAACACAGATTCCCGTGCCGCTGACAACAACAGAAGTGGACAAAGAAGAACACGCAGCAAATAGACACAGAGAACAGACAACTGGGGCGGGGGGGGGGGGGCGGAGGAAGGGGAGAGAAATAAATAAATAAGTCTTTTTTTAAAAATTACTCATAAAAACAACAACAACAACAATGTACTGGAAGTTCTAGCCAGAACTTAGAATTAGGCAAGAGAAAAAAAATAAAGGGCAATCAAATTGGAATAGAATACATCAAATTATTCTTACTTGCAGATGATATGACTATATATATATATATGTATATAAAATCCCAAAGAATCTACAAGAAAAACTATTAGAGCTAATTCAGCAAAGTTGCAGGATACAAGGTAAACATGCAGAGGTCAGTTGGGTTTCTACATACCGGGAATGAATAATCTGAAAAATAAATCAAGAAAACAATTCCGGGAAACGGACTTTGGCCCAGTGGTTAGGGCGTCTGTCTACCACATGGGAGGCCCGTGGTTCAAGCCCCGGGCCTCCTTGACCCGTGTGGAGCTGGCCCATGCGCAGTGCTGATGCGCGCAAGGAGTGCCGTGCCACACAGGGGTGTCCCCCGCGTAGGGGAGCCCCACGCGCAAGGAGTGCACCCATAAGGAGAGCCGCCCAGCGCGAAGAAGGGAGCAGCCTGCCGAGGAATGGCGCCGCCCACACTTGCCGTGCCGCTGACGACAACAGAAGCGGACAAAGAAACAAGACGCAGCAAAAAGACACAGAAAACAGACAACCGGGGGAGGGGAGGGGAATTAAATAAATAAAAATAAATCTTTTAAAAAAAAAAAAAAAGAAAAGAAAACAATTCCATTTACAATAAAAGAATAAAATACCTAAGAATAAATTTAACCAAGGCAAAAAAACATATACACTGAAAACTATAAAACATTGGTGAAAGTAATTTAAGAAGACCTAATAAAATGGAAAGACAACTATGTTCATGGATTGGAAGGCAATATTGTTACGTCAAAGAAGAGGAGGTACCTCATCCTGAATGTACAGGGCTGGTCAGGTGTGTTGGACCACGAATGGTTCCCTGCATTTTGAGCCTTTTCTTCATTGCACTGGTTCTCAGTTCCTTGAGTACCTCCTCTTGCTGTGGTCTGAGTCCTAAACTACACTGTCTGCCTCCTGTTTGAGAGCTGCTCTGTCTCTAGAGCAGGGTTTACAACCATTTGGGATTCCATGCCCCCAGAACATTGACATCAGAGTCTTTGGGGGTAGGACCCAGGCAACAGCTTGTTTAATCCCTGCCCAGGTGATTCTAATGCGCAGCCAGGGTTGACAGCCACCACATCAGAGTTTAGCAGAGGTAGTGTCCTCACCTGGGTTGTCCTGGCACAAAGAAAGTACTCATAAGCATTTATCAAATAGAGTTTTTTCTAACTCCTTCTCACCCTCCAGCTCGCAATATCTCCTAAGAGTTCCTTCTCAGGAAACTGCTGCCCAAAGGCCCCCCACTATCTGATACCTTTTCTTACTCACTGAATTCTTAGAAAACTGACAGCAGGGGACAGGCCTTATTTGCTCACGTAGCCTACTGATAACACAGGGAAGACAAAAGCATTCACTGAGGGAGAACCATGACAAGGACCACCTGAAACACCACGGCACACCTGCTTCACAAGTGTGTTCAAGGAACAGCACACTATTACCTCAAAAGCCCTGACAAAGGTGCTATAGGCACTGCCTCACGGAGCTGGGCTTTGGGCATCCTGCGGCCCACAGCTATAGCGTCCCTGGAACAGACACTCTGGCTATCCTTCCTCTTTGGAGAGCAGCTCAGTGATTCTGATAATTTCCCTACCAGTTAAGTAGAAACAAGTTCCTCCTGAGAGGCCAGCCCTGCTTTTGTTTCTAAAGCCCATTTTATTCTGCTAATATGTGTTCACCTTGGTCCACTTGAAACAAAAATCAAGAACTGGACACCCATGAAACTCCTTTATTCATTTGCAACACAATTAAATAACTGAATACAAATTAGATGGATTTAAAAGATTTTCAGTTGGCCACTAGTGCTGAGCATGCGTGCCTCAGTGTGCGCACAGGCTCCAAGTTTGCCAACCCTGCGAGCTCGTGAGGCATCCCCGACTGGGATGTACACAGGTAAGGGTCCTGCACAGGTGAGGGCTCAGCGCAGTGCAACTATTTCAACCCTATTTGTACCTTAACAGGATGAGGAGGTTTTTGTTACTGTACACTACACAGAAGGGACAGGCAAATGCCACAGAAGAAACAGGTAAACCTCAGTTGAAGGCCTTTAAAGCAAAAATGGAGATTTTCCTAAGAAGAAATTCTGCTTGAACACAACAGCTTTTGAGTATCCAGACTGCCTGCCTTGCCAGGCCCCACAAATGTAATCCAAATCCCTAAAATAAATCTCTTAAAATGTACTTTTTTAAAAAAGATGTTCAGTAAATAAAAATATATCCATGACCTTTATCTTGGGTTCCAAATACCACTCCAACTAAAAGGGACCAAGAGTTATCAATATGCATATAAACAAATGAATAAATTGGGGCAACTCCAGCCAAGCCATGTGTGCCAGGCCCTGTTCCAGACACTTCACATATATTCAATGATTTAATCCACACAACCACCATAGGAGACAAATAGTATTATGACCCCTCATTTTCCACACAAGAAAAGTGAACCTCTAAGATGGCAAGTAACTCACCCAAGGCCAGCCATATAGATGGTAAATTGTGGAACCAGGAGCAAATTCAGGCAGTGTGATTCCAGAACCGGAACTCATAACCTCTACATTCTAGTTCCTAAAAAGCAAAGCAGCCAGCATCCACAGGCAAACATAAACGTACAGGGCAGGAGTGGAGCTAGATCTCATTTGACCAAAGTCTCTGGTTGAATGTTTGATTTGAGATGTTTGCCTAAGCAGCAAGGGTGGACACCGTCTCTGTCTTATTCCTACTGCCTTAATTCTCAAGGTCTATGGTGACTGCTATTCTGGTTTGTAACAGCCTGGTATTGTCTCTTTTAGCATGGGTCCTGGATTTTTCATTTTTTAACAAAGTATTATTAGATTTTATTGAAATTGTTTTTGAATAGAATTTTTATAGTTTTAATACAATAAAACCATTTGCAATCAAAATTTTAAAATATATATATTTTTAGCACTCTCAACACTCAGAAGTATCTCCATTTTGATGATTTTTATGGTCATACTCCCAGTACCCAGCAGAGTGTCTGGTACATGGCAAACATGCAGCCACAATTCGTTGAATGAAAGAATTTATGCAAAAAGTGTTCATTAAAATATGGATACTTACTGAATTTATTGGAGCAGTTTTCCATTATGATGAAGATAATGCTTTTGAATTAACTTTGTATCATAATTTTGGGTCTCTGATGTGTTACTGGTTTTTTATTTTTTCAGAAAAAGGAGCACAAACTAAATTTAAAACTTTATTAATAAATAAATAGGGGATGCAGGAAAGGTCTTCCTTATAGTAAGATCACAACTAATATGGAGGGAATGAGACACTTATAAAATTATCACCAGATGTTAACATTAGAAAGTGAAAATTTGATGAGGAACAAGACATTCACATGATCTCAGTATCCCCCACCCCTAAATTTTAATTAGAGGAAAAAACAGCAATTTTAAAGAAAACAGCCAGGCACCTCCTTAACCAGAATTAATTATAAAGACCTTGTGGCTCCTCATAGAGGCCTAGTAGATATTATTGGGACAACTGAGAAAATGTGAATATGGGTTGTAGATTAGATAACAGCATTATATCAATGTTAAAAATCTGAGTTTTTGAGAGCTGTACTGTGGTTATGTTAAGAGGATGCCCTTATTCTTAGGAAATACACATTTAAGTATTTAAAAGTACAGCGTATGATATCTGCCACTTTACCTATAGATGGTTCAAGAACAAAAATATAGAGAGGAGGAAGTGAATGTAGTTCAAGTGGTTGAGTGCTCACCCCTACCCCCCAAGGGAGGTCCCAGGTTCGATTCCCAGTGCCTTCTGAAAAAAATAAAATAAACAAAAATAAACAACAAGCAAAACAAATGAAAAAACCAACTCGGGGGGAGTGGATGTGGCTCAAGCGAATGGGCTCCCATCTACCTTATAGGAGATCCAGGATTTGATTCCCAGGGCCTCCTGATGAAGGCAAGTTGGCCCACACAGGGTGCTGGCCCACACAAGGTGCTGGCCCACACGGAGAGCTGGTGCAGCAAGATGACACAACAAAGAGACACACAGAGGAGAAACAGTAAGAGATGCAGAAGACCAGGGAGCTGTGGTGGTGCAAGAGATTGAGCACCTCTCTCCCACTCTGGAAGGTCCCAAGATTGGTTCCTGGTGCCTCCAAAAGAGAAGACAAGCAGACACAGAAGAACTCACAGGGAATGGACACAAAAAACAGACAGCGAATGCAAAAACAAAGGCAGGGTGGGGGATAAATAAATAAATCTTAAAAAAAAAAAAACAACTCAGGGGAGCCAATGTGGCTCAGTGGTTGAGCACCAGCTTCCCACAAAAGAGGTCCTAGCTTCAATCCCCAGCACCTCAAAATAAGAGAGGAGAGAAGGATGAAACATAGAAAGCAAAATGTAAATAAATAGTGAAACTATATAAAGAGTATTTGGGAGTTTTGTGCATATTCTTGCAATTTTTCTGTAAGTTTGAAATCATATCAAAATTTAAAAGTTACTTTTGAAAGTGGTAAAAGGAAGGATGGTGGGGCATGGTCTGCTCCCCTCTCAGGACCTCAGTTCCTCCCTGGCAAAGTAGGAACATTTACCAATAGTTGGGAAGCAAAGTCAGCAGATAACCTCTGGAAACCACTACGGCCTGTGTAACCTTAATCCACTACTTACCTCACACACCCACACCGTGTTCATTAGATCTGTAGGTTCCAGACACCAAACCCCAAATGGCATGATCCAAAACACACACCCCCAACCCCACCAGGGCTTTAAGTCCTCCAACTCTCTGACGGGAAATGAGGGTATTGTAAAAGTACCTTCCTCTCGAGAAACTACAAACTACGAGAAGATTTTGTTTGTTTTAAAAATGACTTGCTTATAACGGAAGAAAATATCACAATGGGGCCTGAAATTACTACGTTGGGCTATGTTTGCTCAAGGTTAAAAATAGTTTCATCTTCTCTTCCCAGGAGCCTTCCCTCTTGGAAGGAAAAAAAAACCCAGATCAGACTATCACTGAGATCAGAGGTCCCAGAGCTAAATGCAAGATGTGGGAGGGCAGCATCCAGGGCTTCCCAGGATCAGATTTCCCAGTATAGATTTATGGATTCCCAGTTACCACCCAGAAGATGCACAGTGAGCCTCACAATGACACCATCAGCTGTCTGGTCCTCCCCTTTTGGCTTAATGTAATAAAAGAAATTCACAAAGAGATTAAAAAAAATTTTTTTTCCAAACAATACACTACGGCACAAGTGAAAAGCAGAGGTCTCCTTCCCAGGCCCTGGATGAGCAGGCTGTTTGTTCAAAAGCTCTCCACAAATGGAGGTAAATATACCTCTGAACATATGAACAAGTATATCCCTTTTTATTTATCCTTTTTTTTTTTTGCTTTTATTTTTTGTTTTTTTGGTTTTGTTTTATTATTTTTAATGTTACATTCAAAAAATATGAGGTCCCCTTTTTATTTATTCTTAAAGCTCAAATGGAATCACATATTTCGTAGTTGTTACTTTTTTCTTTTAAGGAGGTACCAGGAATTGAACCCAGGACGCAGGCACTCAACCACTGAGCTACATGTGCTCCCTACTTTTTTTTACACTTACTAGGAGACCTCAGCCCAACGGGTAGATGGGCTTCCTCACTCCTCCACCCAGGGCTCTGCTGTGTGTGGTACATACAAGTGTCCCCTGTGTTTTGTTCTCACAGATGTTCTTACAAACTCACCCTTGCATTCTTCTGTGAAAGTTAATGATGGGAAGCGGACTTGGCCCAGTGGATAGGGCGTCCATCTACCACATGGGAGGTCCGCAGTTCAAACCCCAGGCCTCCTTGATCCATGTGGAGCTGGCCCATGCGCAGCGCTGATGTGCGCAAGGAGTGCCGTGCCACGCAGGGGTGCCCCCCGCGTAGGGGAGCCCCATGCGCAAGGAGTGCGCCCCACAAGGAGAGCCGCCCAGCGCAAAAGAAAGCGCAGCCTGCCCAGGAATGGCGCCACATACACGGAGAGCTGACAGAGCAAGATGATGCAACAAAAAGAAACACAGATTCCTGTGTTGCTGACAACAACAGAAGCAGACAAAAAAGAAGAACATGCAGCAAACGGACACAGAGAACAGACAACTGGGGCGCGGGGGGGGGGGGGAATAAATTAAATCTTTTTAAAAAAAAAAAAGAAAGTTAATGGTAAACCGACTTTCAGTTTACACTCCCACCTGAGGATACGGGTGCCTTTTCCCTTACTTTCAGCTATACTGAGTGCTTATCAAGCTCTTTTGTTAATAACTTGTGATGGAAGAGGAACAAGTGTGGGGCAGGTTGAAATGGCATAAGATGGCAGTTTGCCCCTCTGGTAGTGCTTGATTAGTGGGCTTGGTGGGTAGCAGGTATCATAAATTCAACCTGGGAGTAATGGAACCTAATGACCAGCCATCATGAGAATATGGGAGGGTGAGCATCCAATTCCAAGGCCTAATGAATCAAAACACGATGCTATGTTTATCTAGTCAAACCTGATGACCTCAGAGGAAAATCTTGTTATCTAGAATTTACAGGCTAATTAAGCCAAGTAATAAGGTATCTGTGGTGCTCTTCATTCCTGTCATTACTTCCCTCTGTGGTCTCCTCTGGGCCGACCCCGAAAGAAGTCCAGGCTCAGGACAACAGGAACACAGGAACTAAGTACTAACCACAAGGAGGACATGAAAAGGAAGCCACAGAGTTATTTCTGAGTTCCCAAGTCTAATCATCATGCTACAGTTTCACTATTCTGAAAAGCATTAAGCTTCTCTAAATCACATACACCTATTTCTAAATCTAAGTTTGCTGCTTGCCGTCCTCCAACTGAAGGGCAGGGTCTGGGAGGATTGCTACCAGTCCCAATGACCCAGACACAGCACCCTCCAGGCTCTTAGGCCACTGGGCAAAGAACTGTCTGCTGCAGGTTTGTGCACCCACCTGGGGGAGGCAGTGATATGCGTAAGCACAGAGGAAGCACCCACTGGTCCGCTTTGCGTTGCTAACTCAAATCAGGCTAACTGCAGCACATGAATAATTAACCCAACAAAAACTGGTGTCCACAACAGCAACTGTCATCTCCAAGTCCTCCCCAGCTCTACACGGAGCTAGTTCCTGCCTTAAAGGCTGTCAGGAAAAACCAGGTAAGAAATGACAGGAGCTGGGAGCCGCATTCTACCATGAGGACCACAACATGAACTCCCAGGAGAAACACCAGGGCCAGAGAGGAGCATGAAGCGCTTCAGCAGATGTTACAGTTACATTATCTTTTAGAGATTTATGCTGAAATACTGATGGATGAAATGATAGGATGTCTGAGATCTGCTTCAAAATAATGTGTGGTGGGGAAGTGGTGGGGGGAATGAATGAGCCAGGATTGGCTACCAGCTGATGGTTATTGGGGCTGGTGACAGGTACATAGGGATTCACTGCACTATTCTGTCATAGGTGTATTAGGAATTCTCCATTGTAAAAAGGTCAAAAATAAAATACAACAGACATAAAACAAAACTCACAATTAAAACATCAAATACACTTAGCAATTCACTTTTATTTATATACCCAGAAGACACAGACAAGAACATTCACAGCTGTATTATTCATGATAGCCAAAAACTGGAAACAACCTACATGTTCACCAACAGGAAAAGTGGTAAATTGTGGAATATTCCCATGTAGAATATTACACAGCAATAAAAGGGAACAAACTGCTGTGGAAAACTACACAGACCATGTTCAGCAAGAGAAAACATATACACCAGTATACACACATACTCTAGATTCCATGTCAATGAAGGTTAAGCGCAGCAAAACTAAGCAATAATGACCAAGGTCAGAAGAGTGGTTGCCTTTGGGAGATGCCAATTAGGGAAAGGCATATGAAAATTTCTAGAAATGTTTACTATCTTGATCTGAATGGTACATACATACATACATAAAAAATACCAAGCTGTACCTTTATAATTTATGCATTTACTACATGTAAATTGTGCTTCAATTTTTTAAAAGTGTGACACAAAAAAAATCAAGTACTACTAGGTTACCAGGACATAGGATAACACATCCACCTAAAGTAGATTTTCCAAGCCTGAAGAACAAGAAAACTCAGCCTCTGACCTGGGGTGATGTGAGTCAGGGCCTGCTACCTGCATGCCACCTGCCCACACCCGAAGTGGAGGCAGGTACTCTTTCTGAGGTCTTTCCCTTCTAGCCAACCACAAACTCCAGAGAACACCAGAAAACACAATCTTGACTCTTGCTTCACCACCTCAGCAACAAGCCATGCTTGTAGTCTTGAGCTCACCAAATTGTAGCTCCAGGTTTTAAATGTGGTGGTATTAGTCTCTCCTACAGGAGATTCAGCCCTGCCCTTACTGCCCCAAACCCACAGCTGGCAGCCCAACACCCACTCCTCCAGATGGCTCCTAAGCAGGGCCCAGCAGCCTCCCCAGCCTCTCCTCCAGCACAGCCCACACCTCCCTGACTCTGGAATTCCTTACATTCTCCTCCTTAAAGGAGAACCTTCAGGAGACTTGGGTTTAAATCAAGAAAACAAAACCCGATCTAACTCCTTAGGTCTAAGCAGCCTTGGTGGCTACAGAAAATACAAGTAAATCTGAATTTAATGGCTTCAAAATTATGTAAGTATAAAATAAATGAAAATTTTAAATGTGTGAAAGAATAACAAAACAAACAAAAACACCAGGCATGTAAGTGTCCCAGCACTGGGGAATGGCTGATAAGTCCTGCTGCATCGCATAGCAACTGTTCTCCCAGAGAAGGGCAATGGTTCTGGCCAAGGCTCCTGAGTAATTACTTTTTTTTTTTAAGATTTATTTTTATTTATTTATTTCTCTCCCGTTCCCCCCCCCACCCCGGTTGTCTGTTCTCTGTGTCTATTTGCTGTGTCTTCTTCTTTGTCCACTTCTGTTGTCAGCGGCAGGGAATCTGTGTTACTTTTTGTTGCATCATCTTGTTGTTGTCACCTCTTCGTGTGTGCGGCACCATTCCTGGACAGGCTGCACTTTCTTTCATGCTGGGCAGCTCTCCTTACGGGCGCACTCCTTGCGCACGGGGCTCCTATATGCGGGGACACCCCTGCGTGGCACGGCACTCCTTACGTGCATCAGCACTGCTCATGGGCCAGCTCCACACGGGTCAAGGAGGCCCGGGGTTTGAACCGCGGACCTCCCATGTCGGTAGAGGGACACCCTAACCACTGGGCGAAGTGTGCCAACCCTGAGTAATTACTTTTGTAAAGTGCAGGTCTTTACCTATGGATTGTCACAGAAACAGCTGGTCAGGTGGGCACTGGTTTCATCTTTGAGGTAAGTGCCAAGTACCCATCACACCAGATAAAGGCCTATCTATGTCACATTTAGGGGTGAGCTGGGGTAGGATCTGATGCAAGAAAAGCCAGGACAAGACGCCAAGTTCCTGGCCTGGAGCCTAAGTCCGCCCTCGCACTAAAGCTACACTCTCTGCCTCTCAACACGTCAACACCTTCAGCCACCTGCCGGCATGGCAACAGCCCCAGCAGTTGGGACACCTCCCTGCCCAGTAGCGGAGGAAAGTCTCTGTACCCAGGTTTTGTGTCTACAAGTGAGGCCATGGCTGTGGCCCACAAAGCCTTCCACTCTTCTCCCAGCCCAGTCAGCCCGATGGTGCAGATACCTGGAAAGACTAACTTCTGGCTGCTGGCTAAGCCTCATTCATTACCCCATCTCCTTGCAGCTGGGCCTATGCCTTACATGGAGAAGCAGGAACACCCTCTAAAAGAGCTTTCAAACACAAAGTAAACTTGTAAAACAATAATCATGGACAGAACTTGAGGCATCCATTTAAATCATCAGGACCAATCCCCTCATTTTAAAGATGGGGAAACTGAGGCTGCTCCACAATCTCCCAGGTGGAAAAGGATGAGAACCCCTCTCTTAACCCTCAAATACCTTTCCAATCAGAAGAGAGGAAAGAAAGCTGAAGAGATGAGACAAGAGGTGGGACAGATAATGAAAGACGGACGTGGGGATTGAGGGGAAAAGGGCAATGTGACAAAGAGCACAGGGGGGAGGGTCTGAGGGGGCAGAGCTGTAAACCCATGCCAGGCAATAAGGCCAGGCCTGTCACACTTGTCACCACTGCAATCACTGGTTTGTCAAGGACTGTCCTTGACAAACTGCTGAGAGACTGGGCTGGGTCAGTAGTGCTCTGGGTACCTGCTGCGAGCAAAGCGCTAGACAAGAGGAAGGCAGCACCCCCAAGGTCCTCTCCCTGGCCCCTCACAGCCCACTCTAAGATGGGCCTTACCACCCCAACACCACCCCTCACCACACTCCCCACTCTACGATACAGGAATCAGAAGGATACTGCCTGCCTGAGGTCACTCAGCAGACAAGGCTCTTGGCCTCTCCAAACCACACTCTTCTGAAAAATGCCAAGTAAGGGGATATAATCTCCTCCTCCTCCCTCTTTTGCCTGGGTGAGGCAGAAGCAGGGCCCATGCCTGTCTTATCCATGGCCAGATTCAGTCCCAGGATTAACCATGGTGCCCAGGGCACGACAGTGACTCAAAAGCCATGTGCTGAATGAACGAACAAAAGGAGACCCAGTGTTGACAGGCCTGCCTGCTAGATGCTAGCTGACAGCCTGTCTTGTAAGGCTGCTTAAGAGTCATTATTTAATCTTAAACACTTCCTAGATCAAATCCCTCGTTTTTCTTTAACTTTGTCCAACCACAAATACAACAGGCTCATTAAGTGAGCTGATGCAAGTAAAGCACTTAGAAAAGGACCTGGCACAGCATAAACACTCTAAAATGTGGGAAAGTATATACAAAAATACAAAAATAAATTCTTAACCCAGCCACCCATAATCTCTTATGGGTCTAAAGTTCCTGCTTCTACACGGAACACAGTAGGATACAACCTACAAGGGGAACTAGCTAAGGACCACAACATCCACTGAGTAACCACTGGGTGTCCTGCTTTCTCCACCATAGATCCAAATCTGAAGTTAAACAATACTCCCCCCACAATCATGAGGATTCTGGGTTTCAGTGTCTGCAGTAAAAATGGGATTTGCCTCCACAAAGTGGTTTTTTCCCTTTCTACTGAGATCCTAATCTGTTCCTACACAGTTGCTTCAGCTCCTGAAAAGCCTGTCCTGCCCATTTCCGGGAAGGGAACAGCCTGTGGGCTCTGCTTCCCCACTAGCCTGAGGATTCAGAGTAAGCCTTTAAGAGTTTTATTTTCAGTTCCCTTGGGTGTTTATCACCTAATTTTCTTATCAGATAAGAGCCTAGACTCTACATTCACTTGCCTCTAACACAAAGGTCAGAGAGTAAATGCCTCCATTACCTGGAAATCAAGAGGAACCTTCTCCACTGGAAACCCAGGTCAGCTCCTCACCAACACGGAACTATAAAATACAATGCCGGGAAGCGGACTTGGCCCAGTGGACAGGGCGTCCGCCTACCGCATGGAAGGTCCATGGTTCACACCCCGCGCCTCCTTGACCCATGTGGAGCTAGCCCACGCGCAGCGCTGATACACGCAAGGAGTGACGTGCCATGAGACAGGAGTGTCCCCCACATAGGGGAGCCCCACGCGCAAGGAGTACACCCCCTAAGGAGAACTGCCCAGCGCGAAAGAAAGTGCAGCCTGCCCAAGAATGGCGCCACACACACGCACAGTGCTAACGTACAAAAGGAGTGCCAGGCCACGCAGTGGTGTCCCCGTGTAGGGGAGCCCCACACACAAGGAGTGCGCCCCGTAAGAGCCACCCAGCGTGAAAGAAAAGTGCAGCTTGCCCAGGAATGGCGCCGCACACACGGAGAGCTGACACAACAATATACACAAAAAGAAACACAGATTCCCGTGCCGCTGACAACAGAAGCGGACAAAGAAGAACACGCAGCAAATAGACACAGAGAACAGACAACTGGGGTGGGGGCGAAGGGGAGAGAAATAAATAAAATAAATAAATCTTTAAAAAAAAAATACAATTCCTCCATCACCTGGAGGCTGGAATCTAAATTTTGTTCTTAGGGCAATCATTCTCTGCTAGAAGACAGGGACTGGTGCCTGCCTCTACCATCTTCCTCACAGAAGTGGCCAATATGCTCAGTGATCGCCTAGTCACAAAAGGAGGCAGGAAGCCCAAAACAGGTTTTCTAGGGAGGATGTTGACTTTACAGAGTTAGGTTCAGACATGCCACACTAAGTTCATCCTGTTAACCAAAAAAAAAAAAAAACCCTTCAAGTTCCTGTTCTAATTCTAAAGAGTTCCAACCACAGCTCAATGGTAAAAACTGAATTACATGTTTCAGGTCCAGAATCTGCTGCTGCCCAACACTCACCAGGTCCCAGGTCTCTCCGAACATGAACACATCCACTGGGCAAAAAGCTAGTTTGACAAGTTACCTAACCAGGAAGTCATATGCGGGGGGGAGGCAATAAGCATGCATCGCTGCTGCTAACCCAAACAGAAATAAATGTTAAACAAAAAAAGAAAATGAAGCACTTTCAGCCACTCTCAATGCACATCGCATCCTTGCAGACCTATGCCCCTTATACTTCACTAGTGAGAAAACAGGCCTGGGATGTCAAAGGATTGCCCAAGAAGCGATTTAAAAAACTAAACAATGTCCAGTTAACAGAGATGTCAAACTATTCTAATCCCTTACTCATCTTGACTGGGCCAGTATCTCCAAGCACCATGCCATCCCGACAAGACAATGTGTAACTCAAAACCCCGCAAGTAAGTGAGCAGTCAAACCAGAGCTACTTTCCAAGAGGTACCAGTGGGTTCATTTCTAGTTTTTGTTTGTTTTTTTTTTAATTTTAAGATATCTGATACATAAAAAATAGCATATTATGGGAAGTGGCTGTGGCTCAATCAGTTGGACTCCCGTCTACCATTATGGGAGGTCCTGGGTTCGTGTCCCGGGGCCTCCTTGTGAAGAAAGGCTTGCCTGCACGCGCTGCAGAGTGCTGCTGGCCCACAGGCACCATGGACACCGGGCAATAGACAGCCGACTCAGCAAGGTGACACAATAAAAAGGGAGACATATAAAAAAAAAACACACAGAAGAGCGCGCAGGGAATGGACACAGAGAGCAGACAGCAAGCAAGAGGAGGAATAAAAAAATAAAAAATAAAGTAGCATATTATATACATAATTACCAAACAATAAACACCCAAAAACTCCATCGACAACCAAGAAATACATCCAACTTTTTTTTTAATATAAGCCTCTTAATATACACCAGAAAAAAAAAGGATACATGCAATAATAACAAGTAGCCATAGGGAAACGGACTTTGGCCCAGTGGTTAGGGCGTCCGTCTACCATATGGGAGGTCCGCGGTTCAAACCCCGGGCCTCCTTGACCCGTGTGGAGCTGGCCATGCGTAGTGCTGATGCGCGCAAGGAGTGCCGTGCCACGCAAGGGTGTCCCCCGCGTGGGGGAGCCTCACGCGCAAGGAGTGCGCCCGTGAGGAAAGCCGCCCAGCGCGAAAAGAAAGAGCAGCCTGCCCAGGAATGGCGCCGCCCACACTTCCCGTGCCGCTGACGACAACAGAAGCGGACAAAGCAACAAGACGCAGCAAATAGACACCAAGAACAGACAACCAGGGGAGGGGGGGGAATTAAATAAATAAATAAATCTTAAAAAAAAAAAAAAAACAAGTAGCCATTATGGAAGGTTCATTAACTTATAAGTCATTTCATCCAGGCAATTTATGGGGAAGATACTAATCTGCAGTTTACTGATAGAGGTCAACAGCCTTACTTAAGATCACACTAGGGGAAACAGATGTAGTGGCTCAAGTGGTTAACTGCCTGCTTCCCATATACAAGGTCCCAGGCTCAATCCCTGGTGCCTCCTAAAAACAAAAAAATGAAAAAACCAACTCTCATAGGGGAGCAGATGTTGCTCAGTGGTTGAGTGCCTGCTTCCCATGTACACAATGTCCTGGATTCAATCTTCCATATCTCCTTTAAAAAAAAAAAAAATCACACTAGGATGGGAGGGTCCCAGGGGACTGACTAGATACTGGTAGGTTCCTTCCTCAGGCCCAGGTTTCTACCACTCAGGGTTTTCCAACCCTATCACACTTGTACCAAAAATCTTGCCCATCTTAGTATAAAAAGCAAGGGTCCTCAGTGGGTACACCTCTTGGGAAGTGATGACCCAAATACCACAGTATGGCCAGGCACTATCTGGAAGAAGAGTTCTCTTTTAGAAAACAATAGCATTTTTTAACGAATGCTGGCATGTGCAGTGTGATCTCTGCATGGGGTATAGGCTTTATTCCTTTATTTGATAAAAACAAAAAACCACTCCAATCCTAAAAGAGAGAAAGAAACATGTATAGTTCAGCTCAGGCACAAGGTGAAGCAGGCTAGGTTTTTTTTCCTATAATAAGAGAGGTAAAACCGTTTGGGGGAATGGCAAAAACCCAGAAAAGTACCAGTGCCAGGTGCTCCTTTCACACAATGCTTCCACGGAACACAGAGAGAAAGTACATACTGAAGCACTGCAAAAAGAATAAAGTTTTCCAAAGTCTACTTATCCGGGCTTCAGGGCAACAAATTCTCCAGCAGTCATCTGCACACACAGCTCTCACGCAGAAAAGCCTTTCACAAACTCGCGCAGGCCGGCTTGCCTGATCAGACCTCCCCAGTCTCTGCTCCCTCTCCCTCACCCCCAGCTCATGAATCTACTCTCCATAAGACCTGCTGAAGCACACGTCTCGCTGCCTGTTAGAAACCAACACTCCTAAAAAACAAGGGGCCAATGTACTTTCTATCCCTCTCTCCAACCAATCACTAAAAGTACCTCACACATTTTTTTTCCTGGGATTGGGAGCAGAACTTCTTGAAAGGCAAGGCTGCTGGCTCCCATATATTCTGTTTTTAAAAAGCCAAGTCCCTCTGACTTCCCCTGAAGGATCATATGCTGGGATTTCACATCTTTCACCAGTTCTAAAGGCGACTGAGGCCAAAATAAAGAAAGAAAACAAGAATATAACGTTCAATTTCACTGGCAAATAAATTAAGTACACACTTCCCAGTGGATCCGGAGGGAGTGCCCAGCCTCCTGTGATCAGGTACTCAGTCACCCTGGGGAGTGGCAGGCCTGCCTCTCCAAATATGCCTCTCCAAATATGCTGCAAGAGTTGGCAGAGGCCTGAAAAGGGGTCCACAAGAAGGTTAAGGTAACAGCACAATCAGAGGGCAGGCTGAGAGCAAAGCAAGCACTGGCACCATTCCTTGGAATACCCCTGAGCAGCAGGGTAGCCTGTGAGGAAATGAAGGGTTTGCTGTGCTCCTGGCCCCTCATGCCCAGTGACCACAGCAGACCAGATCCAGAGCCACAGCAGGCCTGACACCAAAGCAGAAGCCTCCCGTGGGCACGGCCCACAATGGGCCCATTCTCCCGGGAAGCCAGAGGGTAGGCCAGGACATTCCGCCACCCCCTCACGCGAAGGGAAAGGGCACAGGCAGCCAGGGGCACAAGAGGCGTGCAGAGGAAGAAAGCAGTTGTTTTCCTCTCTAGCTGCTAAAATTCAGAGAGAAACCACCTCCCCCTCAAAGTAGAAAAGATCAGAAGGAAGATCTCAAGGGCCATCTGATTTAGTTAACCAGCCTAGGAATCCCCTCTCTGCTCAGCAATGCCCACCCAGAAAGGAAAAAGCTTGGGGCTTTGGGGAGTACCTCAGACCCTGTCGTTTAGGGCTGTCACTGCAAGCAAAAGAAGCAACTTCTGCTAAGGACTTCTTCAAGGAATCCAGTCACTTTTAAACTACTTTTAAAAGTGGCAAAAGCACACCATCAGATTGGCAAAAGTGCAGTGCTCTTAAGTATATTGCTGACCCTTCTGATAAAACATTATGATCTCTTCCAAATAAGCAGAGGCAACAGTCAGTAGCACAAACCCAGAATGAGAGAAAGTAAGACAGGAATCCTACTGTCATCTACTGGTGACTTTAATGAACTCTATTTTTAGATCTTTAATAAAGAGCTTCTCTTCTGGTCTCCTCCTACCAAATCTCTCCACTCAGGTAATTCAACCTTCCCAACAAAGCTTGAAAGGCTTAAAAAAAAAAGACACTTCTTCAGTCATACTTCACGTAAGAGGTAGAGCAGAGTTCTCTACTCCTCATACTCTCCAAGATGTAGAATCCACCCCTGCACCAACAGGTATACATCTGGCCGAACTCCACCATAAAAAAATCCAGTAAGCAAGGCTCCCTGAAGTCAAGGCTGTTGCCAATGCAAGACCCAAGCAGAAGTGATGAAAGGCACATTTTATGGTAGCATTCCATAGTGAAATCAGAGCCCAGAAATGAACGGTGCCCCAGCTTCTGATTAATAGCCAAATAAAAACTATTCAGAATTCCATTATCGACTACACCATTTTTCTTGGCAAAAACTGCTAGAGAATCAACCCAGTCCTGGAGAACAACTGAGCTAATTAAGAAAGTTTATGGCAACCAAGGCAGAACAGGTTCACTTCTACCACAGAGCCTTGGAAATCAAATTAAGCAATCACATATCAACCCTGGGATGGCTGGTGAGAAATGCTCCCAGCACAGCAAAGAGGCAAAACAGAGATGACCAGAACCATTTGTAAAAATCAAAGAAGAGCAGCATCTTCCAATTCCACTACTTGTTTCAATACATATAAAGCAATTATTAGGGAAGTGGATTTGGCTCAACTGATAGATCATCCACCTACCATATGGGAGGTCCAGGGTTCAAACCCAGGGCCACCTGACCTGTGTGGTGAGCTGGCCCATACAAAGTGCTGATGTGCACAAGGAGTGCCGTGCCACGCAGGGGTGTCCCCTGCATAGGGAAGCCCCATGTGCAAGGAGCGCACTGTGCAAGAAGAGCTGCTTCATGCAAAAAAAAGCACAGCCTGCCCAGGAGTGGCGCCACACACACAGAGAGCTGATGCAGCAAAATGATGCAACAAAAAGAGACACAGATTACCTATGCCACTGAAGAATGCAGGTGGACACAGAAGAACACACAGTGAATGGACAAAGTGCGCAAACAACGGGGGGGGGAAGGGAGAGAAATTTTTTTTAAAAAGGGTTAGAAATAATTTAAAAAATAAAAATAATGAAATTATTAGAAAGCACTCTGTAAAAGGTGCTTTTTAGTTTGTAGATTTCCGTACCCCATGTAGAAAAACTCAAAACCCAGAGAAATGAGAGCAAACACCAATACAGGAACCAAGCTGGACACTGGTCATTGTTTCCCTGAATGTGATGCATCCTTCCAAGTATTTCATTACTCCTTGAGTTCCCCCAACTGGCACATCTCCCTATATGTAGGGTATCCAAGGACTGTGACTGGCTCAGGAAGAATAATCTATGGCTGCACGTGTCCCCAGTGGCATGAATACTGAAACTGGGACCTGTGTGGCTATAAAAATTGCAAATCCATGCCAACCACAGAAAAGGGACAGGGGAAAACAAACCCAGGCTTAAGAGTAAAAATCAGTACATTTGGCCATAAAAAAGAATAAAGTTCTGATGCATGCTATAACATGATGAACCTTGAAGAGTTCATGCTGAATGAAATAGGCCAAACAAAAGGACAGATACCACTTATACAAAATAAGCTGAATATGCAAATTCATAAAGTTAGAAACTAGAATACAAGTTACCAGGGGCCTGGTGGGGGAGAAGAATGAGGAGATAGTGTTGAATTGGTATGGAGTTTCTGTTTGAGGTGAAAGAAAAGTTTTGGCAATGATGGTGATGGAGACAGAACTTTGTCAATGTAAATGGCATCACTGAACTGTATATTTGAAAACAGATAAAAAAGAAAATTTTAGGTTGTGTATAAGTTACTCAAAAAAAAAAAAACACCATAAAATCATACAACACAAAAAGTAAACCCTAATGTAAACAGGGGCTAAAGTTTTTAGCATTGGAGCAGGTGTAGCTCAATGGTTGAGCACCTGCTTCGCATATGAGGTCCTGGGTTCGACCTCTGGTACCTCCTAAAATAAATAAAGTTAATAGCATAGTTACAATAATACTGATTCATCAATTGTAACAAAGGTATCACACTAATGCAAAATATTAATAACAGGGAGAAGTGTGTGTGTGAGAGTGGGGTATATGGGAACACTATCCTTAGTGCATGACTTCTCTGTAAACTTACAAGTGCTCTAATACAAATAAATAAATAAAAATCAATAATACAAACCTAACTTACTTGGCATCATAAATGTGCTTCTGCAAAACTCTACGTCAAATCT
The DNA here is from genome assembly GCF_030445035.2 of Dasypus novemcinctus. Lineage (NCBI taxonomy): Eukaryota > Metazoa > Chordata > Mammalia > Cingulata > Dasypodidae > Dasypus > Dasypus novemcinctus. Next base: position 10,414,735 of record NC_080698.1, on the reverse strand, counting down.
CACTTTTTATTTTGTCAAAAGATTTATACTTAATATTATGGTGATAAGAAAAAGATTCTAAACAAACTTCACACACAAAGATGTTAATTGCAATATTACCTATTATAACCAAAATAAAAAATAACCATCTAAGAACTGGGGACAGGTTAACCATTAGAAATGTTCTATTTATAGAACAATGCTCATGCTCTAATGCGAGGAGAAAATAATAAAAATTAAATCGATCAGTGGTTGAACACCTGCTTTGCACATGAGGACCTGGGTTGAATCCCCAGTACCTCCTAAAAAAAAAAAAAATTAAATCTAGCCAGACTTTAAAAAGATTTGCAAAAATGTAAAACAATGCCACTCAGTAAATATTCCTTTGTTTTGGAAAGCATAGCTGTTTTTCATAAAAATATGTTATTTATGGTAAAATGTAAGGCAATTATTTTAACAAATTAACAAATAAATATTTTTAAAATGTCAAAAAAAAAGTTAAATCTATACTGTAACCTAAACTTGGTAAAAATGCTACCCAAGGGCCATCTCTGGAAGAAACACACAAAACAAGATAAAAACTACCTCTAGGAAGTGGGACGGGAGAGGCTGAGAGGTGGAAGGAAGATCTCTTTCTGCTGTATAATCCTTTTCAACTTTTTGAATTTGTATCATTCATTTGTATTTCCTATTCAAAGAAAGAATAAAATTGGGAGTCAAGGGATTTTTTTCCTTTCCTTTCCACTTTTATCTTCCACATTTCTTATTTTAAATATATATATTATTTAATATAGTCTTTTCTTCATTGCAAGTATTTTAAAATTCTGCAGTTAATCCTTTTGCTAAGTATGTAATTATCCCTCATTTTTCTTTTGAAGCAACGTCTCTGTTCAGGCACCTTTGCGTCACCTTCTAGTACTAGACTGCCTTGCCTTGTCTTCCTGGAGAGCAGGGCCCTGTGGGAAAAGGACTCAGTACTGGTGAACACCCACACCCAAAACAGAATTAAGCCACAATGACCAACTCTAAAGGAAGTGGAGAACGCCACTCAGTCTCCTGTCCACACTACCAATTAGTCACCCTTCTTTGCGAACGGTCACTGTCAAGAAAACAAAATGTTTTCTGTACAGAAAACCTGACAGTCAGACCAGGACCAAAAATTTAAAGTTAATTCCAGTGTCTATATTTTAGACAGTATTATTTTTAAAAAACAATTAGCCCAAGAAGGTGTAAACGAGAGGCAAATCCTCAACACTATTAAATGCAACCAGTGATGTTCAAAATAAATCCATTAAGTTCCAAAAGTTTAAAAAACAACTAGCCCAAGAAAGTGTAAATGAGAAGCAAATCCTCAACACTATTAAATGCAACCAGTGATGTTCAAAATAAAGCCATTAAGTTCCAAAATTGTTTTGTGTTTTTTTTTATTTAGCTGATTGTTCTCACTTGAACTCAGCTTCTAAAATATAAATTAAGTCAACATACTACAAGAGTTTCATTCGGATTTACATCACTCAAATACAGCACAGTTTCACTAACTCAGACACCCGCAGTTTATGATCTTGTACCATTGTGTCCCATCCATCTTTCCACCCTGCATCCAGAGCAAGACTGAGAAAATGCTTAGCTATCAAACCTAAGGAACAGGAAAATAGGAAACCCTATTCATTAAGGCTAAATTAAGCCCTCTGGCTGGTATAATTTTGTAAACTGCTCTGAAACCCTATTTATAGAAATTGCTATCTGAGCAGTATTACTAATAATCAGGAAAAAAGGGAACAATCAAAAGGCAAAGCAGGTTAAGCAACTGCTTTAATAATCAAAGACACGCCCCTCCCAATTAGAAGCAGAGTGGCCATCACCAACCCCAAATCCTCAAGACTGGGGAATGAACAATGGACTAAAGTAGACTTATTCTACTATAGACATTAGTCTAGCAATGGAAGAACTCTTATCATTGATGTAAAAGCAGTGGCCACCAGAGGTTCTGAGGGATGGGAGAGGAAAGAAATGGTGTAATATGGGGAACACTGGATTTGTCCTGCATGACGTTGCAGTGACAGGTACAGGCCATTGTATGTTTTGTCATAAATTACAAAATTGTGCAGGTCAGAATATAAACTATAATGTAAATTACAGTCCATGGTTAGTAGCAATGCTTCAATATGTGTTCATCAATTGTAACAAATGTACCACACTAATGAGGGATGTTGTTAATGTGGGAAAGTATGGGAGGGGGAGGGAGGGGGGCATATGGGAATCCCTTATATTTTTTATGTAACATTTATGTAATCTAAAGCTTCTTTAAAAATTAAAAATTTTTTTTAAAAATTCAAGTGACTGTCAGAAGATCAACTGGACCCAAATAATTCACTCAAAATTTCACTAAAATAAACTACTGGCATACTTAAAAAAAAAAAAAAACTGCCTTCGCTATATCCCTTTAGAAAAAAAAAAATCAAAGGCATGGATATACAAAGAATTCCTGAAATTTTGGTCCTGAAAGGGCCAAATCAATCACTGGTATATTCAAAACCATCATCACCTCACTCCAAGAGAAGTATCTCAATGCCTGGAGTGGCTGCCAACATCAGAGAAGCAGAAATATGAAGGCTTAAGCAGTAGCAACACAATAACACTGGCAGAGGCACAGAAACACACTCTGACATTGACTGGGGAGGAAACCCACTCCAGGCAAGAAGGGGAAACTCCTTAACCAACAGAAAGAACAACAAAGAACACACTACCTGCATTTATTCCCATTTTCCCTTGAGGCTCAATTCTCACTCTCTAGTCCTCATCTGGGTGCCCTTCTCTGTACATACCAGCATTCCTTACTTTCTGATACTGTGGAAGCCTCCAACCTCCAAGAAGTCACACTCTGCAGTGGCTCAAGTCTTAACAATGCACAAGAGAACACAATATTGAATCAAACCTCCTGGACTTGATAAATTCATTTAGGTGGATATAAGTGAATATCTTTGTACTTAGAAAATGTGCATGGAAGTACTAAGTGTTCAAGGAGCGAGATATATACAACTATGCCTAAGTGTTCAGAAAATGAACCGACAGACTGATGGACTGATATATGGATAGACAGATTAATAGATTGATGGGTAAATACAGCAACTTGTGGCAAAATGTTAAAATTAATGGATGTGGGTGTTTGGGAGAATGGGGTATGTTGGAGTTCTCTGCATGGGATCTGTAGTAATTCTGGAACTGTCCTATAAGTTTGAAAGCATTTCAAAATAAGTTTAAAATATTTAAAAATAATAAAGGGTTCTCATTTGCTTTAGCAGTGGTATATCTAGAGCACGCACACAGGAAGCCCTCAACTGTGGCTGCCATGGTCCATCACATCACCAACCTAGGAAGCCTGAAAGGCTGTAATGACTGTGAGGGAAAGGATAGAACATGCGGTCATCTGCCTCAACAAGGCACTTTTATACTCTTTCAGAAGCCTGCCCTGACCTACAGGTGAGAGAGAAGGTTTTTAACTATCAAATGCCAGCCTCTCCTTTTCTAAGTAACAATGCCAGCCTATTAGATAAAATAGCCTCAGGGTCCCTCCAAACCCTGCCAGGCCCAATGTTTTAACAGGCACTAGCAAAAGAGGGCGACCAAGGCCATCAGAAGTGGTTCAAATTCGTCAAGGTTGGTCTTCCAGCCCACACATTCCTAAATGCAGGCTCCTCCTCTGTCACAGGATAGCAGCCCACTGCCAGGGATTCATTCTCTCATTCTCTCTCTCTCTCTCACACACACACATACACACGCACACACCAATCCCTACATGGCCATTAGCAATATCTTTCTAAACTAGTTGGATTGTGACACTCCACTAAATAAAAATCTTCCCAGGGAACAGGTGTAGCTCAGTAGTTGAGCACCTGCTTCCCATGTACTAAGTCCCAAGTTCAATCCCCCATACCTCCTGAAAAACAACAAAAACCTTCCCAAGTATCCACACCTTAGGTATAAATTTCAAATTCCGGAGTGAACTAGCAAGGCCCCAGGCGTCCACCTGACAAGCTGGAGGACTCACTGGTGCTATTTTAGGCACTCGTGTACATATGGTCCCCAGTGTCCAGACCTCCCTACACCCCAGCTAATTCCCGCTGGCCCTTCAAGTTATGGCTCACCACTCCCCTATCCTGCATACACTCAGTGGGCAGACACTATCAACCATGGATTCCCAATTTCTGCTGCTTAAGGAAAGAAATGAGCTCCTTAAGGAAAGAACCAGCCTCTCTGGCAGTCCCCAGGACTACCACAGAATCTGGAATATAGTAAAGCCAAGTGTTTGTTGAATGAATGCATTTTGCCAAATCAATTTTTCAGAATAGTGAGGACTTGCTGTACCTCTTTCAAGAGGGACCTAGCAACACAAGCTTTCATGTTCTAACCAGATGTTTGTTGCCTATATAGTACTGCTTACTCCTACCTTTACACAGTATCCCACAGGCCTGGAATAGACTCCCACGACATGTCCAGCTCCCTCCTCAAATCTGATTTCTCTGAATCAGTTCCTTTAAGCATGCAGGACACCATCCTCTTCCCCGGCTCCAAGGCAAGTTTACTTCAACTTCTACAGATTCAAACTATGGATTTTTATGCCTCCAGGTGTTACGGTCAAATTATTTTTTAGAACAGGAACATTCCAAAATTATCATAATGTCTCTGGACACTAAGCATAGAATAACCTGATAAAACTACAATATCCCATCTACACTAGACTTTCCAAAATACCTGCAGGTTCATCCAACTTTTTATCTGGACTTCTGTCCTATAAACACCACACACTGCCTGAGCGGAGTTTGGGTTCCATGCCAGGAATCACGTCTACTTGCTTATTTAGGGAAACAGCAGGCTGAGCTCTTAAGTTAGAACTCTAGGCTATAAATGTGCTACCCCATGCTCTAGCCCCTACGAAGAAAAAAACTTCATCTTCACTATTAAAACTAATATTGAAGTAACTCAGTTTCAAATCTAAGAGCTCCTGCCTCTCAAGTTACTGAGAATAAAAGATGCATGTTAAATCTCCAGTTGAGATTGTAAGAAGTTAACTTGGAATTTATGGCAAAAGGGATTCTGAGCCGAGGAAGCATTTCCTCTGAAGACATCCTCCAAATATACCTGCGGGTGGAGCCTGATCTTCCAAATACCAAGTGAAAAGGTGAAAAGGTGGTAGGTTTCCGCAGCCGCGCAAAGGGGAAGTGGGGGGAACACAAGGGTCTGAGCGGCTCAGGACCTGGAGCCGAGGACGGCGCCCTCCCCGCCACTAGCTGGGGATCGGCGCCTCGTTCTCCGGCTGTGGCCAAGCTTGGCTGCAACCCGCGCCGGGAGCCCGGGAGACGGCTCACAGGCCGCACACGCCCGCGGCCGACGCGCAGGCCTCGCGTTAAGAGGAGAGCGGGCCAGGCTGAGGCCTGGACCACCGCCGCGGCGCGCTACCCGGCGCAGGCCACCCGGTGCCGCGAACCACCGCCTGCGGGGCCGAGAGTAGGGGCGGCTCTGTCCCGGCCGCGCCGCCGCCTCACCCGCAAGGACGTCCGCGGCCGTGTCCCCGCCCAGAGAGCAGCAGCAGGTGTTCCGTGGGAGGCCCGGCCAGCAGCGGGGACGGGGCCCGGGCGTCCAGGCCGGCGGCAGGGGGCGGGCGGCGCACTCACCGAGCGCCGGCGCGCGGGCCGCGGCAGGTGCCCACTCCTCCCGGCCGCAGGAGGCCGCCGCTGCCGCTGCTCCCCGGGGACTCGGCGCGAAGCCGCCGCCGCCGCCGCCGCCAAGCCCGAGGAGCGCGAGCACCGCGCCGCAGCCTCCGCGCGAGCACGTCCCCAGCGGTGAGAGGGCGCCGAGCGCGGGGGCGGGGCGCGCGGCCGGAGCCTAGCAACCGTCTGACACGCGAGGTCCTCAGCCAATCCCGCGGCGAGCTCCGCGCGCCGCCGACCCGCCGTCCGCCCGCCGCCCGCTTCGGCCAGCGTTGGCCGCCCCGCAGCGCGCCGCAGCCGCGCGCAGGCCCCGCCCCCTCGCGCGCCGCGCCGCTCATTGGTCCGCCACGCCCCCGCCGGGGCAGACCCGCCCCGCCCTGGCAGACCCGCCCCGCGGCTGGCCCGGTCGGCCTCCGGGACCCGCCCCGGTCGCCCGGAGGGCGCGGGACCCGGTTGGGGGGAGGGGCACGTCTCCCAGCCCCAGCCCTTGGGGAACCTGAGGCGCGCCCGGCCCGTCGGCGGCCAAGGGGCTGTCAGGCCTGAAACCGGCCCTGCCACGACTGGCAGTCGGCTGCCCTCGGCCGCCCCGTTGCCCTCGAACGCAAATCAAGAGGCGTTTCTAAGCCGTGAAAACTATCAGGGCGCGTCGTCTGAATCGCAGAGGTTAATGGGCCTGCTACGCGACCCTTACATGGATGGGGAAACTGAGGCCAAGGCTGGAAGGACAAGATGTCTGTCGGGCAGACTCCCGGGAAGCGCCTCGGCCTAACCTCGGTCCCTTCCCCCTGCCCGGGACGCCGGAATTCGATGACTCCTCGGACGCTCAAAATAGCTCTGACCCGCTGGCGCCGGTCACTCCTCGCTCCCTGTGGTCCGCATTCTTCCGAAGGGTGGGGAAGTAAGGGACCGGGGTGACAGCTAGGGTCGATCCTCCCCCAAGAGGAGGGTCCTCCCCAGGGCTTACCTGAGGCACCCACCCCAGAGGCCCCGGACCCGCCGGTTACTGGACCTGGCCGGGGGTAGGACCGGTGGAGTACTTCGTGCCGCTCCCACTCGCAGGCCCCGCCCAGGATGGGCCCATTTTCTCCCGGGCCTGCCGCCAGGCTGGAATCCGGCCTGTACTCTTGTCCCCAGCACATTCTGAACACAGAACTGGCTGTGGGGGGTGTCTGCCGTAAAACCCAGACAGCTCTGGGGGGGCTCCCCTGCTTTCTCCCAGTTCTCAGGAGTGCCTGGGAGAGGCACATTTCTGAGAAAGCAGAAAGGAATACCCCACCTCCTGAGCACACACCTGTTTGCCATTCTTTGACCTTAAGTGTGTGTAGGCTCCAAACCTCACAGAAACAAGAAAAGGAAGAAACTAAAAACCAGGAAAAGTCCTCCAAATCTTCCCTTTAGAAGTGAAAACTAAAAAATACATGACCTCTCGAATCCAGCTCTGAAAGTCTGCTACTTTGAAAAGGTTAAAATTGCACAAAGTTATCTGGGTTTCTGGATAAATTATATTCTCATTCACTCCTTGAGCTTCCTAGGTACCCTGAACCCACCACACATATCAGTCATTGCTTTGCAGCCCTAGGTTCTGCTCGTTATTTTAAGTGCCTGCCTGTGTGTGTGTATACATGTATGTCTCAGAAGGAGAAAATGCAGTGGGCACAGGTCTCATTTGGAACCTCCCAGGTGCTTCTACCAGAAGATGGTCTGCCAACTGCTCTTCAGACTTCACTGGCCAGCCATGTATGCCAGAGACGTGTTCTCCCCTTCTTTTTGATATTGGTCTTGCTGACCTCCAGCACCCCAGGGTCCCATGCCCAAGCCTCCCCAGAACTCAGTAGAGATCAGGGATGGAACAGTCCCTTCTGGTGCTGGGAGCAGGGAGCAGCATTTGCCTGAAGCCCTTATAGCTAAATCCTTTCCAATCCCTATCTCCTGAGGTCTGGGGCTAAGTTGGAGGAGCTGAGGCCCCAGGCCAGCCCTGATGTTTGACCCCAGCCCTCCAACCTTGGCACATCCCACCTGTGTTCCTCCCCCCAGGTCGGCACAGCCTTGAGCTCTGGACTTCATTCCTGGCTTTCTTCATTTTTGTCTACCCCAGGCTTAAAGGCAGAAGGTCTGGCTGGCTAGAGCTGGAGCAGTCTTCCTAGGGCCCAAGCAGCCCCCCCCCCACCCCAGAGCACCTACTGAAGGAGGGAGGTAGGCAGCTAGCTGTAGATTTATGGACACCTAGGTTGGGTAGGGACTGTAAGGTCAATGCCTTGTTACTCCCTTTAGTCCTAAGAGTCAGTTGTACCCCTCCCTGAGTGCTGCACAGCCCATCCTGGGGCTCAGCCCATGTACCTGGTCCCCAGTCACTCATTCTTGGGGACTTTTCTGGAACCCCAGTAGGGCCTACACCACCCCAGACAGGCTTGGTGCTCACAGCCAATTGGAGGACAGGGTTCCAAGGAGCAGCTGTTCAAAGGACCCATGTGCTGTGGGCCGGGGAAGGATTGATCAGGAGGCTGAGAAGCCCTCAGTCCTCCTAGCCCTCCTACCCCCAATGCTTCCCCCACTCAGCCCTGCAGCCTGAGGCTCAAGCAAGATTATATCATTAAGCTTTGTCTCCCCCACTGGAGTGTGAGCCCAGGAGGCCAGGGGCCAGTCTGCTTGGCATTACAACCAGCACCTAACAGTCTGCACCTAACAGGCGCTCAATTCCTGTTTAAGATGAAAAGAATCAGGAAGCTGCCTAGCTCACCTCCCAGCTCCCAGTTGGCAGTCACCGCCAAGGTTTGAGCCCTGGGCAAGGCCAAGGCAAATAGCCCACTGTTTGCTTAGGACTGAAATGATATAAGCTATATCTTTACTTAAGTCATTGGTTCTACCTCAGAACAAATCTCGTGGACACCTACATAGACCAAACTTACCTCTGGTCCTAGGAGTCCAGGGTTCCTTCCATTGGTATGTCCCTAAGGAACCAAAGGCCAAATGCCAATGTCCAGCTTCAGACTCTTGGCAGGGGTGGGGTGGAACTCTGGCTGCTGATCCTCCCCTGAGGCCCGATGGAGAAGGGCAGGGGCCAGTGGAGGCAGAGGGTGGAGGCTCTGACCCAAATGCCAGGGCTCCAGGCCTGCCTGGGGCAGGGCCAGCCAAGACAGAGCGAGGGAGGGGTCCCTTTTGTCTGAATTTAACAGAAGTCAGATTGTCTGGCCTGCTCACAGGAAAAAAAAAAAAAGGGCTGATCAGTTCATCCGGGAGAAAGTGCCAGTAGGCATGTTTGTGGATCACCACCAGCCTTCCCAGAAGCCAGTTCCTTCCCTTGCACTCTGGAAGCTCCACTAGACCCCCCTCATACCTGCCTTGGGCTGGCTGTGGACCTTCCTCACCTGATCCTCTGGGGATCGGAACCCCACAGCAAAGGCGAGTGCTAGTTAACGGAATAAAAGACACCTCTCTCCAGGGGTGGACATACGTGTTCACTGCTGTCTCCCTCAGCCACATCCCACTCCCTGCCAGCTCTGGGATAACACAGTGTCCCAAGGACAACTGTTCCCCAAACCCTGGGCCTGTGGCCTTGAGCACTGGACTAAACACCAAGATTAGGACTGGACTGGCTATGTAGCCAGAGGAAGCCACGCCAAGCTGAGGGGCGTATTTGTTATTTCTCTGGAGTCACTGACCGGTAAGCCCTTGAACCCAGAGTCTCGTGGGCAGCCACTGCACTCACCCGTTCGGCCGGACTGAGAGCCCCTTCGTAGCTCTTGGTCTCTTGTCCCTGTCTGCTGGCCAGAGCCTATCCCAGGACAGAAACACCTCTTCCTCCAGGTGTGGCCTGAAATCTGAACTTGTTCCTCTCAGCAGCCTGAACCCCCTCAGTGGCTCCTCAGTCAGAGATGCCTGATTGTGATTCTGCTCTCAGGGCTGACACTGCAGTGTTGGACCTGAGTGGACAGGTGGCACTTGCCCCAGACGGAGGGCTAAGAGAAACAGGCAGGCCCCCGGGATCCCCACCTCTGCTCTGGGGGATCCCCACCTCCAGGAGGAAGGAGACGTTTTCCCTTCAGTCACCTTGAGGGCAGCGGATAAACGATGACTGTTAGCTCATCAGCCAAGCTTCCTCGTGTGCCCACAGGAGGAATAAACTTCTGCTGGGGCCCAGAGCCAAGTTCACTGTGTAACCCCGCAGAAGCTGCTTGCCCTCTCGGAGCCTCTTGATCTCCCCCATCATCCAGTGGCCTTGTGCAGTGGCCCTGCCTGCTCACTGAGGGTGACAGACTACATTGCAATGACCAAAGGCCATGGCAAGTGACAGAGGCAGGACCCGGGTGAACTATCCATCCACGTGTTGCTCAATCCATGAATATTTACTGAGTTTCCTGTATGCTGGGAACACAGCAAAGGAAAAGAGGGCAAGGCCTGCCCTTGTGGAGCAGAAGAGACGGTAAATAAGCCCGTTCTACTCAGATAACCAGGTACTGATAAAGGGGGTGGAAGGAGCAGGAGGGGCTGGGGCTGCTGTGTGCTCCAGACCTCGGGGAGGGCCTCTTTTGGAAGGCAGAGCCTGTGGGGGGGGTGAGGGAGGGAGCCCTGAGGTTTTCAAGGGGAAACAGAGGATCAGGCCTAGAGAATGGCCACAGTGAACCGAGAAACTGGAGGTGGTCACTGTGACCAGAGCAGAGCACAGAGGGGGTGAGAGCAGAGCACAGAAGGGCGGGTGCCTGGGAGGTGGGAGGGCAGGCCCTGGAGCTGGATTTAACTAGACTCTGCTTTGCCAGACTGTAGGATCCCAGCAGCGAGGGTCACGGGAGCTGGAGGGTGAAAGGGGAAGGGAGAGTCGGTGCGCCCAGGCCTCCTGGAAGGAATTCTGAGGGGTGAGGGGGCAGCAGGAAGTCTAGGCCCCAGCCCCGCGGGGCCCTGTGACCCTTCCTTCCCCTGGCTGGTAGAGAAAGAGGAGCGAGGGAGCAGAGGAGGAGAGGGGAGAGGCGTCGTGGGGGTCGGGAAGGGGAATGTTGCCAGGCACCAGGGATGGTCAAGTTGGAACAAGCACTGAGAGAAGAGAAAAGTCTCACTTTCCCTGCCTCCACCTTTCCTGGAATGCGGAGAGGCCACTCCCCCTACTAGCCCCAGGGAAGGAAGGTTGAGCGGGGAGTAGAGGCCCTCTGGTAGGGGAAAGGGCTCCCCTGGTATGCGCTGCAGGTAAGGGCTTCAGGGGAGACCCTGCGTGGCCCACCCAAAGCAGAGGCCGAGACAGCCCAGCGTCAACTCCCTGGGCGAAGGGAGCCGTAGGCTGGGCCAGTGGTGGAAGAGGGGTGGGGAGGGTCCCGGTTTCCAGGACAGCTCCCCTCTGACTCCCCCGAGGAGGCTGCCAGGCACAGGCTTGCCTGAGGCACACCCCCCCACACCCCTCCCCCCGGGGACAGGTGGAGTTGTCTTAGGGGCAGGGGAAGGCCCCAGTGGCTGGCCCAGCCACCTCCTTCCTGCTGGTTTCTCAGATCCTTCCCTGCAGCTGCCCGTTTGCCAGGGCTGGACCAAAGTCCTAGCTGGAGTCACCTGTGCATGAGTAGGAGGGGGTCTTTGCTAGCCTGGCAAGGGACCCCAGGGACCAGGAAGGCCTGGAGTGGAAAGATCTGGGGGCCAGGTCAGAATGGGCTCTCAGGGTGCGAGAGCAGAGAGACCTTGGCTTGAAGCCAGGGCTCTGGGCCTCCCAGCGTGGGCGAGACTGGTAGGGCGCATGGTGGCAGCCTCTCAGCAAAGGCACGGATGTGTCCCCAGGGCCACAAAAAGAAGAGGTAAAAAGAAACATTTCAGTTTTGTCTTCTCCCATCCCATCGCAGCGTCCCAGGGAGTTGAGGGAATGTGGCAGCTGGTCCACTAGGCAGGTGGGGACACCACGTGCAGGGAGAGAGGGAAGGCCACTTGAAGGGACAGCCAGGGTCTCCGAGCCAGGGCCCAGCAGCTGCTGCTCCTTCCATGTAGGGGTTCCCACGGGGGGAGTCTGACCTCGGCCGACCACCTGCCCTCCTTCTGCCTGAGACCTCCCCATACCCACTCTGCTGGCTGGGCTCTTGGCAACTGGTTCAAGGCCCTAACGTCGAGGTAGGCAGAGGGAGCGGAGGGAGTGGGGGGGGGGCTGGCTACAGCCTCTTTACCGCATCCCCAACCACTGGGGCCAGCCTCCCTGCCAGGAAGCCCCCTCATCTCGCAGGGGGCAAGGTCTGGTGGGCAGCCCAGGAGCAAGGCCTCGAGGGCTGGGTGCACTCACAGGCATGAGCCCCGGTGAGTGCCGCTGATGGACCCGAACCTTGGAGAGACCCCTTTCCCTCTCTGGACCCTGGTCCCTTGTGGGCTGGAGCTTTCCAAAGGGCCTTTAGGATCCAGAGTTCTGTTTGTGTTCCTTCCCAGGAGAAGAGCCAGGAGCCAGGAGCCAGGGAGAAGCAGAGGGAGGTGGGAGGAGGGGGAATCAACGCAGGAGTGGGGCCCAGGGGTGGGAGTGGGGAGTGGGCAGTGCACCCTAGAAGATGGTCACAGGGTGGGGGAGGGGGGAATTAAAGGAAAGGGGAGGAGAGCACTTGGCTCCCTCCCTGGCCTCCCCGCCCCCACCCCAGGAATTCCAGGCAGGCTATTGGCACAGGGCTGTTTCCTGAGGTCTCCCTGGTGGCCTCCAACAAGGCGCTCAAGCCCCCCTGGCTCACAATCTCTGTTCCCACGGCTCAGCAGCCCCGGAGCTTCCTCACCTGCTGCTGCCCGGCCTCCCTCCCTTTTCCGGGCAGCTGTTCCCGGGACAGCTGGATAAGAGTGAGAAAACCCTGCTCCCAGCTGAACTGCCACGACCTCCTCCTCCCCTGCCCCGATGGACCCCCTGACCCACCCCTACCCCTGCCTTTCAGATGTTCTTGACCTCGAATCCCACAGACCCTGGCCCCCACCGGCCTCCACAGCTGCAGGCTGCCTGCGCCCTCGCCAAGAGCCATAGCAGCTGCTGCTCCCAGGCTCCTCCTGGACCAAGGTCCTCCAGCCTCCTGTCAGTCCAAGAGGGAGGTGCCAGCCTCTACCCCACAGGTCCCCGTGGGCTTCTTAGGTCCTGTCCTCGGAGCACCTTCTCCCATAGAACAGCGGTCTGCAGTGTAGAGCAGCCGGGGGGCCTTGTCTTCTGCTAAAGACCCTGACCCTTGGCACCACCAGTCAGGTGGCCAGAGCTCCTTCAAGACCCGGGTCTACCCTTGACCCTGCCCTGCTCAAAGCTGTTCCCTAGCTTCCCACTGACAGACGTCAAGGGCTCCCCTGCCTCACCCTGACCTCCCTGCCCGGCCTGGCCCCCTCCCCCTTATCCCAGCCCTCCTACCTCTCCAACACCCCTTCTCTCCCCACCCTTTTCCACCTCCATTTCCCTCAATATCTATCCCCACATTCTTTGCACATGACCCCAGTCACGTGGAGCCCCAAAGTGCCCAGCCATGTGCAGCCTCTTTATTGAAAGAGGCAGACATGCCAGGGGTCTGCCAGCTCCCCTCAAGCTGCCCCACGTGCCTACGCTTCTGCCTCCAGACATCTTTTCCCACTGGGCCTACCACACGCACGCTCTGCCCATCTCAGCTGCCAGCCTGGGCAGGATGTCCCTGCTCTGGACCCCTACTTAACCCTCCATGTTATCATGTCACACTTAAAGGTTATCCTGAGGTGGCCTGGAGTGTCTCTCCTTTCCCCTCATCCTGGGGACCTCTAGTACCTGAGATAGGGAGTGGCATTTAAAAGACGACCAATGAAATTGGAGTGAACGAAGGAGCAGTAGATTGAAAATGAGACCTCCTGGAGCCTTACGTCTGTAAGGACCTGGAGCCTTTTGGAGGGGCCTCCCAGAGAGTCCACCGCATTTTGGAGCCTCCCCCACAAGCTAACACACCTTCAGGGACTTCCAGCCACCTCGGCCACCTGCAGGATAAATGTAGGCCCCACGCCACCCTGGGCACTAGAGACCCATCCTAGACTGGTCAGGGCCCACCTTCCCAGTTTCCTCCCTTCCCGTCAACTCCCTGCAGAGTCTCACTCATGAGGGTCCCTCTCTCTCCACATACCCAAGTCCTGCCCATCCCATTCAAGAACAACACCCTCCAGTCTTCCTGGCTTCTGGCTCTCCATTGTGTCTAGAAGACTCCAAGCTCCTAGAGGACAAAGAGTGCCCTTGACAATGACAGCTGAAATCATTGGGCTCTATCCCATGCCCTTGACACACAAACTCTCGCTACGCCTCCTGATAAACCTCTGTGGCATGTTGTTATTAATGGCCCCATGTTATGGATGAGGAAACTGAGGCTCGGGGGCTAAGTCTCTTATCTGAGGGTGTACACCAGTAAGCAGCTGAGCTGTGGCCCCCACTGTGCCTGGCTCAGAGCAGGAACTCTACCGAAGCCTGCTGAATGAGTGAACGAATGGATACAGTTGCAGCAACACTTCAGCTATCACATAAGAAAAATAAAATAAATACATAATAAATTACTAAATAAATAAAACTTCAGCTGTCAGGTCCCACACTGCAGCCCAGGGCCCTGAGGGACTGGAGGCAGGTAAGGGGCTTCCGGGCCAACCTAGGCAGACTTGGGAGAAACAGGTCTGTGCTCCCCACCCGCCACCTAGTGTACGTGGCCCATGGCCACCCTGGCCTCACTCTGATAGAGTCGTAACACTGTGCAAATGGGGGAGCAGTCAGGGATCGGTGAGAGAGGGAAGGGGTGACCAGGTACCCTCGACAACGAGGAAAAGACAGAGGTCTCCAGGCCCCTTCAGAGAGCAGCAATAAGGCCTGGGAGCCAGCGGTGGTTCCGAAGTCTTCCCAGGGTGGCCTGGTTAGAGGGTCTTCAGCACTTCTGGGATTTAATCCAAGCCCATCTCAGTCCTGATTGGTAAGGAAGGTCAGGACCTGGGAGGAGGGCAGGGAGTGGCTGAACCAAACCCAAAAGCTCTTTGCTGAGCACCTACTCTGTTCCCAGACAGGAGTGGAGGCCAGAAGCAGAGACATGGACGTCACAGCCAGGGCAGCTGAGAAGCACGTGTTGTTTCAGGTTCAAGGCCAGGAGAGCAGCCCACGGGAAACCAGCAGGTGTGAGCAGCCTGGCCTGGTCAAGGAGGCCAAGTGGAGGAGGGGTGGGAGCAGCTGGGTCTCTGGGGAAGGGAGGGGCAAAGTTTCCTGCTGGCTTGGTAAAATCCCAGGAGGGATTCAGCAGCAGCAGGGCCTGGCCAGACCTGGCCGGACAGGCAAGAAATGTAGCAAAGGTGACTGTAGAAGCTGCTGAAGCAGGCCCGGGCTGCGGGCTTTGCTGGAATTTTCCTGACTCTAAGCAGTAATGGCCTGGAGGTGGGAGGCCGCAGGGGATGTGGGCAACCTCCTTCGGTCCCGCATTGCCCAACACTGGAGGAAGCTCATTCCAGATTCCTGTCATAATGGGATAAAATATACCGACAGCAGGCCCAGAGTGGGGCCTGGCGGGGCCCAGTGACTTCAGCGGCGGGACAGGTGGGTCCCAGAAAAACCAGAGAAGCACAGACATTCTTTGGCTCCCTTTTCCCAGCAACTGCAGGAAGCTGTTCCAAGTCCCTGGTTGTGCTCACCAGGTCTGGGGGGAAGAAGAGGAGAGAAAGTCTGACTTCCTGCCACCCTTGGAGTAGACACAAAGAAATCCGGAGAGAGGTGGCGGGGTAGTCCGTGGCACACCCCAAGGGAGATGGTGTTGGGAAGGCAGCCATGGGGCCTGTCGGGTGACTGAGCCCGAGAAGTGGGGATCGTGTATTTCAGGCCCTGTGGCAGGGTCCCCAGCCTTCTTCACCATGATAAGTTGAAAACAGTATTGACACATCCCCCAGGGGCCTCCCCCACCCCCACCTCCACCACATGTACAGGCTTGCCTATAATTTAAAAGGGCCCCCGAATGTCCTCGAATGATTACAGGGACCCTAGGCTAGGAGACCCTGCAGTGGGTTTAAGGCTAGAGAAATTCCAAGCTGGCTCAGGCCCAACTGGCTGAGTCAACCCAGCCCCCGATCACGCAGGCTCGCACTGCCCTCTAGAATCTGAGGAGTGTGGCTAGGGGAGCCTCAAGAGTCTCAGCCCCTTGCTCTGCTGCCTCCCTGGAGCTTCTCCAAATCATCCTATTAGAGATAGTCTGCAAGAAAGGCCAGCTTTGGGGAGCAGGTATAGCTCAGTGGTTGAACGCCTGCTTCCCATGTATGAGGTCCAGGTTCAATCTCCAATACTTCTTGGGGGAAAAAAAAGGCAGCTTCAAAGCCAGATGAGAAATTAGGCCTGCAATTGTGAGTCCCATTCACACTAGGCCCATTCACACTAGGCCTCCCCAGGATCCCAACAGTATTTGCTGCTTCCCACCTTCTGCTCATCCAGATGGGTGTGGCAGCTAATTTTGGGGTCCCTGAGGCTTTGGGGGGCTCTGACCTCTCATTCACCCCCACTCCCCTCCTTGAGCCTTCTGCTTCTATTTTCATTCATTGGCTGTATCAGCCAGGCACTGAACACATTTATTGAATGCCTACTATGTACCAGGCCTTGGGCTGGACATAGTATGGGTGCAAATCATACCTGTGCTTCCAGGTCCTGCCAGAATCCCACGTCCTCCCAAGCCTCTACTATCTGCGCAGCCCGGGCCTCCCAGATGATTCAGTACTAAACTGAGTCCCTCTTCTGCTCATTTAAGGCTTTTGATAAGCTGCCCAGTGTGGCCACTTGCAGGCGGGACTTGGCATCAGTAGTCACTTCTTACCCGCTCCTACTGCCAACTAGCAACTTTGAACCCACAGCAGGAGATGAGGAAAGAACTGCTGTTTGCTCTAGGATCCAAAGCCCTTTAACCAAGTAGCCTGGCTGAACCCTGGTGTGTCAGTTTAAGATTATTTTTTGAATCCCAAAAAGAGAAATATTATATTTGCAAACCAATCTATTCCTCTGGGTGTGATACCCTTTGATTGTATTAAATTCAGTTGAGGGGGCCTTTGATTGGATTTCCTGTTAAGATTGCTTTTAGGGCATCTCCTGCATGGCTCCCTCATCTGTCTCCTTGTTGTGCCCACTTGTCTTCTTTAGGAAGGACTGGGAACCAAACCAGGACCTCCCATGTAGGAGGCAGGTGCTCAACTGCTCAAGCCACATCTGCTCCCCCTTTTAGGGCTTTTTTTTTTAAGATTTATTTTTATTTATTTCTCGCTCCTCCCCCCCCCCCCAGTTGTCTGTTCTCTGTGTCCATTTGCTGCGTGTTCTTCTTTGTCTGCTTCTGTTGTTGTCAGCGGCACGGGAATCTGTTTTCTTTTTGTTGCGTCATCTTGCTGTGTCAGCTCTCCGTGTGTGCGGTGCCATTCCTGGGCAGGCTGCACTTTCTTTTGTGCTGGGCAGCCCTAAGAGATAAGCCCTGTGCTAGTCTGTGGCTGAAATCAGGAAGAGGTGGAGAACTGAGCCTGAAAGAGGAAGCGCAGAGGGGAAGGCTGAAACCTCATAGAGATCTCCCACCATCATGCTTCAACAAGTGGCAACTGACTTTGATGAGAAAGCACCTCTACTGTACCTTGAGTTGGACTCTCCACAGCCTTTGGATTATAAGCTTTTACCTAAAATAAATACCCTTTATAAAATATATACCTTTATAAAAGCCAAGAGCTTTCTGGTACTTTACATCAGCATCCCTCTGGCTGACTAATTCACCTGGCAAGAGTTTTTTGGATGTGTTTCCAGCCATTTTGTTCAAAGTGTGTATCACACCTAAACTTTATTTATAAACTGATTTGTTTTTCCTGTTTCCCCTCAATAGAATGAGAACTCTGTGAGGGCAGAGACAGTTTTGCTCACTGTTGTGTGCCTGTGTGAGAAATGTACTCAGTAAGTGTTAAATAAATTCACAAAATTGAGACTAGATCATATATTCAATATAGTTTCCTACTGCCAGAGTTGAACCCCAGTCTAGCTACTCATCCATTTATTGCCTTGGTCAAGTTATTCAGTTTTCCCTCCATTTTCTAACCTGTAAAATGGAGATTATGATTTCTATATCAAAGGAAAGTAGGTTGTGAGAACTAAGTGGAGAACACATATCAAGAGCTCAGAGCAGCATCTGACACACAGTAAATGCTAAATAAGTGCTAGCAGTTTTTATTGTTCCTATTATTATCCAGCTCTGTTCATTTAACATTGCTGGAAGCTTCCCCCACCTTAATGCAATTCCTTGACTGCCAAGGCACCATATGCCATTGCATATCTTCCCTTATGCAATGTGCTCAGTAAATATTTGTTAAATAAATAAATTCATAAAATTGCGACCAGATTGTCTATACAATATGGTATCCTTCTGCCTGAGTCAAACCCCAGGAGTTCTTACCATGAGGGCCATGGGCAACTCTCAGGGGTTTCTGGATCCCCAGGCATTATGAGCAACTTGAAGGTTGGCTTTCATCAGATTCTCTAAAGGCCCAGATTCAACAGAAGTTAAGAACAGCTGGGGGGCTTCCAGGAAGATGGCAGACTCGAAGGACACGGGACTCTCTTCTTCTTCAGAAAAATAGCTAGAGGACAGAATGAAACAGCCTGGGAAAGATCTTCTAGGGGTTAGGACACCAGGTAAAGGCTGGATACTGCCCAAAGGAGAGAGGCACAAAGGAGGGGAATCGCAACAACAGAACTGTGAGTTGACACCAGCATCTGCTGCTGCCGGCAACTTGCCCCACACTAAAGACACTTTAGAATACTCAGGCCTCTGGGCTTGCAGCTTCAGAAAAAGGGGGCTCCAGGGATCGACCACCCAAGGAAAGGGAAGAGAGAGGGACACAGCCTAAGGCTGACTCAGCTTCTGACCCACAAATTTAGTCTGCTGTGCCTAACCAGCCCTTCCAATCCAGGTGAGACCACACTGTGGTTTGCCCTGGGAGCCTGCACAGGACTGGAGAAATCCAACCCTCTCAATCTCCCTCTCTTCTAGCCGGGACTAACTGTAGAGGATGCATCTCCCCAGGAAAGGGGAGAGAGAGGAACACATCCTAAGGCTGATCAGCTTTTGACCCACAAATTTGGTCTACTGTGTCCCAGGAGCCCTTTCAGGCCAGGTGGGGCAGAGCCACTGCTTGCCTTGGGAGCCGGCAAGGGGCTAAAGATATAAGAGCTTCTCAATATCCTTCTCTACCGTACTAACCAGGACTGATTGTTGAGGACTCAGATTACTTCCTACCTGGGAAAAGGGAAGGGGTTGCCAGAGAAGGCTGGAGAACTATCTCTGAGAAAGTTGAAATTACAAGGCTCTTAGCTTCCAGGCAAGAAGTTCTACCACATTGTTCCCATCTATGCTGCAACAAATAATTTCAGACCAGGCATTAAACTGATAGCTGCCAAAGACCACCATCTGCTGGCAGACCAAGGAAGAGCATGTGAGAAAATTAAAAACAAGAGAGCCTATCTACTGCCTCTATAGTCTCCCTCCTGAAGGCCATAGGAAATGGGTCTACAACCAATTGCTGGGTCCAGAGCCCAGTTTCAAGTAACTAATAGGGACAAAACTAATAATCCAGGTCGAGCCAGGACTTAAAGGGCAGTGGTAACACACAGACTCCCGCCACTAAATCCCTACAAAAGAGAAAGAAATTGAGCATCTGAGTAAACTATATCCTAATTAGATGCCTAAACATCAGCAAAAAATTATGACCGATACTAAGAAAATAGAAGACTTGGCCCAAGAAAAGGACTATGTCAAAGCCGAAGAAGAGTTGCAGGATTTCAGAGTACTCATTAGCAAGACGCACATAAATTTCCAAAATCAAATCAATGAGTTGAAAGACAATATGGCTAAAGAGATAAATGACATCAAGAAGCCATTGAGCAAGCACAAAGAAGAAATTGAAATCCTGAACAGAAAAGTAACAGAGCTCATAGGAATGGAAGACACAATAGGGGAAATCAAAAGCACATTAGAGGGAAGTAGATGTGGCTCGAGCGACTGGGCTCCCATCTACCATATGGGAGGTCCAGGATTTGATTCCCAGGGCTTCCTGGTGAAGACAAGCTGGCCTGCACAGCAAACTGGCTCAAGTAGAGAGCTGGCCCATGCAGAGGGCTGACCTGTGCAGGAGTGCTGGCCTGCATGGCAAACTGGCCACAGCAGAGAACTGGCACAGAAAGATGATGCAACAAAAGGAGACACAGAGGAAATGCAAAAAGAGATGCAGCAGACCAGGGAGCTGAGGTGGTGCAAGAGATTGAGCACATTGCTCCCACTCTGGGAGGTCCTAGGATTGGTTCCCAGTGCTGCTTAAAGAGAAGACAACCAAAAAATGAATCTTTTTTAAAAAAAGCCTATTAGAGGCATACAACAGCAGACTCAAAATGATATAAGACTAAGTGATACAGAAGACAGGACAGCTGAAATTGAAGAGAGAAAAGAACAGAGAAAGAAAAGAATGGAAAAAATTGAGCAGGGGCTCAGAGAGTTGAATGACAATATGAAACACAACATTCGTGTCATGGGAGTTCCACAAGTAGAAGAGAAGGGAAAAGGGGCAGAACAAGTATTTGAGGAAATCATAACAGACAATTTCCCAACACTCATGAAAGAAATGAACTTACATGTCCAAGAAGCATACCATACTCCAATCAGAATAAATCCAAATAGACCTACTCCAAGATACATGCTACTCAGAATGTCAGATACCAAAGATAAAGAGAAAATTCTCAGAGCAGCAAGGGAGAAGCAAACCATCACATACAAGGGATGCCCAGTAAGACTTAGTATGGATTTCTCTTCAGAAACCACGGAGGCGAGAAGACAGAAGTACAATTCAATTAGGATACTGAAAGAGAAAAACTGCCAGCTGAGAATTCTTTATCCAGCAAAATTGTTCTTCAAATAGGAAGGTGAGTATAAAATATTCACAAACAAACAGAAACTAAGAGAGTTTGCATAAAAGAATCCACCTTTTCAGTAAATATTAAAGGAAGCCTTAGAATCTGAAATAAAAAAGAGAGAGGTCTGGAGGATAGTATAGGTGAAAGAATAGAGAAAGGGTAATCAAAAGAGTAAAAAGACAGACAAAAATAAGATATGACATATGAAAACCAAAGAATAAAAGGGAGGAAGTAAATAGGGCATTTACAGTAATATCTTTGAATGTGAATGGATTAAACTCCCCAATCAAAAGAGACAGGCTAACAGAATGGATAAAAAAACATGAGCCATCCATATGCTGCTTACAAGAAACTCACCTTAAACCCAGGGATACAAACTGTCTGAAAGTGAAAAAGATGCTCCATGCAAATAGTAACCAAAAAAGAGCAGGGGTAGCTATATTAATGTCAGACGAAACAGACTTTAAATGCAAAAAATTTATAAGAGATATAGAAGGCCATTATGTATTAATAAAAGGGAAAATCTACTGGGAAGATATAACAGTCATAAATATCTATGTACCTAACCAGGGTACCCCAAAATACATGAGGTAAAGTCTGGCAAAACTGAAGGGAGAAATAGACATCACTACAATAATCATTGGAGAATTCAACACCTCACTCACATTGTTAAAAAGAACAACTAGACAGAAGATCAGCAAGGAAACAGAGAAGTTGAACAATATAACGAATTAGAACTAACAGACATATACAGAACACTACATCCAAACTCAGCAGGTTATACATTCTTCTCGAGTGCCCATGTATCTTTCTCCAGGATAGACCACATGTTAGCACACAATGCATCTCTCAATAAATATAAAAAGATTGAAATTACACAAAACACCTTCTCAGACCATAATAGAGTGAAACTGGGAATCAATAATAAACAGGAAAAAAAAGAAAATTCACAAAATGTGAAGGCTGAACACCATACTCCTAAATAATCAGTGGGTCAAAGAAGAAATTGCAAGTGAAATCAGTAAATATATTGAGACAAATGAAAATGAGAACACAACTTCTCAAAACTTATGGGAATTTAATTTTAAAAAAAAACAACAGTGAAGGCAGTCTTGAGAGGGAAATTTACAGCCTTAAATGCCTATATTAAGAAAGAAGAAAAACAAAATAAAAAACTAAAAAAATTTAAAAAGAAGAGCTAAACTCAAAGATTTAACTGAGCAACTAGAAAAGAACTAGTGAAAGAACAACAAAGCATTCCCAAAGCAAGCAGAAGGAAAGAAATAGTAAAGATTAGAGCAGAAATAAATGAAAGTGAGAACATAAAACAGTAGAGAAAAATCAACAAAACCAAAGCTGGTTCTTTGAGAAGATCAATAAAATTGACTAACCCCTAGATGGACTAACAAAAAAACAAAGAGAAGATGCAAATAAATACAATAAGAAATGAAAAGGGGGAAGTTACAATTGGTCCCATAGAAATAACAAGGATCATTAGAGGATATTATGAGAAACTGTATGCCAACAAACTAAGGAACCTAGATGAAATGGACAAAGTCCAGAAATGCACAAACAATTTACATTGATGATATGAGAAATACAAGAATTTAACAAAACAATCACATTTAAAGGGATTGAATCTGGCATCAAAAATCTTCCAGCAAAGAAAAGTCCAGGACTGGATGGCTTCACAGGTGAATTCTACTAAGCATTTCGAAAAGAATTAACACTAATCCTGTTTAAACTCTTCCAAAAAATTGAAGAGGAGGGAAAATTACCCAACACAGTTTATGAAGCCAACATCACCCTAATACCAAACCCAGATAAAGATACTACAAGAAAAAAAATTATAGACAAATCTTTCTAATGAACATAGACGCAAAAATTCTTAACAAAATATTTGCAAATCAAATCCAACAGCATATCAAAACACTTATACATCATGAACAATTGGGATTTATTCCTGGTATGCAAGGCCGGTTCAACATAAGAAAATCAATTGACATAATATACCACATTAACAAATTGATGGAAAAAAAATATGATAATCTCAATTGAAGCAGAAAAGGCATTAGACAAAATCCAGCATCTTTTTTTTTTAAGATTTTTAAAAATTTCTCTTCCCTCCCCCCTACCCCAGTTATCTGCTCTCTGTGTCCATTCTGTGTGTTCCTCTGTAACTGTTCTTCTGTGACTGCTTCTACCCTTATTAGCGGCACCAGGAATCTGTGTTTCTTCTTGTTGCGTGATCTTGTTGTGTCAGCTCTCTGTTTGTGTGGTGCCATTCTTGGGCAGGCTTTGCTTTCTTTCACGCTGGGTGGCTCTCCTTACAGGTGCACTCCTTGTGCGTGGGGCTCCCCTACGCGGGGAACACCCCTGTGTAGCACGGCACTCCTTGAGCGCATCAGCACTGTGCATAGGCCAGCTCCACACGGGTCAAGGAGACCCAGGGTTTGAACCGTGGACCTCCCATGTTGTAGGCGGACGCCCTATCCATTGGGCTAAGTCTGCTTTCCTCCAACATCTTTTTTGATAAAAACAACTCAAAAGATAGGAATAGAAGGAAAATTCCTCAATACGATAAAAGGAATGTATGAAAAATCCACAGCCAACATCATACTCAATGGGGAAAGGTTGAAATCTTTCCCCCTAAAATCAAGAACAAGACCAGGATGCCCACTGTCACCGTTGTTATTCAGTATTGTACTATAAGTTCAAGCTAGGGCAAATTAGACAAGAAAAAAATTAAAGACATCTAAATAGGAAAAGAGAAAGTAAAACTCTCACTGCTTGCAGATGACATAATCCTGTACTTAGAAAGTCCTGAAGTATCCACGACAAAGCTACTTGAGCTAATAAATGAGTTTAGCAAAGTGGCAGGATACAGATCAACACACAAAAATCAGTAATGTTTTTGTACACTAGTACTGAACCATCTGAGGAAGAAATCAGGGGGAAAATTCCATTTTCAATGGCAACAAAAAAACTCAAATACCTAGGAATTAATTTAACCAAAGAAGTACAGCACCTTTATGCAAAAAACTGCAAAACAATGCTAAAAAAAATTAAAAAGACTTAAACAAATGGAAAGACATCCCTTTTTCATGGATTGGAAGAATAAATGTTATGAAGATGTCATTCTTACCCAAACTAATTTATAGATGCAATGCAATACCAATCAAAATCCCAACAGCTTACTTTACAGAATTAGAAAAGACAATTACCAGATTCATTTGGAAGGGAAGGTGCACCCGAATATCCAAAAGCATTCTAAAAAGAAGAGCCATGTGGGAGGAATTTCACTGCCTGACCTTGAAACATATTACAAAGCTACAGTGGTCAAAACAGTATGGTGGGAAGTGAATGTAGCTCAAGTGATAAGCCTCCACCTACCATATGGGAGGACCCAGGTTTGATCCCTGGGACCTCCTGGTAAAAAAGAAGAAGAGAAAGCATGGCTGCATGGATAGCTAGTGCTCATGTGGAAGGCTAAGTGCCCGTGTGGGTGCCCGTGCAACAAGCCAAGCACCCATGTGATGAGCCAAGTGCCCGTGCAGCAAACCAAGTGCCCACACAAGTGCCCGCATGACGAGCCGAGTGCCCACATGGTGAGCCGAATGCCCGCGTGAGTGACCACGTGGTGAGTGCCCACACAACGAGCCATGTGCCCGTGCAGGAAGCTGAGTGCCCGCACAGTGAATCAGTGCCTGTGCAAGTAAGTCATGCAGCAAGATGATGACCACAACAAAAGAGAGATGAAGGGGAGAGTCAAGGTGACACACAGCAGAGACTAAGAACTGAGGTGGCACAGTTGACAGGGAAGCTCTGTCCACATCAGAGGTCCCCGGGATTGAATCATGGTAAATCCTAAAGGAGAAAGACGAGAAGACAAAAAGAGAAATAGATACAGAAGATCACACAGGGAATGGACACAGATAGCAAAAACAGCAGGATGGGGGAGGGGGAGGGGGAAGGGGAAAAAATATTTAAAAAATAGAAAAAAATAAACAACAAAGCATGGTACTGGCATAAGGATAGACACATCGATCAGTGGAATAAAATTGAGAACCCAGAAATAAACCCTCGCCTATACAGTCAACTGCTTTTTGACAAATTTACCAAGTTAATGTTAATGGAACAAAACAGTCTCTTCAACAAATAGTCCTGGGACAACTGGATATCTATAAGCAAAAGAATGAAAGAGGACCCCTATTTCACTCCCTATATAAGAATCAACTCATGTAAATATAAAACCCAGGACCATAGAACTACTAGAAGAAAATGTAAGGAAACATCTTCAAGACCTTGTAGTAGTTGGCGGTTTCTTGGATTTTATGCCCAAAGCACATGCAACAAAAGAAAAAATTAGATAAATGGGACCTACTCAAAATTAAACGCTTTTGCACCTCACAGGACTTTGTCAAAAGGGTGAAAATGCAGCCAACTCAATGGGAGAAAATATTTGGAAATCACGTATCTGATAAGGGTTCAATTATCAAGGATATAAAAAGAGATGTTATAACTCAACAGTAAAAAACGACCCAGTTAAAAAATGGGCAAAAGACTTAAATAGACATTTATCCTAAGAAGAAATACAAATGGCAAAAAAACACATGAAGAAATGCTCAAGATCACTAATGAATAGAGAGATACAAATCAAAACTACAATGAGATATCGTTTTACACCTATCAGAGTGGCCACTATTAAAAAGACAGAGGGGGGGGGTGGGAGAAGAGTGAGGAGGGCACGGGGAGGAAGGAAAAATAGCTTTAAACATTAAAAAATAATAATAATTCTTGGAAAATAATTTTTCTTATCAGAAAGTAAATACTTGTTCAATGTAGAAAAAATATAAGGTAGAGAAGGCAAAAGAGAAGAAAATAAAATCCACAACTAATGTCAACATTTAGAGATAACTATTGTTAACTTTTTGGTATAGTTCCTTCTCTTTTTTATTTTTCCTATGTGTACATGTACATGTGTTTGTTTTATTTTCTTCAAACAAAATTGTGGTGATATGATAAATATTGTTTCTTATCTTTTTTCTACTTATTAATATATCATAGAAGATTTTTCAGGAATAGCTTTTTAAAATTATTCTTATTTTATTTATTTGATTTTTTTAGGAATGACTTTTAAAGACTGTTATCAGTGCTTTCTGTTGGTAAATACCTCTTAGAATCTAATGACAAACCTAATTGAATTAATTAGTAAGCCAGACCTTGATTTCGAGGTCAAATCTTGCCCAAGTCCCCATGTACACATTTTATCCTTTTAAGTTAGATAGTAGGGAAAGGAAAATGTTCATGGAAAAGAAGTAAAATGTTCTTTAACCCACCAAAGAATTTTAGGAAATGCAGTTGATTGCCTGTTCATTCCTTCTCATAGCAAAACCAATAGTCAGGTGTCAGGGACTCACTATGAGAGAGAGAGAAAAAAAAGAATTCTTTTTTTTTTATCTTTATTTTTTTAATATTACATTAAAAAAATATGAGGTCCCCACATATCCCCCACCCCCCTCACCCCACTCCTCCCCCCACAACAACAACCTCCTCTATCACCATGAGACACCCCTTGCACTTGGTGAATACATCTCTCAGCACCTCTGCACCCCATGGTCAGTGGTCCACATCATAGCCCACACTCTCCCATATTCCACCCAGTGGGCCATGGGAGGACACACAATGTCCAGTAACTGCCCCTGCAGCACCATGCAGGACAACTCCAAGTCCCGAAAACGCCTCCACATCTCATCTCTTCCTCCCATTCCCCACACCCAGCAGCCACCATGGCCACTTTCTCCACACCAATGCCACATTTTCTTCTATTACTAATCACAATAGTTCATGAATAGAATATCAGTAAGTCCACTGTAATCCATGCTCTATTCCTCCATCCTGTGGACTTTAGAATGTGTGTCCACTCCACATCTATATCAAGAGGGGCTTAGATTCCAGATGGATGTTGTATGCAATTCTCCTGCTTTCAGTTGCAGGCACTCTTGGCTCCCTGGTGTGGTGGTTGACCTTCTTCACCTCCATGTTAGATGAGTTGAGTAAGTCCAATAAACCAGAGTGTAGGAGTTGCAATTCTGTTAGGATCAGGGCCTGGCTATCACATGGTCAGTCGAGAGATTCAGGTCCCCTGGGTATACATTAAACCCCAGCACCAGCTACAGTTCCAGTAAAAGTAAAAGGAGAGACTTGTGGACCAAGATCACATCAAAGTCCAGCTCCATCACACAGAAACACAAACTCCAAAGTAGGGCCAACTGACAAGGCACTGAACTCCATCTGCCATGACCATAGAACCTGTGGGTCTCTGTAGCCCTCAGGAGAACCAATACCTGGGGTTGTATCTACTTTATCTGTCAGGTAATAGGATGAGTTCTTGCTAACCGGATCCCACTATTCTGTAGAATTAACTTCACCAGGTCAGATGCTACTTACATTGACCTCAGGCCAAACAGGGTCAGCACAGATTGGGCACAAAAGATATGCACGCTTGCTGATACAAGGAAGTACAGGTTTTTACTTCTCCTTTTGGCATGGGGAGGCCCCTTCCCTGCTGGTGCTTGTTCATCTCCCCATTCTCATCTCCCTGGGAAAGAAAAACCTGTCTTGCTAAAATGCCAGTAGAAGAACTCACTGAAATTGACCCTCCAGGTTAAATATCTATCTAGGTGTTAGCCACATGGACATGACTAACCATCCTGAGGATATCAGCAAATTGTGTATTCTTCCCAGGGCTATTCAGGCCTCGTCTTCCTATGCCTTACTTGTACTTTTTCCTAAAGAGTTTATTTATTCTTTAGCAATTGTGTACATTTTTTTTTAAAGATTTATTTATAAATAAATAAATAAATAAAGAAGCTGCCCCTTCTTGCAGCTTGTTCCTTTCCTTTGCTGTCTCTTCTCTGTGTCCATTCACTGCATGTTTTTTCTGTATCTGCTTGTCTCCCTTTGTTGCGTCATCTTGCTGCGCCAGCTCTCTGTGGTGCACGGGCCGTCAGCTCTCCAAGGCACACGGGCCAGCCTGCCTTCACAAGGAGGCCCTGGGGACAGGAACCCAGGGCCTCCCATATGGTAGGCGGGAGCCCAACTGATTGAGCCACAGCTGCTTCCCTGTGTACAGTCTTTTACTTGTAGGTAAATGGCTTTATCAGGTACGTCTCCAGTGAGGATGAGGTTCATCCTGAGTAGGATTATTAATCACGAGGACTAAGAGGGTGGTTGCATTTACTAAATATTTCAAAAGCAGACTATTCCAAATGCAAACCATTCAAAACCACTGTGACGGTTGTTTGAAGGGTACCATGTTTGGTATGAGTATAACTGAGTAGTACATTCTGGAGACAGTTGGTAAGGGGATTGACCAGCCATCTCTCCTTAGATAATTATTTGAAACTCCCTCACCTTTTCTTCTATCTCACATGTTCTTCAGCTTTCCTTTTTTTTCCTGACTGCCCATGCTCTGACCAGCCAATGCGAGGTGA
Organism: Dasypus novemcinctus; assembly: GCF_030445035.2. Classification (NCBI taxonomy): domain Eukaryota; kingdom Metazoa; phylum Chordata; class Mammalia; order Cingulata; family Dasypodidae; genus Dasypus; species Dasypus novemcinctus. Next base: position 10,386,695 of record NC_080698.1, on the reverse strand, counting down.
CCAGGGCTTAAGCAAATATTGATCCTAAATATAACTTCTCTTTTAGGTGTGGCCTGGTCAGTCAAACATCCTGGGTTCTAATTCTGTATCCATTATTTGTTACTGTTTTCATGTTGGGCAGCTCTTTAGCAGCATGTTAAAGCCAACCTGGGGAAGCAGAGGTGGCTCAAGGGATGGGACTTCCACCCACCATATGGGAGGAATTGGGTTTGAAATTCCTGGGCCTCCTTATGAAAAAAGAAGAGAAAGTGTGCTGTGCAGCGAGCCAGTGCCCGCGCGGAGAGCCGAGTGCCCACACAGTGAGCCGAGTGCCCATGCGAGGACCCACATGGCAAGTCGAGTGCCCATGTGAGTGCTCTGTGGAGAGCCAGTGCCCACGTGGCAAGCCAGTGCCCGTGTGATGAGCCGAGTGCCTGCACAGCGAGCCAAGTGCCAGCGTGGTGAGCCAGTGCCTGCACAAGTGAGTCACCCAGCAAGATGATGACACAACAAAAGAGAGATGAAGGGGAGAGTCAAGGTGCAGCACAGCAGAACCAGGAGCTTTGGTAGCGCAGCTGACAGGGAACCTCTCTCCACATCCGAGGTCTTCAGGAGCAAATCCCGGTGAATCCTAGAGGAGAAAAAATGAGAAGAGAAGACAAAAAGAGAAATAGATACAGAAGATCACACAGCGAATGGACACAGACAGTAAAAACAGCAAGGTGGGGGGGAGGGGAAGAAGGAAGGGAAGAAATAAACAAATCTTTTAAAAAAGCAAAGAAAAAGACAACTACAAATGTTGGAGAGGATGTGGAGAGATAGGAACAATTTTTCGCTGTTGGTGGGAATGCAGAATGGTACAGCCACTGTGGAGGACTGTTTGACAGTTCCTAAAAAAGCTGAATATAGACCCTGCAATACCACTAGTGGGTATACATCCAGAAGAACTGAGAGCAGAGACATCAACAGAAATTTGCACACCTCTGTTCACAGCAGCATTGTTCACGATTGCCAAAAGTTGGAAACAACCCAGGTGTCCATCAACTGATGAGTGAATACACAAATTATGGTTTATTCACACGATGGAATATTATGCAACTGTAAGAAGAAATGAAGTCATAAAGCATATGACAACATAGATAAACCTAGAGGACATTAATTTGAGTGAAGCAAGCCAGATACAAAAGGACAAATACTGTATGATTGCATTACTACGAACTAACTATATTGTGTAACATATGTATGATTCCATTTATATAAAATGTAAATATAAATCAATTTATAAAGATGAAATTTGATTAGTTGTTACATAGGGCTAGGGAATGCATGCTAAGGGGTGTGGAGTTTTTCTTTGGGGAATAATGAAATAATTCTAAATATTTCTGTGAGGATGACTGTATCACAACATTGTGATTATACTAAAAGTCATATTGATTATACACTTTATTGTTTTTTAAAGATTTATTTATTTCTCTCCCGTCCCCCACCCCCAGTTGTCTACTCTCTGTGTCCATTTGCTGTGTTCTTCTGTGACCGCTTCTATCCTTATCAGGGGCACCAGGAAACTGTGTTTCTTTTTATTGCATCATCTTGTTGTGTTAGCTCTCCGTGTGTGCAGTGCCATTCCTGGGCAGGCTACACTTTCTTTCATGCTGGGCGGCTCTCCTTATGGAGCGTACTCCTTGGGCTTGGGGCTCCCCTACTTGGGGGACACCCCTGTGTGGCACGGCACTCCTTGTGCGCATCAGCACTGAGCATGGGCCAGCTGCACACGGGTCAAGGAGGCCCGGGGTTTGAACCACGGACCTCCCATGTGGTAGACGGACGCCCTATCCACTGGGCCAAGTCCACTTCCCTGATTATATACTTTATTTATTTATTTATTTTAAAGATTTATTTTTTATTATTTCTCTCCCCTTCCTCCTCCAACCCCTCCATTGTCTGCTCTCTGTGTCCATTTGCTGCATGTTCTTCTTTGTCCGCTCCTGTTGTTATCAGTGGCACAGGAACCTGTGTTTCTTTTTGTTACATCATCTTGTGTGTCAGCTCTCCGTGTGTGCGGTGCCATTCCTGAACAGGCTGAACTTTGTTTTGTGCTGGGCGGCTCTCCTTACGGGCCACACTCCTTGTACGTGGGGCTCCCCTACGATGGGACACTCCTGCGTGGCATGGCACTCCTTGCGTGCATCAGCACTGCACGTGGGCCAGCTCCACACAGGTCAAGGAGGCCCGGGGTTTGAACCGTGGACCTCCCATGTGGTAGACGGACGCCCTAACCACTTGGCCAAGTCCGCTTCCCTGATTATATATTTTAGATAGATCGTACAGTATATGAATAGATCTCAGAAAAACTGCTAAATAAATAAATATGCAAGAATAGCCAGAAATAGCAGGTATGTACAGCAGGGGAAGCAGAGAGATTGAGATGTGAAGAATTTTCTTGTTTGTTTGCCTGCTTAATTTTCTTATTGATTACTATTATTGAAATAAGAAAAATGCTCTAATAACGATTGAAATGATGAATGCACAGCTATGTGATTATACCAAACACAATCGATTGTACACTTTGAATGAATTGTATGCTTTATTGATATGTATTAATAAAATTGATTTGCAAAAAAAAATTCTACTTACACTAAACATCTCCTATTTGCAACGCACACTCTATCTCCTAGTAACCTATACTCTGTAGTTTACCTCTGTGAGTTTAGTCGTTGTATTTATTTTTTAATTGATCCTTTTTTTTAAGATTTAATTTTATTTATCCCCCCCCATTGTCTGCTCTCTGCTCTCTGTGTCCATTCGCTGTGTGTTCTTCTGTATCCGCTTGCATTCTTGTCAGCGGCACTAGGAATCTGTGTCTCTTTTTGTTGCATCATCTTGCTGCATCAGCTCTCCGTGTGTGTGGCGCCACTCCTGAGCGGGCTGCATTTTTTTCACATGGGTTGGCTCTCCTTGCGGGGCACATTCCTTGCGCGTAGGGGATCCCTACGCAGGGAGCACCCCTGCACGGCAGGGCATTCCTTGCGTGTGGCAGCACTGCACGTGGGCCAGCTCACCACACAGGCCAGGAGGCCCTGGGGATTGAACCCTGGACCTCCCATATGGTAGGCGGATGCTCTATCCATTGAGTCACATCCTCTTCCCTACCCATTGTATTTAGTTCATATTAGTGAGACTATACAGTATTTGTCCTTTTGTGTCTGGCTTATTTCACTCCACATCATATCATCAAAGTTCTACGAATAACATAAGTATGTTAGACAGTCCCTAGGTAGTCTCCAGCTTCCTTTTAATCGACATTTTATATTTATAATTGACTGTATATAACTATTGATACAGTAGTTGATTTGATAAGACTAGGAGATAAAGGCTGAAAAGGACTTTGGAAAGCTGGGGGTCCCAGGCTTGTGGAAGAAACATCATTCCAGATATCCAGAGGCAAACTCCTGCCCCGGCAGCAGGTCCTGCCTTGAAAGGGGCAGCGGGCAGCTTGTTTCTCACGGGAGGGTTTCTCCCCTCTGACCAGCAGGTGGCGGGGCTGTCTTGCCTATGGCTGAGAGCTGTCAGCCAGGGGACCAGTTCCCATAAAGCCTGTGTGGGAACCGCCATCCCAAGCTGTGGGGCTGAGGAGCGCAAAGCCATTCCATGCTATTCTAGGTGCTGTGGATTTGGCCATGAACAAGACAGACCAAGTCCTGCTTTTTACAGGGTGTACGTCTTAGAGCTGTGCTATCATATATAATAGCACAAGACACTTGTGGCACCTGAGCCCTTGAAATGTGGTTAATCTGAGTTGAGATAGGTTTTAAGTGTGTAATAAGGAAGTGGATTTGGCTCAACTGATAGGGTGTCCGCCTACCACATGGGAGGTCCAGGGTTCAAACCCAGGGCCTCCTGACCCATGTGGTGAGCTGGCCCATAGGCAGTGCTGATGTGCGCAAGGAGTGTCGTGCACACAGGGGTGTCCCCAGCATAGGGGAGCCCCACATGCAAGGAGTGTGCCCCGTTGAGAGCCACCCCATGTAAAAAAAGTGCAGCCTGCCCAGGAGTGGCGCCGCACACACGGAATGCTGACACAGCAAGATGATGCAATAAAAAGAGTCACAGATTCCCAGAGCTGCCGACAACAATGCAAGTGGACACAGAAGAATACACAGCGAATGGACATGGACACAGAAAGCAGACAACTGGCAGGGGGGAGAGGGGGCAGGGAAGGGGAGAGAAATAAAATAAAAATAAATAAATCTTTAAAAACAAAAACTGGAATGAATAATTTTAAAAGAAAATTAAGTTCAGATATACGTGACAACATGGATGGACCTTAAAGACACCATGTTGTGTGAAATAAGCTAGACACAAAAGAACAAATATTGTATGATTTTTTTAAAGATTTATTTATCTCTCTCCCCCCCCCAAGTTGTCTGCTCTCTGTGTCCATTCACTGTGTGTTCTTCTATGTCCGCTTGGATTCTTGTCAGCAGCACCGGAAATCTGTGTCTCTTTTTGTTGCTTCACCTTGCTGCATCAGCTCTCCATGTGTGTGGCGCCACTCCTGGGCACGCTGCACTTTTTTTCACACAGGGTGGCTCTCCTTGCGGGGTGCACTCCTTGCGCATGGGGGTCCCCTATGTGGGGGACACCCCTGCATGGCACAGCACTCCTTGTGCGCATTAGCACTGTGCATGGGCCAGCTTACCACACTGTGGTAGGCGAACGTTCTGTCATTTAAGTCAAATCTGCTTCCCAGTTGAGCCAAATGAAATACCTAGGATGAGCAAAAACGTAGAGACAAAAAGTAGATTACAGATTATCAGGGGCTGGAAGTGAGGTGGGGATGGAATGGGGAGCTATTGCTTGATGGTTACATTAAATTTCTCTTTGGGGTGAGGTGAAAAAGTTTTTTTAGTGAAGCGGATGTGGCTCAACAGATAGAGCATCCGCCTACCATCTAGGAGGTCCAAGGGTTCGATACCCAGGGCCTCCTGGCTCGTGTGGTGAGCTGGCCCATCTACACTGCTAATGAACACAAGGAGTGCTGGCCCAAGCAAGGATACCCTGTGTAAGGGTGCCCCCCACGCAAGTAGTGGCCCCTATGCAAAGAAAGCTGCCCCGCATGAAACCACAACCTGCCCAGGAGTGGTGACACACACAGAGAGCTGATCCAGCAAGATGACGCAACAAAAAGAGACACAGATCCCCAGTGCCGCCTGATGAGAATACAAGCAGATGCAAAAGAACACACAGCGAATTGACAGAGAGCAGACAAAGGGGGGGTGGAGGGTTGGAATAAATAAATAAACCTTAAAAATATTTTTTTTATAAAAAGTTTTTTTTGGGAGCAGACGTGGCTCAAACAGTTGGGCGCCTGACTCCACATGGGTGCCTCCTAAAGAAGATGACCAGATGCTGCAACCAGCAGATGCCACAGCCAGCAGACAAGGCAACCAGTAGGAAGTGAAAGTGCCTCAAGCAGTTGGGCACTTGCCTCCCACATGGGTGTTCCCAGGTTCAGTTTCTGGTGCCTCCTAAAGAAGATGAGCAGAGAAGATTGGGGTGCCATCTTGGGAGGGGGGGAATAACATTCAAAAAATAATAATAATTAAAATTCTAAAAAAATACACTTTAGAGTGAAGCGGCTGTGGCTCAGTCAGTTGGGCTCCCATCTACTATATGGGAGGCTCTGGGTTTGCGTCCCAGGGCCTCCTTGTGAAGGCAAGCTGGCCCACACACCGTGGAGAGCTGACAGCCTGTGTGCTGCGGAAAGCAAGATGATGCAACGAAAGGGAGACAAGCAGATACAGAAAAAGAAGAAAAAAAAAATACACAGCGAATGGACACAGAGAAGAGACAGCAAAGAAAGGAACAAGCCGCAAGGGGGGAATAAATGTATAAATAAATCTTAAAAAAAAAAACACGAAAAACCAGACACAGAGCAGACAGCAAACACAAAGAGGTGGTGGAGAAAAATTAAATCTTAAAAAAAGTTTTGGTGTTGGATAGTGGTGATAGTAGCACAATATTATGAATGCAATTAATACCCCTGAATTTTATGCATGAAAATGGTCAAAATGGAAAATTTTGTGTTGTATAAATGTTACCACAATAATTAAAAAAAAAAAATCAGTGTGTGACCATTCTGTTCCCAAAACAAAACGGTGTGTCATTATTAATTAGAATTAAGACTATGCATTTCCCCATAGTCATGACTCAGCAATTTCACACTTTAAGCAATGGGTCTCGAAGTTTTAATCTCCAAACCCTATTTTGGATTAATTGTGTGTGTTATTAATATGTATTAATAAAATTGATTTGTTAAAATAAAAACATGTATACTTTTAAAATTACGGAGGACTCAAGAAAACTTTTATTCATATGGTTATGTCTATGTATATTTGCCATATTATTAATTTAACCAGAAAACTTTCAACTAATTATTTTTAAATAACAATAAACCCATTACAAATTAGCATAAATAACATTTTGATGAAAAATTATTTTCCAAAATTAAAAAAAAATTAGTAACAAGAGTGGCATTGCTTTTATTTTTGCAAATCACTATAATTCCTGCCTTATAGAGACAGCTAGATCTTCATATGTATTTCTGCATTTAATCTGTTTTGATATGTTGTTTTGGTTGAAGTATAAATTCATCCTGACAAAATCGATAGCTGGAAAAAGAAATCTATTTTAAGATTTTAATAGTCTTTTCAAATAATTGTGATATTATTCTTTGAAACACAAAAACTCTGACAAGTAGTGGTTTCTTAAAGGTTAATTGCAATGAGGTATCTGAAAACCTATCAATGATCTTTTCATATTCTATTACATTCAAATCGATTGGTCAGTCTTGCACTTTGAATGGATCTAATACCCAGGCATGATCCTGTAATATCGTGCATTGGCCATTGAGAAGACTTTATCTCACTGAGTCCTGTAGCTATTCCAAATGCTGACTCACTTCATTACACAATATTAGCAGTTGGTAACATGGCACTTGTTAACATAGACTTCATCAGAAAAATTTTCTAAGTATTGGGAAGCTGTCAAGGTCACAGTGATGGATACCAAATTCCCAAAATTCTAATTCTCGCTTAAACTTTCCAAATTTTATCATTGGCAAACCTTATGGTCAGTTGTTTTTCTTGAAATAACAGTTGTTTTTCCTGAAGTAACAGACTCACTTTGTTCATTTTTGAGAAAATGTCAGCTAAATATTGTCTGACTAGTCATAGTTTGTCTATCAGTCATTTGTTCAAGTAAAAATGGTGTTCCTGGGAAGCTGATGTGGCTCAAACAATTTGGCACCCGTCTACCACACAGGAGATCCTGGGTTTGGTTCCCAGTGACTCCTAAAGAAGACAAGCAAGACAGCTAGCTGACACTATGGGCAGGCACAGCAAGCTGGTGAAACAAGGCGATGCTACAAGGTGACACAATGAGGAAACACAATGAGACACAACAAGCAGGGAGTGGAGGTGGCTCAAGAGATTAGAGGAAGCAGACTTGGCTCAATGGTTAGAGCATCCGCCTACCACATGAGAGGTCCACGGTTCAAACCCAGGGCCTCCTGATACCCATGTGGTGAGCTGGCCCACGTGCAGTGCTGATGTGCGCAAGGAATGCTGTGCCACGCAGGGGTGTCCCCCACGTAGGGGAGCCCCACGTGCAAGGAGTGCACCCTGCAAGGAGAGCTGCCCCATGCAGAAGAAAGTCCAGCCTGCCCAGGAGTGGTGCTGCACACACGGAGAGCTGACGCAGCAAGATGACGCAATGAAAAGAGACACAGATTCCCAGTGCCGCTGACAAGAATACAAGTGGACATAGAAGAACACACAGTGAACGGACATAGAGAGCAGACAACTGGAGGGATGGCGGGGAAGGGGAGAGAAATAAATAAAAATAAATCTTTAAAAAAAAAGAGAGAAATTAGGCACCTCCCTATCACACAGGAGGTCCTGGGTTTGGTTTCTGTTGCCTCCTAAGAAAAGAAGACGAGCAGACACAGAAAGCACATAACCAACAGACAGCAAGAGCAGACAACTAGGGGGAAATAAATAATAAATCTTTTTTAAGAAATGGTTTTCTATGAAAAAACACTAGTGCAGCTCACAATTACACAAGTGCTTTTCCCTAAGACAACTATCATACTTCAGCATGCAGCAAAAATGCTTTGTACTTATTTCCCATTTCTTCACACAGAATATTTAAAAGACATATACTCATGGGAGGAGAATCAATAAACTCAATAAATTTTACTGTCTCATCAAGGACATATGCAAGTGAAATTGGCTTAAAACAAGGGCAACAAAACTATGAGTATAGGGCAGTGAATATAACGACAGCATTGTCTGATTCCATTGTTTGTTCATTTTTTGTACAGCTGATGGTAACCCACTTAACTACTTTAAAAACATGCCCTTTCCCAAAGTGCATCTGGCATGTGTGCATTTTTATGTAAAGACATGAATGAATGCCATAGATACCCAGGGGAGATGGCATCTATGGTGTCATTCAATGAGAACACAGTTGAACTTCTGAACAGTATTTTATAAACTATACATTGGGAAATGGCACTGGATCTGGCAGCACCTTTCCTTAGGGTGGCCTCACTAATTCCTGGTTTAGGAGGAACCTCCATCAGGGCTCAGGGCTTCAGCCCCCCCACCCCATTCCTTCCTCCCTCCCTATTCCAGGACTGGGGAGTGGTCACCCCAGGAGTCCCGGATGGCTATGGTTTCTGGGCTTCTAGGTTCTTGGCTATGTTGCATAAAAGAATTTAAGGATGTGCCATAGAGTGGGCAAAGGAGTAAAGGGTTTATTAAGAAATGAGAAAAGTACACAGTCCAATGCTTGGACTGCAGGCACACTGCAAGGTGAGTTGTGGGCGTGGGTCCCCAGGTCAGGGCTTTTAAAAGTCTGTTTGGGGAAGCGGACTTGGCCCAATGGATAGGGCATCCACCTACCACATGGGAGATCTGTGGTACAAACCCTGGGCCTCCTTGACCCGTGTGGAGCTGGCCCACGCACAGTGCTGATGTGCGCAAGGAGTGCCATGCCATGCAGGGGTGTCCCCCGCGTAGGGGAGCCCCACGCACAAGAAGTGCGCCCCGTAAGGAGAGCCGCCCAGCGCAAAAGAAAGTGCAGCCTGCCCAGGAATGGCGCCGCACACACGGAGAACTGACACAGCAAGATGATGCAACAACAAGAGACACAGATTCCCGGTGCTGCTGATAAGGATAGAAGTGGTCACAGAAGAATACACAGTGAATGAACACAGAGAGCAGACAACTGGGGGGGGAGGAGGGGAAGGGGAGAGAAATAAAAAATAAATCTTTTTTTTAAAAAAAGTCTGTGGTTCTGATTGGCTGCCCCACCTGTCATTTCTCAGGGGGCCCATGTTGAGCCTTTTTGAGGAGATCCGGGGCTTTCCCTGGACCCTGAACGGGATTCTCATTCCAAGTGATATTCTCATTCCTGGGTCTCATGGGACCCCTCAGGAGGTTTCTTTGTGGGGTCTCACAGCCATGTTGTCTGCCCCATCATCACCTGTGACCCAAGTCTTCCCTTTCCCTATACTAACCTGCCTCACTAAGTGCCCATCAGGGTCTACCAAAGAGTGAAAAAGAGTCCTCGAAACCCTCAGAGCTCAGAGAGTGCCTGCTGCCGCCACTAACTGTGGAAAGCAATTCTGTTCTACGACTCAGACGAAGACGGAAACGTCATGTGACCCTGTGTGGACTCTGAGTATGTTGTTCTCATTCCCAAGTGACCAGAGATTATGAAGTTTAATTTGAGGCTTATTCTTTTGAAAACAGGATGTAGGGTTTGCCAACTATTTTAGTATGATGTTGGGAAAGCAGACAGTCGCAGGTACCCTAGAACTTAGAGCAAGGCTGGCTCTAGTCATGGAGCTGCCCTCTCCCTCCTGAGATGAAAGTGTCCAAAGCCTGCTTTACACCCTCTGACCCCTCCATGCCCCCTGCGTGGAAAGTGTTAAGTTTAATTTTCACATAAAGGTGAAGCCAGAGCTGGCTCTGCAGTTGGAGGAGGGAGGGGAAGGAGTTCTAGCAGCTTTGGTGTCAAGAATTTGAAAAGTGGCGCCAAAGCAAGGTCAGGGCCAAAGCGAGGGGGGTCATAGTGAGAAGCAAAGGCAGGGCCAATAGTGAAAGTGGCACTGAATTTGAAAAGCAGCACCAGAAGTGAAAGTGGTTGTGAGCTCACCCAGCCCTTGGGAATGTAGGGAATGGGGGAGCAGCAGCTCAGAGCGGGAAACAAGTAAGTTGGTTACATCTCTCAGATAGGCTGTAACCCCTGAAGAACTGAATCAATGAGGAACAGGGAAGGGACCCGTATGTTAAGTTTAGGGTATAAATGCCATTGTTTCTTGCTGTTTGACGCGCCAGCCATTCTATCCAGGTCAAACACCTATTCTTGCAAAATCGTCAATAAAATTCTTTTCTCCTCCACAATCAGGTGAGCTTTTGTTCTCTTACAGATGCAGTTTGCTTTCTAACAACTTTGGGGGTTTGTCCAGGATCCAAAGCTTCAGAGGGGGACCCTTGCGGCAGACAAGGAGAAGGTGCACCCTGCTGATTGAGTGGTCTCAGACTCCACTGCTGGGGGCCTCCCTTTGACAGCTGGAAAGACCCAAGACCAGACATTTAGATCTGCTGATTGTGGACAAGGAAAGGGGAAGGGAAAATCTGCCTCTCATTAACCAGGCAACTCTGTGCACAGGCCAAGGTAAGAAATGGGACTATTAAATATTGCCTTGGTGGTGGGGAAATTCTGAGAAGTCTGAACTTGAAAGAAGCCTAGACAAGACTCAGAATGGGGAATAGAGGTAGTCTGTTGGCCGGGAAGGAGGTATGTATAAGATCCCCTGGGGACATTCCTCTGGATAGTCCATTAGGGAGGATGTTGGAACACTGGGCTGATAATGATGGGACCAAGGGAAAGGAAATGACTGCCTGATTTATTCTGGCCAAAATACAGGGCAGGTGACGATTGGCTCTTAGCCAACCTTGCTTTCATAATTCTTTTTGTGTTTGTCTGTTTGTTCAGTGTATGTTTTAATACCTCTGGGTGGTACTATTAAACTGACAATGAAAATTCTTTAAAAAGCTCTATTCAAATGGCTAAAAATTAAAAAAAAAATTATATTAATAAATAAGGTATGGAAATCTTTGAAATGCCTAAATTAATTTAGACATATAATGAATAATTTATTCTTTTTTTCACAGAACAGAATGAGGGATATGAGACTTAAGTAGATACAGAGAGGCATAAAAGGTTTGTGGGAGGCAGTGGACTTGGCCCAGTGGTTAGGGCGTCCATCTACCACATAGGAGGTCCACAATTCAAACCCCAGGCCTCCTTGACCCGTGTGGAACTGGCCCATGCGCAGTGCTGATGCGCGCAAGGAGTGCCCTGCCATGCAGGGGTGTCCCCCGTGTAGGGGAGCCCCACACGCAAGGAGTGTGCCCCGTAAGGAGAGCCGCCCAGCGCAAAAGAAAGTGCAGCCTGCCCAGGAATGGTGCCGCACACACGGAAAGCTGACACAGCAAGATGAGACAGCAAAAAGAAATACAGATTCCCATGCCGCTGACAACAACAGAAGCAGACAAAGAAGAAGACGCAGCAAATAGACACAGAGAACAGACAACCGGGGTGGGGGCGGGGAAGGGAGAAAAATAAATAAATCTTTTAAAAAAATAAAAATAAAAGGTTTGTGGGAGTGCTGACTAAAATTTGGTGTTTGTTTAAAGGACTGTGTGTTTTCCTAAGATAAGATAGCTGGTTTTCATAAAATCAGAACGGAAGTATGTAGTACAAAACTCGAATGCATATGAAAAATTGTAGAAGGGATGGTAGAAGGTAGCATTAAGTACGGGAACATGTTTTGTGAAGGTGGAATTCGTCTTGAGATGAAGCAACTATGTGGATAGGTATAAGAAGTTTGTAGAAGAAATGTTTAAACCAAAATATTTAAATGGTTAATTCCAGTGAGTCATTATTAAACAGAAACTGAATGGATTTTAATAACAAAAACTAACTTCATAGCAGGAAAAACTGTCAGAGGCCACTTCAGTCTGCATTTTAAAGTGTTAGTAAAAAAAGATATTCTTGGTTCCATTGGGCATCTGTATTGCTAAAGTAGAATACTTGTTAATTAGTGTTGTCGTGATGAAGGTGTAAGAGTAAAAGTAAAAAGCGCCATCGTGTTGAAGGGCACTGTGCACCAGGCCGGTGGAATGCTGGAGCCTACCATCCTAGCTTCTCTCTAGGGTCGGTGGTGCTGCAGCATGCTGGCTGTGTGAAGGACATGCTAAGTGGAGCAGTGATTACCAGGGTGCTCTGAGTAGAACTTAAACATAATTGGCATTATGGCCTGCCCCTATTTAGAGAGAGCTTGTATGGTGTTGGAAACGTGGACCTTAGATCTATCAATTGCAACTCAAAAAGAAACTTAAGGGAAACGGACTTTGGCCCAGTGGTTAGGGCGTCCGTCTACCATATGGGAGGTCCGCGGTTCAAACCCCGGGCCTCCTTGACCCGTGTGGAGCTGGCCATGCGCAGTGCTGATGCGCGCAAGGAGTGCCGTGCCACGCAAGGGTGTCCCCCGCGTGGGGGAGCCCCACGCGCAAGGAGTGTGCCCGTGAGGAGAGCCGCCCAGCGTGAAAAGAAAGAGCAGCCTGCCCAGGAATGGCGCCGCCCACACTTCCCGTGCCGCTGACGACAACAGAAGCGGACAAAGAAACAAGACGCAGCAAATAGACACCAAGAACAGACAACCAGGGGAGGGGGGGAAATTAAAATAAATAAATAAATCTTTAAAAAAAAAAAAACAAAACTTAAGCATTCATTAGTGCATTGATTAGTATTAAGTACTGTACCTATATCTCTCCTATTCTAAATATATGCTTGATGATTACGGTGAAATCTTTTCAAGATCATATGCAGAGATATATTGGACATGTTAAAAGTTCCCAGTAAACATGCTTAATCCAAGTCTCCCTTCTAGCCCTTGTTCTAAAACTTATCCTGCGCATATCCTGGGGAGGACTGGCAAACCCACATGCCATCCTGCCAGGGCTAAGCATTTTCCCACCAGGAAGGAAACAGTAAATGAGGTGACTGGGATCCACTTCAGCTTAACCCCTTCGAGATAGTCTAGGGGTAACCTTTCCTCACCTAGGACCTGGAAACCAGTTTCTGATGAACACCTGCAAAATAAAGCCCGTCAACTTTGAGAAGATGCAGCCTTTAGGCACTGGCCTTTTTCACTTTTGTGGTCCAGTATCCTTTCAGTGAAACCCTATACCCTCAAAATTCTAATTAAATTTATTTCTTCCATCTTGTTAGCCATACAGGGATTTCATCCAGTTTCAACCAGGGTGCCATAGTCCTCTTCCTCCAACCATGATAAAAAAACAGGAGGGTTTCACACCTTAACAGGTAAGGCCTACTACCCCTAACCAGCAAGAAACAGTTACAAAAGAATGACCATCGTCCTTCCCCACCCCTTTAAAAATGAAGGTGTAAGCTCTCGGAGGGAGATAAAGGCTTTAGAGGGCTCGAATGGGCACTGGTGCAGACCCCTGTTCTAGGCCTCCCTTTCCTTGAGAAACCTTCCCACCTGTTTGTTACAGTAGATAAAGGGATAGCATTGGGGGTTCTGACCCAAATCTGGGGACGTCAAAAAGGACCTGTAGCCTTCATTTCCAAGATTTTGGATCCTGTCTCCAGGGGATGGCCCAGATGTGTGCAAGCTGTGGCAGGAACCTCTCTCCCAGTAGAAGAGAGCAGGAAGCTGACTTTCAGAGGAGGCTTAGTCATTAGCACCCCTCATCAGGTCAGAACTATTTTGTCTTAGGAAGCTGGTAGGTGGCTGGCTGATTCCCAAATTCTGAAGTATGAGGCTATCTTAGTGGAAAAAGTGACTTGGTATTGACAACAGACCATAGCCCAAACCTGGCCTCCTTCCTTTGGAAGGGATCTGACCAAATGGAGGATCTTGAGCATGATTGTTTAAACCTGACTGAGTATCAGACCCAAGGCCGGTCTCACCTAGGGACCTACCCCTGCCCTCGGGGGAAAAATAATTCATAGTCAGGTCCTCCAGGGTCCTAGAAGAAAGGAGGCACAATGGCTATACAACTGTAGATGAATTAACCTGTGAGGTGAAATAAGCTGGCCTATTGCCCAATGACTAGTCAGCTCAAACTTGTGAATTGTATGCATTAAATCAAGCCCACCAATTATTAGAAGAAAAGGATGGTACAGTCTACACTGACTCTAAGTATGCCTTTGGAAAAATTTGGGAAGAGAGGGGATTAACAGCAAAGGAAAAGGAATAGTCCATGGGGAATTAATAAAACAAGTATTAGCCAATCCACTCTTACCCAAGGATATATCAGTAGTGTATATAAACGGACAGCAGAAAAGTCATACATTTGACATAAAGGGCAATAGGTTAGTAGATGAAGAGGCTAGGGAAGCTTCCCTTAGTTCCTCTTTGAAGTTGTTGATACCGATACCTTCCATTCCCAAAGAGTTCGGGGTCCCCACATTCTCTGGAAAGGAGATGAAAGAGCTGGAACAGTTAGGAGTGATTCAAAATGATCAAGGGAGGTAGCTCCTCCCGAATGGCAGACAGATGTAGAATAAGCAAATAATGAGAGAGGTATTAGCAGTCTTACACCAAGGGAGTCATTGTGGGGTACAGGCCATATGTAATCTGGTTCTTACATATTTTGGATGCATGGGCCTTTAAACTGTAGCTAAACAAAGAAGTAAATGATGTATAATTTGCCAAAAGTTCAAGAGGAAAGTCTTAAGGAAGCAAGAACAAGGGGGAAAGGAGCTGGGCCTCAGGCCATTCCAGAGCATTCAGGTTGATTACGGTGAAATGCCCCCAATGGGTCGGCTAAAGTATGTTCTAGTTATTATAGATCATCGGACAGGATCAGTGGAGGTGTATGCTCTGGCCTCAGCTACAGCATCAGGAACTTCTAAAATTATCCTTGAACAAACCATTCCTCTTTATGGGTGAGTAGAAAATATAGACTCAGACAAGGGTAGTCACTTTACCTCCTGTGTACTCCAGAATGTTATGCGAAGCCTGGGTGTCACATGGGTCTTCTATTCACCCTGGCGCCTGCCATCTTCAGGGAAAGTGGAGAGAATGAATCATATTTTAAAGAAGCCTCTTTCTAAGTTGGTCTTAGAAACAAAGCTACCCTGGATTAAGTGCTTACCCATAGCCCTATTGAGAAATAAAACAGCCCCTAGGGGAAGCAGATGTAGTTCAACTGATAGGGCATCTGACTACCATATGGGAGGTCCAGGGTTCTTTACGCAGGGCCCCCTGGCCTGTGTGGTGAGCTGGCCCACGCACAGTGCTGCCACACGCAAGGAGTGCTGTGCCACACAGGGGTGCCCCCTGTGTAGGGGTGTCCCATGCGAAAGGAGTGTGTCCCACAAGGAGAGCCACCCCACATGATAAAAGCACAGCCTGCCCAGGAGTGGTGATGCACACACGGAGAGCTGACACAGAATGATGATGCAACAAAAAGAGACAAAATTCTCAGTGCCACCTGACAAGAATGCAAGCAGACACAGAAGATACAGCAAATGGACACGGAGAGCAGACAATGGGGGAGGGGGGGAGAAAAATAAAAATAAATAAATAAATAAATAAATAAAAATTAAAGGGAAAAAACCTGCCCCTAGGAAAGAACTGGGAATCTCTCCTTACGAAATGCTTTTTGGCTTGTCTTTTCCTAAGAAAACTGGAGACCTGGAGCCTAGAGTGTCTACAACTAGAAGCAGGAAGAGTGCATCCAGTACCCATGTGGAATCTAAGCCCTCACTTGACATAGGTGTGCAATGGACACAACCAATCCAATGTCCACAGAGGAAATGTGAAATGGGTGTGGGAACGGTAGCCATGGGGGCTGCTGGGTGTGGGGAACGGGAGGAAGAGATGAGATGTGGAGGCGTTTTCGGGACGTGGAGTTGTCCTGGATAGTGCTTCACGGACAATTACGGGACACTGTAGATCCCCCCAGGGCCCACTGGATGGAACGTGAGAGAGTCTGGGCTATGATGTGGACCATTGACTATGGGGTGCAGTGATGCTCAGAGATGAACTTACCAGGTGCAGTGGATGTGTCGCGATGATGGGAGAGAGTGTTGCTGTGGGGGGAGTGGGGGGCGGGGGCGGTGGGGTTGAATGGGACCTCATATATTTTTTTTAATGTAATTAAAAAATAATAATAATAAATAAATATTAAAAAAAAAAAAACCAAAAAAAAAAAAAGAAAACTGGAGACCTCCCTTCCTTAGAGTCGAAGGCTCTCTTCCTTAAGAATTATATACTGGCTTTGTCCTCTACTTTGCCATCCCTCAGGCATCATGTTTTGCCTTTCAAATTCACTGTCCATCAATCCAGCAGCTGCATCCTAATCAAGTCGTGGAAGGAGTCCAAACTTCAGCCAACCTGGGAAGGACTCTTTATCAAGTTTGTTGACAACTGAAACTGCAGTCCGGACAGCAGAAAAAGGCTGGACCCACTACTCTAGAGTAAAAGGACCAGTACCCGACCCAGGTGTTAAGTACCCAACACCACCGTCCAAGTCCTGGGAAACAACTCCAACTTTAGATCCCTTAAGGATCACTCTGAGAAGGCAATAGTTGGGAGGGCATATCAGGAAAGGGGGAGGGGAGACTGGTCAGACTCTGTATCAGTGAACTTTGCGGGAAGACATCCCTCCACTTAGAGAGCAGGTTATTACCTATATCCATCTTGTCTAGCGCATTAAGAGACTAGCAGATGAGAGATTCAAAGTTTCTGAAAATGAGAATAATTATACTGACTATGATGTTTCAGATTCGGGTTACAAGCAGCCCTGTTAAATTGACAGTAAGCATAACTGAAGGCCTAGAGCCCCAGACCGTGAAGTCTGATACCTGCCAACTGATAAAACGTGGGGATTTAGGATATCAGCAGTGGCTGAGTGCGCAAAATAAATGTCTATGCCTGGAGTCACGGAAAGGTTATTTCAACCTCCCCCGCCCCGTCTCAATTGGAGGTGGCAGTTAAGGGAATAGCAGAACAGTTGGATGCTACTAGCCAAATGGCATGAAAAAATAGAATAGCCCTAAACATAATGCTAGCAGAAAAAAGATTAGAAATAGTTGCTGTACGTTCATCCCCAATAATATGGCCCCAAATGGGACTATCCCCAAAACCTTGCAAGGCTTAACAGTTTTATCTGAAAAGTTAGCAGAAAATTCTGGTATTGACAACCCACTCACGAGATGGTTAGAGAGCTGGTGTAGAAAATGGAAAGGAGTGGCACTGTCTGTCCTGACTTCCCTTATCACCGTGTCTAGGGTACCCACAGCAGTTAGATGTTGCATCATCCCATGTGCCTGAGGGTTAACTAAAAAACTCATTGAAACGGCCCTAACCAAACAGATGCCCATGCATTACAAGCAAAACAACTTGTACCCCCTTAAAGAGGAAGAAGTCTGTGATGAAAAATGTGAGGAGGCTCTTAACAAATCTGAAAACTAAATTGTGAAAACTAAAAAGAGTCTTAAAGAAAGAGGGGGGATTTGTATGGAAAGGGTTAAGTTTAATTTTCACATAAAGGTGAAGCCAGAGCCGGCTCTGCAGTTAGAGGATGAAGGGAAAGGAGGCCTAGCGGCTTTGGCGCCAAGAATTTGAAAAGTGGTGCCAAAGCAAGGGCGGGGCCAAAGCGAGGGCAACCAATGGTGAGAAGCGAGGGCGGGGCCAATGGTGAAAGTGGCGCTGAATGTGAAAAGTGGCACCGGGAGTGAAAGCAGTTCCAGCCCGCCCAGCCCATGGGACTGTAGGGAACAGGGGAGCAGCGACTCAGAGCGGGAACCAGGTAAGTTAGTTAGAGCTGGCAGATAAGCTGTAACCTCTAAAGTACCCAATCAATGGGGAACAGTGTGTTAAGTTTAGGGTGTAAATGTCATTTTTCTTGCTGTTTGGTGTGCTGGCCATTTTATCTAGGTCGCATGCCTGTTCTTGCAAGATTGTTAATACAATTCTTTTTTTCTCTGCTGTTGCTCTCCTACAGGTGCAGCTTTCTTTCTAACACTCCCCACCCCTCAAGAGCATGTCATTCCCCGCACGCAGCAGCGCAATGGCCATTGGCACACAGTGGTTTCGCTCTTTGTTGGAGGATGCACAACTCCAAGGAGAATGAACCCTACTTTGGGGATGTGTTGAACCCAAAGGGACATGGCTGATGTGGCCAGTGAGCATCACCATGACCGTGGGACCAGCCCAGCTGTTTCTTTGATGACCTGCAGGTCCTTACTTGTCTTGAGATGGGCCAAAAGGTGGTAGCCCTGCCATACTTGGGGACCCACTCCATTCTCACCCTGGCCCTGCCCCCTATGCTGGGAGTGGAAGGAGGACCAGCTCTGGACCCAAAGGCCCGGGCCTCCACCTGGACACCCAAGAACTTTCCAGGCTCCTGGCAGCATACTGCCCTGTTCCAACCTGGTTTCTGGACTCAGTTTCCACCAGGATGCTGGTGGGTCTAGGGAAGGTCTGTGTGCTGTGTGTGTGTTGTCCTGGATACCAGTGGTGTCTCTCAACCACAGCCTTGGAAGGTAAGAGGCACTGTCCCTCCTAGAACTCATCTGACCCCTATTCCTGGGAACTTGAGACATGTACCTGCTGGGGCTGGGGGTTGCATCATGTGCCTGTCAAACAGCCCCATGCTTGCTATTGCCAGAGCCCCAAGACCTGCTGAACCACAATGAAACTACCACTGGGGCTGCACTCACCTGTCATTTTCTGACCTCTGCTTTTGCTTCCTGAACCAACAGTAATTGGTATGGGCTCAATTGAGAAGATAGGTGAGAGGTGAGTGCACTTGTGATTGCTTAAGACAAGCCTCTGTTGTCATGGAGAAATTCCAAAGCAGCAAATCAAATCCTCTCCCTAGTTCATCCTAAAACCAGCCACCCCTCCCCCACCCCATTAGCCAGGTAGCCTCTGACCCCCCCCCCCCCACCTCAGGACCCCCGGTAAAGAGTACTCGGGGCATTATCTGAAAGCACGGTAAGTTCTGGATGAACTGGTGTTACTTGGGGGCCAATGAAGACCTTACGACCAGCACCACTCCACCACTGAGATGAAACTGGCTTGATTGGTCCCAGACCAGGCCTGACTGCCCAGGCCCCCATGTCTGGGTAGTAGCCCAGGGTGGGCTAGGAGGGTGGGCGTCAAACTGCACGTCCCGTCCGTCCTCCGTGCTCCCCTAGTCTCTGGACTGGGCTTCCACAGGTGTCTCTTTCTGAGGGCCAGGACCAGTGAGTGCTCACATACTCCCTTCCGCTGCCCACAATCTGTTTCTCTGAAGTAGGATCACGGAGCAGCCTCTTTGCCAGCTGGATAAACTCCTGAGGATCTGAAAACAATAATCCTTCGTGTCTCACCACAGTAGCATTTCCAGGAATATTCCTTGCCAACCCTGGAGCTTCTAAATCCAGTGCCTCCAGAATTGCAACTCATGTCTTCAGAAACAGAACTATTCACCACCGCAAAGGATTTTTACCCCCACGTGCAGGTCTTCCCAGGACAGGTTTAGATAAGGCGGGGGCCCCAGCTCCGGCGCTGGCCTCTCCCTTGAGCACATACCCTGTCGTGGGTGTGTACTTTCTCTTGCTTTACAGTAAACTCTTCACTAGCTTGCTTAAAATATGGCACATCCTTAAATTCTCTTCTGCAACGTGGCCAAGCACCTGGAAACTCACCATTGGCAACACCTGTCCAGAGAAATTTGTGCAGATGTGTGCCAGGAGACGTAAGAACATTTGTTGCAGCAGGGTTCACAGCAGCCTCAAGTTGGAAAGGATTCAAATGTCCATTAACAGAATGGATAAAGCAATTGTAGTATATTCATTCTTTGGAACACCACAGGGCAATGACAATGAACAAACCATAATCACTTGGATGAATCTTACAGACACCCTGTGGAGAGAAAGAAGCAAGATGAAAAAGAATCTATATGGGATGATTCCCATTATATTAGAGGCCCACAGGTAGGTGGTAAAGCTATTTAAAAATGCAAGAGAAGGTTTATCACAGAGGCCAGGACCACAGTTTTACTCTGATGGGAGAGCGGGGTTGGGACTGAGAAGGGACAAGCAAGCCAGCCTCTGGGGCACTGGATTGTTCTATTTTTCACCTGGGTGGTTGTCCTACAGGTGTTTACTTTATATATTTTAGTCACGGTTTTTCATGTATGTCATATTGCAAATAAAGAAGGTTTTTTTTAAACGGAGAAGGAAACTTCTCTGGTTACAGCATGATGAAAGTATTGTGTAAACAATACATTAGTCAGGAATTTTCAGAGAAAATGAAATGGTATGATAAAAGATGTGCTATAAGGAATTGGCTCACTTGATCGTGGGAGCTGGCATGTTTTAATTCTCTGTGGCAGACTGGAGGCTGGAAATTGCTGGAGGAGTGATGTTGAAGTCTTTAGTCTGAATCTATAGCAGAGGCCAGGGAGGAATGGAGGGTGTGGTCTGGAAGCAGAATTCCTTCTGCTTCCTGAAATCCTCAGTTCTCGCTTTTAAGACCTCCAACTATTTTGTGTGATCTATGTATCTTCAAAAAAAAAAGAAAAAAATAGTAAAACAATGAAAAAAAAAAGACCTTCAACTAATTGGATGAGGTTCATCCTTTACATAAAGTCAACTGTTTGTAGATGCTAATCCCATCTACAAAATACCTCCAAAGTAACAACAGGGCAGGAGTTTGACCGAACAGTTGGACATCATACCCTATGTATAGGATCATATCATCTGTGAATAGGAAGAGTTTCACTCTTTCATTCCAATATTGATTTTTTTTAAGACTTAAAAAAAATATTTATTTCTCTCCCCTGCCTTCCTCTCCCCCCAGTTGTCTGCTCTCTGTGTCCATTCGCTGTGTGTTCTTCTGTGTCCACTTTTATTCTTATCAGCGGCGCCAGGAATCTGTGTCTCTTTTTGTTGTGTCATCTTGCTGTGACAGCTCTCCGTGTGTGTGGCACCACAACTGGGCAGGCTGAACTTTTTTCACATGGGGCGGCTCTCCTTACAGGGTGCACTCCTTGCACATGGGGCTCCCCTATGTGGGGGACACCCCTGCGTGCCACGGCACTCCTTGTGTGCATCAGCACTACGCATGGGCCAGCTCACCACATGGGTCAGGGGGCCCTAGGTGTGAACCCTGAACCTCCCATGTGGTAGGTGGACGCTCTATCTGATGAGCCAAATCTGCTTTCTGCAATATTGATTTTTTTAATTGAGGTGATATTCACACAATATGAAATTCACTATTTTAAAATGTACTATTCTGTCACTTTTAGTACATGCATAAAGTTGTGCAACCATCACATCTTTTTAAAATTTATTATTTTTATTTATTTCTCTCCCCTTCCCCCCCACCCCAGTTGTCTGTTCTCTTGTCCATTTGCTGTGTGTTCTTCTGTGTCTGCTTCTATTCTTGTCAGTGGCACCAGGAATCTGTGTCTCTTTTTGTTGTGTCATCTTGCTTTCTGTCTCTATGGATTTGCCTATTCTGAATATTTCATACAAATGGATTTTATAATATGAGCCCTTTTGTGTCTGGCTTATTTCATTTAGCACATTTTATATACCACATTTTGGTTTATCCATTCATCTGTTGATGGACACCTGGGTTGTTTCCACCTTTTGGCAATTGTGTATAATAATACTATGAACATTAACGTGCAAGCATATAAAGTGCAAAACTCCAGTAACTTCTGACACCAACTGCAAATGGCTGCAGTAACATCAATTCTGATTTTTTTTTTTAAAGGAGGTTCCGGGGATTGCACCCTGGACCTCGAACATGGGAAGCAGGCACTCAACCACTGAGTTACTAACTATCAGGAATTCGATCAGACGCCACAGATTTTATAAGATTGCCTTTATTTATTTATTTATTTTTAAAATTTTAGGAGAAACTAGAGAAAGGTAAAGAATGCACCTGAGATGCAGGTGTGAGTATCCTCAAGGAAGAGGTGCTCATGATATTGCCTTTAGATACCTGTCATAAGCTTGGAGGCTCAGGTCACCTGCATTTCTTTTTAAAATTTTTTAATTTAATTTAATTCAATTTAATTTTTTAATTATTTTTAAAAGTTAATAGATCACACAAAATTTTTTTTGTTTTTTTATTTTATTTTATTTTTTAATTATCTTTTTAAAAAGTTAATAGAACCTGCACTTCTATCAATTGGCTATAAGTTTGGAGGTTCTCACCAGCCCCCTGGATTTGGTAATTTGCTGGAACCCATGGAACTCCAGTCAAGCACTATACCTAAGACTATATAGGTTTAGTATACTAAAAGGATGTGATAGGGAAGCAGATGTGGCTCCAGTCTACCATATAGGAGGTCCAGGGTTCGATTCCTAGGGCCACCTGGTGAAGACAAACTGGCCCACACGGTGAGCTGGCCTGAGAGGAGAGGTGGCCCACGCAAGAGGGTTGGCCTGCATAAGAGTGCTGGCCCACGCAGAGAACTGGCACAGCTAGATGACTCAACAAAAAGAGACACAGAGGAGAGACAATAAGAGATTCAGCAGACCAGGGAGCTGAAGTGGCACAAGAGATTAAATGCCTCTCTCCTGCTCCGGAAGGTCCCAGGATAAGTTCCCAGTGCTGCCTAAAAGAGAAGACAAGAAGACACAGAAGAACACACAGCAAATGGACACAGAGAGCAGACAACAAGCACAAAAACAACAAGGAGGGGTATAAATAAATAAATCTTAAAACAGTGAAATGAAAGGATGGGATAGAAGAAATGTATAGGGCAATGTCTGGGAGGATCTCAAAAGCAAGCATCTTCTCCAGGTACAGCTAGATTGTGTCACCCTTAGGGCACAGAGCTGTATCTTATCAATCAGAGAAGCTTACCTTAACTTCAATGTCTGGAGTTTATATAGGGTTTCATTATATAGGCATAACTGGAATCAATGCCCATGTAAATGAATTCAATCTTCAATCTCCCAGATCAGGCTGATATGACATGAGTCAAAGCCCCAATCCTCCAATCACTTGATACCTCTTTCTAAGATTATAGATATGGCTGGCCCCACCCTGATATCTCTTTGGCATACGAACTCTAATGACAAAAAACGCTATCATAGAGAATTCCACTGATGTAGAGGTTATCTCTCCAGAAGCCAGGACAAAGGCCTGGTCAAAATTTTTTTTAAGATTATTTATTTATTTATTTATTTATGTCATCCCACCCATTCTTTGTTTGCATTTGTTGTGACTGTTTATCTTCCTTTTAGGAGGCACTGGGACCCGAACCTGGGACCTCCCATGTGGGAAGGAGGCACCTAATTACTTGAGCCACCTCCACTCCCTGCTTTGTTGGGTCTATCATTATGTTTTCCTCCTTGCGTCTCTTCTTGCGTGAGCCCATTGTGTTAGCTCACTGTCTTGCTCGTCTTCTTTAGGACGTAGAAGGAACCATACCCAGGACCTCCCATGTGGTAGGCAGGAGCTCAATCACTTGAGCCAGATCTGCTTCTCACTATTTTTTTTAAGGAAAAAGGGACATTATTTATTAAAGAAAAGTCACCTGTTACTCTGCTAAAATTAGTATGTTTGACATTAACACTTTGGATTGAAACATGCCTTCAACAACAAATGGATTATAAAAAGCAAACTCCTAAAGGTCAATTCAAGGAGCATTATTAAAGAGCCACAAGACAATATTCTCTGGAGATAGGTGATCATTCAATTTCCCAGTGAAGCAGTTAGTTAATTTTTTGTAAACATCTGTCCGGTGATAAAAGCATGAAAACACAAATTACCATCACAGTTTTTTAGGCAATAAGATTTAAAAATGGGAGCAAACTGCACCTCGAAAAACCCAAGACTGAGACTCTACAGGTGTGTTTTTCCAGGTCAGGTCTACCTTTTGGTTTTGTTGATTCTACTTTCCATTCTCTATTTCATTTATTTCTATTCTTATCTATAATTATCTCCATAGTTCTATTTGTTTTGGGTTTATGTTTGCTCTTCTTTTTCTAGCTCCTTAAAATGAAAGGTTTGGTTATTTTTTCTTTAGGATTATTTATTTATTTCCCCTCCCTCCCCCCAAATTGTCTGCTTGCTGTGTGTTCTTCTGTGTCCACTTTTATTGTTGTCAGTGGCACCGGTAATCTGTTTCTTTTCATTGTAGCATCTTGCTGCGTCAGCTCTCCGTGTGTGCAGCACCACACCTGGGCAGGCTGAACTTTTTTAACGGGGCAGCTCTCCTTGCACGTGGGGCTCCCCTTTGCGGGGGACACTCCTACATGGCAGGGCACTCCTTGCACGCATCAGCACTGTGCATGGGCCAGCTGCACACGGGTCAGGAGGCCCTGGGTTTGAACCCTTGGCCTCCCATGTGGTAGGTGGACACTCTATCCACTAAGCCAAATCCACTTCCCGGAAGGTTTGGTTATTGATTTAAGATTTTCCTTCTTTTGTTTCCCCCTCTGAGACGGCTCCCTCATCTGTTTGCTCATTGTTTTTGCTCAGTCTACTACTTGTTTTTTGCTTCTTGTCTGATAGTTGTCTGTTTTTTCTTTAGGAGGCACTGGAACTAAATCTGGGACCTCCCATGTGGGAGGCGGTTGCTCAACGGCTTGAGCCACATCTCCTCCCTGCTCATTTTGGTTTTTTTTTTGGCTCATTGACTGCTCGTTGTTTGCCTGTTGCGTGCTTGTTGTTTTTCTCTCTCTCAGTATCTGCTTGTTGTCAGCTCGATGTTGTTTTGTCTTCTTTAGGAGGCAGTGGAAACTGAACCTGGGACCTCCTATGTGGGAGGCAGGCACCCAACAGCTTGAGCCACATCCGTTCCTTCTTTTTAAAAAATTTTTATTTATTTATTTATTTTTAAAATTTATTTCTCTCCCCTTCCTCCTCCACCCCAGTTGTCTGTTCTCTGTGTCTATTTGCTGTGTCTTCTTTGTCCGCTTCTGTTGTTGTCAGCGGCACGGGAATCTCTGTTTCTTTTTGCTGCGTCATCTTGTCAGCTCTCCGTGTGTGTGGGGCCACTCCAGGGCAGGCTGCACTTTCTTTCACGCTGGGTGGCTCTTCTTATGGGGCATGCTCCTTGCATGTGGGGCTCCCCTAGGCGGGGACACCCCTGTGTGGCAGGCACTCCTTGCGTGCATCAGCACTGTGCATGGGCCAGCTGCACACGGGTCAAGGAGGCCCAGGGTTTGAACCGCGGACCTCCCATGTGGTAGATGGACGCCCTAACCACTGGGCCAAGTCCGCCGCCCTCTTTTTTTTTTTTAAGATTTATTTTATTTATTTATTTCTACCCCTACTCATTGTTTGTACTCGCTGCCTGCTTTCTGTGTTTCTTCATTCATTGTGTGCTCTCTGTATCTGCTCGTCTTCTTTTTTGGAGGCACCAGGAACCAAACTTGAGACCTTTCATGTGGGAGGGAGGTGTCCAATAGCTTGAGCCACTTTTACTCGTTGTGTCTCTCATTGTGTTTCCTCATTGTGTCTCCTCATTGCATCATCTTGCTACAACATGTCATTGCATCAATTCACCATGCCAGCCCATTGAATCAGCTTACTGTCTTGCTCATCCTTTTTAGGAGGCACTGGGAATGGAACCCAGACCTCCCATGTAGTAGGCAGGTGCCCAACTGCTTGAGCCACATTTGCTTCCCCTTAATTGCCTTTTTTTTTACGATTTATTTTTATTTATTTCTCTCCCCTTCCCCCCCGTTGTCTGCTCTCTGTGTCCTTTCGCTGTGTGTTCTGTGTCCGCTTGCACCCTTGATGGCACCAGGAAACTGCGTCTATTTATTGTTGCGTCATCTTGCTGTGTCAGCTCTCCATGTGGGCGGCGCCATTCCTGGGCAGGCTGCACTTTCTTTCGCGCTGGGTGGCTCTTCTTACGGGGCGCACTCCTTGCGCGTGGGGCTCCCCTACGCTGGGGACACCCCTGCGTGGCACGGCACTCCTTGTGCGTATCAGCACTGCGCATGGGCCAGCTCCACACGGGTCAAGGAGGCCCGGGCGGTAGGCGGACGCCCTATCCATTGGGCCACATCCACTTCCCATGGCTATCTCCTAAGACTTATGCAAAGTACACAAAAGAAAGGATACTAGCCGGTCCCTTTCCCAGCGGGAAAGCCTGGTTTGGGAGCTAAGTTCTGGGAACCAGACCCAGATGTCTCCCAAGATCTCTAAGTCTCTGGGGATGGTCAGAGACGTAAAGCTCCTGGTCCCTGGAACATGGGGACAGCGAGCAGGACTCCTGAGCTCCAGGACGCTGGCTTGGTGGGCGATCTGTTCAACGAGGTCTAGTGTGGGACGCCACCAAGACTGACAAATGGGTTTCTCCTCCCCTAGGATAATGCGCGGCTTCTAATTGTGACAACCTGCCTACTGACAGTCTAAAAAGAAAGAGGCTCATCTTTTCCTGCCATACCAAGTGGCCGCAGGATGACCGAGGGTGGTCTCTGCATTGGGACCCTGAATTCCAGTTAAACCTGTGTAAGAGAGAAGGAGAGGACAGGCAGATCTGAGGGCCAGAGACCACGTGGCCATGTCTCCTCAAAGGGGACGGGGAAACGCACTACCAAACCAGTTAATTCAAAGCTCAGGGAAATTGCTCAGAAGCAGAACTTAAAAACCCAGCCTTATTTCAAAGAAAGCTGATAGAGGCAATAAAACTACCCTCTTGGTGGATCTTAACTCTGGAGGAGGAGAGAACTTCCTAGAACTCCAGCCTGCCGCGGATACCCGCAGAAAGCTGCAGAAAGTTTCCCTGGGCCCCCAGACTTCCACTAACTGCTTTTTAGAAACAGCCTCCTTAGTTTTCACCAATCAAGACCAAGCCGCCAAGGTGGAGAAGGTAAAGGGGGGGCAGCGCCACAGGGTCCGGGACAGGCTCGCCTTTTAACTGCCACTGTTAAAGGCATCATCGCCTCAGGGTTCCCAGAATCCAGGCTCCACGTCAGCGGAAACCTGGCCCCAAGCTGCCTCCCTCAAGCCGGGACTTGTCCCAGGGGAAGACGGAAGGGACCTGAAGCCGTGCCTGAATCCTCAACCCGGAGCCTCGGTGACCCTGGATGTGGCAGGTAAGGTTGTTAATTTCTTAATTAACACGGGAGCCAATTACTCGGTTCTAGCCTGCTCACCTGACATCTCCAAACCTTGGTTGTGCCTATGCGGAATCACAGTCTAGGCCATTTACTAAACTTCTCTTCTGTAGAATAAGGCACCTCCTCATAGACTATCAATTAAGAGTAGAAGGTTCCTGGGTATTCCCAGCTCCCTGCTTATTCCCTTGTAACGCTCCAATCCTTCCAGCAAAAAGGCCTCAAAACGCTTTACCCCTTGCAGGAGGTAACTAATGGGATGCAGTCCCCAGAGAAGCCCCAATTCATGTCTTGTTGGGGCAGGGCTTCTCTGGACCCCTTAGCTCCTTAGCAGCTGCCCAGGGATTTTCCTGGAGGAATGAAGCTGGAAGATTCCACGTGAGGTTTCTGCCATGGACAGACACAGGGAACTTTGCGTCTAGGTAATTCTAAAGTCAAGTCTTTCCCTACGCTAAGTGTGTAAAATTCTCTCTTCTTTTTTTTTTTTTAGGGCATTTTTAATTTAATTTAATTTTATTTACATCTCTCCCCTTCCCCTTTGGAGTTCCCCCCACCCCCATCCCATCTGCGCTCTCTGTGTCCATTCACTGTGTTCTTCTGCGTCCGATTGCAGTGTCTGGGCGGCACTGGGAAACCGTGTCGCTTTTTTGTTATGTCATCTTGCTGTGTCAGCTCTCGGTGTGTGTGGCGCCACTCCTGGGCAGGCTGCGCTTTTTTCATGCAGGACAGCTCTCCTTACAGAGCACACTCCTTGCACATTGGGCACCCCTATGCAGGGACGCCCTGCATGGCATGGCACTCCTTGTGGGTGCAGCACTGCGCATGAGCCAGCTTACCACATGGGTCAGGAGGCCCTGGGGATCGAACCCTGGACCCTCCATATGGTAGACAGATGCTTTATCTGTTGAGCTACGTCTGTTTCCCTCTCTCTTCTGTTCTAATCTGTGCTTGCTTTAACTTTGCCAGTCTGCTTATATCTAGGAACTCATAAATCAGATTTGTGGTTTGCCTGTTACAAATTAGTGAAAGGTAACCAAAAAATGAATCTTAAAATGTCAATACTGTCTTGCAATTGGATCTGATGTATAATTCACAAGTAGAAATGGTTCAACTACTGGAAAGGCAGAAAAACTTAGCAAAGTTGTTACTAATAAAATAGTTTTAGTTGCTTAGGTGATAAAAGTGCCCAATTTGTAAAAAAGATTTTATTTATCTCCCTCCTCGTTTGTACTCACGTCTGCTCTCTGCATCTGTTGTTGTATGCTTGTCTTCTTTTTAGAAGGCACTGGGAACTGAACCTGGCACCTCCTGTGTGGGAGAGAGGTGACCAATCCCTTGAGCCACCTCCACTCCCTGCTTGTTGTATTTCTTGTTGTGTCTCTTCATTGAGTCATCTTGTTGCATCAGCTTGCCCTGCCAGCTGGCTGTGCCAGCCTGTTGTGCCTGCTCACTGTCTTACTCGTCTTCTTTAGGAGGCACTGGGAACTGAACCTGGGACCTCCCATGTGGGAGGCAGGCACCTGACTGCTTGAGCCACATTTGCTTCCCCCAATTTTCTTTTAAAATGAAAACTTACCAGAAACTGTAACTGAGAGTTAAGATTGTTATATAGAAGCCTTTATATTATAAAACAGCAGAAGGATAATAGTATCTGAAATTGCTATAACTGGCTTGATATAGCCTACAACCTACTACTGTGATGGTAATCTTAGACTAATTTACCTTTGTTTATGGTTACTTCAGGTTCAGCTGAACCCTCACTTATGCTTGACTATAGTAATGGTAATTGTAAACTAAACTTAACCTTTAATAAAGGTTATTTTGTGACTAGTTTACTAACATCACCTCCCCCTTGGATTTCAGCTGTTGTGATGATAATTCTAAGCTGAGTTTGTCTTTGCTTATGGTTTGTTTTTGTTTTTTGCTTATGGTTGTTTCATGACTATGTCTGCCCCCCATAGCTCAGGGGAAGGCAAATTTAAGACACCCCTGTCTCCTGTCCTTCCACTGGAATTAATGACCCTGCTTTCTCTTGTGACTCCAGCTGTGAACTAGATTGCTGCCTGGTGGAATTCTTGACCCTCGGAGTTGGATGTTCACTCTTCTAGTCCAGCAGCCGCCAGAGTCCTGTTATCTCCAAGGAGTGGGGAGTAGGGGACCTACTACCTTGACTGTTCATGTTCCTAAAAGCAGCAGTCCATGAAAGAAACCAGGTGTCCCTGAGACTTCAATGAATTAGTATTGAGTATATACTAGAATTAGTATATATACTAGAATTAGTATTGCTCATCCAAGCTCTGTCAAAGTCAAAATGGGAAATAAGCAAAGCTCTGAAGTAAAGGCAAATGTAAATTGTAGTTGTTTCTTTAAATCATTTCATACCTTATAGTGTAAATTGTATTTTAAAGCATTGGAAACAATTTGATTATAAGCCAATAATCAAAGAACAAAATTCTTGTGCAAAACTTCATGGTCACACATAAAAAGTGTGGAAAAAAAATAACACTTTATGGTGACAGTGCAAATTAGAGTAATTAGAAAAAGTCTTCAAAGAAATCTTTTAAATGTTATTTTACAGTTAAACTTATTTTGTAAGAAATTGAAAATGATAAATAACAGTGAGTTATTTGTGTCTGCCTATTTGCTATATTTTTACACATTGGGATGGTAATATCAAATTAACAAATGAAAATTCTTAAAAGAGCTTTATTCATATTGTTAAAAAGATTAGGGACATGGATTTGGCCCAACGGATAGGGCATTCACCTACCACATGGGAGGTCCAAGGTTCAAACCCAGAACTTCCTGACACGTGTGATGAGCTGGCCCATGCACAGTGCTGATGCACGCAAGGAGTGCTGTGCCACGCAGGGGCGTCCCCTGCATAGGGGAGCCCCACGTTCAAGGAGAGCACCCTGTAAGGAGAGCTGCCCAGTGTGAAAAAAGTGCAACCTGCCTAGGAGTGGCACCACACATACGGAGAGCTGACACAGCAAGATGACACAACAAAAACAAGACACAGATTCTGGGTGCCGCTGACAAGAATACAAGCAGGACACAAGAAGAACGCACAGCAAATGGACACAGAGAGCAGACAACTTGGGGTGGGGCGGAGAAGGGGAGAGAAATAAATAAATAAATAAACAAACAAATAAATAAATAAATCTTTTTAAAAAAAGATTAAAACTCTGTCTTCGGATGGGGAATTAAGAATCATAGTTTGTCCTGTAATTCCTTAATTTAAACCTTTTAACAGCCTTAAAATATGGGTGATTAATAATCCTACTACCAAATTTCAGTAAGTAAAGGAAAAGTCCTTGAAAACTACGGAAAGATCTTTTAAAACAAATTAAACAATTATAATATATTCCAGAACCTAGTGGTCAGTATGCTTTTAAGATTATTCACAGTTTTATAATTTTATTAAAGAAAAGATCTTTTAGCATCCTGCAAAGGAAGGAAAAAGAAACTTCCCTGCATAAACTATAAGGGTTTCAATTTTATTTAGCTTGGGTGTTATCTCCCTAGGTTTATAGGATGTCAATTAAATAAATTAACTTTATATGTATTAAATCTTTAAAGCTATTAACATCGTAACTTCATGTTTAATGAAATTAAGATAAAAGTAAATTTCATTGGTTGCTAATTGTAATTTAATAAGCTTATTTAAAGGTAAAGTAACTTCTGGTTATTATAAGAAGTTCATAAAAGCATCTTCTAAAATGAAGTATTTAAATGGCTAATTCCAGGAAGCCATTATTAATCAGAAAACCTAATTGATATTGAGAGCAAAAAGTAACTTCAGGGAAGTGGATGTGGCTCAAGTGATAAGGTCTCCTCCTACCATATAGAAGGACCTGGGTTCAATCTCTGGGTCCTCTTGGTGAAAAAGAAGAGGAGAAAGCGTGCCTGCATGGCGAGCCAGTGCCCACGTGGCGAGCTGAGTGCCTGTGTGGCAAGCCAAGTGCCTGCATGGTGAGCCAGGTGCCCATGCAAGTGCCCACATGGTGAGCCAGTGCCTTTGTGGTGAGCCGAGTGCCTGTGTGAGTGCCACGTGGGGAGCTGAATGCCTGAGTGGTGAGCCAAGTGCCTCCGCAAGTGCTGTGTGGCAAGCTGAGTGTCTGCATGGCAAGCCAGTGCCCACGCAAGTGAGTCACGCAGCATGATGATGACACAACAAAAGAGAGACCAAGGGAGAGTCAAGGTGAAGCTCAGTAGAGACCAGGAACTGAGGTGGTGCAATTGACAGGGAAACTTTCTCCACATCAGAGGTCCCCAGGATCGAATCCCAGTGAATCCTAGAGGAGAAAGATGAGAAGAGAAAAAGAGAAATAGATACAGAAGCTCACAGAATGAATGGACACAGGCAGCACAAACAGCAGGGAGGGGGAGGGGGGAAAGTAACTTCATAATAGGGAAACCTGTCAGAGGCCTCCTTGATATGTAAGATAATTGAGAGGGTAGTTTTCCTGTGCTGCTAAAGCAAAAATATCTTTTAATTAAAGTAATCCTGGCAAAAGTTAAGTTCATTTGATATGTTATACATTGCATTGGAAATATTAGGGAGTATATAAAAATCCAAAGCAATAGACTTCAGTATTGTCAAACTCTCTTGTGCATTCAAATCAGGCCCAGGTATCCTGTATGGTACTTCTCTATTTGAATTATTGGCTTGATTGGTCACTGCAACCCCTAAAACAATAAAAGTATCTACTACATTTGTAAACATGTTCCTCAAGTGGATGGAGAGTGTGTTGCAGTTTTAGACTCCCATAGCAGATGGCAATAGCTCAGTATGGCCAGATATACAATGGATATTGTTGGAAACTGAGGCACAATGGCCTCTCAAGGAGAGACGTGCTGTCTCCATGACTACGCTTGCAACCTAAGGAATGCAGCGATTGGGAGTTCCCAGCAAATGAGCGGAAGCTGTTAAAGGCTGAAGGAAAAGATGAGCTCATACCTTTTGTAATGTATAGAACACTTAGACTTTGCACCTTGAGATAAGATTTTTTTCTATAGGTAATGTTGATAGTTAATACGAGTTGCTCCTTAATGTCTTGTAACCTATGTTTCTACTAGGTCTGTGCTTATTGGCACGTAGGCTGTCGTCGTCCTGCTTGTAGACCCGTACACTGTGGTATATAAAGAGCCCCTTGTAATCAATAAAGTTGTCTGATGAGTCTCTACTCGCAGATCCCCTGATTCCAGCTCTCTCCTTTTTTCTTCATTTCTTTCATTCCCGATACCCTCGGGTCACCAACTCCCACAGGACATTGCTTCCAGACTGGCTCTGTTTCATGGTGCTGAAGTGCACTATGCACCAGGCCAGTGAAACACTGGAGCCTACTTTCCAGCCTCTCTCTAGGATCAACTGTGCTGCAGCATGATGGCTGTGAGTAGGACACACCAAGTGGAGCGATAATTACCAGAGTAATGTGGTAAACAAACACAATTGGTATTATAGTCTACTTCCATGGAGAGATAACTTGTATGGTGTTCCAGACCTGGAGCTTAGATCTATTAATTGCAGCTCAAAGGAAACTTATGCATTGATTAGTGCAATAATCAGTATTAAGTACTATACCTACATGCCTTGATGATTGTGATGATATCTTTTTATTCTAGATCATATGCAGAGGGATATTGAACATGTTAAAAGTCCTGGTCAATTTAATTCATTTTCTAAGTAGTTAATGAATGTGCCTATAAGATAAAGGAATGGCTCTCTTAAGTATTATCTTTATTTTGCTTGCCACATGTTTGTCTTTTTGTTGCCTATACTGTCTTTGTGAGTTTAAGTCTAGGGCATTGCCTCTCATCATACCTCTCCTAGCTGTCCCAGGCATAACCACCACCATGGGAACTGGGTTGCCAGTTTATACTAAACCCAGCAGGTCTAGCACAATCTCTCCCTGAGTTATCCAACAGCATAAAAGAACTCAAGGGAGAATGCTGTTTTCCATCATCTTCGGGAGGATGTAACCTCTGAAGGCCTTCCTCATTCTCATGGTCCCTTTTTGGGCCCACCTACCACAATCTTCTTTATCCTTTATCCATAGGACCATGTATCTTCAAAATTCTAATTAAATTTATTTCTTACAGAGTCAATGCCTTATTAGACATGCAGGGATTTCACCCAGTTTCAGTCAGGGTGCTGGACCTGTTTTCTCTCAACCGCAATAGAAGAGCCAGAGGGTTTTGCACCTTATCAGGTAGGGTCTACTCCCCCTAACCAGCAGAAAGCAGCTATAGAAGAATGACCATCACTCTTCAGCACCCCCTTGAGATAAGGGTGTAAACCCTCTGAGGGGGACACTGAGGCAGGTTAATATACAGAAAGGGAAGACTTGGGTCACAGCTAAAGACCTGGAAGAGAACATGGCTGGCAGATAACATGGCCAGCTAACCACATGGCCATGAGACCCCACCCAGAAACCTCCTGAGGGATCCCACAAGATCCTGGAATGAGAATCTTATTTGGAATGAGAATCTCATTCGGAATGAGAATCCCATTTGGGGTTCAGGGAAGGCCCCAGATATCCTCAAGAGACCTCACCATTGGCCCCTTGAGAAATCACATGTGGGGCAACCAATCAAAACAGGAAACAGACTTTAAAAAGCCTGACCTGGAGAGTGGATTGGCTCAAGAAGTTGAGCACCTGCCTCCCACATGGGAGGTCCCAGGTTCAGTTCTGGTGCCTCCTAAAGAAGATAAACAAGAAGCAGACAACGAGCAGACATTGAGCAAAAACAATGAGCAGACAATGAGCAAGACAGCAAGCAAAAACAAACAAGCAGGGAGTGGATGTGGCTCAGGCAGTTTAGTGCCCACCTCCCACATAGGAGGTCCCGGTTCGGTTCCTGGTGCCTCCTAAAGAAAAAACAAGCAGACAATGAACAAAAACAATGAGCAAAAACAGCAAGCAGATAAGTGCAAACAACAAGCAAAAAAAAAAACAAACAAACAGATGAGGGAGCCACCTCAGGGAAGCGGGAAAGCCCTGACCTGGGGACCCAGGTGCACAACACACCCTGCAATACACCCATGGTCCATGCCTTGGCCTTGGCGTGGACCATATACTTTTCTCATTTTCTTTAAAAACTCTTTACTCCCTTGCCTACCCTAAATTCTTTTTTGTCCTTAAATTCTTTTATGTGACACAAGCCAAGATCCTAGAAGCCCAGAAACCAGAGCCAGTAACAATATTATAGCTACTCTGCTCTTTTTGACTATTCTTAGTTGGAATGTCTTTTTCCACCCTTTTACTTTCAACCTCTTTGTGTCTTTTGTACCTAAAGTGAGTTCCTTATAGACAGCATTTAGATGGATCATATTTTTTCATCCAATCTGCCAATCTCTGCCTTTTATAGGGGAATTTAATCCATTGACACTTAAAATATTAACTGAGGGGAAGCGGATGTGGTTCAAGCAATTGAGCACCTGCTTCCCAAAGGGAGGTCCTGGGTTTGGTTCCCTGTGCCTCCTAAAAACAATAAAATAGACAACAAGCAAACAAATGAAAAAACTAACTCAGGGAAGCTGATATGGCTCAGTGGTTGAGCGCCAGCTTCCCACATATGAAGTCCTGGGTTCACTCTCCAGTACCTCAAACAAAACAAAACAAAACAAAACAAAAAACTGAGGGTTTACTTCTTCCATTTAGCTATTTGTTTTTTGTATGTCTCATATTTGTTCTGTTCTTCAATTACTCCATTACTGCCCTTTTTTGGAAATTTTTGCATGGTGTCCAGGCTTGGACCGAGAAAGTTGCCTAACTGGAGCATAATCCCTGGCCACCCACTCTGAGAGCCCCACAGACTGTGGTGGATTTCGACCTTTCTCCAAAGTCATTCAGCACACAGTTGGTGCATGTCACCAGGTGCTGATCACTGCCTAGAGTTCTGACCTCAGTGGTGGGAGCCCAAGAAATACCCTGGTTCCACCTCTACTCCATACTGCTTTCTTGTCTTGAGGAATCACTGGATCACTTCTGGCCTCAGCTTTGTCATCTGTAAAATGGACTCAATTGACAAGTACTGTGAAGGATGGAGATGATGATAAATATATATTTTTAATTTTTTTTACTTTTTAAAAAATCATGTTTATTGAGGTATGATTTAGATAAAACAAAATGGCCAAATCTTAAGTACTCAGTTTAATGAGTTTTGACAAATGTCTAGACAAATGTAAATACCACCACAATCAAGATATAGCACATTTCCATCACCCCAAAATGTCCCTTGCACATCTTTCCAGTCAATCTGCTCCCCTCACCTCTGGCCCCAGGCAAACATTTTTCT
The DNA here is from genome assembly GCF_030445035.2 of Dasypus novemcinctus. Lineage (NCBI taxonomy): Eukaryota > Metazoa > Chordata > Mammalia > Cingulata > Dasypodidae > Dasypus > Dasypus novemcinctus. The sequence continues at coordinate 10,351,211 of NC_080698.1, read as the reverse complement.
GATTCCTACTACTATAGATTATTTTTGTCTTTTCTCGAATTTCAAAGGGATCGTACAGTTTGTACTCTTTAGGGTCTAACTTTTTTTGCTTAACAATGCATGTGAGATCTATTTGTGTTGCTGTGTATGCCAGTTGTTGGTTTCTTTTTAAATTCTGAGTAATATTCCATTGTATTATTCTGTTCATCTATTGAACATTTGGGTTGTTTCCCATTTTTGGTTATTATGAATCGTTTTTGGTGGAGAACATATGCTTTCGTTTTTCTTGGGCAAATACTTAGAAGTGCAATGGCTTGATCAATTATTACAGGTCCAAATTTTAGCTTTTTAAGAAATAGATTGTTTTTCAAAGTGTCTGGAAATCATCAGCGTATGGCGTCCTGGGATTCCACATCCTCGTCAGTCTTTAATTTTAGCCAGTTTAGGGTGTGTAGGGTTCTAATTTGTATTTCCCTGATGAATAAAGATGCATCTTTTCTTGTGTATACCTTCTTTTGTGAAGTATCTGTTTAAATCTGTTCAGATTTTGCCCGTTTTTAAAAAATTACTAATATTTACGTTTTTGCATTTAGTACCGGCCAGGCACTGGGCTCGTCTGTGCTCATAGCTTTACATGCTTTCACTGACTACCTTCTGAACAGAGGAAAGACTCCAGCGAGCCCTGATAAACTTACGGTCCGTGCATTACGGAAGAGCAAAGTCTAAAATCTCGGCAGTGGCAGGGCGCGGTCCGCACTCGGGTGTCAAAGGCTCACGCGGTGATTGGCTGAAGGAGAACTTCCGCAGGTATTTCCGGATCGAGGCCCGCCCTGATCACCGCTGATTGGCTGGGCTGGCTGGCGCGCGAGGCCCCTCGGGAGTTGTAGTGTCTAGGGGCTCGGCCACGTACCTCAGCGCCGGATCCGTGGTCGAGGCCGTGGGCGGCGGCTGCGAAGAGTCGCGGCCGCTGGCGCCATGTCTCGCGTGTCGGTCCCCTGTCATGTGAAAGGTACTGTGGCCCTGCAGGTGGGTGATATGCGGACCTCCCACGGCCGGCCTGGCGTGGTGGTCATCGATGTCACCTTCCCCAGCGTCGCGCCCTTCGAGGTGAGCAAGCCCGGTGTGGTGGGCGCGACCAGTGCACCGGGGCGGGGCAGACCTGGGAACTCGGGCGTGTCCTGGCCACTTAATCTTTTACAGAGAGCCTCTGCACCGTCCCCTTACCCCGCGATTCAGTTAACCATTCATTTAAGTGTTCTTTCAGTTAATACATATTTACTAGACTGCATCTTCCTGTCTTGTCCTCCTCACCGTCTCTCCCCCATGTCCAGGACAGCTTACTATAAATAAGCTAGGTACTGAAATATAGGTGTGGACCAAATAGAAGTGAAAGATCATTTTGTCCCTGGTCCCTGGGGATTGTGAGACAATGAGTTAACCCTTAACTGGCCTCCTGCCCGTTCCTGTGATCTCTGTGGATGTCGGGTTCAGCTCATTACTCACTGGCTCCAGTATCCGATTCTCAGGTGCACTTCCACATCAGCCAGCAGAGTGACTGGGCACTGGGCGACCTTAACACAAAGAGTAAAGTCTACCTTCCAATGGTCTGGCACTCAGGGCCAGTCTGTGTCTGCACCCGGCTGCCTCTGGAACTTTGTACTTTGGGCTGTGTTCTGTGGTTCTCCCCACAGCTGTTCTTTACTGTCAGTTGGGAAGCTTTACTAAAGGGCCCAACCCTGGAGATCTTGATCCAGTAGGTCTGGGCTGGAGCTCAGACACCAGTATTTAGAAAAAATGTTCTTGGATGTTTTTTTTGATGAGTGTCAGGGATAAGAACCACTGTTATGGCCAGGCTGGATCGCTTGCTGTTCCAGGGGTGTGCCAGGGTCTCTCACCTTCTGGAGCTCCTTTGTATTTGCTACTTTTCTACTTCCTACCTTTCCTGGTCCACTTGGTGAACTCTTCCACCTTCAGGCCTCATCAGGTTCATTGTCTGCCTCCTCCAGAATTAGGGCTCTGAACTTCGACAGCATCTTGGCCATGGGCAAGATCTATAGTCATGGTTTAGTTTGCATGACTGCTCATTAGACTGTGAGCTCCTCTAGGAAAGCCAAATTATCTCTGGACGCCAATGGATAGATGCTTGTTGTAGTTCTTAGTGTAGTAGATGAATATATTGCTGAGCCAAGACAACGGTAACGCCTTTGAGCCTCTTGGGCCCTGGTTCTGAGTCTGATTTGTTGTGGTGGGTTGTGTGTGCTCTAGTTGCAGGAGATCATGTTTAAGAACTACTACACAGCCTTTCTGAGCATCCGCGTGCGCCAGCACAACACGATGCACTCACCAGCCAAGTGGGTGACTTGCTTACGGGACTATTGCCTGATGCCTGACCCACACAGTGAGGAGGGGGCCCAGGAGTATGTATCCTTGTTCAAGCACCAGGTCAGCTGGGTCTCAGCATGGCCAGGGCAACCCAAATGAAGGATTATAGGGGGCCTGGAATTTGGGCCGGTAACCAGGAGGGAAGAGGAGGGGCAAGGCTGGCCTGGGCTATGGCTCCCTGGTGAATGCCTCGGGGGAGCTACTGTTCTTTCCTTCCCATAGGCCTGGGGAGGTAGCATCTTGGCTCACTGCCGGTTGGGAGGCTTCTGGGCAGTGAGCTGGGACCTCGCTGGGTCCTTGTGTATGTGTGTCAGATGCTGTGCGACATGGCCAGGGTGCTGGAGCTGCGCCTGATTCTGCGGCAGCCATCGCCACTGTGGCTGTCTTTTACAGTGGAAGAGCTGCAGATCTACCAGCAGGGACCAAAGGTAGGTGACTAGCTCAGAGCTGTGGGGTGGCTCTTTCCCCAGGAGGCTCCCAATGGCTGGGAGAGGTGGCAGAGATGAATGAGGATGGTGAGACTCAGAAGGATGCCTTTGCAGAAATTAGCTGGTTGGGGATGAAAGCTCATGGTGAAGGGTGAGGTCGTGTCCCTGTATCCCCTGAACTTTAGGAAGTGCTAGGAGAGTCTTCAGCTGCTGTGGTCAATCATTGTGTTCCTGGGCTTCCTTCTGCATAGCAGGAGAGCTTCCGAAGCCTGACTGCCCTCTTGGTCCTCAGTGGGCTCCCCGAACAGGGTTTTCCCAGTGTCTGCAGTGCAGGGGCCCCCCTCCCTGCTCCCAGGACCTCGGAATCTGGTCGCAGGGCTCTCCTGCTCAGCCTACCTAGGGCAGCATGCCTTTACCTTGCAGAGCCCCTCTGTGGTCTTCCCCAAGTGGCTCTCCAATCCAGTGCCCTGCGAGCAGCCCGCCCCGCTCCTTGAGGTAAGCCCCACCCTGGAAAGGAACCATATGTGAGTGCACGGCCCTGGAGTCCAGCACAGACCCAGGTGGTCCTTTTCTGCAAGAAATCAGGACCATTCCCAAGGCCCTCAGCTCACTCTGTGCCTTCTTCCTACTGGGTGTTCCCTCTTAGACCATGGGATTTGAAGCTTTGCCAGTACAGGGCCATCTACTGCACACTGGGCCCCAACTTCATAGCTCACAAATCATTTGGGACTATTACTAGCCTCTGCTGGGGGGCCCCATAGCCCATTTTAGACACATGGGAGAGACCCATGACCACTGACCCCTCTTTCTGGAGCAGGGTCTCCCAGACCCTGGCAGGGTATCCTCTGAGGTGCAGCAGATGTGGGCGCTGACCGAGATGATCCGGGCCAGTCAAACCACTGCACGGATTGGACGCTTTGATGTGAGTGATGGCTTCCCTTTGCCTGGCTTGCGTTGCTCTGAGCAGTTCAGACCTGATGACCTTTTGTGTTACAGGTGGATGGCTGTTATGACCTGAACTTGCTCTCCTACACCTGAGCTGTGGCTCCTGGCCAAGACTTTGGCCTTTCTGTGCCCACCCACGCTTGGTTCAGGCCGAAGTGTGTTCCCTGTGCATTCTGAGTACCGCCTGCATGCCAGTTCTGCCTGGGCCACGTTCACAGATTCCAGATTCTTGGGAACTCACTGTGTCATTTCAGCATGAACTCCAGGCAGGGGTGTGCTATCCTTGCCTGGCTGCAGCTCAGCTCTTTCTCTTTCTCCTACCCTAAAAACACTCCAGTTCTACTTCCTAAGAAGCCCCATGTGTCCTCTGCCCTGCCCACCAACAGGCCTGTCTTTGCCTTCTCCCTCACCCTGAGTGAAGTGAACTGGGGTGATGGACTAGAACCGGCCCCATCTAGCCCTGGAGCACTGCTGTTATGGCTTGAGGGAGAAACAGGCGCCCCATTTCTTCTTCCTGAGCCACCTGGTAGCCTTCTTTCCCTTTGTGTTACATCCACAAAAAGAAATTTCCTTTCTAGAGCCTTCTGCTACCTGCCTGGGGAACAAAGCTGGGTGGGCAGCCCAAGTTCCTTAGTTCCTAGGCTGGCATCTGGCTATGTGTGTAAATGTGCCTGTCTGTTGGCCCAGGTGCACCTCTGGCAAGTCTGGGGCCTACGACTGAGGCCTGGGACCTCCCTGCCATCTGACATGTCCCAAAGCACATCCTCTTTCTTTCTCCCAGCTGCCCTCTTTCAATCATCCTGTTCAGTGTGACCAGGGATCAACCTTGGCAGGGGTGGGGTGGGGTGGGGTTGGGGCTGGGCCCAGGTAAAGGTTCTCATTGGTGCTTCTTGAGAGCCTGAGATCCTTCCCAGCCCAGGCCTATGCTGAATGAGATAGGCCGGCATCCCTTCATCAGGCCCATGGAAATTCTGACTCTGGTTCTTCTTGGCTTTGCCCTTGGGCTACATGAGGCAGTATGTGACTTGGGCACATGTGGAAACCTCAGCTCTCTGGGGAAAGTCCAGCCACCTTTTGGAAGTCCTGCAGGTGGCATCTTGCCTACAGGGTCATTAACTTAGCTCCACTCAGCTTTTGCCAAGTATCACGACCACAGTCCTGTACTTGAGGAGCAGTGGCCCTCAGTGTATGTGTGGTTGATGGGGGAAGGGCCCCTGAGGTGGCAGAAACTGCTTCCTTGTGACTGTTTCCCCAGTGCCCCCCAGGGGACCCGGTGTGCAGCAGGATCAATAAATATTTGTGGAATACCTGACCGTGCTGGCTACCTGTGTCTGACCAGTGGGAGAGCGCGGGCCCTCACCTGAGACCAGGTGGCTGCAGGGCTCCGCCTGCCGGGCTGGCCGAACCCTCCGGTTCACCCCTCCCCCCGCAGTGATCTTAGTGTGTGACCCTTTCCCCTTGATGATCTTACCATGTGACACCCCCCCCCCACAATTGATCTAGCTGTGTATTCAGGTCTCTCAGTCCTTTGTGGAACTTTGACCGTTTGGAGGCAGGGCAGTCTGCAGGGGGAGGTCTAGCCCCTAGCTCTGCCTCTGGGTAGCTCAACCTACCCAGGCAGCCGACCTGCCCTATCAGTGGGCTCGGCCGGATCTGTTTTCTCTGTAGTTTGGTGTCACTGTAATCTGCTCAGAAGCCTGCCTTCCCCGTAACGCTGCTCATCTCCCTGCCTGGAAGCCAGTGCTGGAGACAGAGCTGTTCGGGCAGGGGTCGGACTACATCTCCCGGCGTGCCCAGCAGAGCAATGGTTTTAGTGTGCCGGCTGCACCGGCTGCGGGCGACAATGCGGCGGGCGGGAAGCGTGGTGGCCCAAGGTGGCTCGCGCCTCTGGGCGCCCCGCTCCGCCCTGGGCAGGCCATTCAGCTGTGCACAGGTGGGATAGAGGGTGCTGGCGTGTTGCGGCGGTGACCTTGGAGGGTGGGGGAGGGAGGCGGCTAGGGGCTGGGGCCCTTGTGGCACTGAATCCAGCCGCCCGCAGGACGCACTCCGCAGGACGCCACTTTATGACTTTCACCTGGCCCACGGCGGAAAGATGGTGGCGTTTGCCGGCTGGAGCATGCCGGTGCAGTATCGGGACAGCCACATCGACTCACACCTGTACACGCGCCGGCACTGCTCGCTCTTTGATGTGTCCCACATGCTGCAGGTGAGCCAGGGGAGGGCGCCAGCTGCCTGCCCAGGCCTTCCTCCCCATCCATGGTGGTGTGGCCCTTGGCTTTGTTGGGAGCTGGAATCCCCGGGTCAGGCCTCCCAGGAGAGCTGGAGGTCTCAGGGGTGTCATGCGATGGAGTGCTGCCCCAGGGAAATTCACTCAGAGGGTATCCTGAGAGTCCACCTGCTCCCACTTAGTGGCAGGTCTTAACATCCTGTGCTGGCATCCACTGTTGTGGGTATTGGTTTGGAAAAGGGGGTATTCAGGAAAGTTTGGGACCTCTCGAATTCTCTGATGTCTGCTTGCCTCCCCTAGTGGGTACCATCCTGTGCTGCTGGGTATGTTGGGAAATCAGAAGGTGGTGGAGTCTCTACCAACTGCAGAATCCAAAGAGGGTCAGGAAAAAAAAAAAGATGGTCAGGCACTTGAGCTGGGCTGGGTTGTGAATGTCAGGGAGGGGGCTTTCCTGGGCCAATGACTTATGCTGGGATTTCAGCCCTTACAGTGACCTGAGGCTATTGATCTCTTTCCCAGACCAAGATATTTGGTTGTGACCGGGTGAAGCTGATGGAGAGTCTAGTAGTTGGAGATATTGCAGAGCTGAAGTCAAACCAGGTAGGTCCTCTTTCTGCTCAATGGGTATTCTCACCATGAGCCATGGGCTGAGTCCCTACTATGGGCTTGGAGGTACAGAGATGGATCAGACACAGCTTCTCATGGTTCAGGGTCTTGCAGGACATGGTCCCTGAGTCATGTCCACATAGACACCCAGCCATCTGCCGAGAAGGCCTATCACAGGCACATCAAACCAGGCTGGGAAGGCAGAAACCCGGGTTCACGTGCTGCTTGTGACCGTCCACGCTGCCTGACCCCTTGCTTTTCAAAGTGTTGTCCCTAAACCAGCAGCCTTTAACAAGTTCTCCAGGGGATTAATGTGACCTCTGAGCCTCAGGTTTATCGTCCATCCAGTGGGAAGGCCGAGGTCACCTTCACAGTATCTTTTGGGCATTGCTATAAAGTGCTGAGGGAGTGTGAAGGACTGCCAGGGTGGACTTCAAAGCTTCTGCTCTAGATGTTGAGCAGTCCCCAGGTCTGGGTGGCATGAAGCAACAGATCCTAGATGTCATCCATTAAATGTGAGGTGGGGTGCTCAGTACTGAGAGGGGACTGTGAGGGGAGTGGTGCAGAGGCCACACCAGATGGCAAAGTCTCATAAGGTTGGGAGAGGGTGAATGCTTTCTCAGTGCATGAAGATCAAAGACCCTCACCTTGGGCAGGGGCCCATGCTGACCCTGCCTTGCACGGTGCATACCCCCAGTCCTCTGCTTGAGGATTGGTGCATTTGCAGCGGTGGTTGTGTGGGCCCAGAGGTTTGGCTCACTTTTGGACTAGGCCTGGACCTAGAGGCAAAGATGATTCACTTTGGTGCCAGGGGACACTGTCACTGTTCACCAATGAGGCTGGAGGCATCCTAGACGACTTGATTGTGACCAACACCTCTGAGGGGCACTTGTACGTGGTATCCAATGCTGGCTGCTGGGACAAGGACTTGGCCCTCATGCAGGTACAGCCCCTCTGTATCCTAGGCACCCTGTCTTCCCCGTTCATAGACTGGCATCCTTAGTGCCCAGGACAGGCTTGGCATGCACAAAGGGCTCGGAAAATGGCTCTTTGAGTGAATGGACACCTGTGAGACTCAGAGCAGGTCCTCCCCCATTCTTCAGTGGGGAGAAAAGGGGGTGGGTGAAGCTGACCCAAGCTCCTGAGTAAGCATCCTCTGGAGAAGGTGGAGGTCTGAAACCCAGCGTGAAGGCAGACCTGGGCTTGGTCATTCCCACTACTTACTAGCTGTGTGACCCTAGGAAGGTCCCCCAACCTCTCTGAGGCTCAGACTCATCTGTAATGTGGGAGCGAACCCATTGTCTTGTTGCCCAGCCCTGGAGAGCCCAGCCTGTAGTAGGTCATGGTGGGTGTTCTGGAAGTATTGTTTCTGCCTCTGCTTCCAGGACAAGGCCAGGGAGCTTCAGAGCATGGGCAGCGACGTGGGCCTGGAGGTAGTGGATAATGCCCTGCTGGCCCTGCAAGGTGAGAGCCGGGCTGGATTGGAGCCGATGTTCACTTTCCTGGCTTCATCCACTGCTTAGCACAGAGGCCAAGCCAGGAGGAGGGTGTGGAAAAGATGGTATTTGTGTGCCATTAGTCTAAGCTTGGTATCCTGCCCTCCCCTAGCCCCCAAGGCTCTGTGGGCTGGGGCAGGTGTGTCTTCTACCTGCAAATTATGGAAGAGTAGTTTGATTTGTTCTGGTCTCTGACTAAGGGTTATGCCCCAGCTTTGAGAGGCACTGGGACCTGGGCACCGGGTCACTGGCTCCCTGGGCCCAGGCCCCACTGCATGCCAGGTGCTGCAGGCCGGCGTGGCGGATGACCTGAGGAAGTTGCCCTTCATGACCAGTGCTGTGATGGAGGTGTTTGGCGTGTCCGGCTGCCGGGTGACCCGCTGTGGCTACACAGGGGAGGACGGTGTGGAGGTACGTCAAGAAGTGGGCACAGGGCAGTAGACTCTGGAGGGCACCTGTTCACCTGCCCTGTGGTGGCCATGCAGATCTCAGTGCCAGCAGCAGAGGCAGTCCGCCTGGCAACAGCTCTGCTGGAGAACCCGGAGGTGAAGCTGGCAGGGCTGGCAGCCCGAGACAGCCTGCGTCTGGAGGCGGGCCTTTGCCTCTATGGGACGGACATTGATGAACACACCACACCTGTGGAGGGCAGCCTGAGTTGGACATTGGGTGAGCTGGGCCGGCACTCAAGGCTGGGTTCCTGAAGTTTGGAGTGGCTCTTGGTAAGACCAGAGATCAGGCAGCCCTTCACTGCTCTGAAGGTTGTGTAGACGAGAGCAAGGGACTTGGCCTCCTTGAGCCTCCATTCCCTGCCCTTGCCCATTAGAAGCTGAGCAGGCCGAGGTGGGCAGTAAGGTCTCCCAGGCCAGGAGACAGGAAATGGATGGCTGACCGACCGCAGAGCTGGGGAGAAATGGGTCCTGGGTGAAGTCCTTGTGGAGGCGGCTCGATGGCTGTCACTTGGGGTCTTTGTAGCTGGGACCTCCTGTGGCCAGGGCTCCTCTGGGCTGGGCCTAGTTCTGGTGTGTCATGTTCCAGGGAAGCGCCGCCGAGCTGCCATGGACTTCCCTGGAGCCACAGTCATTGTTCCTCAGCTGAAGGGCAAGGTGCAGCGGAGGCGTGTGGGGTTGGTATGTGAGGGAGCCCCAGTGCGAGCGCACAGCCCCATCTTGAGCACGGAGGGCTCTGTGATTGGTAAGTGGACCGGGGCAGGGAGCTGGGAGGCCTCATCCCTCCCCCAGGAGGGAGGGTGGTGCTGATGCAGGACCTCTGCCTGGCCAGGTACTGTGACCAGTGGCTGCCCCTCACCCTCCCTGAAGAAGAACGTGGCAATGGGTTATGTGCCCTGCGAGTACAGTCGGCCAGGAACTCTACTTCTGGTAGAGGTGCGGCGGAAGCAGCAGGCAGCTGTGGTCACTAAGATGCCCTTTGTGCCCACAAACTACTACACTGTCAAATGAGGAATGGTTTAGGGTAGGGCCCACACCCCCGGGAGCCCTCCCCCCAGAGGATGTACTACTCGTGGTTAGTCAGGAAGTTGAGGCAGAACACACTGGGGCTAGTGGGGAGGCTGGCTCTGGTTGTCTGGTAAAGGGGGAGCCACACCACACCATCTTGCCTTCCCCTTGTGTCACTCCAACCTCAGGACCCCATTTCTGAGCCACAGACCAACTCACCGCATGTCCTGGCTCAGCCCATTCCCACTGACCCCACTCTTGGCCTGCTGGAAGGCTCTGAGAAGCAACGGTTCTGGCACCTCTCTCTACTCTGCCAGGTCCAAGCTGTGAAGCCGAGACTTACCTTTGTGGGGAGGCTAAAGCCTGCCCAACCTACCTCTCAACGCTGTTTCTCACACTGAAAGGGCTACAGCACTGGGCAGTGTGGGCTCAGGCCACCTCCTCCAGTTTGCTTTCCACAAATGCATTCCTGCCGCCTCTCCCAGGCCGGGGAGGGAAGTCTGCGGGGGCTTGGCCTCACTCTTCCACATTCCTGAGTTGGCCCAGCCTCCTGCCCAGTAGCAAACTAACCTGGCCAGACTCGGCTCACACACTGAGCCCCGGGGCTGCTGGAAGGCCAAGCCCGGCCTCCTCCTGGGCTGTTCTTCACCCCTGGGGCCCTTTACTGGACTTCACTGATTCCTGAAAAAATTAAATGGGCTTTTTTCCTGTTTGCTGTGGTTTCTAGCTTCCTTTGTTCACAGGGCTCTTGGGGTGCCAGCCCAATGCCGACCTTCCCAGCCTTCATGACAGGCATGGACTGGGTTTCGCCAAGAACTGGCAGAATGTTACCCTGATGGGCACCCCAGCACTCATCAAGGGAGCTGGCCTCACGTCCCCACCTCTGCAAATCACTGTGGTCTTGCCCCAGGGGCAGCAACTCCCCTGGGTGTTCTCCCCAGTCACCCCTGTGCAGACAGATCCTCTGAATAACCAACACGAATGGTGCACTTCCATGTTTAATAAGCTCCATCCTCAATTTAGCCTGGGGGGATGTGAGGCCCTGTGTGTGTGTGTGGGGGGGGGGGCGGCCTGAGAAGACCATTGTCTCTGCCAGCCAGAAGACATCTCTGGAGACGGTTTGTGTGTATGAGCTCAGTGTAGCCTTACTTCCAGAGCACCGAAGACAGCCCAGGCAAATGGTATCAGATGGAAATGTGACATCTAACAGAAAAGTGGGCAGCAGTACACAGGAAGCCGGTGGCCTGGCAGAGGTGGGCAGCAGTGTGGTGGTGTGACTGATGTCAGTAAGGGAGGCAGGTCCAGAACCACAGTGTTTTCAGGAACTGGTGTTCCTGGGTGTTTGCCACCCACACCTTTGGAAGCTCCCCAGGCCCCTGTGGACACGTTGGTCTGCTTGGCTTACGGCTCTGCTCTTCGAGGGCTTCTGGGGGCTGCGATGGGGCTGGGGGGGAGGAGCTAAGCTTGTGGGTTCTTAGGATGAGGTCCCTGTTCCAGGTCAAGGTGGGAAGCAAGGAGACAGTTCCACCCTAACTGCTCGGTACCTCTCAGTTGCAGGGGTAGGGTACAGACCTGGGATCCCGTGGGCATTCAGTGATGCAGGTGGGAGGCCACCCCAAGGGCTTGGCCAGTGGGCTGTGCCCCTTTCAAGAACCCAGCTTCCCCCAAGATGGGCTGAGAGAAAGGTGAACAGGACTCACGGGAAATGACTATTTCCTTTGTCTAGCTCATACCTGGAGAGTTCTGGCTGGAGTAGGAAGGAGGATGTTTGGTGCTTCTATTTCTAGATGGCCACTGCCCCTGCCATGAGGCCTTGTACCTGAATGGCCAGCTAAGTTGCCATAGAGGATAAGGCCTGGCTCAGTGCAGGGTTCAGGAGTTCCCTGTCAACAAAGCAAAAATCAAAGAAATCCAGGAAACCCAGGGTTTGAGGGAGAACAGTCTTCCCTTATAAATTCCAGAGCTGGTAAATCTCAAACTTCCTCTCAGGGAGACAAATCTGTCTGGGGTTACACCCTGGGGGAATGGGAAGAGGGACAGAAGGCCAGGATAGAAAATGGGCTGTTAGCCTCCCACCCCTCTCAAGCACTGACCCTGGAGAGGGGAGGAGCGTGTCTGCTCTCCTGAGGGCACCCAGGCAAGCTCTTCGCTGGCCCAGTGCCTGGGGTTGATGGAAGCAAGGCTTAGGGCAGCGTGAAGGTCCAGCCCTGTCGGCATTGGGATCTTCCTGGCCTCCAACCTCGAGACCCTTGCAGTCATCCCTGGAGCCTGGGCAGCAGTGGAACTCAGTGTGGCAGTGTGCCCCTGGAGACCCCTCTGCTGCCTTCCCTTATTCTTTGTGGGTTTTGAGAGGCTCATTTGCTGCTGTTTCCCTGAAAGTGATGGGGAGAGAAGAGAGAGGGGTTATTCCACACGCAGAATAGTCCGAGGTTGACTCTCCCCAGCCCCTTGTTGGGGGCTGAGTTGGGCTCAGTAGGGCTACACAATCCAGACCTCTCCCCTGAGGTCCAGCTCCTTTTTTTTTTTTTCCTCTCTCTCCCCTTCCCGTCCCCCCACCCCCCAGTTGTCTGCTGCATCTACTATGTGTTCTTGTCGGCTTGTATTCTTATCAGCGGCACTGGGAATCTGTCTCTTTTTGTTGCATCATCTTGCTGCGTCAGCTCTCCACGTGTGCGGTGCCATTCCAGGGCAGGGTGCACTTTTTTCGTGCAGGGTGGCTGTCCTTACGAGGCGCACTCCTTGCACATGTGGCTCCCCTATGCAGGGGGACACCCCTGCATGGCACGGCACTCCTTGCACGCAGGCCAGCTCATCACATGGGTCAGGAGGCCCTGGGTTTGAACCCTGGACCTCCCAAGTGGTAGGCAGATGCTCTATCTGTTGAGCCAAATCCACTTCCCAGGTCCAGCTCTTTAATGCCCCATAGGCCCCACAGCCCACAGTGGGCTCACCCTGCAGTCCTATTCTTTCTCCCTCCTTACAATGGTGCTGCCACTTTCCCTCATTGCCCAAGAAAGCTGGGCAGTGGCAGGCTTCTAACTGGCCTCCTGCCCTCATTCCTTATACCCCTTCATCTATTTGCCATGAAGCTGACAGTTCTAAAGGCATATGAGATCAGGCCACGGCCTTGCTCAGTACTTTAACAGTTCCCTGGGCCTTGGGATAAGGATCCTACAGGTCCCTCCCCTCCATGCCCTCACATTCGAGCTCGGGTCATGGCCTTGTCTATTTTTCAAGTATGCCGCCCTTGCTCTTGCCTCTTGGGCCCTGTTTCACTCCATTACCTCTGCATAGTACAATCTGCTACCCCCCAGCCTTTACCCTCAGCTTAGGTGTCTTTCTTGGGAGAAGCATTCCCTGATAGCCTTTGACCCTACACTGCTGTAGTTCCCTTTTAAATCTCTGGTTCGTGGGAGCAGGGCCCAGTGATCTATTCTCTGGGTCAAGCATGGCCCCTTCCATGTGGTAGGAGTACAGAGATTAGGTAAGTGAATGCACTATTAGTGAGTTCATGTTTCAAAGACCAGGAGAGGACCCTGATGAAGGCAGTCAATGCTAAAGACAGACTCCTGCCTTCCCAGCTGATAAACTTGCAATGAAATGGAATCCAACAGAACTGCCACTTTGTCTCTGAAATTATCTGTTAAATGGTGACAATGATACCACCCATCTCAGATTGCTGAACAGCATGTGGAGAGGGGCTGTCCAGACCTACATGTCACCCAACTTGAAGCCTGAACTCTGCCTGCAGACCTTGGAGCTTGCTGAAAATGCCACTGAGCTGGTGAACTCTAGCCCTGAGGGATCTCTTGTCCCCAGTAGGGGACCTCTGTCACACATGGTGTTAGGGCGGGGACAGATATACTCACCACGATGGGAAATGCGTGGAGTCATCAGGTGTGGATCCGTTCTGGCCGCCCAGACCTGGGGGCAGGAACACAGCCAGAGCTGCAGCTGGCTGGGGTTGGGGATCTGAGCAGGCATCAGCTCAGGTCAGGTTAGGGGCCAGCGGTATTGTTTGATAGAGAGTAGGGGGGTGGAGATGGGAGGTGTCCCCGGGAATTAGTGGTATTTCGTGGGGCTTCTGGGAAACGGTTACAATGTGATGGGTGGATTGGTGGGGATTCTGGTATGAAATGGAATGGTGGCATGGGTCAGGATACTGCCATAAGTTGTGATGACGCTCTTGGGAGACCAGTGGTAGTCGAGGGTTCTGGGGCGCCCAATGGTACAGTCCGGGGGTGGGGGTGGCCGGCCCACGGAGATTGGTGGGGAGCTCACCTGGGCGGTGATAGAGCCCGGTCACCGTGCTCCCGTAGAACCCCCACGCCAGCTGGATGCCCAGGAGACTTAGGACCAACCACAGCAGCAGGAGCTTGAAGAGGGTCACGCGCATGTCCTGCGCCTCCCACTCCCGCAGGAACTCGTTGACCAGGGCTCCCAGCGCGCCCAGCACCGTGGTCGACAGAGCCTGCAAGGATTGCCCAGACCAGGACTCCGCCATGACCGGCGTGCACCCCCCAACTCAGGGACTGTCACCGTAGTCCGCACCACGCAAGCGCGCCGTCTTCCAAAGCCAGGCCCGTTAGTGCGCACGCGTAAACCCAGGCCGGGAAGGCCTCCCTAGCATGCGCGAAGAGTTGGCAGTTTGGGGAGGAGTATTAAAACCGCGCACGCGTACCTTGCCCCACCCTACTTAAAGGACGAGCGACTCAGGGAGGATAAAATAGCAACCAGGTCTTTTATAGCCCCGGAGCTCCCGTGGTGCCTCGCGCGGCGGCAATGATTGGTTAAGGGCCTTGCTCTTAGGGCGGAGACGCGCTCCTGAGCAATCGCGGCTGAGCTCTGAGTGCGCGCGTATGCACGGGGCCGCGGCTGAGGCTAGCTCGAGCCCGCTGGGCGCTCGGGGACGCGCACGTCGCTCCCCGCCCTCCCGCCGCCGCCCGCCCTCGCTCGCTCGCGCTCCCTACCCGCCGCCCGCGGTCCTCGGTAGGTTCCCTCGTTAGTCCTCCGCCGTCTCCTCAGTGACCCACCAGTGCCTCCGAACTCGCGACTCGCCAAGCGGCGTCCCCGGCGCGAAGAGACCGGACTTGAAGTCGCCGCCTGAGGTGAGCCAGAAGGGTCCCCCTCCCGGCGCCGCGGCACCCCGGCGCCCCGGGCCCGCCCGGTACTCTTCCGGCCGCCAGCCCGCCGCCCGGCGGTGGCCGCGTCCCACCTGCTGCTCCCATACGCCGGTCTCCTGTTCCGGCTCGGGGTCAGGTCTCCGCACCCCGAGGCGACGGCCCCGCCCGCTCAGGCCCCGGAAGCGCGCCCCGCCGCCGCCCGCGCCCCTTCCCCCGCCCGGCGGGGCCTGGTGGAGCCCAAGCTGCCCGCCCTCCCGCCTCTCGTCCGCCCTCCCCGGCGCTTCCTCTCTCACTGCGGTGCGGGTTCCCCGCCCGGGACTCGCCCTGGCCGCGCCGGGCAGGGCGGGGACTTCGGGCCGGGCCCTGCCACCGAGCTGTGAGGGCGGCCGCTGCGAGGTGCGCGTGGCTATCCGAGTTGAAATGGGAAAGTTACTCTACAACTCCATTTTGCCTTTTGCATTTAATGTAAACCAAGAATCACCGTTTCATACTGCTTGAAGTATGTTACGTTTTGGATAAGTTTCCTTTTTTAATACAGTGTTCGGGAAGGTTGTGTAAGTAACACAATTACCTAAACGATTGTGTTGAAATGTCAGCGGTTGGGACTGTATTGTAAAAAACATGATAGTTTCCAGTTGAAAAGACTATTTTTCATGATATAAGCAATGTTGCATCTAAATAGTGTTATTCGCGACTTAGTCCAAGTTACTGTTTGCTTAGTTTAAGTTAGAAATCACCTAAACATCTGTCATTATTATTGTCCTTATTGTCACTGATTGAATCCACATTTACTGGTCGACTTCATTAAATAAAACTGCACACAAATCGGTTTAGTCATAAACCATGTGTAGTAGTTTATAGTAGAAAATTGACATCTTTTTAACATTTTTGTTGAGAAAGAAGGTCAGAAATTCTATTTAATAGTCCTGACTTAAAATTTTTTACTTCTGTTTAATAGTCACTTGAATGGTTCTTTTTGTCTTTAAGGTAGTCTTTTGAAATGAATGTTTTTTTTTTTTCAGGTGTGTAATCAGATTATAGTTCTCTCTGCCAGATCTGAATGGGAAGAAATGCTTTTGTATTTAAAACCATTCTTTAAAATGTATTCAGTGAGGATTTTTCAAACACTTAATGCCACACACCCAAATATGTAATTTGTACCGTGTGCATTATTTTCACCTAGACATGGCTATATTTGTAGGGATGAGCATTTGGCACGTGTAGTATTGTTTGCAGTGAAATTGCAAGACTGGTTCTTAATTGTAAAGGCTGACTTATTGAAGAATCTCTTGATAAATTGTCTTTGAGGGCACTTCCATCTGCTTTTGTAGAAGAGTGATGGCTCGTGGGGACAAAATATATATAAGATGGAAATTACTTTGAACCAAAGGCTAATCCCTAGATTTATAGCACCTGTTAACATAAAAATTTTTAAAGGAGGGAAGAAGAGAATAGGAATATAGCCATTGAGCGACTTCATAGATCCAGAATTTTGGACCAGAAAGAAATCTTGGGGACTTTTAGTCCAGCCCCTCCCCACCCCCCCACTTGCACAGGAGGAAACTGAGTACCAAAGACTTAAGTAAATTTTCCGAGGTTATGTGTTGAGTCAGAGGCAGACCTTCTCTGTAAGGTTTCTCCATGTACTCACAAACAGCTGACCTAGAATCAGCTAAAATTCAGGACCACCAAGTTAGTCCAGTGTTTTCTCCTGTTATACCATACTGATTGTCCATAGTTTGGGAGAATCTGGAAAATGTATCTGCCAAACGTTTTATAGTTCTTTAGCTTTCACACCACTCTCTAATTCCTGTAACTGGATGGTCCTATAGCAATCCAATAAAGCAGACAAGTGAATGAATAGGGGTCCCTGACTGGCCTAGTCTTGGGTTTAGGTGTTTGAGTCTTCTTGAGAGACCACCTTCTTCCAGAGAGGCCCACACCTCCCTGTTCCAAATCCAAAATAATTGGCTGAGGCTAAAATAGTATCAGGCAACTGTAGACCCTTTTGACTTGATTTGGGGTGGGGTGGGGAAGAAACTGGATATATCAAGTAAACAGTCCCCCATGTGCAGTGTGTGTGGTGGTGGTTTTACTGTTGGGTTATTTTCATAGTCCTGATTACTTTTTATGTCAATGAACTACTCTAGAAAGTTTATGCTGGTCATGGGGTGTAAACTCTGAGCACAGTGAAAACAGGTAGGTTGTCAGGTGTTTCCTGTCTATTGGGTGGAGTCCAAGCAGTGACAGGAGGAAGAGGTGGGGTGCTGCTTTGGGTCTTAATTGTCCTAGAGCTGAGAGATACATGTTAACTCTTTCAGAAGACAGGCTGATATTTCAACTGCTAACAGGATTAATTTGGACTTGATGGGCTTATAGGACAAATATGTATTTGTATAATGGATACTGGTGATAATGGAAAATGGTATATGATGACTGGAATTTAAAAGTAGCCATTTGTAGTTTTTTTAAGGATCCCTATATATTTCATCTTCTCTTATCACTTGACTTACCTCTTTAGGCCTGTGGCCAGTGAAACTCAGTTTCCCTGCTCCTACCTGCACCCAACTACATATAAAGATAACTAAATTGTAAACATTAAATGTTGCCATTCTTTGTCCTTTGGGGATATGCCCATTATTAAGTATTTATGAGATTAATAAATTAAAATTTCCATAACAGTTTTAAAGTTATTAGTTAAGGTAAAATCCCTATTTCACGTGTTTCTATTTCAAATGACTCATTTTTTTCTTTTTCTTTATTATTTACTTTTTTTGTTTTTTCTTTTTATTTGTTTTTGGTTTTGTTTCTTTTCAAATGACTCATTTTTAATCCATGGTACTGTAGCATTAAGTGACAACCTTCTATACTCGTAATTATGGTAGTCGTGTGATTGAAAATGAGATAGGCATTAATGCTGCTCATTCTGGGCATTGGTCTCAGTTCACTGGTGCTTCCTCCAGATGATTCTAAATATATTTTTATAGCTATGATCATCAGAATATGAAATAGACTCTGTTAAGTTGCTGCCAGTTTGCACCAAATTGAACTTTTTTTTTTTAAGAGAGGGTGGGTAAATTAAATATGCTAAATTTATGGTAGTGTCTTAATATTCAAGTAAAGACAAAGATGTGAACATAGGCAGCCAGTGAAACAAGTTCGGAGTGCAGTGAATAAGGGAAAAAGTGGGAGATAAGGTGAGATTGTTTAGGTGGGCAGGGATCAGATACTTCAGGAAATGGAAGTTCTTTGGGTTTGTTCTGTGGTGAGAAGTCAGGTGTTTTTTAACAGGAGAATAGCAGCATCTGATATTTTTTAAAAAAAACAAACAAAACTTGAGTCATTTGCTGTGAGTAGGAATTGATCTGAGACCATTCTTTTTTTTTTTTTTTTAAATAGGAGATACCAGGGTTTGAACCTGGGACCTTGTACATCTGAAGTAGGCTCTTAACCACTGAGCTAAACCAACTACCCTGAGTCCGTTCTGACTAAATAGTACTGTAATACTCATAGTTTCTGAATAAAATATCAGAAGGATTCTTAATTTTGAATATCCTTAACCTGATGACTTTAACCTGTTTTTCTAAAGCCACTGGTTTTCTGAAATGCACCTGTAATTTCTCTATAATGCTGTAT
Organism: Dasypus novemcinctus; assembly: GCF_030445035.2. Lineage (NCBI taxonomy): Eukaryota > Metazoa > Chordata > Mammalia > Cingulata > Dasypodidae > Dasypus > Dasypus novemcinctus. Next base: position 10,332,935 of record NC_080698.1, on the reverse strand, counting down.
TATCACTTGACTTATCTCTTTATGCCTGTGGCCAGTGAAACTCAGTTTCCCTGCTCCTACCTGCACCCAACTACATATAAATATAACTAAATTATAAACATATTAAATGTTGCCATTCTTTGTCCTTTGGGGATAGCCTGTAATTTCTCTATAATGCTTGCATTAAAAATGAGATCTAGGGAAGCGGACTTGGCCCAATGGATAGGACGTCCGCCTTCCACATGGGAGGTCCAAGGTTCAAACCCTCTGCCTCCTTGATGCGTGTGGAGCTGGCTTGTGTGCAGTGCTGATGCGCGCAAGGAGTGCCGAGCCACACAAGAGTGTCCCCCCGCATAAGGGAGCCCCACGCACAAGGAGTGTGCCCCATAACGAGAGTCGCCCAGCGCGAAAGAAAGTGCAGCCTGCCCAAGAATGGCACCACACACACGAAGAGTTAACACAAGATGACGCAACGAAAAGAAACACAGATTCCTGGTCTTGTTATAAGGACGGAAGCAGTCACGAAAGAACACAGCGAATGGACACAGAGCGCAGACAACTGGGGGGGGAGGGAAGAGAAATAAAAAAAAAGAAATATAATTTGATAAGAGTATTAAATGTTAATAGAGTAGGTGGTAGGTTTAAAAAGAACATTAATTTGTAATATTCAGAAAATAAGGTTGTATATGTTTTTGTATTAAGTGAAGGATTTTGTGTTAAGTGAAGGATTGTATAGATGTAATACATTTTATGATAGGTTAATTCCAAATTCTACACTTTTTCCCTTTCCTGAATTCTGCATTACTTCATAGAACTGTGAGCAAGCCCTTTTACAGCCTGTGATTTGTTTTTTCCTTGTAAAATGAATAGACATGATTCCTGATTTTTTATTTTTATAGTGCCTTTCATCTGAGAAGTCCAAGGTACGTTGCAGAGCTTCTGCCAACACAGGCCGTGCATCTTGCAGCACATTTGTAAGGTATGTAAATAGAAACCTCTATTTACCTTTCCTTGTGGAAGAGAGATTATTAATGTAAATTCTAGGGAAATGTGGGTGCATCACTATTCTCGTGTCCACCAGTCTCAAGATTTTATTTTACTCCAGAACTTTTCACTCTAGTCTTACTTTCCTACATCTCCATAGGATACTCTTCTAATTTCCTTTCTTTTATTCTAAGCATTTTTCTTCTGTAGGTGAACATGTTTCCTAAACTCTTTTTTTTTGTCCATGGAGGCATTTTATTTGCATTTATGTTTTACATCCCTAGAAAAAGAATCCCAGGATTTTTCCTCCTGTATGTTTTTGCCTTGCTTCCTCATGGTCCATGAGGCCAGCTGAGGTCATCAACACAATGAAACCAAACTGACAGGAGAGAAGCAGATTATTCTGCCATTTTTCTAGATCTTTGAGTTGCACATCAAAGCTGGGACTAATCACGCTTGTTTAAGCTCACTGTGAGGTTCACAACTATTTTCCCAGCTTTATGATCATCACTGGTTTCAAATTCGCCAGTATAATGAATTTATCATCACAGTTAGAAATCTGATGATGACTTTGGAGCACGGCCTGATAAGAACCTGGCATTTGCCTCTCTTCTCGGCATTGTTCATGCTCTTGAGAGCATCAGCCAGCACATGATTGTGGTGGCACAGAAAGATGGCTGAAAGAGCTTTTTTTTTTGAGGTGCTGGACCTGGGTATTGAACCCTGGGCCTTGTATGTGGGATGCTGGTGCTCAACCACTGAGCCACACCAGCTCCCCTGAGTTGGTTTTTTCATTTGTTTTTGTTGTTGTTTAGGAGGTACCAGAACCTCTCATGTGGGAAGCAGGTACTCAACTCCTTGCAGGTACTCAACTCCTTGCACCACATCTGCTCCCTGAACTCTTTTCTTTTTAAGGGGATGGATTCACTGTGTTATACATACACACTATGTTACACGTGTGCTTCTCTTCTGGACCACTTTATTTTATCCATTCTGCTTTTCATCTTTAAGTTTTTCTTTTTTTTTTTTTTTTGATTGAGTAGTTTGGTCATCTTACAGATTTATTGCCTGGGCTGTGGATAGTTATAATTAGCAATAGAAAATGAGCCAACTAGAGAATGAGGATAAGAGGACAGTCTTCCCTCTAACCCAGAGAAGTCAATAGTGACACTAGCTTGGGAGAGAGCATTGTTAACAGCAGGCATTCAGATATTTTTGATTACAAATAAGAGAAATGGTTAGAGGTTTCTTGAGTTTAATTGATAATATAATAAACATCCTGTTCTAGTGCCATATTGGCCATCTTTTCTTGTTTTCTTTCCGTCTGTGGGCACTCTATATGGAGAAGTGTGTTAAGGGGTTGAGTATTCTCATTTGGTTAGTTGGGCTGCTGGACATCTTGCTTGGTTTTTATTTGGCTTTGACCTCTCCAGTGTGTTAAGTGGGATAGCCAGCTAACTTGTGGTTTTATCATGATTCATTCCTTTATTCAGTCAACAAATAGTTATTGGACAGCAACCGTATACAAGACTCTGCTCTGGGGTACATCTGAAGAAAACAGAGAAGGTCCCTGCCCTCATATGGGAGAGACTAGTTATTCTACTAATAGTTATACATGCAGTATAATTTATCAACTGATACCTGCTGTTAAGAATAAAGTCTGGTAAGGGGATGGGGATAAAGAAGACATGATTAGGGAAGCGAATTTGGGTCAACTGATAGAGCATCCGCCTACCATATAGGAGGTCCAGGTTTCAAACCCAGGGACTCCTGACCCATGTGGTGAGCTGGCCCATGCACAGTCCTGATGCGTGCAAGGATTGCCATGCCACGCAGGGGTGTCCCCCACATAGGGGAGCCCCATGCACAAGGAGTGTGCCGCACAAGGAGTGTGCCCTGCAAGAAGAGCCGCCCCGCGCGAAAAAAACACAGCCTGCCCATTAGTGGCATTGTACACACGGAGAGCTGACACCACAATATGATGCAACAAAAAGACACAGATTCCCGGTGCTGCTGACAAGAATGCTAGGGGACACAGAAGAACACACAGCAAATAGACACAGAGCAGACAACGACAGGGTGGTGGGGGAGTAAATAAAAAATAAATTAAAAAAAAAAAAAGACATAATTAGAGACCTGGACAAAAGGGATGGAGCAAGCCATACAAAAGATTAGATAGAGCTTTCCAAGGAAAGAAATTAGCAAGTGCTGAGGTGGAAATAGGCTTGTGTTTTTTGGGGAACAACAGAAAGGCTTAAATGGCTGGAACCTAAAGAGCAAGGGGATGGAATGGAAAAAATAAAATTACAGAGGCAGTCGGGGGCCAGATCATGTAGTAGCTGAGAGTTGAGAGTTTATTCACAGTGACTTGGAAAGCCATTGAAAGGTTTTTGTAATGGGCATGATGTGATCTGATTTATATTTTTGACTGCTCGATGGAGAATAGACTTTAGGGAGGCAAAAATAAAACCTAGGAAATGAAGGCCAGTGACAGATGCTCATGGCTTGGACAGGAGATTGTGAGAAGAAGGATTCAGGATTTATTGAAAGAAGTGCTAATGGCCTTTGCTGATAAATTGGAAGTCGTCGTTTCTTAAAGATCTGGTTCATGGCCAGAGATTAGCTTCATACAGGTACGGCGATAGGGGAACAATTGAACTGGCCCAGTAGACCACCACCACTGGACATGATCCCATGTTGCTGTTGGAGCAGGCTGGAAATGATTCAGGATGGTTTGATTGATGGCCTTCTCTGTAATAAGGCAGACTTTTTTTTTTTTTTTTAAGATTTTTTATTTATTTTATTTAATTTCCCCCCCTCCCCTGGTTGTCTGTTCTTGGTGTCTATTTGCTGCGTCTTGTTTCTTTGTCCGCTTCTGTTGTCGTCAGCGGCACGGGAAGTGTGGGCGGCGCCATTCCTGGGCAGGCTGCACTTTCTTTTCACGCTGGGCGGCTTTCCTCACGGGCGCACTCCTTGCGCGTGGGGCTCCCCTACGCGGGGGACACCCTTGCGTGGCACGGCACTCCTTGGGCGCATCAGCACTGCGCATGGCCAGCTCCACACGGGTCAAGGAGGCCCGGGGTTTGAACCGCGGACCTCCCATATGGTAGACGGACGCCCTAACCACTGGGCCAAAGTCCGTTTTCCAAGGCAGACTTTTTTAAAGTGGTTTTCTCCCTTGTTTATTTCTGTATTATTGCCCTTTTGCTCTGCAGATTTTTTTAAGCCAGATTCTTTACCAGAAATGCTTCTGGCCCTATTAACTACAAAGGCACTTCAGTCATAGATGAGGGAATATCTCATTAAGCAGATCTTTATTTCTCTGAGCCTCAGGGCCTACATTTGTAAAATGGAGACAAACCTACTTTGTTAGGGGGTTTAGGTGAAATAATATATGAAGAGCACAATGTTCAGTACATCTTAACTTTTTTCCTTGGTAGAAATTCCTGTTCTGAATCTGATATAGAAGATTTTTCAGGATTATTTTTCTTTCAGGGTATCTGTGCATTGTGTATATATAGTGATTGCCTAAACGGTGGTTTTCTTAGGAGCAGGCTTAAAGTTAGCATACATTTTTTTCTTCCACCTGACTGAACAGGAGAGAAACAATGTTTAGCATTCTTTGTTTAACCATAGGAGTTAGTATGTTGGAGGGGCTTCTGTTACATTGTAGAACTTTTATAAATTTTATTTCACCAAATGCTAGCTTGACCACAATACCATGTAAATCAGAAATTTTCTACATTCTTTTTCTGCCTTTATTTGACTCTTATAATTTAGTTCTACTCTAAGGAACCGTAAGTAGTAGCAGCAGAGACGTACTCTCCCAAGAGGGTGTGAAAGCTAGAAGAGTAGATGGCCAACTGAAGGTTTCCCCCACCTTTGATAACTATACATTTTTTTAAAGTATTTATTTTATTTATTTATCCCGCCCCCTCCCCCAAATGGTTCTCTTACTTGTCTGCTCATTGCTTAGCTCACCTTCTCCAGGAGGCACTGGGAACCGAACCCAGGACCCTCCCATGTGAGAGGGGAGTGCCCAACAGCCTGAGCCACATCTGCTCCACTAAATGGTTTTTTAATGACTGTAATTCATGCTGGCTCTGCTGTGCCTGTGACTGAGAAGTTTTCATTCATCAAGTCAGAATAATTTATTTCTGGTAATGCACACTTGATTTTTCTCTTCAAGCTTATAATTCTTTAGAAATTAACTTTTCTATCAATTAACTTTTCTGACTTTCCTAAGTCTGCATCTTGACAATAATTCCCTAAAAACTATGGGAAAATGTTCTGAGCCACTTTGTCATCCTAATAGTGAGCTCCCGAAAACAGTCCCCACATCAAAATTGATGAATTTTTGTGATAGAGAGGGACAAAATATTTAGACTTTATCTTTTGAAGCTCCTAACTGCTCTTAAGACACAGATCCAATTACAGTATTTTTAAAAATTGCTTCTGTGTTTTGACTTTAAACATATGGTTGAAAATTCTACTTTCATGGTATGTACATTATTTTTACCATTTGTGTTTAAGTTGCGTTTAAGTCTTTTGGGTACAGGTAAGTTGTGTTTTTCTGTTGTCTTTTCTGTGGGTCAGTAGAGCACATGCTTTGCCACTTTTCTGGAATACTTCTATGTAATCCTATTGTTTGTGATTTAGGCTTTGACAGGCTAAAGTAGTAACTTTAAAATGATAGACATTTAATGTTATAATACTTTAATATACAGTTTTTGGGGAGCAGATGTGTCTCACGTAGTTGAGTACCGACCTTCCACATGGGAGGTTCCAGGTTCAGTTCCCGGTGCCTCCTAAAAAAACAAAAACAACAGAACAAACAACAAGCAAATAAACAGCCTTTGCCATGAGATAATTTTACTATGAAGTTTGGCAGCTCTGTTGGAAATACTATTTTCACATTTTTTGTGGAAAAGCTATTTTTTGCTTGAAATCACTTGGCTAACTTTTCCATTTATTCAGAAAGAAGCTCTGTTTGTCTTTTGTAAGTCTTAGGTTCTGAAAAAGAAGGCAATGGAGCATCTTAGTTAAGAACCTGGGCTCAGGGGAGAGGTTGACAGTTAAATCCTAGCTTGACATAGGATAACTTGACCCTCAACAGTACTGTGACCCCTTTCTATCTGTTTCCTTTTGTATAGAAAAGGAGTACTGTAAGGGTTTAGTGAAAGAGAAGCATTTAGCCCCAGTGTCTAACATGCAGCCCTTCAACTTTATCCAGTTACAGCTTGTAGTATCTAATGATCACACTTCTTTATAATTTGGAAGAGATTTTTTGGTCAGTGCCCTAAGAACCAATTCTCGGGGTACAGAACAGGGTTCCTGGTGTTTTAGAACATTGATTGCTAACTTGACTGCATATTGAAATCATCTTGGGAGGATTTAAAAAACAAAACAAAATAACTTTATTGAGGTATATTTCCATACAATAGAATGCACTCAGTTTCTACAGTTGGTAAGCTTTTTGGTTTTGCTTTTGTTTTTTTATTTTATTTATTTATTTATTATTTCGAGGTACTGGGGCCAGAGATTGAACCCAGGACCTCCTATGTGGGAAGCCAACGCTCAACTGCTGAGCCACATCAGCTCCCTTGAGTTGGTTTTTTGTTAGTTTGCTTGTTGTTTATTTTTCTTATTTTTCAGGAGGCACGGGGAACCAAACCCAGACCTCCCATGTGGGAAGCAGGCGCTTAACTGCTTGAGCCACATCTGTTCCTGATAAGTTTGATGTACGTGCTTGTGTAATCAATCATCCCACAATCAAGACACAGAACATTTCCTTGGGAGGCTTTTAAAACTTTTTTTTTTAATAAAGGAGGTGCTGGGGATTGAACCCAGGACCTTGTACATAGGAAACAGGAGCTCACCCACTGAGCTATATCTACTCCCCAATGAGAATTGGTTTGTTTTCATTTGTTTTGTTTTTAGGAGGTACCAGGTATTGAACCAGGACCTCGTCCATGGGAAGCAGGTGCCCAACCACTGAGGTACAGCTGTTTGCTAAAGATTTCTTTTTAAACTAGTTTTTATTAAAAAAAAAAAGTACTTGGTAAAAATCATGTCATACAGAAAGGTTCACAATAAGATAGATAGATAGATAGATAGATAGATAGATAGATAGATAGATAGATAGATAGATTCTTCTTATCCTAGAGCTGTAGTCCTCCTTTCATAGTAGTATTATCTTTGGGGTTTTAAAAATATTGCAAGAGGAGTTGTGGGTAAAGCATGTATATGGAACATAAGCAAAAAGGATAAGAGAATGAAAAGTAAGACTTTCTTTCATTTCAGTCTTGCAGCCACCCAGCTCCTTATTTCACAGAAAACCACTGTCTTCTGTTTGTGTGTATCCTTCCAGAGACACTGTGCCTACAAACATGTTGTGTTTTTTTTTTCTTTTTTATGTACAGATTATAGCATATCACACCTTGTTCTGCATCTTGCTCTTTCCCCTTAACTCTGGATCTCAGGAATTTTCTTTGGCAAGATATTTAAAAGTATAGGTGCTCACTGTGATTATACCAAGGGTCATTGATTGTACACTTTGATGAATTGTATGGTATGTGAATAAAACTTTTTTTTTTAAGACCCCACCCTGAAGAGTTTTCTTTCTGTGATTGGGGTTCAGGTGGTATCTTCAGTTTTTTGTTTAAACAAGCTAGCTGTGGAGCTTTGAAAGGAAGAGCAGCTAGAGCCTGCCTGAGATGTTTGTGCCATAATGCAAGAAAGCCTGGCTGCCCATTTTCATTACTGAAACATGTACCAGGCCAGTTGGCAGCTCTAAGGGCCTTCCTGTTGGTTCATTCATCTCTGTCATTCCTGAAGATAAGCATTATCTGCAGTAAGTAAAAATATTGTCTTAAGTGGGAATTTGGCTGCACAGAGTCAAATCCTGATACAGTGCCTCCATTTAAGGTTGACCCTGTAATATTTACAATTAGAGGTGGGTGGTTTGGTGCTCTTATTTAGGTCACTTGACAGTATGTATCCTCAGGTGTTTTTTGCCCTTCCACTGCAAAGGAAGAACCTGTTTGGAGTGATTCTCACTTGGCAGTGAATTGGAGTCTGCCTTCTTTCTCCTTTGCTTGCCTTCCTGTGCCTTAGAAATGCTGATTTCCAAGGGTCCTTATTGCTGCAGAAAAGAGGGCCTTTAAACTGACATTGGCCCTTCCCATGTAATGATTGAGGGTTTTTTTTCCTAAGGGGTTTTTGAGTTCTGCCCTGGGGGTCTAATGCCCTGCTTTAGGACTCTCTTCCTGGCCTGAATGCCACCTCCCCTCCCATTTTACATTTTTGAGCCTGAATTTTTCCTCCAATTTATATTAGATTTTATATATTAATATTTGGTTAAATGTATTTTTTTAAAGTTTACACAGAGGGCATATCATATATTATCATTGGTAACATTAATTCTCTATCATTCTTTTGAGCAACTTCCTGAGGAGCTGATATGAATATACTTTTTTTTTTTAATGAAGACTTATTTTATTTATCTCTCCTTACCCCCTCGTTGTTTGCACTTGCTGTGTCTGTTAATCATCTTTGTTTCTTTAGAGGCACCGGAAACCAAACCTGGGACCTCCAATGTGGGAGGGAAGTGCCTAATCGCTTAAACCACCTCTGTTCCCTGGTTTGTTGTGTTTCTTGTTACGGTTTTCCTCTCGTGTCTTTTGTTGCATCATCTTTTTGCACCAGCTCGCTGTCCTGTTTGTCCTCTTTTAGAAGGTACTGAGAATCTCTGCTTCCTGCTTTGTTTTGTCTTTCATTATGTTTTTTCTTCTTGTGTCTCTTGTTGTGTCAGCTTGCCCTACCTGCCTGTTGCACCAGCTCGTTGTCTTCTTTAGGAGGCACCGGGAACCAAACCATGGACCTCCCATGTGGTAGAAGGGAGCCCAGTTGCTTGAGCCACATCCACTTCCCTGAATATAGGTTGTTTTTTTTTTTTTTAAGATTTATTCATTTGTTTAGTCCCCTCCCCTTCCCCTCCTTCCTACTGTTTTTGCTGGCTGTGTTGTCTTCTTTTCTCATTTTCTCTCCTCTAGGATTCATGGGGATTCGATCCTGGAGGCCTCTGATAGGGAGAGAGGTTCCCTGTCAGTTGTGCCACCTCATTTCCTGGTTTCTGCTGCACTTCACTTTGACTCTCCCCTTGTCTCTCTTTTGATGCATCATCTTTCTGTGTGACTGACTTGTATGGGGCACTGGTTCATCGCGGGGGTAGTCGCGCGGTTACTGGCTCACCACGCGGACACTCCTGTGGACGTTGGCTTGCTGTGCGGGATGCTTTCTTTTCTTCTTTTTAACCAGGAAGCCCCAGGGATCAAACCCAGGTCCTCCCATATGGTAGGCAGAAGCTCTATCCCTTGAGCCACATCCGCTTCCCTGAATATACTCTTTTTAAAAACTTTTATTGCAACATATATGCAAAACAAAATTTCCTGTTTTACACTACTTTCATGTGTACAATACAGTGATATTAATTATGTTCACAATATTGTGCCATTGTCACCACCATCTTTTATTACCAGAACTCACTCAAACAGAAACTCTGTACCCATTAAGCAATAACTCCCCATTCACCACCCTCCACCCCCAGCCTCTGGTAACCTATAATCTATTTTCTGTCTCTTGAGTCTTGCCATAAGCTGCACTTCTTTCTTTTTTCCCAAGCATATGAGGTTTTTTTTGTTTTTTTAAAGGTTTATTTATTTCTGCCCCCCCCCCGCCCCAGTTGTCTGTTCTCTGTGTCTATTTGCTGCGTGTTCTTCTTTGTCCATTTCCGTTGTTGTCAGCGGAATGGGAATCTGTATTTCTTTTTGTTGTGTCATCTTGTTGTGTCAGCTCCTTGTGTGTGGGGCGCCATTCCTGGACAGGCTGCGCTTTCTTTCGCCCTGGGCAGCTCTCCTTATGGGGCGCACTCCTTGCACATGGGTATCCCCTACGTGGGGGACACCCCTGCGTGGCAGGGTACTCCTTGCGCGCATCAGTGCTGCGCGTGGGCCAGCTCTACATGGGTCAAGGAGGCCTGGGGTTTGAACCATGGACCTCCCATGTGGTAGACGGATACTCTATCCATTCGGCCAAGTCTGCTTCCCTGACCATTTTCTTTTTAAAGGCTGTGTGCAGCAAATGGGTTATATAAAATTTCTTTGATCCTGGAAGTTTGTTTTTTCAGCAGATTATTTGAGCTCTTAACTATTATGTGCTTGGCTTGTACAACAATAGTGAATAAGATAGGTGTGATTCCTGTACTAATGGAATTAGACAGAAGAAACTTAGATAGTGTGATGAGTGAGGCAGAGAAATGTGAGTTGGTTGGGGAGGATCTGAGGGACCTGATTAAGTTAGGAGCTCTGGGAAGTCTTTCAGAGAAGCAGTGACTTAGCCTTAGGTATGAGGTTTATCTAAGTGGAGGAAGGGGTAGGTGGGGTACATTCAGGGCAAAGGAAAAAAGAAGAAAGAAACAATGATTTAATAGCCTGAGTTTTAGGATACTTTATTGTTTTGGCCCAGGGTGGTTATATGCTGAGTTTTATAATTTCATAAGTTAATTTCTTGGGATGTATAGTATTTCCTTATATACAGTATAACATTTCATCCAAAATATTTTTTGTGCCCCTTGAATTGACACTACTCTCTCCCACAGAATCTAATATTGGCAAAACTCAGGCTAGGGAAGTAATGTTACCGTACAATAGGATCATCATTTTTCTTCTTTTCTTTTTTTTTTAAAGATTTATTTATTTATTTCTCTCCCCTTCCCCCCACCCCGGTTGTCTGTTCTCTGTGTCTATTTGCTGCATATTCTTTGTCCGCTTCTGTTGTTAGCGGCACGGGAATGTGTGTTTCTTTTTGCTGTGTCGTCTTGTGTTATTCCTCCGTGTGAGCGACGCCATTCTTAGGTAGGCTGCACTTTCTTTTGCGCTGGGCGGCTCTCCTTCTGGGGTGCATGGGGCTCCCCTACGCGGGGACACCCCTGCAGAGCAGGGTGCTCCTTGCACGCATCAACACTGCGCATGGACCAGCTCCACATGGGTCTAGGAGGCTGGGTGTTTGAACAGCGGACCTCCCATGTCGTAGAGGGACGCTGGAACCGCTGGGCCAAGTCCGCTTCCCGTTCTTTTCTTTTTTAATTCATCGTTTCTCTTAATGGAATTCAGAGTATTTTCATGCATCTTAAAATTTTCTTCAGAATTTTCAAGTTTATTTCCCAAAAGACTAGACAACTTTTGCTTTTGTAACGGTCCTCTGTGCAATACTGATTTATAACAGCTTGTAGAAAAGCAATTAAAAACCACTTTATATCAACATAACTATATAACTGAGGCATACTGATAACAAGATGGTTAAGTATTATCAAGTTAATTTCTAATCTGTGTCCACTCTGTTTTGTTTTGTTTTAGCTTTCTGTTGTTTTGTTCTGATTTATTGTTGAGCCCTTGGGAAATGTGATTGTCCTTTACATTTTCTATTTGGTTCCCAAATATCTGTTATTTTATATCCTTAAAGAAATGAATGCAGTAAGAAAGCGAAAAAATTTTTTGTCTTTATTTTTTTAATGTTACATTAAAAAAATACGAGGTCCCCATATACTCCGCACTCCCCTCACCCCACTCCTCCCCCCATAACAACAACCTCTTCCATCATCGTGAGACATTCATTGCATTTGGTGAATACAGCTCTGAGAGAAAGCGAAAATTAAGTCATGTCCAAAACTATGCTGTATTAAATGCTATTATTTGTCGGGTAGTTGAGAAATGGTAGACTGCTTGCTCTAATCTTCAGTATTTCTTTTGCATAATTAGTCCCTTTGAAGAATTATGAGGTAAAATTATAAGTATCTCAAGGATATTGAATTAGTTATTTTTAAAGCTGTAATTATTCTATCTGCTTTGAAATTTATTCATTATCTTTCCAAAATATTGTAAAGATCCTGATCTGGCAGAAGCAGCATAGTTATTTCATTGAAATATTTCTGGAGAACTGTTTTGTCCCTGTTTTTAATGAATGTTTGGCTAATAAATGTATAGTGTGTTCATTAGAATCCTAGTAACAAGGATGTCAGAGAATAGTATAGCTTTCCTCATCACCTCAGTTGTTTTTAGTGACTCCTTGTCTACTAAAAATAAATTAAACAGTGCACAAAGGTATATTTATTGAGTCTAAGAAAATAAGTATTGTGCAATGTGGAGTCCCTACAAGTTAAAATTATTTAGCTATTTTAGATTGTAGACTTCAGATTGTGTAAGTTAGCTTAAACATAACAACACACCCACTCCACTCCAAATACATCTCTCTAAGGCCTGTTTTGCTTTGATTTCCTGTGAGAAAATAATCAGGAGAAATAATCAGGAGGGGGTTCAGTCTGCTTCTGAGATAACAACATGGTTATCAGTCATGGAAAACTCAGACTGAGAGCTCTGGAAAAGGTGTTTTAAAAGTATTGAGGTGTGTGTGTGTATGTAAAACAAATTTACATCAGAATAAGGATTTTCATAACTGCAATTCAGAGTTTTGGAAACAATTTTTTTTTTAAGGAGATGGCAGGGATTGAAACCGGGACCTCATGCATGGGAAGCAGGCACTTAAACACCTAAACTACACCTGTTCTTCAAAAAAAAATTTTTTTTATTTTTAAAAATGTCCTTTCAAGAAAAAACCTGGCCTGAATTGAAGTTTAGTTTAGTCTTTATATTACTTAGTGTGACCATTTATCTTACTGAAGAGCTATTAATCTGCTGCATATATTACAAAATATTTGGCATTTTTACCTTTTTTTTTTTAATTTTTATTTATTTCTCTCTCCCCCCGTTGTCTGTTCTCTGTGTCCATTCGCTGTGTGTTCTTCTGTGTGCTCTTGCATTCTTGTCAGCAGCACTGGGATTCTGTGTCTCTTTTTGTTGCGTCATCTTGCTGCGTCAGCTCTCCGTGTATGTAGCGCCATTCCTGGGCAGGCTGCGCTTTTTTCACGCAGGATGGCTCTCCTTGAGGGGTGTACTCCTTGCACATGGGGCTCCCCTGCACAGGAGACACCCCTGCATGGCACAGTACTCCTTGCATGCATCAGCACTGCACGTGGGCCAGCTCACCACACAGGTTAGGAGACCCTGGGTTTGAACCCTGGACCTCCCATGTGGTAGGCGGATGCTCTATGAGTTGAGCCAAATTCACTTCCCCATATTACCTTTCTAAAATATGAAACTATGAATTTAGAAACATCTGACACCAAGGCTTTTGAATAGAAGTTTTGGGCCTATCATTCTCAGCAGTGGGAGGTAGGCTTAAGTGTTTTTTACAGGAAGAAAGAGGATGGGATGAGGTGTGGATGGGGTGTGCACTTTGAAATAATATCTATTTACTAAACTGGTAAAAGTTTCTTTTTGGGAAAAACACCGCTCTTTTCACGTCAGGCCATATTATAAACTGGTCTTCAAGTTGTGAATAGTTGAAAGTAAGGGATTGCTATTTGTCCAAAATAAGACCCAACTTACAATGACAAACATATATTGCTTACCACTCTAGCTTTTTTCATGTAATATCTTTTTTTTTTTTTCAGGATATATATATTATTCCCCCCTACCCTGTTGTTTGCACTCGCTGTCAGCTCTCTGTCCATTCACTGTGTACTCTTCTGTGTCAGTTTTTCTTCTCTTTAGGCAGCACTGGGAACCAACGACCCCAGGACTTTCCGAAGTGGGAGAGAGATGCTCAGTCTCTTTCGCCACCTCAGCTACCTGGTCTGCTGTGTCTCTTATTGTCTCCCCTCTGTGTCTGTTTTTGTTGCATCATCTTGCTGTGTCAGCTCTCCGCATGTGCCAGCTCATTGTGCAGGCCAGCTTGCTTTTCTACAGGAAGCCTCAGGAATCGAACCCTGAACCTCCTGTATGGTAGATGGGAGCCCAGTCGCTTGAGCCACATCTCTTTTCCTTCATGTAATATCTTAACTAATCTTCATACCAACCCTGTTGAGAAGGTTGCAGTATCCCCTCTTGACAGATATGGAAACTGGTAATAAAAAGGCACAAAGCTGGTAAGTGATAGAGCCAGAATTAACTCTGCAGGCTGTGTGGCTCCAGAATCTGTGCTTTTAACCACTATTTAAACTGCCTTTGTACTCTATTGCCATCTATAACTAAATTTCTGGTGGGACCTTTTATTGTTTTTGGCTTACATGGGTCATGTCTATGTAGTGAATATTTCTGATTTTATTAAGTAGTCTCATGCTGTATGCTCATGAGACACATTTCCAAGGTGGGACTTAGGATTTGAGGAAACACAAGTGTAGTGTGTGGTCAAGTAAGGTTAGCTTTAGTGTTTTGGGTGGGAAGAGGAGGTAGATCAGAAACACCTGGAGTTCTCTGAGAACACCAGTCAGCCGGCCCCTTCCAGAATCTGTGTAGGAGTTGGAGTGCATCATGTGATTTTCCTCCAGCTGCAGTCCTTTGTGATTCATTCACAAGGTAAGATACAGTGAAGGTAATGCACAATTTCCAAGCCCTTTTTCGTCTACTTAGGAACACTTACTAGAATGCAAGAAAGGAATACTATAGAAAAAATTATTTGCTAGACTGGTAAAGTTTCATTTTAGGAAAAACACCACTAGAATCAGGAAACCTTGAATCTGCTCTAACTTTTGGAAAAATAGTTTGCGATATTCAGTACTTCAGCTGTTCATAACAGCTTTTTTTTTTTGGTAAGATTTATTTTTTATTTCTCTTCCCTTCCCCCCCCCCCAGTTGTCTGCTCTCTATGTCCATTCGCTGTGTGTTCTTCTGTGTCTACTTGTTTTGTCGTCAGCAACACCCAGAATCTGTCTCTCATTTTGTTGCATCATCTTGCTGCATCAGCTCTCCATGTGTGTGGCCATTCCTGGGCTGTACTTTTTTCACACTGGGCAGCTGTCCTTATGAGGCGCGCTCCTTGCACATGGGGCTCCCCTACACATGGCATGGCACTCCTTGCGTGCATCAGCACTGCGCGTGGGCCAGTTCATCACATGGGTCAGGAGGCCCTGGGTTTGAACTTTGGACCTCCCATGTGGTAGGCGGACACCCTGTCCATTGGGCCAAATCCATTTCCCAACAGCTTATTTTTTAAAAATTAGTTTTATTGATAACATTTGTAAAGCATACAGTCATCCAAAATATACAATTAGTGATATTTATTATAATCACGTAGTTGTACATTCATCACTTTAATCATTATTAGAGCATTTTCATTATTCCAGTAATAATAAACAAAAAGACAAACCACAAAAAAACTCTCCCCCTTATTTTGAGCTCCTGCGGTGGATCTCTTCTTCACAGTTGACAACTGTGGCCCTTTAAGATAATCCAAGGTTAACTGTTCTTCTTGAGGTTTTTTGCCATATCTAAAATAATAAGATAGACATTTGGTACCCTCCTTCGATGTTTTTGTTCCCGACATAAATGTAAGGACCAGAGAGTTTTATATACAAAAAGCGTTGCTTGCAAGTCTTGTTTGGAAAGAAGAGAATTCCTACTTGAAAATTAAGATTTAAGGCCAATTCAGAAAAGAAGGGAAGTAATTTAGAGGAAGTCAGTCTGAAGGCTAATGTCTAATCTTAGTATTTTGAGTTTTTGAAAGTTTCCTTTCAAAAAGTTAGAAACTTAACTCTTTCATAAACCAACATATTTTTATCCATTAACCAAGGAACATTAGAATTCTTAACTTTAATCCAGTAGGGAATATAGAAATGAAGATATGGTCCTGTGTACTGGAATTTACAGATAATGGTGCCTAGTAGTTAAGTATTGGCTGTTATGTGCTAGGTATTATTTATTCTCAGTACTTTCCTATATTAACTCATTTAATAATTACAGCTTCCTGTGAGGGGAGGTACCATGATTTTCCCCATTGGTACAGATGAGGAATTAGAGGCACAGAAGAGTTAAGTAACTTGTCCAAAGTATCCTAGCTGCTTTGAACCCAAAACCTGGCTCCAGAGTCTTTTTTCTCCCCATTCAAACAGAGTATCAAGTGATGCAGGCCTACACAGTCATTTGGGAAGTAGCATAGAGTAGATCGAGTGCTTTAGGAGTTAGAGGATGAAGGATTTGTACTGAAGTAGCCAACGAGGCATCTCTGGGGAATGTGTACTCTTGGCCTTAAAGGAGATGGAGGGGAGGGTCATGAGGGGTGAATCATAACATTGTTTTATCGTCTTGGAGGCAAGAAGGATAGCCAGTGTCTGTTAGTCTAGAGAAGTTGTGGTGAGGAGAGGCAGTATGCTTCAATAGGCTCCAGGAGGTCAGATGCCAAGATGGAACTTTGCATAAGTACTGCTCTGTGTCTTCCCTTTTTTCACTGAATATACTCTAGAACTTTCCAAGTCAGTACATTTTTTTTAATCAATTTTATTGATACATATTAATAAAGTATAGAATTCATCCAAAGTGTACAATCAATGGTGTTTGGTATAATCACATAGTTGTGCATTCATCATTTCAATCATTAGAGCATTTTCATTATTTCAATAATAATAATAACAAAAAAACAGACAAGGAAATTCTTCACCTCTTAATCTCTCTGTGTTATAAAGATTTATTTTACTAATCTTTTTTTGAAAACATGTATGTTTCTAAATTCAAACAGTGCATCCATGGTCCCTAGAGGCAACCACTGTTAATGGTTTCTTGTGTATTCTAGAGATAGGCTGTGCATATACCACAGAATAGTAGTATCTATTCATTGTTCTTCATTGAATAGTAATTGTGCACCTCTGCCAGGCACTATTGTATATATTCATACATCCCACCATTGTACAACAATATAGCAGTGTCCATACTCCACACCTTAATTTTTTTCACTTAATCTCAGAGATCATTTGTAACAAATCTTTTTTTAATAGTTTAATAATATGCCATTTTGTGGATATGTCGTAAGATATTTAACCTGTCCCTAGAAAGGAGCATCTAGATTGTTTCCTGCCTTTTGCTATTAAAAATATTGCTGAGGTAAGCATTCTTGTACAGTGTTTGTATCCGTGTGTGAATATATCTGTAGAATAAATTTTTGTAAGTAGAATTGATGCATTTTAAGTTCTTACAGATGTTGCCCTGGCCTTCAAAAAAGTTGTTTCCTACACTAAAAAGTGTGTGTTCATTTTCTGGCACAATACCTCTAGTTTCAGACACTGGAAGTCTTCAGCCCTGCTGGGCCTTACAATCCACTGTTCTTAACTACCTTTTTTTTTTTTAAAGATTTATTTATTTATTTACACCCCCCCCCCCCCGGTCTGTTCTCTGTGTCCATTTGCTGCGTCTTCTTTGTCTGCTTCTGTTGCCAGCGGCATAGGAATCTGTGTTTCTTTTTGTTGCTTCATCTTGCTGTGTCAGATCTCCATGTGTGTGGCACCATTCCTGGGCAGGCTGCACTTTCTTTCACACTGGGCGGCTCTCCCCACAGGGCACACTCTTTGCGCGTGGGGCTCCCCTACGTGGGGGACACCCCTGTGTGGCACGGCACTCCTTGCCTGCATCAGCACTGCGCATGGGCCAGCTCCACACCAGCCAAGGAAGCCCGGGGTTTGAACCGCGGACCTTCCATGTGGTAGACGGACGCCCCAACCACTGGGCCAAGTCCGCCGCCCCTTCAACTACCTCTTACCACCTTTAGTTTCCACTTCTCCCCCTTGTGCAACTAAAAGTTCATAGTTCATCACCTCCTTGCATATATTTTAAAAATTAACTGTATACAGATTTGTTGTTGTTGTTGTTGTTGTTAGATAAGTTGTGTTGTTAGATACAGAAATGCACATAAAATATATGTAATACAGAGTTCCCAAATGTCTCATTTTGGGCAATTTGGGGGATGATGAAAGCAGGTAGGAAGCAGTCTTTGGGGAAGCATTCTTGGGGGAGGTATTCGTCCAGTCCATTTCCTTTTGATATCAAAGCACAAGGTGGACCATGGGACCAAGGTCAGGGACATACCCTGTCAGAGGACTGGTGGTTGGGAGGGTAGTAAAGTGGGTAGGTGGAGGCCCCAGCTCCCCTCACAAGGGAGGGCTTGGAGCAAGAGGCAACCTGTTTACCTTCCAAAACAAGGCATGCAGCCTTTGGAATCTTGCTGCCTGTCTCTTTGTTCCTCCTGTCCTAAAAATAAGGGCCATTTTCTTACATACCCCCAGAAAGAGGAAGGAACTTCTTGAGATTGGGACTATTAGGTGGTACTGAGGGACCCATGGCTTGCTGGGAGTCCTTGTTCCTTACCAGAACCATCCATCTCTAGAAGAGAACAGGACCCTGGGAGATAGGTAGGGTCTCTGGTCATTCCTTCCAGTTCACAGAGGTCTTTTAGCCAAGATAGTCCCAGGAAAAAGGTGCACCAAAGCTAAAATGTGACTGTAACTTTAGTGGACTGATAATTAAAATGCAGGAAAACCAATGGTGGGAAGAGTGAATTCTTCCAATACTGCTTCCTGTGTTCTCCCTCATGTCCCTCCAGGGGAAACTATTGCTTGATTTCTGCCTTTTCCCCCTCACATATACACCCCACAAACCTGTATTAAAAAATAAAAAACAGAAATGACCATATGAAATTTGTCTGTTTTATTCCCCTCTCTTATGGGCTTATGCGCAGGATCAAATCTTTCCAGCCTGTTAAGATTCTGAACGTTTGACTTGAACCACAAGTGGATCTATCCACTGATGATGCACATTAAAGTCTAATTAAAAAAGCAACAACTGAGTTTCCATATACCCTCTTGTATATATTCTTAATTATGTTGCCCCTTTCTCATTTCATCTTATTTATCTGGCAAAATCTCAGCTCTGGTTAAATTCAAGTCTTCACCTATTCTGCACCCTGTAACTGAATGTGACTGGAGAAGGAAAAAATTTGCCAACTAGTCTCACTCTGAATTTATGATCTCTAACCTCAATGATGGCCCATAGCACTGCCTCACAGTCCCACTAAAAGTTCTAGTCCATTCTCCTCTTTAGGACACTATATTCCATTTCATTTAGCCTCAAACCTTCTGTACTCCTCCATCTTTATCATCAGCTGATGATCTTGGCTTCTTCACTGAGAAAATGGAAGCAGAAGAGTTCACCAGTACATCTACTCTCTCACATTTTTCTGGCCCTTACAGTCTCCTTCCACTCCTGTTACAGTGGAAAGGTCTCTTGGGAGTCCATAATCCTTTCCAAGATCAGTCCTTCTATTTGTGTGCTAGATCTAGATTCTTTTTCCTTCTTTTCCCCTCAAAATGTTGATCTAGCAGGTCTCCTCTCTCCTCCATCATCATCGTCTACATATATATAGTCCATTGTCCAAACCTTAAGTGATCCTACCTAGTGGCAGTGGAGACTGGGAAATGGAATCTTTATTATTGGCAGCCATGTGACCAGCTAAGAATGAAGGGGAAAGGTAGATAATGAAACAGACAACAAGTAGTCTTTGCCATACCTCTCTTTCTCTCTTTTAATTAAAAAAACTTTTTTGTAACAGCTTTATTGGGATAAATTCACCTATTTAAAATATGCATTTCAGTGCCTTTCAGTATTTTCACTGAGTTGTGCATCCATCATTAAAGTCAATTTTAGAACATTTTTATCTCTTCAGATAGAAACGCCATATTCTTTTGCTATCATCCTCCAAGCCCCCTCACCTTGCCTAGCTTTAGGCAAGTACTTATCTATTTTCTGTCTCTGTGTATTTGCCTGTTTTAGACATTTCATGTGATACGTGGAGTCTTATAATGTGTGGTCTTTTGTGTCTGGCTTCTTTTAGTTTAGCACAGTATTTTCAAGGTTCATCCAATTATATGTATTTCCTGGCTTTTTTTCTTCCCTGCCTCCCTCCTTTCTTTGTGAAATCATTCAATATTTTTCCTTTTGTGTCTGGCTTATTTCACTCACTTCCTGACTTCTTCAAAGAAACATTTTACACCTCCTTCCTCCTTGCCCTCATCTCTTCAATCCACTTCAGTCTACTTCCTCCCCATGGCAAACTGAAAGGGTTTTCTCTGGTTTTGCTGGGATCCTTCTGATTGCCGTGCCTATGGCCTTTCTTAGTGAGGCATGTGATAGGAACCCTTTCCTTGAAATGCACACTTCCTTTCTCTTGATCTTGATGTTGACTCTTGTCATACCTTTCTGACTGTTTTCTCCAAGTATCTTTGGCTCCTTCATACCCGCTTCATTCATGTTGCTCTTTAGATTACTGTTCCTTCCTGTTCCACACTATAGGGTTCTCAAAACACTTGAGGGCTATGCTGTTTTTACCTGTAATAACAGATTACTTGAGCGCTAATTTTTTTTTTTTTTTTTTGACTGGTTGGAGAGAATGTGTGGGGTTTGGAAAAAGCTCACACTTCATTACTCTTCTGCCTCCTCCTGGGCACACTCATAACCCCACTAGGATTTTCTCATCCCTACCCAGTCCACCTCCCCACCATCTCTCATGCTGCTGCTAGGGCTCTCTTTGTAAATCACAGATTCCATCATATGATTATAGTAGTTTCCTGTTGCTTACAGAATTGTTAAGCATGACATTCATATCCTCCAGTGTAAACCACTACCCATCTTCTAGCCATTTTCCAACAGTCTCCTCTCCAAATTCTTTTATTTAAGGTCATTGAGATCATTTGCTCAGCCTGTTCTTTTAATTTAGGAAGTCTTCCTGAGCCACCACCACCATTCCTCCCAACTCCTCCCAGGGGACATATCCTTACTCTTCAAGGTCTAAATCAGATGTCATCTTCTCTGAAAGCCCTCTGGCAGAATTATTTGCATTTTCTCTCCATAAAAGAAAGGATAAGCTTGTGTTAGAACATTTACTACATTGTGTTGTTTTCCCCAAGAGTATTTTCCAGATGAGGCTATATCTCTAGCACCAGGAATAGGGAATAGTCCACAGAACACCCTCGATTTGTGTGAGACAGGTTAAATATAAGGGCGGTGAGAATTGAGACAAAGCTGCAGGGCCTGGTGATGAGGAGAGTGCTGTTGTAGTGCAGTAGTGAGTGGAAGACAACCGTCCAAAGAAAGTGTGAGGGATGGTGTGGCTAAGGCATGTCTGCCACAATTTTTAAAATCTCATGCTTTCTGTAAGCATTTTCCAGAAAAATTTATAACATGAACTTATGGATATGTTGTTTCAGGCAGATCCTGGTAGGGTGGAAAGAACCAGAACACAGAATAAAAATCCTGTATCTGCCAAATAGCCATGGGAGAATTATTTAGAATAGAGTTGTCCAGTAGACCTTCTGCAGTGTTGGATATACATGAAATCTGCACTGCCCAATACGATAGCTGCTAGCCATGGGTAGCTGTTCAGTTCTTGAAATTTGTCTTGTAAAATGTGTCTAGTGATTGAGATATTGAATTTTAAAAAATTATTTTTAGGAGGTACCAGGATTGAACCCAAGACCTCATACATTGGAAGTGTATGCTCAACCACTGAGCTATACCTTTTCCACAGTTTTTTTTTGAGGAGGTACCAGGGATTGAACCTAGGATCTTGTACATGGGAAGCAGGTGCTCAACCATCTCATCCCCAGCTCCATGAATTCCCCCGCCACCTTTGCAGCTTTTTGGCTTACTGTCTGCTTTCTGTATCCATTCACTGCACTTTCTGCATTTTCGCTTGTCTCCCTTTTTTCTGTTTTTTGTTTGTTTTTGTTTTTGTTTTTTAGATTTATTTATTTCCCCCCCCCTTGTGGCTTGCTTGCTCTCCGCTCTGTGTGTCCATTTGCTGCTTGTTCTTCTCTGTCTGCTTGTCTTTGTTGCGTCATTTGTTGCGTCATTTTGCTGCACCAGCTGTCTGTGTCATGCGGGCTATCAGCTCTCCACGGGCTCAGCTGGGCCAGGTTGCCTTCACAAGGAAGCCCTGGGACACAAACCCAGGGCCTCCCAAATGGAGACGGGAGCCCAATCGATTAAGCCACAGCTGCTTCCCTCCCTTTTTTGTCGTGTCACCTTGCCGAGTTGGCACTCCATGGCACTTGGGTGGGTCGGGTGGCTCTCTGCAGCATGCGGGTGAGCCTGCCTTCCCAAAGAGGCCCTGGGACCTGAACCCAAGGCCTCCCATATGATAGGCAAGAGCCCAACTGATTGAGCCGCACCTGCTTCCCCATCTCCACGAATTTTGAAATTTAAAGTAATTAAAATTTAAATAGCCTCATATGGCTATTGGCTACCATGTTGTACAGTGGCTAAAGGCTGTGAAAGCTTTGAGATTGAATGCAGCCTAGACAGTCTGTCTCTTGTGTTTATGTTTCAAGCAGTGACTCTGCTCCCTTAAATATATTTTTTCACTACTTTTTTTTTTCTTTTAAGGACGTACCAGGGATTGAACCTGGGACCTCATAACATGGGAAGCAAGCGCTCCACCACTGAGCTACACCAGCTCCCCATTTTTTCACTACTTTTTTATTTTAGTTTGCAGCTATATTGAAGACTAGCTTGCATACTGCCTATTTAAGTATGAAGGAAAAATCTTACTTAGGATGTTGAGGAGAGCTTTAGCTCTTTCCTTTGGAAGATGGATTTGAATTTAAAATTTTATTTCTGTATGTAGCAAACACTGGGAAATTTCAGAGACTTTTTGGTCATTCATTCAGCATACTAATGTGGAGAGCCTACTAGTATCCAGCACTTGCTTGGCATTGGTGATAAAAAGATGATTAAAACTATTACTGCCCTAAATTAGCTTTCAGTCTAGTAGAGGGAGTCATGTTTGAATAAGTACAATAAAGTGTTAAAGATGTGAAGATTTTCACGAAGGAGGTTATGTGGGGAGAGAAGAGGAAGTGGAAGAGGAGGAAGAGATTAGGAAAGATTTCACGGAAGAAGTGACTTTCTCATTGTCATTATCTTGAAAGATAAATATTTGCTAAATAGACAAGGGTTGGGGAGGCTTCTTAGGTAAAAGGAAGATGTTTGTAGGACCAGACAAGTTTTGACTTTTTACAAAACTGTCTTGTGGTGCTGATGATAATGGTATAGGTCTTGCAGTGAATTGGACTCTTTACCCAAGGCCTGGAAGATCTGCTTTCTTGTTAAAATATTTTTAGTTTTGGTGGAGTTGACCTTTGATTTCAGAGGAGGAGTTGGAAAACATTGCTTCTGCAGTGCAGTTCTTGAAAGCTAGACAGTGTCTGCTTGTGGGTGGCTTTGAGATCCAGTTTGAAATTTCTGAATGTGGATCCTGGAGTGGATTTTTCTTTCTTACCATCTTTCTTGCCTAATTCTAAGTGAAGTTGTGGTTTGTTACATTAGTTTAATTGCTTAGTAAAGCCAACTTTGTAGGCATTTGGACAGTTATTATTGGTTAGTATATATAAGTTTAGAAGGTGCTTGATAAATTATATAGTGAATATAATCCTTTGGGTGCCTAAGTTTGAGGAAAACTCTTGGGTGACTTTTCTCAGGAAAAGTGCAGAGTAAAAATACAAGGCTCTTCTCAACAAGCTGTGCTGGACCTCTAACAGCCTGCAGAATATTCCTCAGTTCTGCCTGGACAGCTAGAAAGAATTGCTGAAGTCAGCTTCTTTTATTCCATTGAGCCTTGCTGTGGAACAAGGATTCAGAGTAACAAGAAAAAGGACCTCAAAGTCCAGACTTTTTTTTTTTTTTTTAAGATTTTTATTTATCCTCCCCCCCCCCACCCAGTTGTCTGCTCTGTGTGTCCATTCGCTGTGTTTTCTTCTGTGACCACTTCTGTACTTATCAGCGGGGCACCGGGAATCTGTGTTTTTTTTGTTGCGTCATCTTGTTGTGTCAGCTCTCCGTGTGTGCGGTGCCATTCTTGGGCAGGCTGTGCTTTCTTTTGCGCTGGGCGGCTCTCCTTACAGGGCACACTCCTTGCGTGTGGGGCTCCCCTATGCCGGGGACACCCCTGCGTGGCAGGGCACTCCTTGCACGCATCAGCACTGAGCATGGGCCAGCTCCACATGGGTCAAGGAGGCCCGGGGTTTGAACCATGGACCTCCCATGTGGTAGGCCAAGTCCGCTTCCCTGTATGTCTATTTTTATGTCGATATCTCACTGTTGATATTTGTAGCTTTGTGTAGTAAATTTTGAAATTGGAAAGTGTGAGCCTTCTGTCTTTGTTCTTTTTCAAGATTGATTTGGCTATTCTGGGTCCTTTGAATTTTCATATGAATGAAAAGATCATCTTGTCAGTTTCTGTAAAGAAGGTGGTGGGAATTTTGATAGGGATTGTGTTAAATCTGTAGATCACTTTGAGGAGTACTGCCATTTGTATCCCCGATCCATGAAAAGTCCAGAAAAGTCACCTAAGAGTTTTGCATTTATTTAGGTCTTCTTTCATTTTTGTGCCTTTCCCTTTTCCCCCTTTTCTTGTTCTCCTTATTTATCTGTAGGACCTATAGACATTTAATTAAAGGTAGGGAAACCATAGTCTCTCACGACTGTGCCAGAAGATAAGAAAAAGTCCAGGAATGGCAAACACAACTAAGTTGTAGACTTTTTATTTCATATATTAATACACTTAATCTTCATCACAACCCTATGAAATAGGTCCTAATATTTTCATTTTATAAATTAGGAAACTGAAGCTCAAAGAGACTGGTTTGTCCAGAATCATGCAGCTAGGCAGTAAGAGGTTGAAACTGGGAACTGGACTAAGCAGTCTTTGTTCTAGGGTCCATATTCTTGAATGCTCTACTTGAACTTTGTTCCTCTCCTTTTTCCTGAAATCCAGAGAGTAGCTTCCAGTGTCCTCTTCTCCTTTGCCTTCCTGGACAAACCTTAGTGACATTGTGAAAGAGTTAATTAATATATAACTTAGGGTGATTGTGTATTTTAAATTTTTTTCCTTAACTTGATTAATTTACTTTTTGGTGTATTTAACCAAATGTCTTGTGTTAAGAAATTTTTAATCTCATTTTTGTCTATATTCAGTGTGACTGTATGGATTTTATTTTTGATTTTTAGTTTTTATTGTGGTAACTTATGTACTGTATAATATTTCCCATAGTCACCATTTTCAAGTGTACAGTTCAGTGGTGTTAGTTACATTCAACAACTTTTTTTTTTTTTTTTTGGCAGTGGCTGGTAGATTTTATTGGCCTGGGACACATGGAAGCAGAGCCCTAAGCCATGATGCTGGGGTGTAGGGGTCAGGATACAATCTGATGGTCACTTGTAGAATCATGGGTTCTGGCTGTTCTGGATGAAGGGGAGCCAAGGCCCAGGCTGGCTGGTATAGCTGCAAATACCAACTTTTCAGTTGGTTGCATATGGCACAGGGAGCTGGGGGGAGGCAAGGAGTCCAGGGGATAGGTACAGAGCCTGAGGGTGCATGGGGTGCAGGGAGGATGAGTCAGAGAATCCAGTCTGCTATTTAGTATATTCCATCTACTTTTGCAAGGACAGGGCACCACCAGGCTAGCGGAACTTGGTCTAATGGGCTGAAAGTGGCCGTGCGTGGCCTAGGGCTATGACTGAGATAGGTACTGCACTGCAGGAAACACTGAAAGTTCTCTGAGCTGCAGTTGAGATTATAGATTGGCTGTGTGAGCCCACATTGAGGTAGAGGCTCAGGAATCCCATAGGCACCCCTGGGCTGCCTTAGGATTGCTAGTGGTGCTGAGCCCATGTGCCAAGCCTCAGTAGCACTTGGGGTCGAACATTTGTTGCGTGCCGTGAAGGTGCCTGGGCTGTTAGGACTCCACAGTATGCTGAGGAGTTGAGTTCCTGTATGAACTGTCAGCTGTCAGTGGTACACAGCTCAGGTCAGTGTTGGGTTGCTGTATTGCTTTTACCTCCATTTTTCTTAAGATGTGTTTGAGCTTCAGGGAAAGCTGGTGCTTCTCTTCTTGAGGGCCAAAATCTTCTCTTGCAACTTTAGAACTTGTTCCTTGGTCTCCTAGTGACATTCTTTTATCTCCTTTTTCTAGTCCTTGCCTGCTTTTCCTTCATCTTCTGTTCTATCATCTTGTCCACCTCTTTTCCTTTTGCCACCTGTGCCCCTGCTCCATCATGATGTACTATACAGCTCCCTGGCCGTGGAATTGGAAAGCTCAGAGCGCTCCAGGAGTGCAGGCATGGTGCCACCAAGGTCGCTTGGGCTCTAAGCCTGGCTCTGTAATTCATTGCTAGACCTCCTACCGGGCCTGCAGGGAGCAGGCATTCTGGGAGGATCATGCCTGAAAAGGGGGCTCCCTGCTCCTTTCACCTGTCTCTGGGTGCCAGCTGCTTGCTCAGCACCACCCAGCCTGCAGCCACTGCTACTCCACCAGCCTCAGCGTTTGCCACCCTCTTCCTCTCCAGCCTGGGGTGCTGGCCCCTCCCTACCTGCCTTCTACCAGCTTTCCCCTGTGGCCCTCTATATATGTGCTTTTAAATGACTATATATTTCTTTTATATTTTTCCCAGTTTGTTTTCTATGCTTTTATGATGTTTTCTCACACATTCTTTATAGAATGTTATTTACGTTACCAGAACAAGAGAGATACCAAATGTCGGAAGATTTTTGTGTAGCTATTAAGTCAGTCTACTCTTGGTTCTAGAATATCAGAGGTCTGTTTACTCTTAATGGAGGACAAATGATGTCAAATAAAGGCTGTTCCTTTCAGGAAGTGATGCTAGAGAAAGACTGATAGTGCTGTCCAGTCTTTTTCACACTTTTTACACATCTAATTCATTGTGATGACTGCATGCAGCCCATTTGCACTCCTTCCACACTCCCTCCTGCCTGCCTCAAGAAGTCTGATATAGATAGGGTTATGCACTGTGGGAGTGGCATGGCTATCACACATTTCTCATTTGTTAAATTGACTGCTAGCCCCACTTCCAGCAATCATGCATGACTGTGCAGTTCTCTTTTGTTTCATAGCAGTCTTTGGTGATTTCCTCATGTTTGTGTGACCGCGTTGTTGGGTCACATTAGTCTAAATAGCTTCCGGAAGGCCTGAGCTGTTCACTGAGCTGTTCATTTAGCATATAGTATGCAGCAGCCTTCTAGAGTCTTCTTAGATTAACTTGGATTGGAGTTTAAAAATTACTTCTCTCTTGACCAAAAGTAAGTGTTGCAAGGCACTGGTGATTAATCTAATGAGTATCTTAATCCTTTAATCATTAATTCTCAATTAGCAAAAAATCGTTTTTAAGCCAAATATCTAACCATGATATTTCACCTTGCTGTTTCCTTAAGAATCTCTATTCTCCAGTCGGTGATTCTCAAACTGTTCCTCAAACCTGCAGCAGCAGCAGCCTGGAACTTAAAATGAAAGGCAAATTCTTCCAGCACAGACCTACTGAATCAGGACTTTTATGGGTGGGGTCCATTAATCTGAGTTTAAACAAGCCTTCCAGGAGATTCCAATGCATGTTCAGCCTTGAGAACCGCTGGTTTACTGTATGTGTAGGTTTATGATAGGGATAAAATGAAACCTCCACTCACCAGATACCTGAGGATAATTTTTAGTGAGTCTTATATTTTCCCGAAATCTTTATCTGCTTTCTGGTGATAACCTGATCTTCTCTGCTCTTCACTTGGCTTCTGTCTACTATAAAATCACAATCTACATTTTCTAATGTATTTTATGTGTATCTTATTTTCCCAGCAGGCTTGAATGCCTCAGTTCAAAGCAGTCCTTTCTCACAAAAGAGGCTTTCTAAAATGGCCAGTAAATAAATGAAAAGGCGTTCAACATCATTAGTCATCAGAGACATGCAAATTAAAACCACAGTGAGATGTCTCTTTGTTGGTTGGGAAGCTACTGTAACTCTCATACACTGCTGCTGGAAGTGTACAACTACTTTGGGAAACCAATTAGTATTATCTACTAAAGCTGTACATTCTCCTAGATGTGTGCCCACAGAAATGTGTAAATTACTAAAAGATGTGTAAGATTTGTCATAGCAGTTTTCCTAATAGGCAGAAATACTCAAATTTTAGTGGGCACTAGGGTGGATACCTGCATGTGTACTTTATAAACAATCGCAGAGCATTACACAACTGTGAAAAAGAACTAAATGCGGTTAACTGCTATGTAAAGCAACCTGGATGAATTTCTGAAACACTGTTATGCGAAATAAGCCTGGCCCAAAGTAAGTTCAGAATGCAGCAAAGAAATTTAAACTAAGCAGAACTAATTGTCATGGTGGAAGAAATTTTTTAGAATAATTACCATCTTTCAGGGGAGGAGTGATTTAGGAAGACAACCCAGGGGTAGCTTCTGGGATGCTGGTTGTGCTTTATTTCTTAATCTTGGTGGTGATTACATGGATGTGCTCGCTTTATGAAAATGCACTAAGCTGTGTGCTCTAAAGTGTGTAAGTTTTACCTCAATAAAAAGTTTAGGGAGCAGATGTGGCTCAAGTGGTTGAGCGCCTGCTTTCCACATGGGTGGTCCTAGGTTTCGTTTCCGGTGCCTCCTAAAAAACATAACAAAAAAGCAACAAGCAAACAAATGAAAAAAAAACAAAAACAAAAACCAACTCATGGGAACCAGTGTGGCTCAGTGGTTGAGTGCGAGCTTCCCAAATATAAGATCCTAGGTTCAAGTACCCTGCCCTGGCCCTGGCCCTGGCCCCAGCCCCAGTACCTCAAAATTTTCTTTTTCTTTTAGCCCCCAAATTAACTTCTGGAGCATTGGTGGTTTATTTTGTTTGTTTGTTTAAGATTTATTTTTATTTATTTCCCCCCTCCCCCGTTCCCCTGTTGTCTGATCTCTGTGTCCATTCGCTGTGTGTTCTTCTGTGTCTGCTTGCATTCTCATTAGGCGGCTCTAGGAACCAATTCTGAGATCTTCGGGTGTGGGAGAGAGGTGACTTTACTCTTATGCTACCTCACCTCCCCTGTTCTGCTACGTCTTCTTATTTTCTCTACTCTGTGTCTCTTGTGTCATCTTGCTGCACCAGCCCTCTGTATTGGCTGCACAGGGCCGCTCTCCTGCACAGAGCTGCGTTCTGGCATGGGCCAGCACTCAATGTGGGCCAGCTTGCCCTCACCAGGAGGCCCCGGGCATTGAACCCTGGACCTCCTGTATGGTAGGTGGGAGCCTAATTGGTTGAACCACATCTGTTTCCCAAGCTTTTAATTTTACTTAATACTTCCTTGTTTGTGCTCTATATCATGGTTTTGTTTATTTTACATCCCTACTAGAGCTTAAGACATTTTGAGATTTTAGTTTTCTTTTCTTTTTCTTTTTAATAAGTATCCCCTTTTTGCCCTGTACTGACTATGTAATTCTTGGGGAATAAATGATTAGTCAAGGAAGGGTGAATCTCTCAGGAATAATCTACTGGGTGCTATGTGCTTGGGTTGTATCAGCTCTTATTAAATTCACATGCAGCTGAGAGAATTGGGCCTGCCATTTATACTTTTTGTATTATAATCCTCACGTCTAGCTGAGAAGATCACTCAAACAATTGGAATTTTTCGGAATGGCTGTGGCTCAAGCACCTGGGTGCAGTTCTCAGTACCTCCTAAAGAAAATGGAAACAAACAACAAGCAAAACAAACATAAAACCAACTCGGATGCCTATGTGGCTCAGTGGTTGAATGCCAGCTTCCCACATACAAGGTCCTGGATTCAATCCCCAGTCCCCCATACCTGGAAAAAAAAAGAAAAGAAAAAGGAAAGGAATTTTTTATGTTAAGGGTTGATGTGAGGACCCTTTTTGGCAAGAAATAGGCACTAACTGGTTGTTTGCTTTCTTTCATTCCACCTAAGAAAGTTAACTTTTCCTTCTGCATGTGGGTTGTCACTTGTTATAAAATAAGTTTTTCAGGACTAGGAATAAAGGTAGGAGTTTATATTCAGTCTTCAGCATTATTACCCCATTCATAACATTTTAAAGAAGTGTTGTCACATGGATAACTTGATAAAGCAAAACAGTTCTGAAATAGCCTAAATTGTAATGACTGGAAGCGGTTGTTTTGGGGCCAGACCTCCTCCATACATGGATATCACTGGGATAAACAGGATTGGGAGGCCATACCTTTGAGGCTAAAAACAACTTGAGCCATAAGCTAAAAGCGCCCTATCTCAGAACCAGTTTGCCTGTGTTAAGATCAGAGTTCTTTGGCTTATTTATATATGTGTATATATATATTTTTTTATTTATTTTTGAAAGATAGATAGATCACACAAAATGTTACGTTTTCTTTGGCTTATTACTAGAGCTTTAACAGAATATGTCTGCCAGAGATAGTACTGGGGCATCTCTAACTCTGGGCCTAAGAGCAGCTACCACCATATCTGGGCTCCAACTGGCAGCTTGAAAAAACCTAGCTTGTGTCTCAAGTAAGTTGATAGCTTGCCTGGTACTTTGATGGCTGCTTGAATTTTCCAGAAAAAAATATTTGAATCCTAGTTCCTGGGCTAAGGTCCTTTGCAGTAAGGCCTTACTTTGCTTTATTTTGGGAGAACTCATGTTGTAGATTGTGTTCTGAAATGTTTAGCCAATAAAAAATAGTGTCTCAAACTTCTTTTTTGGCATACACAACAAATGAGGGGAAAAATGAATGTGTTTGCTTTAAAGTAATTTTTTTTTTTTAAGGCTTTTAGGAAACTCTTTGGCACCTAAAGGCTACTAATAATATTGAACAGTTGTTGCTGAATTTAGTTTCCTAGTATGCTTCACTAGCTGTGTAGATGGACTTGATATAAGTTGCAGATTCTCTCATCACGATCCTGTTTTTCCAGAGACCCTAACCTGGGCCAATTGGAGGTCATTAAACTTACGGCTCACTTGTTTGGAGCTCTTTGAAAGTAATGCTGTGAGGCACTTGGAGATGAAGGTGGTTACTTATACTGGGTGTCCCTGGTGGTTTGAGGTTGGTGATACAATAATTAACAGAATGTTTTCAGTTGAATAATTTAATTTGAAAGAAATATGGCCTAATTACCAAAGTAAGCAGAGCTTCGAGTCAACTAAAGTTTCAAGTTTTATATCCAATCAAGTCTACTTCCCTTAGATTTGGGAGACTGTCATTTAAGATCCATAGAGCCCTAATTTAATTGCTTTGCAGTAGCTTATGTATTCTTTAATAGAGTAGCATCTTATTTTCCAAATGTGACCCCTCCCTTCTCCATGTGGTCACTTAGTCAGATGTCCCATATGCGTTTAATTGGGTGTCAGTCAGCTCAGGGTTTCCATGACAGGTTTGCTGAGTAGAGTTGGCCTAGTTTGTTTCCTGGCACAAATTTAAGCTAATGAAGTTTGAATATGAGGTATTGTATTCCTCTTTGGTAATCCCAGTTTCAATAGTTACATTTCAGCAACCTCTAAAAACAGACTGGGAACTGTGTATCTTCAACCAGAACAGTTTTTCAGTTAGAAAATTAATGTATATTAATAGCATACTGGCCTAACACACAGTAAAATATAACTCTGCTTCTTTCCCCATTTGTAAAGTGGAATATTAATTATCTCCCAGAAGAAATTAACGATGACAATGTTCATAAGAAGTGCACTGTGACCCACCAGACTAAGGAATTGTGGTGGCTTATGAAGGGCCACATAGACAATGTGTTTAGGATCTGTGTAGCAGATTTTTAGTCTTTTGACACCATCTTTTTCAGAACACAACACAGGACAGTGATAGTGAAATCCTTGTGCTAGCTTTCCTTTTGTACTTATATCATTATTAAAGAGTGACCAAAAGGATGGTCAGCACTGGGTATTTTTCTGAGGAAGTTGTATATGTTGGGTAATAGGATGAGCTAGAAGTGGAGTCAGGAGCCATTAACAGCATTTGATGAGTGGGAGGCATCACTATTAGACCTCGGCAGTAAAATGTATGGTGTGCTTGCCGTGGTTGCCCTCCCAAAGCCCAGGCCTCTGATGGGGCCAGTAAATGTGCTTCATCATCAGTGCTGGCAAAGAGGCCACCCTGAAAGGTATCCACATTATACAGAAAAGACATGGTTACCTCTGTCCTCATGCCTTTCAGGGCAGGGAACTATAGACAGACAGCCCCTCATTTCTTCCTATGGACTCTGGTGGTGATTTCCAGGAGGATAACCTTTTTAATGCATTCATAATATTTCTTTTCTTTTCTTTTTTAAATTAGAAAAGCTGTAGGTTTACAGAAAAATCATGCATAAACTAGAGTTCTCATTAACCAATTTCTTTCGAACACCTTGTATTAGTAGGGTACATTTGTTACAATTGATTAAACACCATTTTTATAATTGTACTATTAACAAAAGGCCAGGGTTTAACATTAAGGTCACTGTTGTACAGTCCTGTGGTGTCTTTTTTACAGAAAATTTTTATCCTAGTAACATATATACAACCTAAAATTTCCCCTTTTAACCACATTCAAATATATATAATTCCATGCTGTTAAATGCATTCACAATGTTGTTTTATCACCACAAATAGAAACTGTACAATTTAAGTACTAACTCCCATTCCCTACCCCTTCCCCAGCCCCTGATATTTTAGTTTCTGACTCTGAATTTGCTTGTTCTAATTATTTTGTGTTGGTGAGATCATACAATATTTGTCCTTTTGTGTCTGACTTACTTCATTTGACATGGCATTTTCAATGTTCATCCCTATTGTTGCATGTATCAGAATTTTATTTCTTTTTACTGCCAAATAGTATTCGATAGTGTTTATATACCGCATATTATTTGTCCTTTTATCTGTGGATGTATACTTGGGTTGCTTTCTGTTCTTTTGGTATGTAACTGGAAGTGGTATTGCCTAGTCATATGGTAATTCTTTATTTAATTAGGAACTGCCAAACTGTCTTCCACAGTGGCTACATCATTGTACAGTCCCAAAAACAGTAGATTGGTGTTCCTATTTTTCCACATCCTTTCCAACACTTGTGATTTTTCTTTTTTTTTTTTTAATAGTAGCCATTCCATGGCTGTGAAATGGTATCTCTTGTCTATTTGATTTGCGTTTCTCTAATGGCTAATGATGTTGAGCATCTTTTTATATGCTTTTTGGCTATTTGTATATCTTTTTTGGAGAAATATCTTTTCCTACTTTTTAATTGAGTTGTCTTTTTGGTAAGTTACAGGATTTCATTATGTACTCTAGATATTAAACTCTTATCAGTTGCTATTGGGTACCCATTTCTGTTTGCTCTATAGGTGGGTAATATATTACAATATTGGTTATCACTGTTTTCTTTTAACACTTAATATTGTTTGGTCTATAGCCAGAACACATTGTTTTGAGTTTTAGGGAAAAACAGCTCTTGTAATAGCCAAGAACATAACTTGGAATACGTATCACCTGTGCCCTTTAGCCCCACGAGAGAGCTCCTTTTGACTCAAGTGAAGGTGGCACAGTGACTTACTCTTATAGGTTTGAACTTAATAAAAATAACTAAGAACTTTTAAAAGAAATACGTAATCATTTATGTATTGTTAAGGATGACCTAAGTAATTTTGTTATAACTGGATTGCTGGGGAAGTAAACCTCTATTTAAATCTCTTAAGATTTATTTCTGAGGCTCACCTGAGCCTAGAAAATAACATACCTGACCAAGACTCTGCAGAACGCTCAGCTTGATTTCTTTTCACAGGTTGACAGGCCATGCACTCAAAAAGATACTGAACTATAGCCAAGTGGAAAGGAAAGATATGTAGAAAAAAATTTTTCCTAGATTATTTCAGGAAAAAGATCAAGTTACATTTCAAATGCCTGTATGTTTCACTTCTTGCCAGTAACTGATTGTATTGCCAGACTCCCACTTCTATGCTCTCTAGAAATCAACTTGTAATTATAGGCTTTCCTTTTGTCTCAGTCAGTTGAAATTTCTCTTAGTCATTGATAGTATCTGGAATGGTTTTGCACTTTTCTGAGCCAAAGTTTCTCATGTATTTTTCTACAGCAGGGGTTCTTTACAAGGGGTCCATAAGCTTAAATTGAAATTCAAAAGAACATTATTCTTGTGGGGACGTGTTGATGCAGGTATGATATATTTATTAAATAATACACAGTATTGTGGACTTAGTAAGGGGTCTGTGGTTTTCATCTGACTGGCAAAGGGGTCCATGGAACCAAAAGGCTAAGAGGGAAGCAGACTTGGCCCAATGGATAGGGCATCCACCTACCATATGGTAGGTCCGCGGTTCAAACCCCGGGCCTCCTTGACCCGTGTGCAGCTGGCCCATGCACAGCGCTGATGCGTACAAGGAGTGCCGTGCCACACAGGGGTGTCCCCCACATAGGGGAACCCCACGCGCAAGGAGTGCGCCCCTTAAGGAGAGCTGCCCAGCGCAAAAGAAAGTTCAGCCTGCCCAGGAATGGCACTGCACTGACACAACAAAAAGAAACACAGATTCCTGTGCCACTGACAACAACAGAAGTGGACAAAGAAGAACACGCAGCAAATAGACACAGAGAGCAGACAACTGGGGCGGGTGGGAGGGGAAGGGGAGAGAAATAAAATAAATAAATCTTAAAAAAAAAAAACTGTGCCAAATGTTTAATTTATTTCAGTACAATAATGTTTTGATTGCATGCTCAAGTGGTTGAGCGCCTGCTTCCCACGTGGGAGATCCTGGGTTCGGTTCCCAGTGCCTTCTAAAACCAAAACAAAAAAAACAAACAAGCAAACAAATTTAAAAACCAACTCAGGGGAGCTGATGTGGTTTAGTGGTTGAGTACCAGCTACCACATCCAAGGTCCCGGGTTCAATCCCTAGCCCCCAATACCTCAAAAAAAAAAAAAAATTGAGCATATTTTCCCTTTTTGTATAACTAACTTGTGCTGGGATTGTTAGTATTATCTTCAATCCACCACTGCTTTCTTGCCAAAAAAGGTCTTTAAAAATTACTATGGGGAGTGGGGGGTATATGGGGACCTCATATTTTTTAATGTAACATTAAAAATAAGGACAAAAAATTTTTTTTTAAATTACTAGATCATTTTGTGGGTTGGTTAAAATTTCTTAATTATTTGTATGTGCACTTAGTCCAGGCACTTACTCACTGTAGTATGTTATGTTGTTGTGAACACACGAGTACATGCATTATGGGATCTTCTGCTATAAGTCTATATTATACACCTATATTCTAAAGCTTAATTTCTTAGGCTTTATAGGTTAATTTTAAAAAATAAAAAGTTTCTGTTTCCTTCACATACCTTAGTGAATTGTCTCACCCACTCAATTTGGAGAACACTACCTTTTAGACATAAGATTTTGTCAGTGGCTGTGTATAATTAGGGTTGGTTTTGACTATACATAAAAGATGCCTTAAAAATATTGTCTTAAACAAGAGAGATGTTTATTTCTCACTCATAGAAAAGAAGTGTGGAAGTAGCCAGGCTGAGAAATGGTGGCACCAACTATCAGCTGGGACCCATGCTCCTGTTTTTTGTTCCTTCATTCCCCGGTCATGACACTCATCCTTACATTCCAGGATAGCTTCTTAGATTCCATCTCTCACTCCAGGTGCAAACAACAGGATAGGGGAAGGGGATGAAAAAGGGCATGTGAGTTCCCTTTAAGACGAAGACTTCCTAGCGGTCCCATAAGATAATGCTGATTACATTTCTTGGACTAGAACTCAGTTAACATGGACATACCCTAGCTAGAAGAGAAGCTAGGAATTGTTGTCTTTTAGTGACGTTAGCACTCTGCCAAATGGAGGGACTCTGCATGTATGTTTGTTTGTTTTTGTAGCAGGTTTATTGTGATAAAATTCACGTCCCTTAAAATTCAGAATCCACAATGAATTTTAGGACATTCTCCTGTCCCTAAAAGAAGCCCTATTATTCCATTTTTTGTCTCTATGGTTTTGCCTATTCTGGATATTTGGATATATTATGACTAGAAGTCAAATTGCTGGGTCATATGGTATCTTTGGAGAAATGTCTGTTTAAGTCCTTTGCCCATTTTTAAATTGGGTTGTCTTTTTCTTATTGAGTTATAATAGTTCTTTATATATATAGATAAAAGTCCCTTATCAGCTACAAGATTGACAGATATTTTTCCCCATTCTGTGGTTTCTTTTCACTCTCTTGATTGTGTCCTTTGAACAAAAATTTAATTTTGATTAAGTCCATTTACCTTTTTTTTTCATTTGTTGCCCAATATATATTTGGTGTCATATTTAAGAAATCATTGCCAGATCTAAGGTCATGGAGATTTTCCCTGATGTTTTCTTTTTAGACTTACAGTTCTGGCTGTTATATTTAGATCTTTAATCCATTTTGTGGTAATTTTTTGTGTATGGTGTGACGTTTTCCAAATATAAGATCATATCATCTGTAAACAGATAAGTTTTACTTCTTTCCCTAAGTTTTACTTCTTTTCTTATCTGGATACTCTTTATTTCATTTTCTTGCCTAACTCCTCTGACTGAAAACTGCAATACCATGTTAAATAGAAATGGGTAGAGCAGACACTTGCTTTTTTTCTGATCATAGGGGGAATGTGTTCATTATTTCACTGTTAAGTGTGACATTAACTCTCAGTTTTTCATAGATGCCCTTTATTGGGTTGAAGAAGTTCCTATTTTTTTTTCCCTCTTTTTTTTTTCTATTTTTTAAAGAGACAGATCACTTTTTTTTTTCAGTTTTTTTTTTTATTAATTTCTCTCCCCCCACCCGTCCTGCCCCATTGTCTGCTCTCTTTGTCCATTCACTGTGTTTTTCTGTGTCCAGTTGCATTCTTGTCAGTAGCACTAGGAATCTGTGTCTCTTTTTGCTGTGTCAGCTCTTTGTTTGTGTGGCGCCGCACCTGGGCAGGCTGTGCTTTTTGCACACAGGGTGGCTCTCCTTGCAGGGCACACTCCTTGCACGTAGGACTCCCCTATGCAGGAGACTCCCCCGGTTGTCTGCTCTCTGTGTCCATTCACTATGTGTTCTTCTGTGACCACTTGTATTCTTTATCAGCCGCACTGGGAATCTGTGTTTCTTTTTGTTGCGTCATCTTGCTGTGTCAGCTCTCCGTTTGTGCAGTGCCATTCCTGGGCAGGCTGCACTTTCTTTTGCGTTGGGCGGCTCTCCTTATGGGGTGCATTCCTTGCACGTGGGGCTCCCCTTGCGTGGCAGGACACTCCTTGCACGCATCAGCATTGCACATGAGCCAGCTCTACACAGGTCAAGGAGGCCGGGGATTTGAACCGCGGACCTCCCATGTGGTAGGTGGACGCCCTATCCATTGGGCCAAGTTCGCCTCCCTGATGTTTAATTCATTTTGTTATAGCTGGGTTCATCATGCTACTATTTTGTTGGGAATTTTTGCATTTATGTTTATGGTCTATACTTTTGATGTTGACTGGTTTTTGTATTGGTGTAATACTGGCCCCATAGAATGAGTTGGGAAGTGTATCCTCTTCGTTTTTTGGGAGAGTTTGAAGTATTTGTTTTTTCTTTAGCAATTTTTAATGAAAGTTATACATAAGATTATTTTATTCATGTATCTTGTCAATTGTTTTTTCCTTATATTTACCCTTTTCCTTTCCTACTTAGTGAGGTTTGGCTTTATGTTTGAGGATCTTTCTGTGATTTTTGTACAGTTATAACCTCATGAATGCCCATATGGACAGCTGTGCCATTGGTCTTCTCCCACTGCACTGGTTCAGTGTAGATGACTATTTCTTCCTGTAAACCTGGACTACTTTGCCAATTTGGTGACCTTTGTAGTGTCCTCAAACAGCCTGCACTTCATCATCTTTTTGGATAGGCATAGATCAAACATTGTAATTCTGTCTCAGCCCCTTAGAAAGAGTGGAAGACATCTTCTTGAGGATGTGGGAAGGTGCATTTCAGTGCCTTTTACTGGGAAGTGGACTTGGCCCAGTGGATGGGGCATCCGCCTACCACATGGGAGGTCCATGGTTCAAACCCCGGGCCTACTTGACCCGTGTGGAACCATGCACGGTGCTGATGCGCGCAAGGAGTGCCGTGCCACCAGGGGTGTCCCCCAAGTAGGGGAGCCCCACGCGCAGGGAATGTGCCCCGTAGGAAGAGCCGCCCAGCGCGAAAGAAAGTGCAGCCTGCCCAAGAATAGCGCCGCGCACAGGGAGAGCTGACACAACAAGACAACGCAACAAAAAGAAACACAGATTCCTGGTGCCGCTGATAAGGATAGAAGCAGTCACAGAAGAACACACAGCGAATGGACAGAGAGCAGACAGCTTGGGGGCAGGGGAAGGGGAGAGAAATAAATAAATAATAAATAAGTAAATAAATGTCTTTTACAATTCTTGTTCCAATCTGAAATCCCAAAGGGATTCAACTTCATTTTGACTGCTCCCTCTTCCAGCAATGACCACAGAAGGGAAAAAGATTATTAATTCTTTAAATATTTGGTAGAATTCATTAGTGAAACCATTTGCACCTGGTCTTTTCTTTGTGCGTGTGTTTTTAATTAAATTTATTTTATTTGTTACAGGTATTCCAGTTTCTAGTTTTTTTAGTCAGTTTCAGTAATTTCGTGTTTTTCTGGGAATTTGTCCATTTCACATGTTGTCTAATTTGTCATATCATTATTAATAATATTCATTTGAGTCGTCTCCCTTTTTTTTCTTGGTCATTCTTACTAAAAGTCTATCAATTTTGTTGTTTTCTAGAACCAACTTTCGGTTTCATTGATTTTTCTCTTTTGGTTTAGTCTTCATGCTTTTAGTGTTTTGTTTGCAGTTATTTTATCATGTTATTTGATAATCAGCTGTTTTCATCCACATTGACTGTAGGTTTTTGAAAGTGATGACAAGTATATCGGTAATTAATGTGTGGCACTTCTTGGGGGAATCTTCGATCCTCATTACATTTTCTGGACAACCATACACAGATATGGTATGGGACATTCCTTACACCTTTGGCCCAAACAGCCTTGTTGAGTCTTGAGTCAATGTGCACATCTGGCTTTCCCATCTCCTTCATGGCAAATTTCCGGGTCTCTTTGAGTGCCTGTTGGACACATGTCTTGAAACCCACTCCATGGATGCACTTGTGAATGTTGAGATATACTCCCTGGTCACCACTTTTTTAATGGCAGAACAACCCTTCTCACCACCCTTCTTTGCCGGAGCTATTCTGCCTAGTCCAGATTGGAAAGCTGTGTTTTGTTTTGTTTTTTGTTTTGTTTTGTTTTGTTTTTAGGAGGTACCAGGGAATGAACATAGGACCTCGTACATGGCAAGCAGATGTTTAACCGCTTGAATGACTTCTGCGCCCCAAAGCTACATGTTTTTGAAATAGAATATACCTTAAGGTGCTCGGGAAAATCTGTTTTTGTCTTTACATATAACTCTAGAAAACATTTTTGTTTCTTTTGCCAGTTACTTTATTTTTTTAACTTGAATAGGGGTTTTTTTTTCCCTTTCTTTCCTTCCCCTTCCCCTCACACTGCTGTTTTTGCTTTGTCCATTCCCTATGTGATCTACTGTATCTGTTTCTCCTTTTTTGTCTTCTCGTCTTTCTCCTCTAGGATTCACTGGAATTTGATCTTGGGGACCTCTGATGTGGAGAAAGGTTCCCTGTAAATTGCACCACCTCAGTTCCTGGTTTCTGCTGCGCTTCACCTTGAATCTCCCTTTGTCTCTCTTTTGTTGCGTTATCTTGCTATGTGACTCAACTTGTGTGGGCACTGGCTCACCACGCATGCCCTTGTGG
Organism: Dasypus novemcinctus; assembly: GCF_030445035.2. NCBI lineage: Eukaryota > Metazoa > Chordata > Mammalia > Cingulata > Dasypodidae > Dasypus > Dasypus novemcinctus. Next base: position 10,293,417 of record NC_080698.1, on the reverse strand, counting down.
GCACTCAACTTACCACGCAAGTACTTGTCTTGTCGCATGGGCCCTCAGCTCACCACACAGGCACCAGCTTGCCGCGCAGGCACACTTTCTCTTCCTTTTCACCAGGAGGCCCCAGGGATCGAACCTGGGTCCTCCCATATGGTTGGCAGGGGCCTTATGACTTGAACCACATCTTCCATTGAATAGGGTGTTAAAGATTGATTTTTATTTCTTTCTCCCCACCCACTTGTTGTTTGTACTTGCTTGTGTCTTTTGTTTCTTTAGGAGGAACTAGGAACTGATCCCAGGACCTATCTTAAGTTGTTGAAACAGTAATTTTTAAAGGTTTATAGATCAAAGGGGAAACTGAGGGAAGAGAGATAGGTTTTGAAGATTATCCACTTCATGTGGAGTGGTCTCTTATGTCTCTTTATTATCAAATTAAAATAAAAAGAATAAAAGAAATAAAAATATAACTTAAAAAATAAAATAAAGAAATGAGGCAGTCACCTATGACATGCCTTCCAAGACCTGCCTTATGAAAGCACCTTGACGAGTATATGAAATTCAGACTATATCCTCTGACAATACATATCTGGTGTGATCCTCACTTAATTATATTTTTAAAATCAATTTTATTGCTACATATTAATAAAGCATACAGTCTTGTTTTGAAAGTTTTTGTTTTTTGTTTTAAGATTTATTTATTTATTTCTCTCCCTTCTTCCCCCACACTGGTTGTCTGTTCTCTGTGTCTATTTGCTGCATCGTCTTTGTCCGCTGCTATTGTCAGCGGCACAGGAATCTGTGTTTCTTTTTGTTGCGTCATCTTGTTGAGTCAGCTCTCTGTCTGTGCAGCGCCATTCCTGGGCAGGCTGCACTTTCTTTTCATGCTGTGCTGCTTTCCTTAAGGAGGGTGCACTCCTTGCGCGTGGGGCTCCCCTACTTGGGGACACCCCTGAGTGGCAGGGCACTCCTTGCATGCATCAGCACTGTGCATGGGCTAGCTCCACACGGGTCAAGGAGGCCCAGGGTTTGAACCGTAGACCTCCCATGTGGTAGATGGACGCCTTAACCACTGGGCCAAGTCCGCCGCCTGTTTTGAAAGTTTTAAATCTTTGTTGAAAATGCTAATTTTCTACTTGTTTGTGATAACTTCTAATTGAGTTTGTCTCTCTGATAGTCTTGGTTTTTATCGGTAGTTGTTAAATCTCTTTATTTTATGAGTTGTCAGATAATGGTTAAAAGAGAAGATTCATTTTTTAAAAATATCATTGTGGTAACATATATACAACATAACCTTTTTCATTTTAACCACTTTCAAGTATAAATTTCAGTGGAAATGGCACTATTATTCCAGGGGAAAATGTTAGTGTAATAGTGGAAGCTTGCAAATGTAGACAAGGCTAGCAACACCCATCTCAGCTCTACTAGGATAAGCAGTACTGGGGGGAAGATTCATCTTTATTTCTAGAAGTAAAGAAACACCAGAAACTGGCTTTTTTTTTTTTTTTTTTTTTTTAAGATTTTTTTTTTTTCATTTTTCTCCCCCTTCCTACCCCCCCTACAGTTGTCTGCTCTCTCTGTCCATTTGCTGTGTGTTCTCTGTCCGCTTGCATTCTTGTCAGCAGCACCCAGAATCTGTGTCTCTTTTTGTTATGTCATCTTGCTTTGTCAGTTCTCTCTATGCAGCACCATTCCTGGGCAGGCTGCACTTTTTTCGCCCTGGGAGGCTCTCCTTATGGGGTGCACTCCTTGTGCGCGGGGCTCCCCTACATGGAGGATACCCCTGCCTGGCAGGGCACTCCTTGTGCGCATCAGCACTGCGTGTGGGCCAGCTCATCACATGGGTCAGGAGGCCCTGGGTTTGAACCTTGGACCTCCCATGTGGTAGGTGGATGCCCTAATCGTTGGGCCAAATCCGCTTCCCGAAACTGGCTTTTTGATTACAAGCGGTAAGGTGTACCAGAATTTTTTATCTGGGTGTGCTAATAGAGGCTTGTGCTCCATGGTCAAAACAGTGTTTGAGCCTGGGGCTGAAATGGCTTGTGCGTTCCAGATAATACCCTTGTCATGTTTTTTCAGTAATGGCTGCCATTCGGAAGAAGCTGGTGATTGTTGGTGATGGAGCCTGTGGCAAGACCTGCTTGCTCATAGTCTTCAGCAAGGACCAGTTCCCAGAGGTATATGTGCCCACGGTGTTTGAAAACTATGTGGCTGATATTGAAGTGGATGGAAAGCAGGTGAGTGAACCTCCTATATAACAATGGGTGCCATTTTCCTTGTTAGACTAGTAAAGCCTGTAGAGATGTAAGGCTTTCTTGCCTCTTTAATATACACTATAATGGTAACAGAAATATTGAAAATAGAGATATCAATTCTCACCCTGCATCTTAGCCCAATTTTGTTCATTTCTAGCTGCTACCACCCAAGTTTTGTCCACATTCATTTGCATTTCAAATTGTCAGTAGTAACGTGTGCTCTTTTCAGCTTCTTTTAACTTTTTTTGAGTATTTATCATTCATACGTGAACATACATAATATACATAAATAAGTGTGTAGTAAAATTTGTGAATTTACAAAACAAACATGCATATCATCATACAGGGCTGCCATACATCTCCCCACTGCCAACACCTTGCATTATTGTGAAACGTTTGTTACAAACTATGAAAGAGCATCATCAGAGTATTACTACTGGGAAGCGGATGTGGCTCAAGTGATAGGGCTTATGCCTACTATATGGGAGGACCCGGTTTCAATCCCTGGGGCCTCCTGGTGAAAAAGAAGAAGAGAAAGCTTGCCTGTGCAGTGAGCCAAGTGCCCATGTGGTGAGCCGAGTGCCTGCGTGAGTGCTCGTGTGGTGAGCCAGTGCCCACACAAGCGAGTCATGCAGCAAGATGATGACATAACAAAAGAGAGATGAAGGGGAGAGTCAAGGTGAAGCGCAGCAGAAACCAGGAACTGAGGTGGTGCAATTAACAGGAAACCGTTCTCCACATCAGAGCTCCCCACAGTCAAATCCCGGTGAATCCAAGAGAGAAAAATAAGAAGAGAAGACAAAAAGAAAAATAGATACAGAAGATGACACAACGAATGGACACAGACAGCAAAAACAGCAGAGTGGGGTGGGGAGGGGATGGATGGATGGATTAGATAACTTAGATAGACAGATGATAGATCTTTTTTAAAAATATTGCTACTATATGGGAATGTATGTAGCTCAAGTTTCTGAGCACCTGCTTCCCATGTAAGAGGTCCTGGGTTCAATCCCCAGTACCTCCCCCCAACCCCTGCACACACAAAAAAGATAATACTATATAGCCCATATCTTATATTTGGTGTATTTTCCCCCAACCCACCCAATTATTAACATCCTGTATCAACAAATTATGTATTTGTTATCATTCATGAGAGAACATTCTCTCATTTGTCCTTTTAACCATAGTCCTTCATCCACCACTACATTTCTTGTTTTATAAAGTCTCATACTTTGTACAGTCCATTTAAAGTGTACACTCAAAGGCTCTCATTTCCATCACAGAGTTGTGCTATCATCACCTTAGTCAATTTTAGAACATTTTCATTATTCCAAAAGGAAAAATCCCATACCCTTTTATATCCCCCTATTGTTGTCGCTTAGGACTGAAATAACGTCTTCTTGCCATTGCTGCAAAAATATTAAAATATTTACATTAAGTTACATTATTTGTAATTTTCCCATGTATCACCACATTCTCAGCACTTTGTAAAAGAGCATTCTTGTATTTACCACAGTCTTCATCTACCACCAAAATCACTGTTACACAATCACTAGATTTTTTATTCTCTAGTTTCCTTTTATTGACAGTTACATCCACAGACTACCCCTTTCTGCCACAATCACTTTTATAAATCAGCAGTATTAGTTATACACACTATAGTATGTTACCATCAACTCTGTTCATTTGCACTTTTATAATTAATCTTAATAATGCTACAGACATTAAGCATCAGCTTCCATTCTCAACCCATTCTAGTAACCTATACTCTAGAGTTTACCTTATGCGTTTATTCATCATATTTACTGAGAGGTTCATACTGTAAATGTTTCTGAAAGGGTTATACTGATATGACACCACCATCAGTATGGTATTTAAACAGTGTCCTCACTGACATTTAACTTTTTTTAAAGTTTTTTTAATTTTAACATAAAATGGCTGCCACAGTGGCTTTGGTTTCCTGTCGTTGACAGGGCATTGTTTCCCTATATTTATCCTTAAAGCCCACTGGAAAGACTGGGGCAGAGTATCATCTCCTACTCCATTTTGTTATTATAAAAGTCTAACCTGGCTTCCTGTACATCTGGTAAAGAGGAATTGAATGGAAATGGGTCAGCTGGAAAGAAAATAAAACATGCCCAGTCCTGTTGGCATTGAGTCACATGTCTTATGTGGTGCTAGCAGCTGGTACATTGGCACCTATGAGTCAATTTCCTTTCTTTCTCCCTTGTAAAGTTCCTACTTTCCTTTCCCTACCATCCCTTTCTGACCTGGAATCACCTAGCCCCAGTGACCTTCTATGGAAAGCGCATTAAGCCAGTTCCTCAGATTTCTAGGATTCCTCATTATAGGACTTCCTGATGTAGTACTGTGACCATGGGTAAGCTGCCTGACCTTGAAGTGTTCATTTGTCAAATCACTGAAACCATTCTATGGGCTATGTCAGAGTTCTGTAAAGTAACTATAAAAGTGTTTGTAGGGAAACGGACTTTGGCCCAGTGGTTAGGGCGTCCGTCTACCATATGGGAGGTCCGTGGTTCAAACGCCGGGCCTCCTTGACCCGTGTGGAGCTGGCCATGCGCAGTGCTGATGCGCGCAAGGAGTGCCGAGCCACGCAAGGGTGTCCCCCGCGTGGGGGAGCCCCACGCGCAAGGAGTGCGCCCGTGAGGAAAAGCCGCCCAGCGTGAAAAGAAAGAGCAGCCTGCCCAGGAATGGCGCCGCCCACACTTCCGGTGCCACTGACTACAACAGAAGCGGACAAAGAAACTAGATGCAGCAAATAGACACCAAGAACAGACAACCAGGGGAGGGGGGGAAATTAAATAAATAAATAAATCTTTAAAAAAAAAAAAAAAGTGTTTGTAAGCACCAAAACACTTTACAAATTGGGCTGAAAAACAGCATTCTTAAAATCCCCCTTTTTACAGTTTGTAATTTGACATATCCAAATACAAAGTGGCCACAGTGATTGCTCCCTTGCTATTAGGAACTCCAAGGAACTTTTCTGGGCCAAGTATTGATGAAAAAAAGGCACTAGGGGAAGCAGCTGCGGCTCAGTTGTTTGGGCTTCTGTCTACCATATGGGAGGCCCTGGGTTTGCACCCCGGGGCCTCCTTGTAAAGGCAAATTGGCCCACACCTACAGAGAGCCGGTACAGCAAGATGACACAACAAAGGGAGACAGGCAGACATAGAAGAATGCACAGCGAATAGACACAGAAAGCAGACAGCAAGCAAGCCGCGGGGGTGTGTGCAAATGAATGAATGAATAAGTAAATAGGAAGATTGGCTTTGTATGGCAACAGGACCCAGTTGTGATGAACTGGGTAGAAATGTATTGAGATCTTTGGGCCTGCCATCACATAATGGCCCTCTTGTCTAACTTAGATTGCAGAAAAAGATACAGTGGCTAGGGCAGCAGGTAGAGCTCAGTGGTTGAGTGCCTATTTCCCACATATGAGGTCTAGGGTTCAATCCCTGGTGTCTCCTTAAAAAAAAAAGTTAGGAATTGGTGGTGGACTTGGTCCAGTGGTTAGGGCATCCATCTACCACATGGGAGGTCTGCGGTTCAAACCCCAGGCCTCCTTGACCCATGTGGAGCTGGCCCATGCGCAGTGCTGATGCGTGCAAGGAGTGCCCTGCCACACGGGGGTGTCCCCCCGTAGGGGAGCCCCACGCGCAAGGAGTGCGCCCCGTAAGGAGAGCCGCCCGGCGCAAAAGAAAGTGCAGCCTGCCCAGGAATGGTGCCACACACACGGAGAGCCAATACAACAAGATGACGCAACAAAAAGAAACATAGATTCCTGTGCTGCTGACAACAACAGAAGCGGACAAAGAAGACACAGCAAATAGGCACAGAAAACAGACAACCAGGGTGGGCGGGGAGGAGGGGAGAGAAATAAATAAATAAATCTTTTTTTAAGCAAAGAATCTTAGGAACCTTGACTAAATCATCTGTGAACATCTTTCTAATGTTTCCAGCCTCAAATATTCCTAACCCTGGCAGGAAAAGAGAGTGCATTCCCTAGGGTGAGCATCCCTGAAGTAGAGGTGCTTGATGTGGAGGGAGGGTATCACAGGTTGGCTTCCTGCCTGTCCCAGGGCAATTCAGGAACCCCTAGGGGGAAGTGGACTTGGCCCAGTGGTTAGGGCGTCCGTCTACCACATGGGAGGTCCAAGGTTCAAACCCCGGGCCTCCTTGACCTATGTGGAGCTGGCCCATGCGCAGTGCTGATGCGTGCAAGGAGTGCTGTGCCATGCAGGGGTGTGCCCCGCATAGGAGAGCCCCACGCACAAGGAATGCGCCCCGTAAGGAGAGCCGCCTAGTGCGAAAGAAAGTTCAGCCTGCTCAAGAATGGTGCCACACACGCGGAGAGCTGACACAACAAGATGATGCAACAAAAAGAAATATTAGATTCCTGGCAGCCCTGATAAGGATAGAAGCGGTCACAGAAGAACACACAGCGAATGGACACAGAGCAGACAACTGGGGGGGGGGGCAGGGGAGAGAAATAAATAAAAAATAAATCTTCTTAAAAAAAATGAACCCCTAGGGTGGGAAGGGGCACTGCCTAGGAATGCTCGTATAACAGTATGTACTAACAGAGACATAAGGAGCCATGTAAGATTCCAGGAATAGGCCTATAAAAAATGTCATTTTGACATGAGACAGGCTCAGTAACCTGGAAGCATTTATCAGGAACCAGTCAGGGTTTGGTGTGTCTGACAGAACACCCATGGTGGATAAAGGAACCAGGGGAATGGGGTTTGGCAGGGAGTAAATGAGCTCTACCATGTTGAAGTCAGACTAATTTAAGCATTGAACATCAGTATATCATAAATAAACATACAAAGCTGATTGATATACATAAGAGAAGAGCAGTGGGCTCCTGGAAGTTGAGAGTGACATATCCTGGAGCAGAGGCTGAGAATGGAAGAGATAATTTAGTTTTAAGGAAAAAGTGACGTTTAGAAACTGCAATTTGGGGCCATGAAGATTCTAGGAGAATGCATTGAAAGGAATAGTCCCTTGCAAGGGCCTTTGAGCAGATGGTATTAAATTTCCTGTCTGGTTGTAACAAGGGGGGGACAGTTGGCTGCAGTGTTGGACAGCATGGAAAGGGACCTGTATCCAAAGCCCCAGGCATCATTTTAGCCTCCAACCACAGGTGAGTGAGCAGGATCCCAGGTATGAAAATAGTATCCTCCTCGCTTATGTGATGCATTCATTTAGCCATTCAGACATTTCTTGAGCAGTAAAGGCAGAACCAAAGGGCTTTCCTGTCTGCTTTAGACTTGCTTAATGGCCAGCATGGCATCTTTTCCTTCCCACCAAATCAGGTACAGGCTTGTCTCCATGTTTCCACATTGGAGTAGAATGATGAGACAAAATAAGGAAACGGTTAGGTGAGGCTGTTAGAAAAAGTTACTCAGTCCGGTATTTCCCTGTGTTGCTTTGTTACCCACCCACAGGATGGAATGTAATTTACAGTTTGATTTTCCCTCTTGTCCACTTTCTTTCCTTTGCAGAAAGTTTCTGTGTTTCTTTATAATGAAACACTTCTTATAAACTACAGTTGTTTTTTACTTGTTTTGAATTGTGCCACTTTGTTCATTTGTACTCTCTATAAGTAGGCTGTTTTGAGAAATTTCAACCTAAAACAATATACACGTCCCCAACATGCCTGTGTTTTTGCATGCCTGTGTTTTGCTCTTTTGAACAGTCATCTATTTGAACATACTGTTATAAGCAGTACTTCTCATGAAAGTGGTAATGGGATTAACCTTGCACTCTTGGTGTTATTTTTCCCATCACAGGTAGAGTTGGCTTTGTGGGACACTGCTGGGCAGGAAGATTATGATCGTCTGAGACCCCTCTCCTACCCAGACACTGATGTTATACTGATGTGTTTCTCCATCGACAGCCCTGATAGTTTAGGTGAGTGGCCCTGCAGCCTGATGTTTGTCACTGCCTTTGTACATGACTACATACCTTGTTCCTTAGGTCCTTTGTGGGCACCAGGTAGCTGAAAAACAGAAGTGAGCTTCAGGGAAGTAGTCATCACTGGCCATAAACCTAGAGCCTTGGGACTTTAGATAGTGAGCCCTGAATCCTTTTTCATTCTAGGTTTTCTACAGCTAAATATTTACAGGGAATCTACCTTATAAGTACGTGGTTTCCAAATACAAAGCCATGTCTTAGATTGAGATTTGGGGGAGGTTTTTTTGGTTGACCATGCCTTTTTTTAGTACTTCCTATTTCGACTGCTACCTCCCAGCATCTAGACTGGTGATTTGCTGTTTGATAGCAATATTTTATCCCTTTTCTAAAGTGTCTTAGCTGATAAAGGGAGCCTTACACCTGACTATTTTACCAGCTCTGATGACCATGTGCTTTAGAAACCACTGTCCCTTTAGAAAAAGACTGAATAATCCTGACTTCACACTCTGTGAAACAAGGTGATAATCCTGAGGCAGAACCAACCTTCAGGTTGTGTTGTGACGAGATGGCTCACTTGGTGATACAAATCTTTTGTGACAGGGCAGAGAGGGAACTAAGGATACTGCCATCATTAATATGAACACTCTTTAAAGGCCTGGACCTGTGCCTGGCAGTTAGGATTAGAGAGACTGTTGTTTCTGTTGTGGTTATCCCATGTTCCTGTGATACTAGGGCACTATGAGACAATGAGTCACTTGCTCAGGGTTGTGCACCCCAAGGAGCAGAGCTGAGAGTCAGTCTCCCAGGACTGAAACGAAAGAGGCATGCCTATCTATTGGTTCAGTTTGTGGGTTTCTTGGTGGTGGTGGTAGGGTGTGTTTGTATGTGTTTAGCAGTTGTGATTTGTTTTACATTTTCAAAATCTGATTATATGGGGTGCTACTAGAAAGTCCTAGTGGCAGGAGCAGAGCTGTGACCCTTTTCTTGTAGGCCACAGGAAGAAAATGGAGCCATTTGACACCCTCCCCTCAAACACACACATTGAGGAGTTTACCTAAGTCTTCTGGGAATGAGGAGGGCCGTGTGCCCTTGTTATCCAGGGTTTAATCCTACAGGGACAAATATATTTTAAGGACAAAAAATCCTTCTTGCTCCTCAGTCTCTCTTTTAAGAGCATGTCTCCTACTCTCAAAAGAGGTCTTTGGCATTTGACCTCTGCCTGTTTAATAGCCATGGCTTGTTTCTTGTTGGCTACTCCCCCAGAAGGCAGGCCCTGGGGAGGAGAGCAGAGGTAGAAAGTAAAGGGGCAAACAGAGAGTATAAGTGACCCAGACCTCAGAGCAGGGTCTAGGTGCTGGAAAATGCTCTACCCTCGGTGTCGAGCTAATGCTTGACTTTGCTTACCTGGTTGGATATTAGACCATGGCCCTAAGACTGGGTATAGGACAAGAGGTCTCACTCTGGCACCTGACCTGAAAACTGACGACAGGGTACAAGGTTGAGAGCAAGATACAGCACTGAGGCTGTTTGGCTTTATCATTAGTTGTGCTGGCCTTTTTCTCTTTATTGTTCTAAGAACTGGAATACTGTACTTCTTTGAGAACCACTTTTCCAGAAGGAGGATTGGGTTTCAAGTTATAGCAGTAGTGACATAATTGACCCTGTAGCTGCTGTAGCAAAGGAATCGGTCAGGTGTCCATCTTGGGTGCCAAAGAGTTATGAGGGATTTTTCTGATGTAATTTATGTAGCTTTTCTACTTGGTATGGTCTTTCAGCCATATAAACCCTTACTTTTTCAGTAATTTGCCTTAAAATCAGAAATTGAATGGTTTATTTCTAAACTACATTCTCAGATAAATCAGTAGTATTTGAATGATTGTTACACTAAGCATTAACTCATTGAATCCTCAAATTAGCCATATAATGGTAAAACTGTTGTTATTCCCATTTTATAGTCATCCCTAAGGCTGAATTGCACAAGGTAGTGTTGGGGTTGAACCCGGGCCTCTTCTCCACATTGTGCATACAACCTTTCCAGTTAATACAATATTGCCAAGAAGCTGCACCTAGTTGTCACTCATTTCCAAAACTCAACCTTGAGCCATTTGAAACACAATAACCCATAGAATGGTAATTCTGAGGGCCCACGAGCAAGGTGGAAGATAACATGTGGACATTGGGCCAGCTGTGGCCCCAGAATGGGACGACCCCTTCTGTAATCTGGGATCAGAATCATCTGGCAGCAGTGACAAGGATAGCCTGAGTGGAGGCTCCTTCCGTGGGGCAGGCAGCACCATTGTGGAGCCACCTTGTATTCTGAATCGTTTGCTCCTCTAGAGCCTTCACCTGGGACCTACTTTGAGAGGAGCTCAGCAGTACTCCTTTGGTGGGACTCAGAAACTCTTGGGTCTAGGCATAAGAGAAGGTGATCAGATTTTTTTTTCCCTGTGGTTTTACAATAGCGGCAGTCCACTGGATGTCCACTGGACCAGTGGAGAAAATTTCTTTACAATTTATGTATCCCTAAATTCTATGCATTTTGCTTCTTTCAGAAAACATACCAGAAAAATGGACCCCGGAAGTCAAGCATTTCTGTCCCAATGTGCCCATCATCCTGGTTGGGAACAAGAAAGATCTTCGGAACGATGAGCACACAAGGCGGGAGTTAGCCAAGATGAAGCAGGCATGGTCTGGGGCAGGGCTGTTTCATATAGCATTGTTGAACCTGGGCCTCCTGGGGGGGTGGGAGAGCGGAGTGGAGGTGGTCCAGAGGTCCCAGAAGCCTCCATCCATCTGGACCTCGTCAACTAGGGCCTGCACAGAAGTTCCCCAAGACTCCTTAATCCTGTGAGACGGAACGCCTCCTGCGAGAGGTAGTGCTGTCTCCTCTAAGGATTGCCGGCCTAAGAAGGAACCGTTACAGCAGTAGTCCATGCTCTAGATGTAGAAACTTTTAGTATCTCTTTCCCTCCCAAGTTATTTTGGTAGACCTGAGGCCAAGATAAATGAGTGGCAACTTAAGGATCAGGAAATCCTGAGGGCAGGGAACCCAACCATGGTCAGACAGCCCAACTGCCTTTATTAAAGGGATGATGAAGGTGGCATCTTGGCCTCTCAGAAGTTAGGTGGTCCTATAGAAGGACTTACCCTCTGCAGGAAAAGTGTGTTAAAGTCTTCTTCCACTGAGGTTTCTCTCTCTGAATGTCAAGGTCAGGCTCTGTTTCCATCGTGGGTATTCAGTCCTCCCTGAAACTGACTGACTACAGGAAGGTGCAAGGGCTTTCCTCAGACTGACAACTTGAATAATTTTGCCCCTGATTCCTTCCTTCATACCAAGACTCCTCTGACCTCTCCCTTCTTTCTCCTTACTTCCCAGAGAGGAGCTCATTTGAGGGATTTTATTTTTTTTCAAGGGAGTAACTGCATACCATTTTCAGAATTTTATAAGATGGGTCTCAAATTTGGGAGTTTGGCAACTTTTTAAAAACATTTTAGCTGATTTTGACTATGTTGCATCTACTTACTACACGTTTGTGACACAGTTAACCACGGCGCTCTTTTTTTTCTAGGAACCTGTAAAACCTGAAGAAGGCAGAGATATGGCAAACAGGATTGGTGCTTTTGGGTATATGGAGTGTTCAGCAAAGACCAAAGATGGAGTGAGGGAGGTTTTTGAAATGGCCACAAGAGCAGCTCTGCAAGCCAGACGTGGGAAGAAAAAATCTGGGTGCCTTGTTTTGTGAAACCTTGCTGCAAGCACAGCCCTCATGCGGTTAATTCTTGAAGTGCTGTTTATTAATCTTAGTGTATGATTACTGGCCTTTTTCATTTATCTATAATTTACCTAAGATTACAAATCAGAAGTCATCTTGCTACCAGTATTTTAGAAGCCAACCATGATTATTAATGACATCCAACCTGTCTGGCCCAACCAGGGTCCCTCTGGCACTGCTCTTAACAGCCCTTCTCTGCACTCCCACTTGACATACCAGGCGCTAATTCAAGGAATTTCTTAACTTCTTGCTTTTTTCTAGAAAGAGAAAAAGTTGGTAACTTTTGTGAATTAGGCTGTAACTACTTTATAACTAACATGTCTTGCTTATCATCTTTCAGCTGTAAGGTACTCACTTCGTGAGTCACCACTTCAGAGCTGTCCTCCTAAACATACTTCACTGGCCTAGCTCTGGGGTGGGCATCTAGTTTTTTAAAGTGTGCTCAGCCAGAAAGACCCAAGTCCATGCAGCTGTGGCAATTACAGTTCTGTGATTTCATGTTAGTTACCTTATAGTTACTGTGTAATTAGTGCCACTTAATGTATGTTACCAAAAATAAATATATCTACCCCAGACTAGATGTAGTATTTTTTGTATAATTGGATTTCCTAATACTGATATTTGTCAACTCTGCAGAAAGTGTATTGGTTTTTTTTTTTTTAAAGAAAGTGTATTTGAAAATAAAGTCAGATGGAAAATTCATTTTAAAAATTCCCTTTTTGTCAGTTTCTCTGATAAATAATGGCCATATGACCCCCCCTTTCAGCTCCACATACCCCATTATCCTCTCCCCAGGGCTGGGCTAAGTAAATAGGAATTTGGTTTCATGCCTGAGGCAATTAGAGACTTTAGAACATTGCTTACCCTGTCTCATCTGGACTGCAGGGTCTGGCTTTAAATCACAGTGCTCCTCTTTTCTCACTGTATCCAGGTTTCCTCCCTGAGGAGCCATCAGTGCTCTTCCCTCCAGCTAAACTTTTTTTCTGTACCAGTTAATTTTTCCAACTACTAATAGAATAAAGGCAGTTTTCTAAACTTCCTGTATCCTGGTGTTTGTATTGCTATCTTTAGGGCTGGTATGGGAGGATGGAAGGACAGCCCTCTTGGTCTAACACACCCTGGAAGAGATTCTATCAGGGTTCAAGTGGCAGTTGTCCCCACTCCTAACCCCCTTTTCACCTAAAAAGTGGAAATGATTATGTGGTGTCAAGTTCAGAGTGGGGTTTGGGAGCACAGTTCACCTAAGCCAAGAAGTGCACTGGGCACTCAAGAAGAAAGCTCAGGAGTGATTTCTTACCTTCTCTGGCCATTTCCAGTTTTATCTTCCATGCCTGAGCTCCAGATAAAGTTGATGGGGGTTGGAAGATGGCCTGAAATTACCTAGGTCTCCTCAGCCTTCCCAAGAAGCTGGGGCAGGGCTGAGTGGCACCTGGTGCCTAGGGCTCTCCTGGGCAGGATGTTGTTAGAAAGCCTGCATATAAGCCTCAGCTGCACTGGTGGTGGAAACGGTGCAACATAAACCTCGACTGGCAGCCCCAGAGCACAGGAAAGTGAGTTAGGAAAGACAAGCTTGTGCCAATGCCCTATTCTCCCCCAACGTGCACTTACTAGGTCAGCGGAATCTCAGTGGGGGGAAGAGCTTCCCTTGGCAGGTGCTGCCAAACACCAACACCGCAAGTCACGGCTCGCTCTGCACCTGGCAGCGATCTGGCACGTACTGCGAGAGTAATGTGGTTGTAGCCCAGGAGAGGCAAGCCATGTTGGGAACCAGGAAGCTGGCGCCCTCCGCTCTAACTATGGAACCTTTGAGGGAGGATCCCGAGGCCTCGAGGTCCCGGAAAGAGGGTGTCCAGGGCCCCTCTTGGGCGGGGAAATGCGCAGCGGTACGTGCGCTTAACCAGACGTGCGTGCGGGCGGCTGGGCGGCACCGCCCAGCGGGCCGCATCCGGCCTCGGCCTCGGGGCCTCGGGGCTTCCCAGCCTGGGTGGGGCTGGAGTCCGAGGGGAGGGTGAAGGCCGGATGAGGCGGGACCCTAGCACCCCTTGGGGGCGGGGCAGCCGGAAAGGCGCCGAGCGCACGTGACCGCTCCGGCGGCCAGTTAAAAGGAGGTGCTGCCGGGGGCTCCTCGCCGCCCGGTGCCCGAGCTGTCCTCGCGCCGCGCAGACCCTCCAGCATGTGCGCCGCGGCGCTCTCGGCGGCCGCGCTGGCTGCCCAGCGCTCTGTCCACGCCTTCTCAGCGCGCCCGCTGGCCGGCGGGGAGCCGGTGAGCCTGGGCTCGCTGCGGGGCAAGGTGCTGCTCATCGAGAACGTGGCGTCGCTCTGAGGCACCACGGTCCGGGATTACACCCAGATGAACGAGCTGCAGCGACGCCTTGGGCCCCGGGGCCTGGTCGTGCTCGGCTTCCCGTGCAACCAGTTCGGACATCAGGTGAGTCGGGCAGGGCGGGGACGCGGGTTGGGGTCGCCTGCCGGGTGTCCTTTGGACCCGGCAGCCACAGGACCTGGGCAGGGAGAGGCGGGCCACCGGCTTGCTTCCCTCCTGGCATTGCCCCAGCCGGTTTCAGGTCCGCACTGGGGTTGTGCTAGGAGCGCAAAGCCTCGGTGATTCATCGGAAAAACTCCGTTTGCGGTCGGAAGGCTTCCCTTCCCCCTTGAGGCCCCGAGTTCCAGGCGCCCGTCTCTCCCACAGGAGAACGCCAAGAACGAAGAGATCCTGAATTGTCTCAAGTACGTGCGACCAGGAGGTGGATTTGAGCCCAACTTCATGCTCTTTGAGAAGTGCGATGTGAACGGCGCCCAGGCGCACCCCCTCTTTGCCTTCTTGCGAGAGGCCCTGCCTGCGCCCAGCGACGATGCCACTGCACTCATGACCGACCCCAAATTCATCATCTGGTCTCCGGTGTGCCGCAACGATGTCGCCTGGAACTTCGAGAAGTTCCTGGTGGGCCCCGACGGTGTACCGGTGCGCAGGTACAGCCGCCGTTTCCCAACCATCGACATCGAGTCCGACATAGAGGCCTTGCTGTCCCAGGGGCCCAGCTGTGCCTAGGGCGCCACCGGCAGATCCTTGTCCTCCACACGGGGTTTTCATCCATGACGGTGTTTCCTCTAAACCTGCAGGGAGGAACACCTGAAGTCCGGCAAAATCCCCCGAGATGGGTGCTGGATCTGTCCATCCCAGCCTCCCCTTTCCCAGACCAAGGCAAATCTCCCCTCTAATAAAATGTCCAGTGTCAGCAGAACTGTGCGTGTGTCCTTCAGTGTTATCTGGGCTACTTTCTCTCCTATCCTGATTGTCCTAGGGTCGCGAGGGTAAGCTCCCTTTGCAGTTTACTCGGCTTCCCCTGCCCTGTTTAAACACTTGCCAGGGTCCTGGCCAAGTGCTCTTCCCTGGCCATCCTTTGTCTGCAGTGCGAGGAATGCACTCTTCTCGCTGTGGGAAGCCAGGCTTCTGTCCACATGTTCTCCCTGTGCTAGGGCCTGCAATAGGGCTATCCAAAGACACTGTAATAACATAAAGTCCTATTCCAAAAAGAGGAGACACAAGGCAGGGACTGGCAGCAGGCCTTTTCTGAGTATTTGCCTGGACATGGAAATGACAAAAATAAAAGCCTTTCACCACTGATGCCCACCCATGTTCAGAGCCTGTAGCCCTTCCAAGTGCAGGGCTCACACAAGCCCATTTTACAGTTTGAAACTTTGTGCAGTATTATGAATCCTTTTCCCATTATTCTGTTAGATCTGTGTTGCTACCCAGCTCCTACGTCTACTCTGACACCAGTTGCTGCTGCTTGTGTATTTAGAGCAAGAGTGGACAATTTAGCTGGCCCTTCGACTCTACCTGCCCAGTACTTAACAGATGCAATTGCTCAGGCTCAGGATAGGGGCATATCTTGGGAGGCCAGCTGCTATTCCTCGGGCGTGGCTCTGCCTGTGGCCCTGCCCATAATCTTTCAAGACAGACCTGGGGCCTCTTCTGTCACTGTGCAGGGTGCCCTATAGGGCCTGGAAGCAGCTTCTGATGAGGCAGACAGGGATCCACAGGGCCATGGGCAGTGTCACTCAGCAAGTCCAAAATGTGGACCAGGGATTCTGGGCCCAATCTGAACCCACTCTCCAGAACATTCCCTCAGGGGCCCTAAGGAGGAGCTATCTTGTGGCCACCCTCCTCTCTCTGCCTCTTACAGGGGGAGACAAAGGGCCCTCTTCTCCTTTTTCTGCTCCCTCTCCCTCACCAGAGCTCCTATACAGCTCACCTCCCTCTGGCCACAGGTCTCTCCCCCTCAGCTTTTGAGGTGCTACAGGGGAGAATTGTCTCCTCCATCTTTGGGCCCTACCCTACCTATGTCCCTCCTCTCAGAACTCCCAGCATTGCATGTGACTGGTCTGCCTCCCCAGAGGGTGAGAATCTAAGAGGTGGACTGCCATGTCCTCAGGGCCCAGAGGCCCTAGCACATGATGTACATCTGCAGATGTTTGTCAGTTAATATAAAGAAGAAAATGTTCCACTCAAACTGGGGGGCAGGACTTTTTGAGGATCATGCTATTCTTTTTATTTTATTGTAGACTCCAAATCTGACTTCTGGAATGGAGGATTTCAACCTGTACACCTGGCTTTACCCAGTCCATTCATAACCCCTTAAGCCCCACATCCCTCTCTTCCTCAACAGCCCTTTTAATCCCTTACCACCCAATACTCATTCAGTCCTTTTATGCCATGTGTTCTGCTGGGTGCCGGGACAGAACCTTCAAGAAGGCAGAAGGATCCTAAACAAACAATTACTAAAAGTGTGTAGTTCTAAAATATAGTGCAGGGGGCTTTGAGAACAGGAAGTCCCCTGGGGAAAGTGGTGAGTAAAAGATTGGAGGGCATAGGCCTAAGGCTGGCTAAGTCACAACCTTTCCAGCTTAACTGGCAGAGAGGGGCAGCTGGAGAGGAAGAAGGTGGAAGTCAAGGAGCAGAGGGAAGGGACATTTCATGAAGAACGGTCAGCTGGCACAAGTGCCTCCTCAGCAAGTGCGGTTTCAGGGGGTAGCCGGGGCTGAAGCCAGACAGCCAAGTGCCAGGTGTACCAGGTTCTGTTGTAGGAGCTAAATATATGGTGCCCAAAAATCACCTGGGTGCTGGTGGAAACGTATGCCCTGTGTCCCACCTCCAGAGATGCCGATTTGGAAAGTCTGGGATCCTGGGTGACTGCTGCATATAGTTGCAGCTCCAGCTCTTCCCTTTCCCCGAAAGCCACCCAGACTCCACCCTAGTTAGGCTGCAAGATCCCAACCAGGGGCTTTCCGAGCTGACTCCACCCTCTTCCCCCAGGCTGCCTGGTGACTCATCCCTCCTCCCCCACTTCCTTTTTCTTTCTGCTTAGGCTTTGGGCTGTCAGCCCAGCTGACCCTGGCAGAGAACATTGCCCCTCAGACTAAAGGGTGCCTATCTCCCTTAACTCAAAAGTCGTTTCCAATCTTTTCTTCTTCAGAAAGAATCAGAATAAAATTAGTTAAGACTCCAATATCTTCCTCTCCACGAAACTGGACACACACACCCAAAAACATTCATACATTCAACTGCGTGACCACTACTGGTTTGGAGACCAACCCACCCCATTGTGAATCAGCAGCTCAAATTAATGAGTAGGAATCACAGTGAACTTGCGCGAGCTTCTGGCTCATGCCAGGTAGAAGGCGTCGGAGGATGTTGTTTGCCCTGGCAGCAGCCAGCAGCCGTTAGGCCACAGACCTTCTGAAAAGGGAAGGGCCCTGCTGTTACTCAACCAGGTCCAGAAGCTTCCATTTTAGCAGTTCCTCCGGAAACGCCCTTTCTTCTGATAAAGTTAGGTCAGGCACTTCTTGTAAGTTATCTCTTGATCAGATGACTTTCTTATTCTATGTAGTTCCTCTGAAAATTTATTTTCAGAAAAGCACTCCTAGCCTGATCAGCCTAATCTCCTAAATTTTAACTTCTGGATAATAATGAGTTTAAAAGTACCGGCTAAAATTTCTACAGTATCACTTTGTAAAGAGAGATTTCAGTACCAGAGAAGAGGGTGGCAGTCAGAGGTTCACGCAGTCAGAGGTCAAAGTGGGCCAGCATGACCTGCCGCTCCTCACCTGCAAGGGCCTGGGTGTGCAGCCTGAGCTCTGGGCCCAGGATGCATTTAGCCAAGGGAAGAACGTCTCTTTGAGCAACTTGAGTGCTGATCAGGAAACCAGAGCCCTGGAGAACGTGCTAAGCGGCCAAGCTTGAAGCCTCCGCTGAGGGGTGAGAGGCTGCTGGACTGAGCACGCTGTGGGAAACGTGTTCTCCTGTTCCCCATAAAGCTTGTGGGGTAAAATACTTTCTTGGAATATCCTTTTCCTCTATCCCTTACTGCCCACCACTGAGGAAAAGCAGTTTAATATAAAAATAAAACATTATTCTGCCCCCATAAGAAAAACTGAGAGAGGACACAGCATGATTATTGAAAAAATGGAAAATAAGTGTCAGTGAGGATGAGGAGAAATAGGTATCTTTGTGCACTGTAGGTGGGAATATAAAATGGTGCTGGAACTGTGGAAAACAGTTTGATAGTGCCTCAAAAAGTTAAAATATAACTACCAGTGCAATCCAAAAGTACTAAAAGCAAGGACTTGAACAGATATTTGTACACCAAAGTTCACAGCAGCTATTCACAATTGCCAAAAGGTAGAACCAACCCAAATATTCATCATAGATGGATAAACAAAATGTGGTATATACATTAAATGGAATATTGTTATGCCATAAAAAGGAAGTTTTGCTACATGCTACAACATGGATAGACCCTGAAGACATCATGTTGAATGAAATAAGCCAGGAATAAAAGCACAAATATTTTTTTATCTCACTTACATGAAATAACTAGAGTTAGAAAATTCAAAGAATTGTAGAGTAGATTACAGGTCACCAGGGGTGTGGGGAAAGGGGTGGATGGAAGTTACTGCTTAACAGGTGCAGAGTTAGTGTTTGGGGTGATGGAAAACTTCAGGTAATGAATGTTGATGATGGTAGCACAATAATGTAATTGTAATTTATGCCAATGAACAGTATATTTGAAGTTGTAGGTTGTATATATGTTCCCACAATAAAAAAATTTTAAATTCCCATAGAACCATACAACACAGAGTAGACCCTAATATAAACTATTGACTTTAGTTACTAATATAATCCTAAAAATGTTGGTTCATCATTTGTAATACATGTACCACACTATCGCAAAATGTTAAGAAAAGGGGAAATTCTGTGTGTGGGGAAGTGGTATATGAGAACCTTTTACTTTCTGCATAGTATTTCTGTAAGCCTAAAAGTGTTCTAAAAAGTAGTCTACAAAACAAAACACCACAGCAGAGATTTATAAGAAACAGGTTGTGATCCCTGTCAGATTATTATGAATTTGGCAGGTTTTTATTACACTCACCAAATGAGTTGGAAGAGCATGCTTCACACATTCCTGGGCTGGCACTGGCACTAAAATAAAGCCCAACTCGAGCTAGCCACACAAATTACCATACATCCGCATTACATCAGCTACTGTTGGATAGGCAGCTGGGGGCACAAATGAGAGAAATACTTGCCCAAGGAGCCCTTACTCTGGGAGATGGCTTAATTCTCACTGCCTTCCAGAGGCTGTGCACAGGCCAGAGAAACTGCTGGTCTCTTCTGGAAGACCATTTCCAAGGCCTTCCTCCCTGCAGGAACAAGTAAGCTGATCTTGGCTGCAGTGAGGTACAGGGGCTCCTGGGAAAGCCCCCATGATCCAAAGGGGTGAGAAAAGGGAAGGTTCCTTCCTGCCTTCTCCCTGGTAGTTGTTGAAGGTATTCAGAATGCTTGAGACCAAGGTAGCCACCCTGGAGCTTTGAAAGGAAAGAAGGCCAAGAGGGCTGCAGAGAAGCAAACTGAGACCTGATGTCCTTCAGCTCTGAGCTCCCCAAGACCTCAGCTCCAGACTTGTCATATGTAAAAAACAAAGGCCACCAAGTGGGTAGGCCACTTGCTGCTGGGTATTCTGTTGCTTACATCTAGGAGCATCAATGAGACTGACATGTCCTGACAGTGGTGTGCAGGGCAGGCACCCGGCAGCCTTTCCATCATTCATCCTGCAGAGGCCCTGGCGCAGTTGTGGCCCAAAAGGCCAGGGTAGGAGGCGAGCACAAAGCAGATCCACTTCACCCAGACACCTAGAGCCCTAGCAGTGTCCAAGGGCAGGCTGTACCTGCCCTGGGTGGTATCCTCCACTTCCGCAGGCCACATGACTCCCCAGGGAGGCAGGTAGAGGAGATCTGAGTCTTCTTGCAGAGTGTGCTGCAGAGGAAGCACATATTATCCCAGACTCCTCTGTCCCTAGCACGTGGTGGGTGCATGTCTCTGTGTGTGTGCTAATTAAAAGGCTTAGTCCCCTGAGCATCCCTTGCAGACCTCATCATGCATTCTCAAAGGCCAAGGAGAGTTTAACTTAAGTTTCCTTCCCAGGGAAGAGTCTGCAGCAGGACCCTCAGTGTAGCTGTAGCAGTTTTATCACACAACACACAACACTGTAATTACATGTCTAGTCATCTTCCCTAACCATATGGTTGTGAATCTCTGGAAGGTGAGGACTATGAGCATTTAACAGTACTATTAGTCAAATGAAAGAATGACTAGTAAGTGGATAATTCTTTCATTCATTCATCCGATAAATGCCTACTAAGAATTTACTCTGTGCAAGGAGCAAACAACATACACAAATTAACATCCAACTATTTGTGGATGGTTATGACACCAGTGGTAATGGAGTTAGAAGAGGAAAACACTGGCCACGCCTGTGCCGTGGATACCACACTGCCCAAACAGCTGGCCTCCAACAGTGGCACCATCAGAACTGAATCTATCCAACAGCACGAGTTCCCAATTACAATTACCTTGATCCCACTTCATCTCTGTGAGACTCATTCCATTTTCTGCCTCTGCTATCTTCCCCAGCAACCTAATCCTTATATAACAGGTTAGAAATCACTAAGACATTTACTTCTTCTGAAGTGTATTTCTAGAACATTTTATCTTTTTATATTCCCCTGGGCAAGTGAAGGATGCACTAGCAAAAAGGAACCAAAAATAAATCTCAACGGCTATCACCTCTGATTAAAAGTTGCCCAATATTTGTGAATACTGAAAGACGGGGTCTGCCATCAACGGTCTGGTGTTGCTGGCCAAGTCTGGGCCAAGAGTGACTTGGGAGGGCAAAGTCCAGTTAGGCGTAGGCAAGCTGTAGTGTCAGGCAAATAAACAACTTTATGATTTAGAACCAAATAAAGCTTAAAAGTTCGTAACCCATACCTTACAAACCCTTGATTAGATTGTCACAGTCTAAAGATCCAGCAGTAAGCATCCAATCAGTCAGGCCTGTTCTCTCTAGTTCTCTTCCTGCTTTCTCTCTATGGTCCTGGTCCTTGGCAATGGGTGGGTTGTACAGACTTGGGGTTTGGTTATGGGGCCTGGACACCCTATTAGGTCTATACTTCTCTCTTGGGTGAAGTGGTTTAGCATGGCATCTCCTGGGCTAGGTTACTCACTCTTGTCATCTTTGCAGGTCACTCTCATAACAGTAGGAATACACAGGCATATGCTTATTGCGTTCTCAATTTAAAAAAAAAGTATTTAAAATCGAACTTGTAAGTTTAAAAACTTTGGACATGATGATCTTTTTACTGAAGTTTCAGTTTATTCCATGTACTTTAATTGGTTCTTTGTAATCTTATCTTCATTTTTTTTTAAAGGAATTACCCATAATTAGTGCACTATTTTTATAGACATTTAATAACACTGAAGAGTTCCTCATTTAAAAACATTTTCTGAAATTTTCCTTTTTATAAGTAGATTTTGTCCTCATTTCTAGGAACAGGGCTTGTGCTAAAGACTCGTCCTATTTCCTTCAGTCTCTGACCCATACCATAAATGGAATAAAGAGAAACTGCTAAAAAAAAAAAAAAGGGAAGCAGTCTCCCTCCAATGTAGGTTCTGAGGTAATATCAGTAACCCAACATTTTTTCCTCATAAATAACAGGAATAAAGGTAGTGTTCATGTTTGATAAAACATATTTACAGTTTCAAAGAACTTTCACAGGAGGGGACTAAGGGAAGTCAGGGTTAGTTCCCCAGATGTAGAAACTTTATGTGGTGCACAGGATTAAGTGCTATGTGGTTATTCAAGGCAATTTTTTTTTATAAAGATTTTATTTATTTATTTAATCCCCCCCCCCTTGTCTGTTCTCTGTGTCTATTTTGCTGCGTCTTGTTGTCTTCTTTGTCCGCTTCTGTTGTCGTCAGCAGCACGGGAAGTGTGGGCGGCGCCATTCCTGGGCAGGCTGTACTTTCTTTCGCGCTGGGCAGCTCTCCTTACGGGCGCACTCCTTGCGCGTGGGGCTCCCCTACGCGGGGACACCGCTGCATGGCAAGGCACTCCTTGCGCGCATCAGCACTGCGCATGGCCAGCTCCACACGGGTCAAGGAGGCCGGGGTTTGAACCGCGGACCTCCCATATGGTAGACGGACACCCTAACCACTGGGCCAAGTCCGTTTCCCATCAAGGCAATTTTAACTCCAAATTTATTTACCCGTTACCTATCTAGCTGCCAGATGGTGTCTTTTGGGTGTCCTTACAATTTCAATTAGCCAAAACCAATATAAAAATAGCAAATTTATTCAAATGACCTACCATATCTCATAGCCAGCCCTTCTTCTTCCACCCCAACACTTTAGTATGGCTCATTCGTTTCTCCTCTCCTTCCTCAGACAATTCCCAGTGAGAGGATCCTAATGGGTCTCCTGGTTGGACTATCGTGGGTGTTAGCCCCACTCATCCATTTCATCTCTGTTCCAAAACCTTCTACAATGCCCGTTTGCCATTTAAGGCAGGACTTGTGGTCCTTCCAGTCTCCTTTCTAGCTTTAGATCTAGGCACTTTCAGTAGCCTATGTCCCAGCTCAACTGGCTAATTCCCTCACTCTTGATACTGCCCTGCCTGTTCCAGAAATTCTCTTCTGATCCCTCTAGTTTCCCCTCCTGTAACACTGTTCTTTATGATTCCAAGTTTCTTCAAGACCACACTCATTTCACAGCTGGGGGTCACACCTGGCACTCCGACAGGATTGCTTCACATTTTTCTATGGTACTTACTACACACTTCTCGATTTTGGGCTATTTGTGGATACTCCTTCTTATTAGACTGCTTGTTCTTTAATGTCAGGAACTAAGTTTTATTTTAGACAAATGATTGGAGACTCACCTAGGCCAGCTGCCCCACCTCCACCCTGCTCTGGGCTTACTTCCCCCTCCGGGAAGGGCGTTGTGTGTGGATCACATGCAGCGTTCAGGACATTAGGTCTTCAACTAATTAAGAAGTTGCCTGGGCACCTAATGTGAAAAGCACCCCTCGCCCTCCCCTTCTTCCTTCCCGGATGCTATCGCCCCTCTGTAGCTGCTTGTCACCCCGAAGCAGCTCAGATAGAACGCGTTGGTTTTGCTAAATTCTGCCGCGGGCCAGCTGATTGTGTGGTCCACACTGTTTGAGATGATTATTATTACTACACCGTCGCGTCCCGGTCTCAAGGCGCTAGCGGCATCTGGCACGTCCTGGGATCCCTGTAGGACCCGTGGGGCAGGACCCCCGATCCCACGTTCGGGAAGCTCACAACTCGCCTAAGGTCTCAGGCTGAACAAGCGGAATGGCAGGAATGAAAACGAGAAAACCTCGTCACCGGGCTTCTCGCATCTAGCTCCGCGTAACCAGGGTAACCCCACTGGCCGGGCTGAGGAGACCGAGGGGTCAGGGGACCCGCGGTCTGCCTCCCGGAGATCACCAAGCTGGACAAAGCCTCGGAGTCCGCGGAGGAGGAAGGCGAGCTGACCGGCTACGCCGTCTGCCTGCCAGGGGTGCGGCCGCAAGGGACCGGCCGGAGGGCGGAAGCAAACGAGAACTTCTTCCCCCGCCCCCGCGCTCACCTCCACTTCCGGCCTCCTCCTTGCTCTACTGGGCGCGGTGCGCCGGGAGGCCGGAAGAGCGAGAGGCGGGCAGGCGTACCAGGCCGCGGCGCGAGGGCAGCCCGGGCGCGCGCACGTGCGTGCGTGGGCGCGGCCTGCGGCGCGCCGTGCGCGAGGCGGATGTCCGGGCCGGCTGGGCCGGGGCCGCGGACGAGATGGCGGAAGGCGGAGGCTGCCGTGAGCGACCGGATACGGAGACCCAGAAATCTGAGCTCGGCGCTCTACTGAGGACCACGCTCCAACGGGGGGCGCAGTGGTGAGCGCCGGGCCCGCCTGTCCGCCGCGCAGCGCCGAGGGCCAGGGCTCCGTCTCCCAGGCCTGGCCCCGATTCACGGCTTGGGTAGGGGCTGGGCGGGGGCGGCATCTGGTGACCCCGAGAGGGTGGCCTGACCCCCGTCCCTCGGGACGGGCCCGGAGAGCAGTCCTGGGAAAGTGTGGGCGGGGCAGGGGGTCGCCGGGGCACTTTGTGAGCTCCAGGGGGCGGGCCCAGCGTTGGGCCAGCTCTGCAGGATGTTGAGGAAAGGGAACCGTGAGGATGGGGCGGTCGAGGACTCGCTGAATGACTTTGTGCGTAAGTGTTCACGCCTCCTAGACTCATTTTGCCTATTGATAAAACTAGGGACTAGTACATGGCCCTCCGCCCTTACTGGGTTGAGGCGAGGATCAGAAGTAGATACATTGTAAGTTGTGAAGTGCCTAACAGATATCAAGGTCAGAAGCGAACAAACGTCTATGAGCCCCAGGGTATTTTGGTAACAACGATAAAAAAATAATTATGGCAGCAGCATTTTTGCGTGGGAGAGGCGGTTAACCAAGAACCTGGAGCTAGATAGGGAGTTAAAAGTCTAGAGTTTAGAGGAGTAAGGTTGAACCATCAGGTTTCTTAATAGATTGTTAGTGGAATTGCAAATACCGTCCAGTAGTGGTGGGATTCCTGGGTTAAAGTATTGCGTGGCAGTAGAAAACCAGAGTTAGCTTTTGCATTGAACATGATTACATTTCCCTCTTTAGGAAAGCATAGTGATGATGATAATGTCATCTTTAGTGACAGGAATTGAACAGGGAAGAGAAACAATGGGGTTAAGAGGGGTTCAGGAACAGCTTTACCAAGTTCATCTTGAGCTAGACACGCTGTGAAAGGCAGGGCAAAGCAGAGGTACTTCAGGAAGTCAAGCATAGAGGTGATACATGAAAAAAGAATACTAGGCAGAAGCAGAGGGAGTTTAGATAGATTAAAATCACACTAAAATTTTGGGAGGATATTGCTGAAGGGTTTAAAGGAAAAAGCATTTCAGAGGTTTGGATATATTTATGGATCCTCATGACCTTTGGGAAGCTGACCCACCATTTCTGAGGATTATTGGTTATAAAATTTGAAGGGCTTACCAATAAAATTGTTGTATTTTGTTGTCCCACAGAGGTTCACCTCTACTGTCTTAGTTGTCATCCAGCATTGTGATACTTTACAATATAATCAGATTTGCTTTTTTCCCCTTAAGTATAAAAAGCAAAAGACTGAATGTGAAATACATCTTAATGCTTTTTGACAAGACAAAGAAACCTAAACACTAATTTGATGTATATATGTGTAGATACATATATATATATTCCATTTTAATGAGTTTCAGGGGAAGTCACAATTTTGACAGCCTTACTGTCTTACCCCCAATCTTACTTCACTATGGAAGTAAGAAAAGGAACACTGAGCATTAGATACTTTCACGTTTTTGGATATCTCATTTGGTCCTCAAAGGAAAAATAAAGTAGGTGGTTCTATAATCCCATTTCCAGAAGTAAAAAAAAGACTAATGCAGTTCACATCAAGCAAGCAGTGTAACCATAAACTGTTTATCTGGACAAGGACCTCTATAAAGATCATTATGAATTTAATGACTTAATTGTTAAGCAAACAGGATTTTTCTCATAGAATGACTTTATTTAAATAAGCCTTTGAAGCCAGTCATTTCCTTCCTTCCATTCTCTTATTCTTTCAGCAGTCATTTCACTTGGTGGATGCCTGCTTCAGGCCCTCTCTGCCATGTGGGGTTTGGCCCTGCTCTTGGTCTTGAGAGTGTTTATTTATTTATTTGAGTGAGGATTGTGTGTTAGCCAAGAAGAAAGATGATTTAAAAAAAGAAAAAGATTAAGGGAACAGACTCAGAAACTTGTAATCTCAGCTTTTCTGCCACATTATATTTTTGTTTGTCTCCAGGTATCTTATTGATAGCCGGTGGTTCAAGCAATGGAAGAAGTATGTGGGCTTTGACAGCTGGGATATGTATAATGTGGGTGAGCACAATATGTTTCCTGGTCCCATCGATAACTCTGGACTCTTTTCAGGTACAGTATGTTGCCATTTTTCTAGCCGAAATGTTCACCTGAATATTAGCCTGAGGTTGTGTTTATCTAAAATATGGACCTTGTGAACCTAATTTCCCTAAATGAGGAATAACAGAAGTCATTACAGACCCTCTGGGAGAAGTTAAGCTACTTTTTACTTAAGTTCACTGCCTCTAAGAAGAGCATCCTTCTATTTAAGATTGTCACACACTTTTTTTTTTTCCGCAAGTTAGCTCTGCCAGAGAGTTTTAGACTTTAGTACATAAAATGGAAAGAAATCGGATACCGATTTGAAATCGCATCTAGAATATGAAATTTGGGAACCAGACTTTTCTGCATTGCCTTTGCAGTGAAACAAATTGTAGAGCCATTGATGTTCAACAAGCATTCCTGTGATGGCAGCGTTTGTCATGACAATAGTGTGAAGAGAGGTGGTGGACAGTCAGTAGAGTTAAGATCATGATCAACTTCTGGTGGGGGCTGTGGGAAAAGTGATTCATGACACACCTGGCTTGCATATGCAAATGTGCAGAGTTGGCAGTCAGCTTTTCCCACATTTTGCTCTGCTTGGCTTTAGACTGACTCACAGGTTGAACAGAGGTGACCTGATGCATGTCCCCAGAATCAGGGCAGGAGGAAGGCACACAGTGCATGAGGCTTGATCCAAGTACCTAACACAAATCTGGATATTTTTAAAAATTAGAAATGCCTCAGCTTAAATCTTTTTTAAAGGGATGTCTAAATGACATGATGAAGAATGTCATTTGTTTTCTGGTGAGCATTAGATGGTAGCATTATCCTGTGAAGTTGCCCCATGCAGTTAGGAAGTAGTATGTTTTGTTTTAACTTTGCTCTTTCCCTCCTTATTTTGAAAAGGAGAATTTTTAAGTTTTTTTTTTTTTTTAAGATTTATTTAGTTATTTATTTGCCCCCGTCCTGCCCCAGTTGTCTGTTCTCTGTGTCTACTTGCTGCGTGTTCTTCTTTGTCCGCTTCTGTTGTTGTCAGCGGCACGGGAATCTGTGTTTCTTTTTGTTGCATCATCTTGTGTGTCAGCTCTCCGTGTGTGCAGCACCATTCCTGGCCAGGCTGAACTTGCTTTCGCGCTGGGCGGCTCTCCTTACGTGGCACACCCCTTGCTCATGGGGCTCCCCTACGCGGGTACACCCTTGCGTGGCAGGGCACTCCTTGCGCGCATCAGCACTGCGCATGGGCCAGCTCCACACGGGTCAAGGAGGCCCCGGGTTTGAACCGTGGACCTCCCATGTGGTAGATGGATGCCCTAACCACTGGGCCAAGGCCGCTTCCCTTTAAGGTTTTTATTTGTTCGAGTGATGAGACTGGAGGGGCTGTATGAGGTCATTTTGCTGACCTTCAGCCAAAGGCAAGCTTTCCTTCTGTGATCCCCCAGTTTGATGTCACTTTGCTTTGGCTTTAAAGGTCTGTTGTGTGTTTACATGTGGGAAACACCTTCTGTTCCAACTGTGGAACACTGACAATGCAGGAATGACCTATCTCCTACAAATGAGGTTCACCCCTCAGTACCTCGATTTTCGGTCACCTGCCAATCCCAGCCTGGCTGCCTTCTGCCTCGGATCATGGAACGGATTCTTGGAAGCATATGAAGGAAAAGAAAGGGTATATCCATATTGCTGTGGTCTGCAGAGCACCCCTTCCCTCATTTTACCTGTGTCCCAACTGTATATCAGGTGGAATCCCTGTGTTAAGAACAAAACTTGACTGTCATCTCCCCTCCCCCCACCTTTAAAAAAATAAGCAGTATTTATTTTATTGATTTTTAGGAGGTACCAGGGATTGAACACAAGACCTTGTACATGGGAAGCAGGCACTCAACCCCTGAGTTACATCCACTCCCCTCATCTTCCCCCTTTATTTCCCTCTCTGCTGAAGAAAATCAGTCCTGCGTGATTTTTAGCATGATACTTTGGGGCTGATCCAGTTTTGAGTGGAAATGGTGAACTGCATCAAAAGTTCCAGTTAATTTTCCTGCATTTGGACTATAAGTATCATAAAATGAGATTTTTAGGGAAAATGTCATTTTCCTGATTTCCTTTAGTTCTTGGTCCATGATTTTCTTTAGCTCTTTGAGCATATTTAGGACCATTTATTTAAAATCTTTGTCTGGAGTGCCCCATGTCTGGTCCTTCTTGTTGATGGTTTCTAATGCTTTAATCTTCTCCTTTGCTTGGGCCACCTCTTCATGTTTCTTTGTATATTTTGTAGTCTTTTATTGAATCCTGGCCATTTTGATATTTTAATGTTTATTGCTGGAATTTAGAGTCTGAGGCATCTGTTCCTTAAGCTTGAAAAGAAGGAAAATAAGAAAATATCTTTCTCTGACTTTACAAATTAATCTGTGAGAGTGTTCTCCTTCAGGGCCTAGCCATACCATGAGTTTAGAGAACAGCGTCAAGCCAAAGCATAAGGACCTTTGTGGTTCTTTTTGCACATGCATCTTGACTGCTAAACAATTCCTCATGGTCCTCGGCACCGTGAGGGAAAAGAACCTATAGAAGAACTGATGTTTTTGGAGTTGATGAGGTTGAAAGCTGCTGGTTCTTGTCCCAGATTTAAAGTTTCTTACTAGTGTTTAACACACTGTTTGACACAGATCTGCATGGTGCTTAGAAATAGAAATGATGAAGATGTATCCCTCCTGGTAAGACAATAATAAGTGAATGACTTAAAACTAAGAATGCTAAATGACTCCTGGTAAATGAACTTAAATGCCTTGTTTGTTTGCTTTCTTAATAAAACTTTCAAAGGAAGAGTATAGCTGTAGCTGACTTGAATGTAATATGTCTAAGCAAAATATTGTGGTAAATAATAATTAGCAATCTAAAAATTGTGGAATCTAGATACACTTTGGAAACATAAATTGGATTTTTTTCTTACATATCTACCTCCTATTATAGAAAAAAAGCAAGTGCCTTACAAAATGTCGAGAAAACACAGCTAAGGAAAAAGAAGCTGTTAAGGTCTGCTCTTTGTTTTGGCCAGTGACAGAATTTTGGGATTTTGTCTGTTGTTGTAAATCTTTTTTTTTTTTTTTTTAATTTTATTGAAACATATTCATAAACCATACAATTCATCTAAAGTGTATAGTCACTGGCTTTTGATAAAATCACAGAGTGGTTCTTTCTTCACTTCAGTCAATGTTAGAGCATTTTCAGTGCTACACACACACACACGCACACACACACAAAGAAAACCAACCATAAAGACAAAAAACCCTACCCCTTAATAGTGATCTCTCTATCTTGCTATCTTGCTAATGTATTTCCATTTCTATAATTTATTTGTATTTACATTTTGTATAGATGGAGTCAAACAATATGTGGTACTTTTTGTCTAGTTTCTTTCACTTAGCATACTTCCTTTTTTTTAAACCGTTATTGGAAGGTTATTAATATATTACTAGACATTACTGTCCATAGTTTGCCTTGGTTGTATTTTTCCCCAAACATCATTCTGATACTAGCATCTTGTAACATTAGCATACACTTGTTCTGTTTTAGAGGAAAATGTTCTTATATATCCACTATTAACCATACTCATTTTTTACAAGAGGGTATAGCTATGCTATACTTTTCTTGTTTTTAAAAAATAT
This sequence comes from Dasypus novemcinctus, assembly GCF_030445035.2. Taxonomy (NCBI): domain Eukaryota; kingdom Metazoa; phylum Chordata; class Mammalia; order Cingulata; family Dasypodidae; genus Dasypus; species Dasypus novemcinctus. The sequence continues at coordinate 10,263,464 of NC_080698.1, read as the reverse complement.
GTGAAAACCGTGTAAAATAAACATTTCTCGGGAGAAGTGCAGTGAGTTATGCACTGTTTTTCTTTCTCAGATCCTGAAAGTCAGACCTTGAAAGAACACTTACTTGACGAACTGGACTATGTGCTGGTCCCAACTGAGGCCTGGAATAAGTTGCTAAACTGGTATGGCTGTGTAGAAGGCCAGCAGCCCATCGTCAGAAAAGTGAGTGCATGAATTGTCCCACCTGCTGGTCAGTATTGCAAGTGCTCCCTGGGGACACCGACTGGTATTGATTTCCTGGGGAACTGAACAGACCTAAGTGGCTAGCTGGAAGTATTTGAGGCCTTGTTTCTGGCTTTCTTTAGGGAATTGTGGCTGTGAGTGGTGGTGAATAAGAACCACTCACCCACAGTGATACAGTGAGTGGCTTCCAAACATCACGGTTGCCCAGTGGCGTGAGATGTGTCCAGCAGTGCCATGATAGCACTTTCTGGAAGTTTCTATGAGAGAAAATCCACTTGGAGAATATGGACATACAGTAATGTACTGTTTCTTGTTTGTCTTAAAACCTTCTTGATACTATTTTTTTGCCTGTGCTTAAGAGTCTTTGGCCACCATACTGCTGAGTAACTCAGAAGGCAGGCATTTAGAGCCCAGAGAAGATTAGCCTCTTGGGGGCAGACAGGCCCTGAGACAGAAATCCAGATTGTTAAACCCCTAGCGGTCAGGATGCGTGAGGAGACCACTGTCCTGACTCGCACAGTTGTTTGCTAGTCCTATGAGAGGGGAATTCTCAGGAGCACGTATACCTGCTCATGTTTAGGTGTTAGGTATGCTCCTCATTTTGCCGGGTATGTTGTAGTCCTTGGCAGAGTAGAAAAGAGCTGCATTCCTGTCACCATACTTCTAAGAGTTGCTGTTCGAGGCCAGAGCTACGTTTTTGTCCAGACTGAAACCTAGAATCCTGAGAGGGATTAGAGATCAAAAGGTTAGGGGTATGCCTGCGTCTTGCACGCGTCCCCTTAGTGCCCTTGGTCGTGGCAAGCACTCTGTCAAGGGCTTTACCTGGTTCCTAATTTGGCAAACCCTCTGAGTTAGGCATTAATGATCCTCGCTTAGAGGTGAACATTGACTTCTGGATTATGCAGTGTCTGATGCTCGCTCTGGCTTTATGAACTCATATTCCTCTTTTTTTTCTGGTAACTATTTTTCGATTAGTTAATTAGTTTTTTTGTTTTGTTTTATTTTTTTGTTTTTTTAAGGTATCAGGGCCAGGAATTGAACCCGGGACCACATATGCAGGAAACTGGCACTCAACCATTGAGCCACATTGGCTCCCCTGAGTTGTTTTTTTCATTTGTTTGCTTGTTGTTTTGTTTTGTTTTTTTGGGTTATGCTTGTTTATTGGGGCTGGACCCAGGCGGTGCCTATAAGAAGGTGTTGAGCCTCTTTTGGTGGTGAAGCACGGCTTGTGCTGGTGCCGCAGGACGCAGTGGGGCAGCGGGCATTTGATCTTGGAGTCATGGAACTGCTTGATGGCCAGCTGGCAGCACTTGCTGGCTGCGATCTCCTCCACCTTCATGACCTGGATGGAGTGGGCACCCATGCGGTGCCAGACCCCCATGTTAGAGTTTGCGGGGAGAGAAGTGCAGTCAGCACCCCCCACGTTGTGCAGTGCCCCCAGGGGGTGTAGAACCTCCACATTCACTCTGAGGGACATGGCACAGCCCCCCAAAGGTGACGAGATTGACTTGCTGTCCTCACCGCTGTTTGAGCCACTGTTAATAGAAACTGCAGTGCTTGGGTTTGGGTGCGAGTGTTTGTTTATTGTTTTGTTTTTAGGAGGCACTGGGGACCGAACCCGGTACCTCCCATGTGGGAAGCAGGTGCTCAACTACTTGAGCCACATCCACTCCCTTAATTAGTTTTTGAACTTCAGGTAATGACATCTGGTGGCTGCCCCAGTGCCAAGTTATCGAAATGAAAAGTAATTCTATATAATCATGTATTTTAAGGGGAAAGAGCAATTAATCAGACTTGACTTTGGCCGAGTCTGAGACAATCCCTTTCTGTTCAAAGCTGACTTCCCAGGGCCTTCCTGGATGCCTTGGTGTGGCTGGCCTCCTTCAAAACCAGAGGGCTTGGCCTTCTCTCTGATTCCCTCAGGGGAGAGGGTGTTCTTGGTTGATCCTAATGAGTGGAAAAGACTTTGACATTTTAAATTCCTAGGACAGACATCAGTGGCCTTTAAAATGTGTAGTTCTGATCCCCTGATCCCTTAAGGAAACTGACAGTCATGTGGTTTCTGCCGTTCACCACTGATGTGACGTGCTGCTTCCAAGACTGTCCTGGTGTGGAACCACTGCTCCTTCACCCATGCCTCTTTTTTTTTTTTTTTTTTTTTTTGAGGTACCAGGGGCTGGGGATTGAACCTGGCTCCCCTGAATTGTTTTTTTTTCATTTGTTTTGCTTGTTGTTTATTTGGTTTTTTTTCTAGGAGGTACCGGGAACTGAACCCAGGTCCTCCCATGTGGGAAGCTTGTGCTTAGGGGCATGCAACTGCTTGAGCCACATCCGTTCTCCACCCATGCCTCTTGTCTGCAGGTTGTGGAGCATGGCCTGTTTGTTAAGCACTGCAAAGTGGAGGTGTATTTGCTGGAACTGAAGCTCTGTGAGAACAGTGACCCTACCAATGTGCTGAGTTGCCATTTCAGCAAGGCAGACACCATCGGTGAGCTACTGCGCTGTGGTTCCAGGTGGCCGGTGAGAGGGTGTGCGGGAAGCTGGGGCAACCTCTTCACACGCATCACCCAGATGATCTTGGACTGTGGTTCTCAGTCCTGACCTAGGAACCTGCCTTCCAGGGAAATCTGGTGGGAAGTGAAGCCTGGCAACCATGTTCTTTCAAACACATGGTGTGGTCCCTGCCCATTTGATGTATGATACTAAATATTAAATAGAAGAAATGTAGATTCAGAGAGTTTAAAGTAACTTAGCATCTCAGCGAAAAAGTGGCACAGCTGGTATTTGAAATCAGATCTGTCTTAACTCTAAAGTTAAGTTTTCTCACTTTCCCATGTTGCTTCCATGGGACCCACATCATCAGAGAAAGGGAAACATAGGTAATGTTTCTAGATGTGTGAGTACACAAGGATGCCTGTGGAAGATGACTGGCCTTAGGAGTCATTCAGGGGCTGAATTCAGTCAGAACTTGTGATGCAGAGTACCCAGCGAACGTCTGAGAAAGAATGATGTGCGTTGGCCCACCATGGCTGCCAGCAAGTTCTGAGTGGTGTTTCTGCCCATCCCCAGCAACCATTGAGAAGGAGATGCGGAAGCTGTTCAACATCCCTGCGGAGAGGGAGACACGACTCTGGAACAAATACATGAGCAATACTTATGAGCAGTTGAACAAGCTGGACAACACTGTTCAGGATGCTGGGCTGTACCAGGGTCAGGTAGGAGGGCCCAGGCCATGCCCAGCAGGCAGCTCTGCCCAAGGGTGGGTGGCCAGGTGCTTTGTGGTTCTAAACACAGCAGGGGTGAGGCAGCTTGCTTGCCTTTTCCTTATTTGGTTTCCCCTTTCACCCAGGTGCTAGTAATTGAGCCCCAAAATGAAGATGGCACATGGCCCAGACAGACTCTGCAGCCAAAGTAAGTCAACTTCTCTCTCATATGGCTGAGCTCATGGATATAAGACATTCTTTTCCGAGGGAGTTTCCTGTGCTATGAAAAACCGATGTGAATCAGCTAAAAAACACATTTAGCTTCACACCTAGAGTTCATAATTCTGGATGAAGGCCCTAACCTTTGGTTTGCAGGATACTGCTGGGCAGTTGTCTAAGGGTCAGTGAGCCTCCCCTTGTTAAAAATGAGAGAAGAAGGAACAGAAGGAACTGGCATTTGGGAATGTTGCTCTGCCAAGGGGAAGCTTTGTATTTGTATTAGAGTTAAAGGCTGAGATGGAAAAGAAGAGGGGCTCAGGCATGGGGTCTCACATGATTGGCAGTAGCAGTGTGATCCCATCCCACTCATTACCCAACATCCATTGTTCCCCTTGGAGCTTGCTGGGGAATGAATTCTCTTACAAAGAAGGATAGTAAAAGACTGCTCATGATCTCCAGGCATGCCTACCTCAGGAGATGTTCAAGTGGTGTATGGAATTGTGCATGATGTCCTTAGGAGGGAGAGAAAGAAACAATGAATTTTTCTGTGAATGAATTGTGTCTGTGTTCCAGTCTTCTTTGCATAATGTTGGACTCTGTTCTCCTCCCTCAGTCAGGCCTTTGATAGAGACTGTTACAAAGTAATGTGCTTACAGCCTTTTTGAGAACCATAGTTCTTTTGAGAGCTTTCTGTTGAGAAACATGCAAAATGACACAAAACATTTTGTGTACAATTTCAGAAGTTTCACAGACCTCTGTGAAGCCCAGTCACGGACTCTAGGTTAAGAACCCTTGCTTGCACGTTCCTGGCAAGATGACAGAATACTTGTGGTGGGCAGAATAATGGCCTCCCTAAAGATGTCCACATCCTCACCTTGGAAGCTGTGAATGTACCTTACGTGGCAAAGGGAATTTGCAGGTGTGAATAATTTAAGGATCTTGAGATGGGGTGATTTTCCTGAATTATTCAGGTAGGCCCAATGTAATCAAGAGGGTCCTTGCGAAAGAGGCAGGAGAAACAAACAGAGGAGCTGTGAGGGTGGAAACAGTGGTGCAGTGTGAGAAAGACTCAGCCAGGAGTGAGCCAGGATGCGGATGGTCTCTAGAAACCCCTGAAGTGTCCACAGAGGAACACAGCCCTGCGTAGACCTTGATTTTAGCCCAGTGAGAATCGTTTTGGACTTCCGACTTCCAGCATTGTAAGATGATTTTGTGTTGCTTTTAAGTCACTAAGTTTGTGTCAGTAGCAGTAGGAAACAGACTTAAATGTCATTAGAGAATTTTCCAAATAGGCCTCCTCTTTGAACATTTCTTGGAAGAAGCAGTCTAACAAGTAGATGAATCCAGGTGGAATGCAGTAAGATCCATGGGGTGTCAGGAGAGGGAGAGCACACAGTTAGAGAAGTGCTCTGTTGACCAGAAAAGTAAGGACCTCATGACTTTAAAGTAGGCAGTGATTTATTGCACAGGGCACAGCACTGCTAACCGTAGAGGAAGAAATAGATCGAGTGGATGACTGGTAAATTAGAAACTTCTTTTGCATCAAAGAGTGAAAGGCAAGTCATAGGGTGGGGTAGATGTTTATAAACATATATCTGATATATGACTTGTATCCAGAATTTCAAAGAAACTCCTAAAGGTCAGGAAGAAAAAGTAAGACAACCCCCAGTAGAAGATGGGGCATAAGACTTGAGCAGACACTTCACAGAAGAGAATACTGAGGTGCTTGCAACATATGGAAAGGTACTTAACTTAAGCAGGAATCTGAAAACTGCAAATTAAAGCCATGAGGTATAGCTTCCACGCACCCACTAGAATGGCTGAATGAAGAGGACAGACAACAAAAAGTGTTGTTGAGGATGTGGAGCAACCAGAATTGTTACATCCTGCTGAGTGGGTGTGGGGGTGGGGTGTTATAAACTGATAACAGCTATTTTATACACAATATAAACTATCTCAGCCACTGCTAAACAAATCATTCAGTGAGATTAGTCATATTCACAATATTGTAGTATCCTCACTCATTACCATCTTCCATTATTAAAACTTCTCTCATCTTCCCAAACAGAAACTGCATTAACTACCCCCTACCCCTGGCACCCTGAACTCTCAATTCTGTCTTTCTGAGCTTAGATATTCTCCAGTATTTTCATTCTAGTTACCATGGAGCTTAAATTTAATATCCTAAATCTGTAACAATCTCATTTGCTTTGGTAGCAACTTAATGTCTGTAGTATACACAAAACTGTGTTTCTAGAGCCCTTCGTCTCCCCCTCACCTTTATGTAATTCTTGTCACAGATGACATGTTTCTACATTGAGTCCAAACCACTGATTTATCATTATGTTTTATTCATTTGCCTCTTTGATCTTATAAGGAGTAAAAAGTGGAGTTGCAGACCAAAAATAACTTTTTGTTATTGTGGTCTTCAGCTCTGTCGGGTTCCTTTTCCTAATTCCCAAGATGTTTTTGCCAGTTCTTGCTAGTTGATTAAAGCCTCCAAGAGAGCACAGAGCCCTGAAACTTCTCATTCCACCATCTTGATTGGGTGTCCTGGTAGCTGTTTTAGATTTGGTAACAAGTGCTAATTGGAATTACACGCACATTCTTTAACAATCCCTCTCCTTGGCATGCACCTGAAATCACTACATGCCTATGTTCATTTGAAGACATGCTCAAGGATGTTTATGGCAGCTTGTCTCATTATACTCACAAACTTGAGCTAACCCAAATGTCCACCAACAGTACTAGAATAGGTAGATATATTGTATGAAAATAAAAAATAAGAAAAAAAGAGAAGAAAGTAAAAAAAAAATTTTTTTATCATTGTATGTACACAGTTATATTCTATATAGCAACAGAGAACTTTGATGAGTCTCATTAGCAATGTTGAATGAGAAACTAGACAGAATGGGACATACTCTGATTTCACTGATATAAAGCTCAGTATCAGGCAAGACTAATTAATGGGGTTCAGAGTCAAGGTACTGGTTAGCTTTGGGAGTGATGGGAGGTACGGGGAGGATATCCGGGATTCTGGGGTGGCTGTTTTTTCTTTTTTCTTTTTCTTTTTTTTTAAAGATTTATTTATTTATTTATTTCTCTCCCTTCCCCCCCCCACCCCGGTTGTCTGTTCTTTGTGTCTATTTGCTGCGTCTTCTTTGTCCAGTTCTGTTGTTGTCAGTGGCACGGGAATCTGTGTTTCTTTTTGTTGCGTCATCTTGCTGTGTCAGCTCTCCATGTGGGCGGCGCCATTCCTGGGCAGGCTGCACTTCCTTTCGCGCTGGGCAGCTCTCCTTATGGGGTGCACTTCTTGCACATGGGACTCCCCTACGCGGGGACACCCCTGCGTGGCACGTGAGCCAGCTGCACACGGGTCAAGGAGGCCCACGTGAGCCAGCTGCACACGGGTCAAGGAGACCCGGGGTTTGAACCGTGGACCTCCCATGTGGTAGACGGACGCCCTAACCACTGGGCCAAGTCCACGTCCCTGTTTTTTCTTGATCTGGGTAATTGTTACTTGGATCTATTAACTTTGTGAAAATTCCTGGAGCAGTAGGCACACAATTTATGTACTTTTAATGTAAAACTTCAAAAAGAAGTTTACTAATGATAACTAATGGCAAGGTTTAAGAAAGCAGCCTGTATTCACAGCAATCCAATAATAAGTTTGTTTTGGGTAATCCCAGCTTGACGGACAGGGAAGGTGGTAAAGAATAGAGAGATGAAAATGTCCTGAAGTACTGCTCTTGGGGGGAGACATAGATATTTATAAGTTTAATTGATGGGGAAAAATAAAAATAGTAATACAGCCTAATGAGCTAATGGAATAATTCCAGACATATAAAAATAGAATTTAAAACTTTGAAATATGCTGTGTCAATGAGGAGAGGGTTGGTGGCAAGTGAGTACTACCTGAAAATTAGTGTGCTAAACAAAATATATGCTTATATCTTTCTGAAAAAGAATTTCTGCAGTACCCAGTCCTGTGCTGGCCTAGCACATCCCTGGCATTATTAGAAACACTGCTGTCCTGACTGGTTGGTCTATTTCGTGACTTCCATTTGTGGTCACACCATGGTCGGGATGGCTGCTGGGGCTGCAGCGATTACAACTGCATTCCAGAAGCTAGAAAGAAGTGGGAAGAAGGATATGCCCCTTCTTTTTAAGGAAATTTCCCAGGAATCACACATGAAATCTCCCTTTATGTCTTTTTTTGCCAATTATGTGACTCCCCCAGGCTTCAAAGGAGTCTGGAAAATGCCTTTTATAAGTAAGGTTGCAGTGTCTCCGGCTAAAAATTGGGGACTTTAAAGTAAGGAATAATGGGAGAATAGATGTTGGGAGGCAACTAGCAAACTGGCCACAGCCAGTTTGAGTAAAAGGAAATTCAACTGACAACCAGAAAGAACACAAGATACAAGGAAAAGGTAGGATAACTGGAAAGCATGAACTAAGTCTGGCTATAACTAATTAGAATAATTAGATGATGTTAAGCTCTAATGAAAAGACATCAATTCTCAAATCAGTTAATTTTAAGAAAACAACAAAAAGTCACAGCCCTGTTCAGTATTAGGTTGTCTACAAAAGAAGACACAGAGGTTGAAACATTTTTCTGAGGCACTAGTAGAGTCATTTTTACATATTACCGGGTGGGAGAACAGCATAATAAAATCGTTTCCATGGATGGATTCCTGTGTTTACACTTTTTATTGGTGAGGGCCACCTTGTATATTCCTGAGCATTATCAGATTTTTTTTTTTTTTTTGAGGTACCAGGGCCAGGGATAGAACCCCAGACCTCGTATGTGGGAAGCCTGAGCTCAACCATCAAGCCACCCCTTGGCTCTCCTGCGTTGGTTCCCTTGTTTGTTTGCTTTTTTGTTTTTAGGCAGGCACCAGAGACCGAATCTGGGACCTCCCATGTGGGAAGCAGGCGTTCAACCGCTTGAGCCTATCCACTCCTTTTTTTTGTGGATAGTTTGAGCCTTTGTGCTTATTCTTTTACTTCACTCACGTGAGGTCTGCCTCACAGCCTTAGTCAGCTCTGAGATGTGTTCGCCTTTCAAGGCTGCCTCCCAGAGTTGGAAGAGGGGCAGTGTTCCCCCAAGTGAATAATCCCCCATCTCACACATGTGAGGGTCAACTGTGTCATTGTGGAGAGGCCACAACTAAGGATCTTGTGAAGGCTAGGCCATAGTTTGTTTGTATCTCAATAATAATGCCAGTGGCAGGACCCTGGATACCTGTCAGTCTTGAAGGGTGGGCTGAGCTGCAGAGCAGTGTTCAGCCTAGAGAACATCTGAGTAGCAAGCAGAGAGTGTATCGTCTGAGCTAACCCGTCCTGGCAGTGTCAGCTCAACGATGCTGTTGGAACATGGAAGGAAGGCTTGGGCACTCTCTGGTTTGTCATGGGTGTCATATGATTCAACCATGGGTTCAGAAGCATGTTTGACTTGTCATTGATGGTGACCTGATGTGCCTAGGGACCAGGAAATACTACAGTACAAAGGTGGTGGGCATCCAGAGGCTTGACCCAGAGTGTCTTTTAGGAACATAAGGATCCAACTTATTTGGAGGTATGGCCGCTGCTCTCAGGGTGTTTGCAGCCTGAGACCCAGGCATAGTTCACAGTGAGGTTTTTGTTCATTTAATGGGTACACCTGAGATCCGGGCATTTGCGACCAGTGCCTGCAGTGGTCCAGGATGTGTTCTGAAGCTCTCTAAGGTCTGGTGACAAGCTCCTGTGCCCAGTGCCTAAGTGTGTCTTGGATAAGAATCATCTCTGCACAGAGTTCTTGCCTTTATTTGTCTTGTCTTTCAAGGGTGGAGTTTTTTAAAATGTTGTATTTTAATTTTCAAACATAAAAAAAATCTCATGCACTTATCATTTGGGTTTTTCTTTTTAGGGGTTATCAGGGGTTGAACCTGGGACCTTGTATATATAAAGCAGGCACAAAGCCACTGAGCTACACCCATTCTATTGCTTTTTATTTTATTTTTAAAGATACTTAGATTATACAAATGTCACATAAAAAATATAGGGGATTCTCATATCCCCCACTCCCTACACCTCCCACATTTTCCCACATTAACGACATCTTTCATTAGTGAGGTACATTCATTGCAATTGATGAACACATTTTACCACTAAGCATTGATTAAAGCTTACATTGTAGTTTACAGTCTCTCCCACACAATTCTGTAGCATGGCTTTCTTTTTGATTGCATTTACCCTGAGAACAATCAATAGCATTTTCTACAACTTTTTAAACAAAGTTGAATAGAATTTTTCTTTGTCTTCTTTGAACCAATAATGATGTTCTCTCTTTAAAGAATTGACAGGTCTTAGATATGTGTAATGGCTGGTATAGATAATTTGTCCTTTAAGTTTAAGGAAATAAATTATCAATGACCAGTTACTGAAAATGAATCATGTACCAGCATTCAGATTTCACTGTAGCACCTACCTCTGGTCCCGACATGACTGAATCTGCCATCACATATTGGACTGGCTGTGGGTGGTGGGCTTTCTTGCCTGCACAGGAGGTGGGGGAGGTCTGTCTGGCACTAGGTCTGAACTGTGTGGTGGAGGAGCGTACCCTCAGCTCTGGCAGCTCTCACTTCATTCACCTCCCGGTTCTTGGACTCTTTAGCAGTGTAAGGATGAGGCTGTGTGAAGCACATGCTCTTCAGGATTAGGGAAGGTGCATTTTCTTCAAAGAAGACGAGAGGCTTGGGGGGTACCTCTCTCCTTTCCTTCACTGTGACCTCAGTAATGCAGAGAAGAACTCCATTCCTGCTGATACCCACATGGGCCCCTGGACAGTTTCCTAATGTCTGCCCACTGCTGGCATGGGGATCTCTGCTGCTGCATTATTTTGCTTTCTTCTCACAGGGAACCCTGCTTGAGATCAGTTACCATGAGGTTGGGCACTGTTGGGACAGCACATCTTTTTAATCACTTTCTCTCTTGTAAAAATTATCTAGTATTTTAGAAGGGCAATCACAGTTGAACATATTTGGAACAATGTGAAAAGTTACTTCTAAGTATTCTTTTTGTGTGTGCGTGTATTTTATCTTCTATGTATTCTTGTTTAGTTTTGTTTTTGTTTTTAGGAGGTGCCTGGGATTGAACCCAGGACCTCGTACATGGGAAACAGGCACTCAATCACTTGCTCTACATCTACTCCCCTTCTATTTATTCTTATACACATTTTATTTTATTTTTTATTTATTTATTTATTTTTAAAGATTTATTTATTTATTTAATTCCCCCCCTCCCCTGGTTGTCTGTTCTTGGTGTCTATTTGCTGCGTCTTGTTTCTTTGTCCGCTTCTGTTGTCGTCAGCGGCACGGGAAGTGTGGGCGGCGCCATTCCTGGGCAGGCTGCACTTCTTTTCACGCTGGGCGGCTTTCCTCACGGGCGCACTCCTTGCGCGTATACACATTTTATAGTAGAAGACTGATAATAAATTTATAGCCATTTTAAAACTTGGCAATTAGCCCTTGAATTATTCATCTGAAGGTCAGAATAAATCTAAAATAAGTTACTATGAAAACTGTTGAAACATGAATTTGAAACAAAAGATTATATTAATATAGTCTTTATTTGCATTTGTTGAGTTTGAGGAAATAAAAACAATTCCCTCAAATGGCATACTGAAACCAAATTTCCATTTTCTTGTTCTAATGTCCTTATGGCCAGATAACTTAATTTAGATCAAACATTTTTGAGAAAATTCATTCCTTATTGCCATTTTTCAGTATCTTTCATGGGTAACTTAAAATTAGGAGAAACTTACGATATATAAATCAAACCAAAATGCCCTGAAGCACTTGTGGTTTATCATTCTGAAGGGTTCAGTATATGACCGTGTGAACCCATGAGACAAGGAGGGCAATTAATTTCTTGACTCCTAAATGAAAGTTATCTTGAAAGTAGCAAGAAAACAGGCTTTTGCTATTTATTTTAAGTGACTGAAAGCAGAGAACGTTTATTTCTTCAGAAGAGAAATAAAGCATTAAATAGGGCTTGCTCTTTGCAAAAATTCAGTAGTGGTGTTTCTGCTTTTTTCTCCCAGATCAAGTACTGCACCTAACAGAAATTTTACTACCTCTCCAAAATCATCAGCAAGTCCTTATTCCTCAGTGTCTGCCTTTCCCATTGCAAATGGTGATAGCACTAACACCTCTGGGATGCACAGTTCCGGTGTCAGCAGGGGGTAAGAGCAGGCCTTTTTGCTTTGCTTTGCTTTGCTTTGCTTTCCTCTCCTCTGAGTCTCCCAGGCTATCTAGTCAGCTTATCTGCTGCTACACTAAGCATAGTGGGCTTGGAGTCCCCCATGGGAACACACTGCGTATAGTTTCTCACTCCATTTCATACCCACAGTAAGTTGTGCTTCCTATTTCTGACTACACGGCTTGTCCTCCTGGGAGCTGGTGTTTTCTCCATAGTTGCTTAAGACTCGTGGTCTTGAGGGTGACTGCGTTTGTTTGTGAAGGGACAGGCTGGCCACACGGCAGAATAGCTATGAGAAACAGTTCTCAGTTGTGTGGGAGTCCTGCCTGTGTCCCCTCTGGATGGCCATGAGAGCACCTGAGAACGGTGAAGTGATAGAGTGTTCATGAACACAGGTCCAGTCGAGGCTGGTGGGTGGTAGCATGTGTAAGCTCTTGGTGGCGCTAACCAAAATGTTCTTCCCTACAGTCATCTGGCAGTCAGCCTTCTGGAAGGATACAAATTTAACATCTGACAAAGCCTGAGAGAGGAAAATTCAAGTAGCATTTCTCCCTTTAAGGGTATGCTTACCACCTGCTACCACATAGTCCAGGGTGGAATATGGGGATAGAGAGAACTTGGGTCATGGTGTTACAACCAGACAGGAGTTCTGGAGGGCCCAGAGGAGCCCCAAAAAGCATCCTGAGGACATGAGTGCAGTACTCACTTTTATTGCTGATGTGGGTTATGTTTTCCAGCAGGTCTGGCTTTTCTTCATATAATTGTCACGAGTCCCCATCATCTCACATACAGCCTGGGCTCTGTGGACTTGGAAACCTGGGGAACACCTGCTTCATGAACTCCGCTTTGCAGGTAGGGGGAAGTTGTCATCTGAATAGCTGTATCTATCATGGTACTTTGAGGCCCAGAAGAGAGTGGCTTGCTAAGGTGCTGGATGGCTCCTCTCCTGGGGTCCCTATATACCCATGTCTGGTTGTTAGTGCCAGGGTACCTCCCATTCGTTGGTAGAGAATGGCTTCATCAGTATTTGTGGCCCTGAAGTATCTTAAATAATTGTAGGTTTGGTTTTGCAGTATATTGCAAGTTTTGTTGACCACTAGGGTTTGATCTCCCCAGAAAGTATGCCTGGTTGGTTTTACAAAACCTGACAAGTTGAAAAAAGAGAAATTACAGACTACTGTATCATAGTATTGTGGACACTAATAAAACTAAAGAAAACGTTAGCAAATCAAATTTAGCAATATCAAAAAATAGTAATACAAGACCTAGTTTGTTTTGTGCCAGGAGAGCAAGTTTGGTTTAACACTTGAAAAATCAGTCATTTAACAGGTAACAGAATGAAAAGAAAATCACATTATCATCTCAATAGATGGAGAAAAGCATTTTATAAAATTCACTTTTAAATTTGAAAAATAAAATCAGTATAACATATGTACAACAGTATTATTTTTTGCATCTGTCTTAATTGTGTTGATCTCTCCCCCCCCCAGTGTTTTGGCTCTAGTATAAAACATTTTGCCTTCAGCTTACTTATATTTGTCTTCTTGTGAAACACTGAAACGTCCCAGTCACTTCCACTGAAAAAAATTATTTAATTATTTCCGGTGTGCCAGGCATTTGGAGTCCACAGGTATTGCCCTCAGGAATTTAGTTTGAGATAAAGTCTTAGGAGCACGGTTTCTTAAAGACCATGTCCCTGGAAGGTTAGCTGCAAGACGGCCCGCTAGCTTCGGCTCCAGAACAAGCCTTCTCCCCCTGGTTGGGAGGTGCTGCACCTTACTCTTCCAGAAAATCTGAGTACTTCACTTTGTTGGGTTGTCCCTCAGTAGCCCTTGAGAGAGCTTGGTCTATCTCGTATCTCTCTAGAAGGGGTTAGAGCTCAGCTTTCGTTCTGTTTCAGTGCCTTAGCAACACCGCACCACTGACCGACTACTTCCTCAAAGATGAGTATGAGGCTGAGATCAACCGAGACAACCCTCTGGGGATGAAAGGGGAAATTGCAGAGGCCTACGCAGAGCTCATTAAGCAGATGTGGTCTGGAAGGGATGCTTATGTGGCACCTCGCTTGTTCAAAGTAGGTTCGGATATATACTTCCTTTCTCCTGTTGGGGGAGGCTGGGTTAATGTTGTGATGAGGCATTCCTTTACATGTATTCTGAGATTAAGATGTGCTCTGATGCTAAAAGCAGCACAGGGATAGACCCTTGGTTTCAGTCTTTCAGTCCTTTCTTTCAGTACACACACTTACATGTCCTCAGCCCCCACCTCTGGACTAGGAATTCTCCCCGAGGCATTTGTAAGCAGATTGCTTAGAATGCTGTTCTATGGTTATAGTCTTCAGTGGTCAGTGTCCTAAGCCAAACCATGAGAATTCCACTTAGTGTGCCATAGCATCTGAAGCCTGGGAATGATACTCCCAGGTGGTCTGAACTTGGGCCCTAAATTGCCTGTGGTTGTAGTTGGGCCTCCCTCAGTCAGGAATTGGGTTGTCATTCTTGGAAGGTGGTGAGGGGCAGTTCTCACTCCAGTCCTCTTTGCTGGAAAGTTGTTCTTGTTTTTGTTTTTATTTTGTTTTTGAGGTACTGGGGGCCAGGGAATGAACTCGGGACCTTGTATGTGGGAAGGTGGCACTCAACCACTGAGCTCCATGGGCTCCCCTGAATTTTTTTTTATTTTATTATTTTATTTATTTTTATTTTTAAATTTTATTTTCATTAGGAAGCTACCATGTGGGAAGCAGGCACTCAACCACTTGAGCCACATCTGCTCCCCCTTAGCTGTAAGGATTTAGGGAGGGGATGGGTGGGCTGCAGTGGGCACTTGGAGCAACTTGAGCTTTTCATTACCGTAAAGGTTTTTTTCCCAGCTGTGGGGAAGTGCCTGGTCCCATATGCTGAAATCTGAGAGATCCTGTTTAGCCTGCCCATTGGAGTTCAAGGAGCCTTCACAGAGCATGTGGTGGAAAAGAAATGCTTATTTCTGATTCAAAGAGGAAAAAATTTAAAAGTAAAATAGCACTTGTTATAAAATGTAATATTAGACAAGATGTTAATTTAGGTGACTTTATTTGAGCAGTTAACGATTAAAAAATCAGGGCAGCATCAAAAGCACATGCAGAAAGGATCTCCCACAAGGCAAAGAAGAGAGGAAGTTACATAGGGTGAATGTAGAAACTTAAAGTAAAAATACTTGATTGGTTACTGTAAAATTCCTTTTTTGTTTTAGGAGTTTGGTGACCCTGCAGTTAAGTGTGACATCTGTGTGGACGTAGGGCTTCACTCCAGTCTGTTCTTATACAATCTGTTCACCTCTGATTGTTACATTTTCACACCTTAGTTCAATGAGGAAATTAAAATCTCAGGTAGTTTATTTAAATTGAAAACTTAATTCTCTTTATCCCCTTAGTCACATTAATCCCTGGGAAATACCTGTAATTTAGTATTCACATACTAAGTCATAAAGAGGCTAGATTGGGTGAAGACATGCCAGGCTTAAGTGAGTATAAGTAATCAATTGGCAGGCAGGCTTTAGGGATGTCGGGGTGGTGTGGAGCTTTCTCAGATATGGACCTGTTTCATATCTGCACTGTCCAGAAGGCTAGCCACTAACCATATCTGACTACTGAGCTCTTGAAATGTGGTTAATGTGCCCAAGGAACTGAATTTTTAATTGATTTTCATGTTTATTAAATTTAAATAGCCACATGTGGTTTGGACAACACAGATGAGGAGTAGTGGTTCTCAAACTTTAGGATGCATCAGAATCCGTTAGAAGACTTATTAAAACGTACACTGCTAGACTCATCCCCAGAGTTTCTGACTGAGTAGGTCTGGAATGGGGCCTGAGAAAATTGATTTCTTGCAAGTTCCCAGGTGACGTTGATGCTGCTGGTCAGGAGACCACACTCTGACGGCCACTTGTGTAGAGCACTATAAGGAACATACTTACTTAGGGACATGAGGGGTGTTCATGTGCTGGCTGATGCACATCGTTCCTAAAGTTCTTAGGGAGACTTTGAACCAACTTAGGGAAGTTGGAGAGGGATTCATGTCTCGACTTTTTGTGTCTACTTAGGGTACCAGCCTGTTCCCCCTCTTCCTTTTGCATGGGATGGTTCTGATTTTCTTTTCTGAGCCTTCTTATGGGAACCACCAGGCTCCTTTAGGACCTTCAAGAGTTACACGGGCTACCTGACTAGGTGTTACTGTGCCTCGCTTTCCCAGCTGATTCTGCAAAGATTTTTTTTAAAGATTTATTTTATTTATTTCTTCCCACCCTCTCGATGTTTTCACTTGCTGTATGCTGTGTCTTTAGGAGGCACTGGAAACTGAATCCAGGACCTTTGATGTGGGAGGGAGGCGCCTAATCATTTGAGCTGTCTCTGTTCTCTGCTTTGCTGCATCTCTCATTATGTTTTTTTCTTGTGTTTCTTGTTGTGCATCATCTTGTTGCATCAGATTGCCACTACTGTCATGTCAGCTTGCTGTCTTGCTTGTTTTTCTTTAGGAAGCACTGGGAACTCCCACTTTGCTGTGTCTCTCATTATGTTTTTTCTTCTTGTGTCTCTTGTTGTTTCATCTTGTGTCAGCTTGCTGCACCTGCCTGTCACGCCAGCTCGCTGTCTTCTTTAGGAGGCACCAAGTACCGAACCAGGGACTTTCCATGTGGTAGGCAGGAGCTCAGTGCCTGAGCCACATCTGCTTCTCAAAGATGTTTTTGATAAGTTTCCCATCTGGTTTCTGTCTTCTGATTAGATTGTTTTTATTGTAGACCCAGGTGGGACGCTTTGCCCCTCAATTCTCTGGCTATCAGCAACAGGACTCTCAGGAGCTGTTGGCCTTTCTTCTGGATGGATTGCACGAAGATCTGAACCGAGTGAAAAAGAAGCCCTACCTGGAGCTGAAGGATGCCAACGGGCGGCCAGATGTGGTATGATCTTGAAGATTTCTGAACAGTAATATTTTAAAGAACCTGCTTCCTGTTGAGAATGCAGGAGTGTACTTCTGGTCTTTGAGTGTTGGCTTGAAACAGACTGGCTGGGCAGTTAGATTAGCCATCTGATCTTGTGGTCTCTCATTGTCTCTGGCAGTTGCTGGTGACAGGGATGTGGATTCTGGTAGAGAAATGCATTCCAGGCCAGAAAGGAGCTAACTCTAGCTACTCTTTGCATACTCACTTGGGCTTCTTGAATTAGAGTCAGCTTGTTTAGTATGATTTCATTGGTGAATGAGACTAAGGCACTTGGGAACTATACATGGGATTGTTACTTTTGACTCAATTAAAATCGGCAGATGATTAAAATTATTTGTTATTGATAATATCATTAGGGCTTTTCTCATTCTTGCCTTGATTTTCTGATCTTTGAAAGGGAATTTAGTATTTTAGCTACCCTATCACATAGGAATGATCAGTGCTTTAAAATCGCATTTGAGGGAAATGGATGTGGCTCAAGCAGTTGGGCTGCCATTTACTGTATAGGAGGTCTAGGGTTCGAAGCCCAGGGTCTCCTGGTGAAGGCAAGCTGGCCCGTGTGCCGAGCCGGCCCATGGGGAGTGCTGGCAGGAATGCCGCCCTGTGCAGGAGTGCCAGCCAACGTGGAGAGCTGGCACAGCAATTGACACAAGAGATACAGAGGAGAGACAATAAGAGATGTAGCAGAACAGCTTGCTGAGGAGATGCAAGAGAATGATCACCTCTCTCCCACTCCGGAAGGTTCTAGGATCAGTTCCCAGAGCCGCCTAATGAAAATACAAGTAGACACAGAAAGAACATACAGCAAATGGACCCAGAGAGCAGACAGTGGGGGGAGGGGAGAAATAAATAAACAAATCTTTTTAAAAATAAAATAAAATAGCATTTAGACCTTGATGGAAAAAACATGAGTTAGACAACTTTAAAATGCTGACCTGTAGTCTAGATTAAAACCTCATTGAGTGGACTTACTGATACTCTATTATAAAACTATTGTGATGAGTAATAGAAGAAATTTTAGCATCATGATGGAGAAAGTGGCCACAGTAGTTGCTGAGGGCAGGGAGAGGGTAGAAGAGATGTGATGTGGGGGAATTTTTGGGATTTTGAGTTGTTCTTAATGATATCGCAGGGTCAGATGCTGAAACTTATATATCCTGCCATAACCCACTGAATGTACCAGGGGAGAGTGCGAACTACAGGGTAAACTATTATCTGTGTAGTGCAGCAGTGCCCCAAAATGTGCTCACCGAGTGTGATGAGTGCGCTGCAATGATGAGGGAGGTTGGTGGGGTGGGAGGAGTGGGGTGGGGGGTGGTTGGAACCTCTCATATTTTTTAGTGTAAACATTTTTGTGTGTGATGTATTTATCTTAAAAAAAATACAATTTACATAAATGATGGGGGTAGGAGTGGGTTATGGGAAACTCATGTTTCTTGTTTTTTTATGTTTTTTAATGTAACATTCCTTGTGATCTATTAACTTTAATTTTTAAAAAAATTTAAAACAAAAACCTCACTGAAGTGACTTGGGGTGATCAGAAACCTCATGGGGGCAGCGGACTTGGCCCAGTGGATAGGGCGTCCGTGTACCACATGGGAGGTCCACGGTTCAAACCCCGGGCCTCCTTGACCCGTGTGGAGCTGGCCCATGCGCAGGGCTGATGCGCGTAAGGAGTGCCGTGCCACGCAGGGGTGTCCCCCGTGTAGGGGAGCCCCACATACAAGGAGTGCGCCCTATAAGGAGAGCCGCCCAGCATGAAAGAAAGTTCAGCCTGCCCAAGAATGGCGCCACACACACGGAGAGATGTCACAGCAAGATGATGCAACAAAAAGAGACACAGATTCCCATGCCGCTGACAACAACAGAAGCAGACAAAGAACACACAGCAAATAGACACAGAGAGCAGACGGGGGGGGGCATAAAAGAAAATAAATCTTTAAAAAAAAAAAAAAAAGAAACCTCATGGGTCAGATGTTCTAAGGCATCTGTCTCCCGTCAGAGGATTCACCCCTTGCTTCCCGCAGACCCTGTCAGTACTTG
This sequence comes from Dasypus novemcinctus, assembly GCF_030445035.2. NCBI lineage: Eukaryota > Metazoa > Chordata > Mammalia > Cingulata > Dasypodidae > Dasypus > Dasypus novemcinctus. Next base: position 10,244,565 of record NC_080698.1, on the reverse strand, counting down.
CTAAATGCGGGATTGCACGTAGGGCTGACATATTGCGTGAATGTGATGAAAGGGCTCCCAGGCATGCCTGGCCTTGACCAGGAGACCTGTCTCTGGTTTTGGCTGTGAATCATTCTGGATGGCAGGAGTAAAGGACTGAGGAGTGTTGAGAATGTCCTGTTTATCCCTTCTCCTCTCTTCCAGGTGGTGGCAAAGGAAGCCTGGGAGAACCACAGGTTGAGAAATGATTCTGTGATTGTGGACACTTTCCATGGCCTCTTCAAATCTACTTTGGTTTGCCCAGAATGTGCTAAGGTTTCTGTAACCTTTGATCCATTTTGTTATCTCACTCTCCCACTGCCTTTGAAGAAAGATCGAATTATGGAGGTCTTCTTGGTTCCTGCTGACCCTCGCTGCAGACCTACCCAGGTAACAGGCTCAGCTCCCTCACGGCATCTCTCACTCTGAGCAGTCACCGACCTGGCGAGGGCCTCCTAGCCCGGCATCAGAAGCGCCGTTGGCCAGCTCTGGTGCTTGCCTCAGTATTTGCTCTTGGCCTTGCCAGGCCTTTGTGTAATCTTGCATTGTTCAAGGCCTATCATGAAGGTCCTTTGGGCTTCTCTGTGCCTTTTTATCCCGTGCTCAATTCATGTGACTGACATCACTTGGCTGATCTCTAAGTGGGCCTGGATTCTAAATATCAGGGAGCCAGAAGCAGGAGGTTTTCCTTGGTCAGATTCACCCCTAGTCACTGAGGAGATCCTGGCTAGAATAATAGGCCAGAGGAGAGATGTGAGCAGCAGGTCTTAGCGTCCTGCCCTGCTCATGGCTCACTGCATGACTGTGTTGCCCAAGTTTCTTGCTTTTAGTTTGTTCATTTTTAAAGGTGTCGTGTAGGACAGGATGGCAGTTTGAAGTTGCCCATCTCTCCCTTGCAGTACCGTGTGACTGTGCCACTGATGGGAGCTGTGTCTGATCTGTGCGAGGCGCTCTCCAGGCTGTCTGGCATTGCTGCAGAAAACGTAAGATAGGGTGGTCTGGGGTGGTCTGTGGCACTCAGTGGCACTCAGCTTGTTGGGGATGCTTCATAGTCCTTTGGAATTGACTTTGAACCTTGTAACAATGTGTTTTTTTTCCACAAAGACTTATTTTATTTATTTATTCCCTACCCCCTCTTCCCATTGTTTGTGCTCACTGTCTACTCTGTGTCCAATTACTGTGTGCTCTCTTTGTCTGCTCATCTTCTCTTTAAGCAGCACTGGGAACTTAACCTGGGACCTCCCATGTGGGAGAGAGACACTCAGTTGCTTGAGCCACCTCACCTCCCTGCTTTGTTGTGTCTCTGATTGTCTTTCCTCTTTGTGTCTCCGTGTTGCATCAGCTCACCACACCTGCCTGTTGTGCCAGCTCACTCTTATTTGTCTTCTCCAGGGGGCACTGGGAACTGAACCTGGGACCTCCTGTGTGGTAGGCGGGAGCGCAATCATTTGAGCCACATCTGCTTCCTGTAGTAACGTTTTACTGGCAGTTTTTATTGGCCAGCACAAATGTGATCAGGCCTGGATGCCTCAGATCTTCTGGTCCTAATTCACTGTGCACAGTGTGGCTGAGACTGTCCCTTCTGACCCCAGGACAGCGTCTTTCCTCCATTGGGGTCATGCTAGCCATGATTAGAAGACCAGGAGTAGGACCTGGCTCTCAGTTCTGCCACCCCTTCCTGTATAATCTGGTCTGTAAAATGAGGGCCTTGAGGCTCCTTCCTGCCCTAAACTCTGTAACTCTGTGGGGTGGTATTGTGATGGTCTTGAGAGAAGCCTTCATTTAGAAACAGTTGTCCGTGCCGGGCTTTCTGCTAGCCTGGTGTTGTGGAGAGGCGGAGCGAGTGAAGACCACCCCTTGTGCCACTGGCTGCCGCCTGTATTGTCCCAGCTCTAGCCGACGGGTAGCCTGGGAAGCCTGGGAAACACTGAAAGCCCCTGCCCCAGACCTTCCTCATCCTAGTTTTGTTCAGTATGCTTGCCTCTCCCCCTCCTGTCCCTTTGCATCCTTGCTGCTTTCAGGTGGTCATGATGAGTAGGGTTTGGCTTGTCCCTGTGCATGCTCTGGGTGGCCTGGAGTCCAGCCTCTGGACAGATAGCCTCCTCTGATTAGCACTCACTTTTACACCAAACTCCTCTCCATTTCTGCAGCTGACAGCAGGTCCCATCCAAGATCTCGGGGCAGATGTTACCAGCAAGTTCACAGCTGGTGACAGTGATGCTGGTCCCTTGACCTCTGGGGCCTGGTCACATGGTGGCCTCTGCAGGCAAATCAGCAGGGTGTTTGTTTTTCCTCCCTCATTTGTTCCTGGGTTTTAAGCAATCACTAGGGGCACTTTATCCATCCTGTTACCTTTCTGTTACTCTTGACTCTTAGATGGTGGTCACAGATGTGTATAATCACCGATTCCACAAAATTTTCCAAATGGATGAAGGTTTAAACCACATCATGCCTCGGGATGACATTTTTGTGTGAGTACTCAGCCGTTTCTCCTGGAGGGTGAGGAGACATGCCAGCGGCTTTTACCTTGTTGGTGTCTCCAAGGTGGAAGTTCTGGCAGTTGGTGCCCGTGTGGGTTTGGGCGTTGAGGGAAAGGCGGGCTACTACCAGTGCTAAGCACCTGCTGCCATTTCGGAGTCAGACGTTCCTTTGGTCAATAGTTGCTCTTTCTTATGAAGTCTGGTTTGGTGGTCTAACAGATGGTCCTGGCGTCAGAAATGCCTTCCTCAGAAAGGGTCACAGCTATGTGAGGGCCACGAAAAGGCAGGAGAAGGTATGTGGTACAGGGAGCTTCTGATCCTTTTGCTGGTGCCTTGATACCACACATCTCTGCCTCAGACATGACAGGGAAGATTGATTTAAACAGACTTTTCCATTTCTAACGTTTCGCCAGCTCTGAGGCTCAGTTTTCTCCCATTTGTGGGGACACTACCCTCTAATGTGGCTGGTTTCCGCGGCCGCTCCCAGGTGCTCTTGCTTTATGGCTGCTCTGTGTAATAGGTGTGCGCGAGCGTGTGTGTCCCTCTCCCAGGTGGGGTGGAGTGGGACAGGCAAGCTCGCTTGCAGCTCCTGACCGTCCCCTTACTTGCCCAGTGAAGCTTGAATCTGGGCCACACTCAGGCTCTGGTAACTTGCCTCTGCCGAGAAAGGTTTTGAGAGCTTTGCTTGGCTGAGGCATGGAGTGTACAAAGGGCATCATCACTTTCCCTTTGTGTTTTTGGGCTTAGTGACTTCTAGGTCACTCTGAAAGAAGTTCTTGGCCACACACAAGATCCTTGTTCTGTTAGAACTTCCTTGTGCTGCCTCTACACTGAGAGCAGTCTTTTCTCAGTTTAAAATTGGAGGGTGCCAAGGTCCCTACTGAACCACCCAGCTAGGACATGAGAAAATCAGCTGTCAAAGCTGTTTTTCACCCCAAGCACAGCCACCTTCAATTCTGGAAACCACTGTTTCTGTGCCCTTGAGCCGAGAAGAACTGGGGTGTGACCCTGTTGTTTGGGAAGCCGACTACCAACTAAGTATTTTCAGAGGACTCCAGGGAGCCAACCAACTAGAAAACAAATTCTTTTAAAGATGAACTGATCATTGTTTTATGAAAATAGTAGCATCTATCTTTTGAGCCTGTTGTATAGCGTGCTACTAAGTTATTTATTTCTCACCACCATCTTGTAAAGTGGGTAATCCCGTTGTCCACTGAGTAAACTGGGACTTAGGCGCTGGTCCTAAGTCATAGTGGCCAGAAAACGACAATGATGGATGTGGAACCTGGGCCATCCTGATTCCAAGGCCTGGCTCTTGATAGGGTCTTTACCCTTGAGCACATCTTGGGCATTTTTGTGACTTATTCTTAGAAGCTCCTTCTGCATAAATTGCAGTCAGGTCTGTTTGCCAGGCACATGGTGAAGGGCACGCGCTGTGCGCTGTTAATAGTTTTCCAACATTGAATCAGTTTGTGTCTCCCCCTATAGGAGAGGGAAAGACTACTGTCAGTTGCCAGCTTTTGGGTACCATCTGTTCCAGGCTAAAACATCTATAAATCTCCTCAATCCCATGTATTCACTAAGTAAGACACATTTTTCAAAATTGTTGATTTTTGTTTAGTGATTTCTTTGGTAATCTTGGATTTTTAAAAAATTTAGTGTGATGCTTTTATTTCAGTGTCTTTGAACAAAGATGGCGAATTGATTTTATAAATTTGCTTCCTCACTTGAGAGTCTTTGGCTAATATTCTAGGTGTGCACTTTGTACAGTATTTGGGTAGGGCGCTGAGAATGCGGTTTTAGAAGTTGAGCTCTGGGATGATGAGAGATAAATTTGGTGGCCGGGCCCCCCTGTGTCCTGCCCATCTGATATGGGCCTTTATGTCCAGAGTGCTGGTCCAGGTGGAGTCCATCGTCTGTGTTGAGTCACAGTTGAAGGGCCCCAGAGTTTGAGGCTGTGGTTGAGGAAACAAGGATCACAGCTAGGCCTGAGTCCTGGGTTGTGTAGGTTCACATTGTGCCAACACTGAGCCTCCTCGAGATACCCAGCCCAGCCTCTAGAACTGTCTTGGAAGTGGTATTTCCCTCTTTTCTGCTAGATTACTCTATGCCCAGTTCCCCCATTCCAGGCCACTTCATAGCTGCAGCTCAGATCTTCATCACTCACTGGGACCTGCTGAAGATGCCTCTTTTGTGATTAACACAGGTACGAGGTCTGCAGCACCTCTACAGACGGCTCGGAGTGTGTCATGCTTCCAGTCTACTTCAGGGAGAGGAAGTCCAGGCCGTCAAGCACAACCTCTGGGGCGGTGCTCTACGGGCAGCCACTGCTGGTTTCTGTCCCCAAGCACAAGCTAACCCTTGAGTCTTTGTACCAGGCTGTTTGTGAGCGTATCAGGTGGGTGGCAGGATAGTGATTTCCTTGCTTTCTGCGATCAGGATGGGCCCAGTGGTAGTAAGGACTGCCCCTTGCAGAGTGCCTGTGTCATCCTGTGTGCTCCCTTCTATAACAGATGCTGTCACGCCAGCCCCTGGGAGGCCTGTGGCAGGTGCTGTTGGGGTGGAGTGTCTGGCACAGACTTCAGGCCCCCTGGCACTGGGCACCCAAGCCTCTGGTCCCCAGAATCGTATCTTTCACACCCGTCAGTTGTCTGTTTTAGGGAGTCTAGTGCTTTGATGGCATTTTGTGTTTGAATACTTTTTCCAAAGTCATTCCAAAGCTGTGATGAGCAATACTGGGAAGTATTTTCACAGGATGGCACCATGTGACATTGGTAGAAGGCGTGAAACTGAATGGCTGGGTAGGTAGATTAGACATCTTATCTTATGGGTTCCTCTCAATTTGTTAGTGTTGAAGCTTTACGTGATTTTAAAGCACTTTTACTTAAATAAATTGCTTTGTAAATACTGAATATATAAATTGTAGACTACTTGGCTGAGTAGTGGAGAAAAATAGGTAAAAGATACAACTAACAATCTTTGTTCATTCTTTTTTTTTTTTAAGCCGCTACATAAAACAGCCTTTGCCTGATGGGTTTGGCAGCTCGCCCTTGGAGCCGGGGGCCTGCAATGGCTCCAGGGGCAGCTGTGAAGGTGAGCGCTCGCCATGCTGTGGGGCTGTGACTGACCAAATCCCTCCTGACCTCCCTCTTCTTCCAAAGGTGTTGTACACATGGGAGAGGGAGGCTCTGAGGCTGGGCTGGGGCTCTGCACTACTCTGCTAGTCCCTAGTACTTGGCCAACTTCGGTACCTCAAGGAATCCTCTTAGACTCTGGTGTTGTAGGCAGGGTTTGACCTCAGGCACACTGAGCCTGGAGGGATTGAGTCACGAGGGAGAGCCAGGATTTGAATTTTGATCTGGCGGGACTGCAGAGTGGGTACTTACCTAACCTGTGGCTGCCCCCATCACCTGACGTTTATTGGAAGAGCTGTTGGCTGTGACCCATCACTATGGTCCAGGAGCCCTAGTCAGTGCCGCCTTGCCCAGCCTGACGGGTGAGCCTTCAATCCCTGGGGAGAACAGGATTCCCATTAGGATTGAACTTCCCATTAGGATTGAACAGAAGGGGTCTGATATTGGTATGTGGGTTCCACAGGTTGAGGTGTCGGGGATTAGTGTTGGTAGTCTCTGGGTGGCTCTCAGTGCCCCAGAAGTTAAGGCACTGTGATTTCTTCCTCACGGGGTGATGTGGACTTGGGCAAGTCACTGCATCCTTCTGAACCTTGGTTTACTCATCTGCGAAATGGTAGGGTGCCATTCACAGCATGGAGATGCTGACTTAACAAGATAGTGTGTTTAAAGTACCTGGCACATAATAGTTCAGGCAATAACAACACCTTATAAGTATTTGCTGTTGTTATAGCTAACCCTGCTTCTTAGACACTCCATCTGTCAGTTGCCTCTTCAGAAATAATTTTTACCTTCTTTTGAATCCTGCAAGTGAGTCTTGGTGCGTTGACTTTAAACACTATTTAAAACTGAAGTGTTTTGTTTTTTGAGATTAGAAAAGTTGTAGGTTTATAGAAAAGTCATGTAAAAAAAAAACGGAATTCCCACATATTACCTTATTATTAACAACTTGGTATATTTGTAACAATTCATGAAAGAGTTTTTATAATTGTACTATTAACCATAATTGAGTGGCTTAAACAAGGAAAAAACATAAACCAAAATTATACTATTGACTATAGTCAACCATTTACTGTAGGGTTCACTGTTGGTGTTGTATAGTCCTATGTTCGTTTTTAAATTTTTATTCTAGTAACATACATACAACCTAAGATTTCCCCTTTTAACCACATTCACATATATTATTCAGTGCTGTTAATTACATTCACAATGTTGTGCTACAGTCAGCACCGTCCATTACCAAATAGAAACTCGTACAACTCAAGCCTTAACTCCCCATAGCCATTGCGTACCCCCAGCTTGGCTCCTGGTCACCTATACTCCATATTTTGACTCTGAGTTTGCTTACACCAGTTCTTTCATATCCATACTGAAGTACTTTTAACCTCTTTACCACAGTGGTTCCTGGTTAGGTCTGTGGCCTCTGCCGATTTGGTCTCCTGCTGTTTCTGTGTGTGACCTTAGATAGCTATTTCAGTAGACCCTGCATTCCTTTCTCTTCCTGTAATTTATACCTTGGGGCATTTAATTCTGATTCCATTGGCAGAAGGTTCCCAAGATTATCCAGGTAACTAGCAGCCAATGACACGGTTAGGGACAGAATTCTTGAGTCAGGGTGTTTGCTGCTCATTCTTCAGACAGTGTTTAGTGCCAGGCAGGGTTTTCATTCATATTCCAAGTGAAACAAGGCTTACCTGTGTGTTGAGAGGCACTCACTGCCTCTGTCTCAGGTGTCAGATGAGCTGAATTCAAAGGAACCTTGGATTGCTTGGGCTGGGTGGCCCCTGGGTCTCCTGCAAGGCTTTTCAGAGAAATACTGATGACGCACGGCCATGGTGAGCTTAGAGGAAACTGAATTGTCTTGGGTCCAACTCGTTCTTCCTTATGAATATTTCCAAGTAGAAATATTTAAGAGAGTTCTTAAACAGACTCTTTTTCTTTCCTCAGTGTTTTCATTTTTACTGATAGTTCCTTGAGTACATAATTTTTTTTTTTCCCTTCGATGTATTGGGGCCAGAGATTGAACCCGGGACCTCATATGTGGGAAGACTGTGCTCAACCACTGAGCCCCGTCGGCTCCCCTGAGTTGTTTTATTCATGTTTGCTGCTAGTTTATTTTTGTTTTGTTTTTAGGAGGCACTGGGAACTGATCCCAGGACCTCCCATGGAGGATGCAGGCGCTCAGCCACTTGAGCCACATCTGCTCCCCAAACTGTATTTTAAATCTTCTCTTTTCCTGTTAGTTTTACATCACCTTTTGGAGTTGCCCTTATCTTTTGTTGAAATTGCTTACCTGATACTTAGCTTCCCCTTAGACTGTGGGCTCCATGAGGGGGTGGCCATGCCTGCTGTGTTCCCCAGCTCCCAGCACGGTGCCTGCACCTGAGGAGCATTCAGCAAATACTTGTTAAGGAGCATTTTGCATATGTTTCTTCTGGAGCATCTTACTACTTTTACTTAATATTTGTGTTTGTTTATAATTAATTCATAAAATAAATAATAATGTTGAATATCATTTAGAAATTGACTTTTTAATTGCATTTCTTACCAAACAGTATCCTTGAGTGTTGAGGGTGTGTTTAATCTTCTTCCTTTTTATGGGCCTAATGATGAAGTTGAAAGAATAAGCCTTGTGGTATGAAGTCCAGTAAACTATAAGTGGTGAAGATCCCAAATTTAGGTCTGGCAGAACTTCCAGTTCACTTTGTTCCCTCTGGGTGACTCATTCAACCTCTGGGCCTCTGCTTTCTCAACACAGAATAGCAGTGCCCCCTCTGCCTGTTACTACAAGGTTGTGCTGAGGGTTTCACAGGAATTAGGTACCTCTTAAATACAAACACAAAAAATCTAGAAGGAAACACCATAGTTAGGTATGAATTAAAAATTTTAATAATGAAATGGTGGTAAATTACATACATATTGTTTTTCATTTGTGGGTCAGGAGAAGAGGAGGAAATGGATCATCAGGAAGAAGGCAAAGAACAGCTTTCAGAAACAGAAGGCAGTGGGGATGATGAGCTGGGCAGTGACCCCACTGAGACCATCCAAAAGAAGGCCAAAGGCCAGCCCTGCCCGGTGAAGCTTTTCACCTTCAGCCTTGTGAACTCCTATGGAACAGCTGACATAAATGCACTTGCAACTGATGGAAAACTACTTAAACTCAACTGTAAGCACTTTCCTGACCTTTCAAACTGGGCTTTTTTTGGGGGCTTTGAATCTTTTTGAAAATGCTTGCCCTCAGGAGCAAATGTAGCTCAGGGATTAAGCACCTGCTTCCCACATACGAGGTCCAGGGTGCCTCCTTAAAAGAAAAAAAAAGCTTGCACTCAATACTCACTGTATTTTTAGGCTTTCATAATCTCTCTCTGGTTCCCTACAGACTGTTTCAGAGACAACACATACCCGTTAGCTCTTGTGAGAAGTGTTTGATTCTCTGACCATTGGTGTACAAGTATCTGTATGAGTCTCTTTTCAGTTCCTTGGGGAAGATAACCAGGAGTACAATTGCTGGATCACGTGGTAACTCTTTGTTTTACCTTTGAGGCACCGCTATGCTGTATTCCAAAGTGGCTGCACTTTTTTTTTTTTTTTTTAATGTTTTAGGGCTTTTGCCCTGAAATTTTAACTTCTCATAATTTACCCAAACAATATTATCCACTTCAAAAATAGGGTAGGAACATTACAACAGTGAACTTGGATTTCTCCTTCTAGTCCTTTGTTATTGTTATCAAACATTTTGTTTCTGCGTATGTTGTTAACATCATAATACATTATCATTTTTTCTTTAAGCAGTCAGCTGTTTTTAAAAAATAATTTATTTTTAACAGGTAAATAATCATATTATAAAGATCAGTCGTGGGAAGCAGACTTGGCCCAATGGATAAGGTGTCTGCCTACCACATGGGAGGTCCGCGGTTCAAACCCCGGGCCTCCTTAACCCACATGATGCTGGCCCATGCGCAGTGCTCTTGCATGCAGGTTGTGCTGTGCCACACAGGGGTGTCCCCCGCGTAGGGAGCCCCATGCGCAAGGAGTGTGCCCCATAAGGAAAGCCGCCCAGTGCGAAACAAAGTGCAGCCTGCCCCAGAATGGTGCCGTACACACGGAGAGCTGACACAAGATGACGCAACAAAAAGAAATACAGATTCCTAGTGCCACTGATAAGGATAGAAGCGGTCACAGAAGAACTCGCAGCAAATGGACACAGAGAGCAGACAACTGGGGAGGGGGGAAGGGGAGAGAAATTTAAAAAAATCTAAAAAAAAAAAGATCAGTTGTAACCATTTTTAAAAAGTTATTGAGATATATTCACCAGTAATGTACAAGGAAAGGTTCCTTTTTCTCCTGCATCCTTGCCAACCCATGTTATTTTCAAGTTTTTTAATAATAGCCACCCTAGTGAGTGTAAGTGATACCACATTGTAGTTTGTTTGTTTTTATTTCCTCCCCTCCTTGCAGCTTGCTTGCTGTCTGCTCTCTGTGTCCATTTGCTGTGCATTCCTTTGTGTGTCTGTATTTTATTTTATTTATTCCCCTCCCGGCAGCTTGTTTGTTGTTTTGCTCTGTGTTCATTCGCTGCATGCTCTTCTGTGTTTTTACTTGTCTCCCTTTTTGTTGTGTCACCTTGCTGAGTCGGCTCTCCACAGTGCTTGCGGGCTGGTGGCACTCCGCGGCATACGGGTGAGCCTGCCTTCGCAAGGAGGCCCCCAGATGCAAACCCAGGGCCTCCCATATGGTAGATGGGAGCCCAACTGATGGAGCCACAGCTGCTTCCCTCACATTGTAGTTTTAATTTGCTTTTCTTTAATGGCTAAGGATGTTGAGAATCTTTTCATATGCTCATTGGCCATTTGAATATCTTCTTTGGAAAAACATCTATTCAAATCTTCGCTTATTTTTTAATTGGGTTGTTTGTCTTTTTGTTGAGTTGTAGGAGTTCTTTTTATATTCTGGATGTTAAACCCTTATCAGCTATATGGTTTCCCACTACTTTCTCCCATTCTATAAATTGCCTTTTCACCTTCTTGATATCTTTTTTATTTTTTATAAGATTTATTTATTTTTATTTCTCTCTCCTTCCCACCCCAACCCCCTATTGTCTGCTCTCTGTGTCCATTTTGCTGCGTGTTCTTTGTCCGCTTCTGTTGTTGTCAGCGGCATGGGAATCTGTGTTTCTTTTTGTTGCATCATCTTGTGTCAGCTCTCCGTGTGTGTGGCGCCATTCCTGGGCAGGCTGAACTTTCTTTCGCGCTGGGCAGCTCTCCTTACAGGGCTCACTCCTTGCGCCTGGGACTCCCCTACGCAGGGACACCCCTTGTGTGCATCAGCACTGTGCGTGGGCCAGCTCCACACGGTTCAAAGAGGCCCAGGGTTTGAACCACGAACCTCCCATGTAGTAGATGGATGCCCTATCCACTGGGCCAAGTCTGCTTCCCTTTTTGATATCTTTTGAAGCACAAAAGTTTTAAATTTTTTACCTGCTTTTTTTTCCTGTTTCTTGTGTGTTTGCTGTTAAAAAAAAAAAAAAAATCCAGCCTATTAGAAAATCCTAAAGGTATTTCCCTTTGTTTTTGTGTAGATTTTATAGTATTAGCTTTTATATTTAGGTCATTGATCCATTTTGGACTAGTTTTTGTAAATGATAAGAGGGAGCTGTCTACACTCATTACTTTGCATGTGGATTTCCACTTGTCCCAGCACTATTTGTTGAAGAGACACTTCTTTGCATATTGAATGGATTTGGGCACTCTTATTGAAAATCACCTGGCTGTAGATATGTGTGGGCTTAACTCTGGACTTGGTTCTATTCCATTGGTCTGTGTATTTGTCCTTATGCCAGTACCACACTGTTTTAATTACTATAGCTTTGTGGTTAGTGTGAGTCCTACAACTTTGTTCTTCTTTTCAAGATAGTTTTGACTATTTGGGATCCCTTGCATTTCCGTATGAATTTCAGGATCACATTTTCCATTTCTGCAATAAAAGATATTGGAATTTTTATAGGGATTGCATTGAATTTGTTTATTGCTTTAGGTAATATTGACATCATAACAATATTGTCTTTGAATCCATGAACATGGGATGTCTTTCCATTCATTTAAGTCTTTAAATTTCTTCCAGAAATATTTTGTAGTTTTCAGTATACAGGTCTTTCACCTTCCTGGTTAAATTTATTCCTAGAGTTTTTTTTTTTTTTTTTAATTTTAGATGCTTTTGTAAATGCAGTTGTTTTTCTTTATTTCCTGTCCAGATTATTCATTATTGGTGTATCGAAACCCATCTGACTTCTTTGTGTTTGTCCTGTACCCTGCAGATCTGCTGAATTTGTTTCTTAGCTCTAGTAGCTTTCTTGTGGCATCTTTGGGGTTTTCTATATATGGATCCCATCATCTGTAAACAGGAATAATTCGACTTCTTCCTTTCTAGTTTGAATGTCTTTTATTTCTTTCTCTGGCCTGATTGCTTTGGCAACAATACAATGTTGAGTAACAGGGTGATAGCAGGCATTTTGTCTTCATCCTGATCTTAGGTGGAAAGCTTTCACTCTTTTACCACTGAGTATGATGTTAGCTATGCGTTCTTTTTTAATGTCCTTTTTTCATGTTGGAAAGTCCCCCTCTATTTCTAGCTTCCTAAGTACTTTTATCATGAAAAGATAATGGATTTTGTTAAATTCTTTCCTACATCAATTGAGATGATCATGGGTTTTTCCCCCCCCTCCATTCTATTAATGTGGTCTATTACATTGATTTTCTTATCTTGAACCATCCTTGTATTCCTAGAATATATCCCACCTGGTCATGTGTATAATCCTTTTTAATATACTGGTAGATTCAGTTTGCAAGTTTTTTTGGTGAGGATTTTTGTGTCTATATTCATAATGGATATTGGTCTGTAATTCTCTTTTCTTGTGCTAGCTTTGTCTGGCTTTGTTGTCAGGATAATGCTAGCCTCACAGAACAAATTAGGAATAATCCCTCTAATGTTTTTTGGAAGAGTTTGAGATGGATTGGTGTTAAATCTTTAAATATTGGTAGTATTGCACAGTGAAACCATCTGGTCCTGGATTTTTCTTTTTTGGAAGGTTTTAAATTACTGATTCAATCTCTTTCCTTGTTATATGAGATTTTCTATTTCTCCTTGTGTCAGATTAGGTAATTTGTATGTTGGTAGGAATTTGTCCATTTCATCAAAGTTTTCTAATTTTTTGTCATATTGGTGGATTTCTCTACACAGTTGTTCATAGTACCACCTCTTTTTTTTAAAGATTTATTTCTCTGCCCCCCCCCCCAGTTGTCTGCTCTCTGTGTCCATTTGCTGGGTTTTCTTCTGTGACTGCTTCTGTACTTATCAGCAGCACCGGGAATCTGTGTTTCTTTTTTCGTTGCGTCATCTTGTTGTGTCAGCTCTCCGTGTGTGCGGCACCATTCTTGGGCAGGCTGTGCTTCCTTTTGCACTGGGCGGCTCTCCTTACAGGGTGCACTCCTTGCGCTTGGGGCTCCCCTACGCGGGGGACACCCCTGCGTGGCACAGCACTCCCTGCGCACATCAGCACCATGCGTGGGCTAGCTCCATATGGGTCAGGAGGCCCTGGGTCTGAACCCTGGACTTCCCGTGTGGTAGGCGGACACCCCAACATTTGAGCCAAATCCACCTCCCAGTACCACCTCTTAAAATCCATTTTTTTGTTCTGTAAGGTTGGTAGTAATGTCCACACTTTGCTGATTTTAGTTGTGTCCTCATTTTTTCTTTAACAGCCTGGCTAAAGATTTGTCCGTTATATAGATCTTTAAAAAAAACTAGTATCTGTTTTTGTTGATACCCTGTTGTTTTTCTATTCTTTATTTCATGTATCTCTGCTCTAATCTTAAGTATTTCCTATTTTCTCTCTTCTGCTAACTTTAGATTTAGTTTGTTTTTCTTTGTTCTAGTTCCTCTTGATGTTGTAGTTTATTTTTGTTGTTGATTAGTGATATTTTTTCTTTTTAAATATAGGTATTTTGAGCTATAAATTTCCCTCTGAGCTCTGCTTTTGCTCCATCTTTAAGTTTTCGTGTGTTGTGTTTTTGTTTTCACTCATCTCAAGATATTTCCTAATTTCACTTGTGATTTCTTCTTAGCCCCATTGGTTGTTTAGTAGTGTGGTTTTTAATTTCCAAATCTTTGTAAATTTTCTAACTTTCCTTCTGTTATTGATTTCTAGCTTTGTTCCATTGTGGTTCAAGAAGATACTTTGTATGATTTCTCTTTTTAAATTTATTAGCTATGATTTGTGGACTAATATGTTGTCTATCCTGGAAAGTGTTCCTTGTCCTTTTTAAAGAATGTGTAGTCATGGGAAGCGGACTTGGCCTAGTGGTTAGGGCGTCCACCTACCACATGGGGGTTCCGCGGTTCAAACTCCGGGCCTCCTTGATCCACGTGGAGCTGGCCCACACACAGTGCTGATGCGCGCAAGGAATGCCCTGCCATGCAGGGGTGTCCCCCGGGTAGGGGAGCCCCACGCGAAGGAGTGCGCCCTGTAAGGAGAGCCGCCCAGCACAAAAGAAAGTGCAACCTGCCCAAGAATGGCACCATACACGGAGAGCTGACACAACAAGAAGACGCAACAAAAAGAAACACAGATTCCTGGTGCCACGGATAAGTATAGAAGCAGTCACAGAAGAACACACAGTGAATGGACAGAGAGAGCAGACTACTGTGGGGTGGATGGGGAGAGAAATAAATAAAAAATAAATCTTACAAAAAAAAGAATGTGTATTCTGCTGTGGTCAGGTGGAGTGTTCTTTATCTGTCCATTAGGTCTAATTGGTTGATAGTGTTTTTCAAGCCCTCTATTTCCGTATTGATCTTCTGTTTAAATGTCCTATCCATTATTGAAAGTGGTATATTGAACTCCCCCTTGTTATCATAGAAGCATCAGTTTTTGCTTCATATATTTTGAAGGGCTCCTAGTAAGAGATACCAGGGACTGCAACCCGGGACCTCATACACAAGAAGCAGATGCTCAGCTACTGAGCTACACCATTTTTTTTTTTTACCAGGAGGTCCCAGGAATCAAACCTGAGTCCTCCATATGGGAAACAGGAGCTCAATGGCTTGAGCCACAGCCACTTCCCCTGTCCTTCATTTTTGATAGATAATTTAACTGGATATAGAATTCTTGGTTGACATTTTTTTTTCTTTCAGGGTCTTGAATATTCTATCCCAGTGTCTCCTGGCGTCTGTGATTTCTAATGAGAAAGCCTCTGTTACTTTTGTATGTGACAGGTTGTTTCTCTCTTGATGCTTTCAAAGTCCTCTCTATGACTTTGGGTTTTGACAGTTTGGTATTATTTTGTATTGTTGAAGATCTCTTGGACTCTATCCTGCTTGGAGTTCATGGAGCTTCCTGGATGTATATATTCATCAGATTGGGGAGCTTTTCCACCATTATTTCTTTAAATGCTTTTGTTGTGCTGTTTGTTGCTCCAGATGTTAATCTGTAACATTTTCTAGCTATTTTTGCTCCCAGTCTGGAGCAAAAAAGAAAGAGATAAATATAGGTACTATCTCTTTAAGAGTTCTCTGCTGCTTTTGCCTGAAGGGGGGTGGGATAATGCCTGACTTCAGAGCTAGCCCCCAGCAGTCTGATACAGGATGCGGTGATCAGCAGTCAGGCCAACCATCCCTGGACTTTGGAAGACTAGGTCTTTATAGCCCACCCTGGCATCAGCAAGCTGCACCAAGAGCCCAGGCTACCGTCCCCACTGCTCCTTGCCATGTGGTTGTGGGATAGGGGATGGTAGCCACTAGACTGGAGGGTGAAGTTCATCATTATTTACTGCAGTTTACTAGCCTCCTCCTCTAGCTCTTCCCTGCCTGCTGCACAGTGTTCGTTGGACTCCAGAGTTTCAAGATAGTTTGATTCAGATGCTTAACTGCCAGTTAAATAGGTGTGTTGGTGGAGGTTCTGTTATCAGTGGTTTTCAGCGATTTGATGATGTCATCCATTGGCACAGTTTTGTTTTTTGTTTTTTGTTTTTAAGATTTATTTTCCCCCCTTCCCCTCCTCCTGCCCTGCTGTTTTTGCTGTGTTGTCTTCTCATTTTCTCTCCTCTCAGATTCACCAGGATTCAATCCTGAAGACCTCTGATGTGGAGAGAGGTTCCCTGTCATTTGTGCCACCTCAGTTCCTGGTTTCTGCTGCACTTCACCTTGACTCTCCCCTTGTCTCTCTTTTGATGTGTCATCATTTTGCTGCATGACTCACTTGTGTCGGTCACTGGCTCACCACATGGGCACTGGCTTGCCACGTGGGTATGCTTTCCCTTCTTTTTCACCAGGAGGCACCAGAGATTGAACCCAGGTCCTCCCATATTGTAGGCAGAAGCTCTATCACTTGAGCCATATCCACTTCCTGGCACAGTTTTATTTGTTTATTTTGCTTGGGGTTCACTGAGCCTCTTAGATTTGTGGATTTATAGTTTTCATGAAATGGAATATTTGATCATTATTTCTTCATCCTGATTATTTCTTTCCTACCCTATCTTCTCTCTTTCTGGCATCCCAGTTACATATTAGACCAATGGATATTGTGCTACGAGTCACTGATGATCTGTTTTATTTATTTTCCTTTTTCTTTCTGTAATTCAGTTTAGAGAGTATCTCTTGTTTTATCAATTCCACTGTTCTTTTCTTTTGCAGTGCCTATCTGCTGTTAATCTCATCTAGTTTATTTTTAATTTCAAGATACTTTATTTTTCATCTCTAGTAGGTCTATTTGGGTAATTTTTTTTTTTTTTGAAGATTTATTTTATTTATTTCCCCCTCCTCTCTCCATTGTCTGCTCTCTCTGTCCATTTGCTGTGTGTTGTTCTGTGTCTGCTTGTATTCTCATTAGGTGGCTCTGGGAACCGATCCTGGGACCTTCTGGAGTGGGAGAGAGGTGATCATTCTCTTGCACCACCTCAGCTCCCTGGTTTGCTAAGTCTCTTTTTTGTAAAGATTTATTTTTTATTTATTTCTCTCTCCGCCCCGCCCCCCCCCCCCCAGTTGTCTGCTCTCTCTGTCTGTTCGCTGTTTGTTCTTCTGTGTTTGCTTGTATTCTTGTCAGTGGCACCAGGAATCTGTTTCTTTTTTGTTGTGTCATCTTGCTGCGTCAGCTCTCCGTGTGTGCGGCGCCATTCCTGGGCAGGCTGCACTTTAGTCGTGTGGGGCGGCTCTCCTTTCGGGGTAAACTCCTTGCACATGGGGCTCCCCTACACAGGGGACACCCCTGTATAGCACGCACTACTTGTGCACATCAGCACTGCACGTGGGCCCAGCTTCACACACGTCATGGAGGCCCCAGGTTTGAACTTGGACCTCCCATGTGGTAGGCAGATGCTCTATCCATTGAGCTAAATCCGCTTCTCTGCTAAGTCTCTTAACGTCTCTCCTCTGTGCCTCTTTTTTTGTTGTGTTCTTGCTGCGTGAGCTTTCTGCGTTGGCCTGCACTCTTGTACGGGGCAGTACTCCTGTGCAGGGTGGCACACTGCATGGGCCAGCACACTGCATGGGCCAGCTCGCTGTGCAGGCCAGCTTTCCTTCACCAGGAGGCCCTGGGTATCAAACCCTGGAGCTCCCATGTGGTAGACAGGAGCCCAGTTGCTTGAGCCACAACCGCTTCCCATGGGTTATTTGTTTATATCTTTAATTTCTCTCTTCATTATGGTTATGTTTTAATCTACCTTCTTGCACATATTGGGCATATTTCTAATAGTGCTTTAATGTACTCATTGTTGAATCCCTCACTTCTGTTAGTTTTGTGTCCGTTCCCATTGATGGACCTTTTTCTCTTTGTTATGGGTCCTTTTTTCCTGCTTATTTGCATGCCTGGCAATTCTTTATTGGATGCTGGACTTTGTGACTTTTACATTAATAATGCTGGATTTTGTTCTATTCTTTTCAATAATATTGGATTTTCTTCTGGCATGCAGATACATTATTTGGAATCAGTTTTACTTTGACGCTTGCTTTGTTAGTTTGGGTCACAAGATAGCCTATATGTCTAGAACAGGAGCCAGTAACTATGGCCTCTAGGTCAAATCCAGTCTACCATCTGTTTTTGTTTGGAGAGCTAAGAATGATTCTTACATGAATGATTTTTACATGAAAATTACATGAAATTCAGATTTGAATGTCCATAAATAAAGTTTTTTGGAATACTCAATCATTCGTATGTTGTCTGTGACTGCTTTCACACTGCAGCTGAAGAGTTAAATGGCAGCAACAGAGACTGTACGGCCCACAAAACCTAAAGTATTTTTTTTTTAAGATTTATTTATTTTTATTTATTTATTTCCCTTTCCTCCCACCACCCCGGTTTTCTGTTCTCTGTGTCTACTTGCTGCATCTTCTTTGTCCGCTTCTGTTATCGTCAGCGGCACGGGAATCTGTGTTTCTTTTGGTTGCGTCATCTTGTGTCAGCTCTCCGTGTGGGTGGCGCCATTATTAGGCAGGCTGCACTTTCTTTTGTGCTGGGCGGCTCTCCTTACGGGGCGCACTCCTTGCGTGTGGGGCTCCCCTCTGCGGGGAACACCCCTGTGTAGCACGGCACTCCTTGCGCGCATCAGCACTGCGCATGGGCCAGCTCCACACGGGTCAAGGAGGCCCGGGGTTTGAACCGCGGACCTCCCATGTGGTAGACAGACGCCCTAACCACTGGGCCAAGTCCGCCACCCCTAAAGTATTTCTTATTTGGCTCTTTAAAGAAGAAGTTTGCTGACCCTTGCTCTAGGACCTCTTTATCTCCACTATTAAAACTTTCTAAGGATTTTATCTGATGCTCCTTTATTATAAGAATCCTCCATTCTGGCTGGCAGCAACATTTACCTCTTCTGAGCCCTGTGCGAGTCCAGAAATTGTTCTGCATTTGCCATCCCAGTGGTGCTTTCCTGGGCCTTGGTTAGTGTGCTGTCATGCTTGTTCACTCATCACAAATACTTGGATTTTTGGAGTGCATAGACATTCTCTTTTTCTCTGCAGCTGTCATCTCTTTGCAGCTTCCTCTGTATGGTGCCCCGCACGTTCTAGCCAGCTCCTCAGACTCCAGTCTTTGACTCCTCAATCAGCCATCCCTCTCCATTTCCCTTCCCATCTGGCTGTGTCCTGAAAATTGCCTTCAGGCAGCAAGCTGGAGTAGTTGTAGAGATCACCTTATTTTTTTCTCTCAGGGATCACACGTGTGCTCTGTTTATTATCCAGTGTCTGAAAACAGTTGTTTCATCTGTTTTTTCAGGTGTGCTTTAAGTTTAAGGCAGAAGGGTGAATCTGGTCCCCACTACTCTACTTGAACTTTCCCCTTTCAGAATTCTGTGTCAGTAGCCTCTTCTGAGCTAACTGTAGCATTGTGGCAGTGCTTGCCAAAGGATTTGGGTGACTGCGAGTGCTGCAAAGGGGCTGGCCTATGATGACTGTTGCTCTTGGCAGTGAATAATGATGGGGAGGTAGTATTGGGGCGTGGCCTGAGTGTGATCCGTCTCACTCCTGTCACCCGGAAAGCCTCTCCTGTTGCAGGCCTTCCGATAATGAGGAATCCTTTGCTCCTCCACAGCTCGATCCACCCTGGCCATCGACTGGGACAGTGAGACCCGGAGCCTTTACTATGATGAGCAAGAATCGGAGGTAGGACACTCAGGGTTCTTGGCCAGTGGCTGATGCTGGTTTCTGCTCTTGGCTTCATACAAGATCACTCTCAGCACCAGCAATCAATTTAACAAGTTGTATTTGAAAGTGAGAATGAAAAGCACTTAAGATTTTGTTATTTGCCTATCAGTGGCTCCAGCAAGTGCACTGTATTCCTGCATTCCAGGTGTGGCAACCAGCAGGTCTGCTGTGTCTGGGCCTGCTGTGATGTCGTTCCCCAAACCAGACTCAGTGCTTTGCTCCTCGCAGGCCTACGAGAAGCACGTGAGCATGCTGCAGCCTCAGAAGAAGAAGAAGACTGCGGTGGCCCTGAGAGACTGCATCGAGCTCTTCACCACCATGGAGACCCTTGGGGAGCACGACCCCTGGTATATAAACCCCCCATCTAGGCAGGGGTTCCCATGAGCCCCAGGACTTTGAGATCTGCTGGGGCTACCTGTGCACGCGAGAATGCTTTATGTTTTGAGGTGGCTCTTTCTTTTATGGCTGACTGTCCAACCCATCCCTCTGTGCAAGTCGTGTTTTCCAGGCTAAGAAAGCCATCAGCTTGTTCTGTAAGGAGGCTTAAAAGCCCTCCCTGCTCTGAAACAGTCTGTTGAGCGCTGCTGGAAAGGATACCACAGGGCTGCAGCTGTGCCTGCACGTGTGCATGCTGTGGTGGTGCCGGCTCCTCCCCACCACCGAGTGGAGTTTTGTCTTTTCTTCTCAGGTACTGTCCCAACTGCAAGAAGCATCAACAGGCCACAAAGAAGTTTGACCTGTGGTCCCTGCCCAAGATCCTGGTGGTCCACCTCAAACGTTTCTCCTACAACAGATACTGGAGGGATAAGCTCGACACAGTCGTGGAATTCCCGATCAGGTGGGTTTTTGTGACTGTGGTGTAAGGAGGATTAGGAACCACGCAGGAAATCTGGGTGCTGATGGGCTGAGAATTTTGCCTCCAGAGACTCTTCTGCCTTAGGATGTGCCTTGCTGGGCTTTGAGAACCTGGACTTGGGCTGTAATTGCCCCTTGCCTCCCCATCCCCTACCTTCTGAGGAGAGACTCTCCAGTAGAAGCACTTCCCCGGGCTTCAGGTGATGCTGCTTACCTGCTGGCTCTCCTTTTCAGTCCCTCCCGCCACCTCACTGGCCTGTTCTTCTCACCTGTCCATTGTCTTAGGGAGCCTGGGCTCAGCAGGAGCAGCACAGAATGGGGCAAGAGTGCCAGAGTGTAGGCTGCCAGGGAGAACTGGATTCTTCCAGGGGCAGCAGGCTGGGGAACAGCTCCACCGCCACCCTCACCCTGGCCCGGGACCAGGAGTAGTCTACTCGTATCCTTAGCTCAAGGGTACAGAGCATAGCTGACACAGGAAATTAACTCAGTAAGACAGGCATTTCCAAAAAGCAGATTTTAAACTGCTTTCTGGAGGGTTGAATAGATACGTGAATTGTAGACATGTCAGTGGGAAGAGAGAGGAGTTGGTTCTATGAATATTGGTTATAAAAGTATTTTTTCTGTGTATTTGACATTTTCAAAATAAAATGTTGGGATAAAAACCCTTCTTGGGCCTGTTTGCGGTGTTTTGCTTAAATTATGTCACCAGTTGTAATTCTGTTAGCAACAGCCATTTCTACATAGCTCCAATGATTGGCCCCCCAACCTCTTCCTCACCATTTAGCTGGTGTTCAGACTGTCCAGGCTTCCCCCATTTTCTGTTCTGAGCATGTCAGTGGTCAGGAGTCAGACCCCTGGGGCTCCCACTGCTCTGTTCATTCATTCATTCTGTAACTGGTCTTTGGGTGCTTCTCTGGGTTCTAGCCTGTTGCATAGAAGGTGTTGCTGGATTGCTTTGACTTCTTTATCTGAGTTTAACATATTTAAGAGCTATTTTTGCATTTTTGTGCTCAGAGCTCTGAACATGTCCGAGTTTGTCTGTGACCTGACAGCAAGGCCCTATGTCTACGACCTCATTGCTGTGTCCAATCATTATGGAGCCATGGGGGTTGGCCACTGTAAGTACCACTTCCTTCTGAGCTGTTGTAATGTCCTCAGCCAGTCAGCTCTCACCAGGCTTACCATGTATGCTGGGCACTGTCCGAAGACTTGTACAGCTTCTCAGGCCTCAGGCGCCAGGCGTCTTTGATACTACTGCCCCACCGTTCTTACTATAATATATCGTCTCTGGGCTCAGGATAGCTGATCAGTCTCCAGCCTTCATGTCTCCTTTCCAGGCTGTTAGAAGAAGGGAAGAAAAGAGCACAACTTTCCCTTTTAAGCAGCCTCCCAGAAGCTCCCTCAACTTGGTCATGTGGCTCCATCTAGCTGCAGGGCTAGGACATGAAAACTGTGCCCCTGTTGGAGTGGCTGTTAGCAGGCTCTGATCATATCACATCCTGCAGCACCTCACTGTTTTGCAAACTGCTTTTTTCTCCCACCATTTATTTTGTTATTGGTTTTCACATACACTGTTCAAATATACTCATTTTTAACTGCCGTTTTAGCACATAGTACTTGACAAGTTCCTTAGCCTCTGTATGCCTAGCTTTCTCATTTGTGCAATTCGGGTGGTTATGTGGGGCCTGGCGCCCAGCCCACATTGGACCCGCAGTCTGAGCTCTAAGAAAGAGAGCCGCCATTGCTGCTGTCGCCAGGCACAGGCAGCATGGACGAGGCCTGAACATCTCCTCTGTTGCTTTTTCCATGTCCCTTGCCACAACTCATACAGTACACGCTTTAGTGAGGAAACAGGCGGAAGGGTTAAAGAGCTTGCCCAGGGTCACGCAGCAAGTTGAGGCAGATCTCCATTAGGTTCTGCAGCTTCTTAGAGTCTGGGTGGAGCAGGAATTGAGGATTGCTTCTGGGATTGCTGTTATAAACCCATCCTGCCTGCAACTAGTATATAACCAAGACGGGAAGTGTTGGCCGAGAGGAAATGCTTGGACCATTGTGAAATTATTGTCCAGTCACAGATTCGTGACTCATGGTTCTAGAGAAAGATAAATTTCACTTCTCTTGTCCTCATCCTAGTTAGGTCGTTCTGTGCACTGCTCTGCAAACCCAAATGCCCAATTTGTCCCTAACCTGGATTTTACCCCACAGGCTCCAGAGGCACCAAGAGCCTCATGCTGCTGGCACTTGCCATCTGCCTGGACATAGTGGGGGAGCTTGATTTGGCACATTCTTTTGAGAGCTGTTGTTTGCTAAATCTCAGAAGTGTGAGCTCCATCCTCTGTATTATCCCTGTCAGCCTGAAGACTGACACTGCATTTCTTAGTCTTTTGGATTAGTTTGTCAAAATTAGAGTTTAAAGTCTTGTTCTCTAATAGCTTTATTCTTACCCTTTTCGATTCTTTTTGAGAAGATTAGAAACAAAAGGTGAGTTGTCTTTTGGTTAAGACACAAAGTGTAAATTAGTTTTTTTTAATGTTTCTGGGAGCTGATGCTCAACCACTGAGTCACATTAGCTCCCCTGATTTGGTTTTTTCGTTGGTTTGCTTGTTTTTTTTGTTTTTTTTAGGAGGCACCAGGGACCAAACCCAGGACCTCCCATGTGGGAAACAGGTGCTTAACTGCTTGAGCCACATCTGCTCCCTTAAATTACTTTTCATTTCGACTTTCCTTTTTTTGCTTTTTTTTTTGTTTTTCTTTCTTTTGGTTAAGAAGTACTGTTTTAGTAGGAGCTTATCTAATAAGCTAGGCAGTTTAACTCCCTGGTGATTTTTACAGTATTTTCTTTGTTGACTTGGCAGACACAGCATATGCAAAGAACAAACTGAATGGGAAATGGTATTACTTTGATGACAGCAACGTGTCCCTGGCCTCTGAGGATCAGATAGTGGTGAGTAGGCCCCGGTCACCTGGCTCCTTTTCTTACCTTTGTAGAGTAGAGCTGGGAAGGGTCTTGCTGGTGTAGTAGTCACCTGACGTGGCAGTGGGAGCTAGGTGTGGTAGGGAAGGCACTGGCTGCCGTTCCTTCCAGGATCTTCCTACCGAGAAGCCCACTCCCCTCAGGTTCTGTGTCACTCCCCTGGCAGCATCAGCACAAGACAGCCTCAGGTGAAAGGGCCTCTGCGTGCACTTCCGTGTGGATACCCAGACCCCCAAGACTTGTGTGTTTTGAACAGTGAGAGAAGCAGGGGAGAGTGGGTTGTCCAGACTGAAGTGACTTTTCCAGCCAATCAATGGGCCTTTTCCTTCTTGTGTTTTAGACGAAAGCAGCTTACGTGCTGTTTTACCAGCGTCGAGATGACGAGTTTCATAAGACGCCTGCAGTCATTGGTTTTTCCAGTTCCTCTGATGGAGGGACAAGACCAAGCAGCTCCCAGCAGAGCTTGGGGGACGACGAAGCTTGCAGCATGGACACCAACTGATGCTGCCTCCGTGACCCTGCCACCCCAGAGCACCAGTGTAATCCCCTGGAGAATCTCTCTGAAACTCGGAAGACTGCTAGTGCTCAGTCTAAAAATCAGAGGAGGAAATGCCCTTCTTTTATGGGCAGAAGAGAAAACAAAAAAAAGACTGTTTGCTCAGAAGGGTTATGTCAAGAGGCTGAATTATTTTTCTTTTTATACGGGTGGTGAGACATTTATGTATAACCTGTGGGGCTGCAGTGCGGGGTGGGAGGCAGGGGCACAATGGAATATGTCTGATGGATTCCAGAGAATGGAGAGGAACACACTGTAACTGAGCCTGGTGCGGCCAGGACGACCTGCTGCGGGGCCACCCTGACTTCCTGGATTTCTGGTTCTGGTGCCTTTTGCTGATCGCCCCAATAGTCTGCCCACAGTAAACCGAGCCTCAAGTAAACTTGGCGTTGGCGCCTTCTCCCTTGCGGTGCTGGGGGATGGGTTTGTAACTTCTGGAGAGGGAGCTGCCGGCGCGCATGGCTTGTTCTCTGGGTCTCCTTGGAAGCTGCCGCTTTCCCCCCACTGATGAAGTGGGGATGGTTAGGGCGGGGCTCTGCCGTCCCTCCACCTCAGTGGAACCAAGCAGTGCTGTGCAGCCCCCGCCGCCGGGAACGGAGACACTGGGCTCTTGTGCGAATCTTACTCGAGAGCGCTTAAAGGAAGTCACCCCCAGGCTGCTGGGTGCCAGGTCCCCACCCAGCCGTGGCGAGGTCCGCTTGAGAACGGGAACCTCCCTGGGAGTTTCTCGGCCCAGGAAAAGGGCCCCGCTCTTGCCAGCCTTTGGTAAGAAGTGAGCTCTCCGCCCTCCAAGCTGCAGGCGCGGTTCTTCGCGGCCCTTCCCGCCGCGTGGGTTCCAAGAACACAGTCGTCCGGGCTTTCTTGTGACCTTTCACCTGGGCTGTGGGGGTTGGGGTCACGCGGCGACCGGCGACCGTTGGCGGGGGCGGGCGGTGTCACGGCAGCTGCTTGGTGAGGCCGCGGGGTGCGGGGGTGCGGGGGTGCGGGGCGCGGGGCGGCAGCCGGGGCGGGGCGGGGCGGCAGCCGGGGCGGGGCGGGGCGTCGAGGCGGCCGGGGCTCCTGCTGCCCGAGCCGGCTCCGCAGGGAGGAAGGCGCTGGGCGGGGCCCCCTGGCGCCCGGTGGCGGGGCCCGAGGAAGGCGGGGCCAGTGCCCTGTGCCGGGTGGCCTGTCTCCGCGACGTGGTGGCATCGTTCTCGTGGCGCACCGCGTTTTCGGTGTATTACATAATAAAGACATGGTCGCTTTTAGGGGAAATGTCCGAAAAACTAAGACGATGCAGAAAGGAGCTGACTGCAGCCATCGACCGGGCCTTTGCGGGAGTCAGCCACGCCCCGGAGTGCGCGGGGCCCCGGCTGGAGCTGGACGCGGCACCCGCCGCCTTCCCCTTGCCCGTGCATAAGCTCCTCTGCCAGAGACACCCGCTGGCCCCCTGCTCCTCTGGGGCTCCGTTTGCACCTGTGCCGTGCGCTCCCGAGAGCGAGAGCCCTGGCTTTGCAGCAGACCAGGCCCCAGTAAATGCAAAACCACACGTGTTATGCCCGAAAAGGAAACCGCTGACCAGCAAGGAGAATGTACTGATGCAGCCCTCCATTTTGGTACCTGAAAGACAGTTTTGGAGAGCCGCAGGAGATGGGGAAAACTGGAGAAAAGAAAGTTTGAGGTGATGCTAACTTAGTAGTTTGATATTCATAAGGGATCTCTTGTTTCTAAAAAGCTCATGGATCCTAGGCTGGTTCCCTAACAGGCGCTGCTCTGGCCTTCTGTTTGGCTGGGCCACGTTCTTCAGTCAGTCCCAGAGAGCAGTTTTGTTTGCATTTCGATGGGGGTGGGGTTGTCAGTTCTGGATGTCAAAACAGTCTCTTTTTTTTTTTTTTTTCCTGCTGTCCCTAAAGGGCTAGTGAATGTCAAATAACCTGATTTTTCCTGCTGCAGAAACAAAAATCTTAATTCCAGTCTTGGAGGCTGGACACAGGGCTTGGCCACCCTCCGCTCACATCAGGGAGAGGCGGGATCCGGGGCTGGGCCCTGCTGCCCTGGCTGCACCCTTGCCCCTCCCAGCCCATCCACCCGCCGCGAGCTTGAGACCATCCCAGGGTTGGGGTCTTCCCCCGGACCCTCTCTCCTCCCAGGTCGCTGCACACTGCCAGGGCCCGGGTGCCTTAATTTGGCGCAGGGTCGACCTTTTGGGATGAAACTTCAAGGTTTCTAACTGGTTCTGCTCCACCAGTATTTATCCTGGATTTCTTGGAACATTTCAGCAAACCTGTGAGGCTCAGGAATCACTGTGATCATGCTGTTAAGTCGGTTTCCCCAGTGACTCAGCAGCTTCCGACTGTCCTGTCTTCACAGCGTAGAGGACAATTTAGTCACCAGTCAGTTTTTGTCATTAAATTATCTAACAAACACTCAGTTTCCCTCCAATATTTTTTGAAACAGGTTCTAATTCCCTACCTTCTTTTTTCATCCGGGGCTGCAGGAAAGATATGGAGAGAGATTTGAAGGTTGACTCAAATATGCCACTTAGCAGTTCTAGCCAAGAGGTCACAAAGGATCTGCTTGATATGATAGGTGAGTACAGAGGGCCTGGCCATCCTCTCCTTGGGAGGGGAAGGCCCTCACAGACCCCTCAGTCAGCAGATGTCTTAGATTTAAAATATTTATTCTTATTTACGAGCCATTCATTCTGCACAGAAAGCAGTTAGCAAAACAAACCCTCAGAGAGCTTCTCACGGGGCTATGTCTGTGCCTCCACGGAGCTCATAGCTTAATGGGGTCATCGATCAAGTCATTTCCTAAATGTCTACAGTTCCCAAGGACGTGGTGGTTGTGGTTAGAGCTGAAGGAAACAGGAGCTAGGTGAGGCGGAGGGGAGTTGGGGAATGCGAGGTTAGGAGAAAACTTAGGACGAAAAGCTCCCCTGTAGTTGTTCCTGTTGACATAGTGGTGCACATCCTGTCGGACACTTTTCTACATACATACCTGTGCGTTGTGTTTGAATTGTGTGTGCCCTGTGTTTAAATGGCTCACACTACACAGTGGAAAAACCTAGTAAAGGGTTGCAGAGCCTTGGACGCTGGCTGAAACCCTTAGCCCTGAAGGGTCCCCAAGGCACTGGGGAGGAGCGGCAGCCCCGTGGGGGGCCCTCCCCTGGGCCGCCGCCAGCCGCCTGCTCCGTGGCACTGAGCCTCGGGGGGTGAAGGGAAGTCGCTGCCCGGCAGCTCCCGAAGCCCTTGCTGGTGGGCTTTGTCTACCCTGAAGACCCCCTTTTCCTCATGGGGCCTTGTCCCCATAGGTCACGGAGCTCCCTGAGAGCCAGGTCAAGCGGGTGGAGCGCTTCGTCCTCCCACTGACACTTTCCTTTGCGACTGGCAGGTAGTTGGAGCTCGGTAGATGTCGGGGCCTGGACGGGGGCAGGCCAAGCCCACTTTCATTTGCCACTCGCTCTGGCACGCCCCACTTGGCCTGATCCCAGAAGAGTGACGACCACCTATGCATCTCTTTTAACTTGTGCTTGGAAACCTTCTGAGGGAGTTGTAAAGCTGAATGTTTTTATTTTTAAGACCATACAAGCATCCGAACTATTGAAGAATTGGCCGGAAAACTGGAATTTGAAAACGAGCTGAACCGCATGTGTGGCCGCTGTGAAGACGCCCCCTTCAGGGAGGAAGGCTGGGCCCTGCTTGTGGACGAGAGTCCCCAGGAGGCCTTGGACGACGGCCCTGGCAGCCTGAAGCAGGCTTTCGACGATCACGACATTGTCGAGACTGTTCTGGACCTGGAAGAGGACTACGATTTGATGACCTCTTTTAAGTACCAAATAGAATAAGGACAGTTGATTTTGACTTTGATTCTTCACAGCACAAAACTGGCATTAAGGATCCATGGTTGCCATTCGGGGCCGTGGTTTTTTTTGAGTTGGCAGAATGGAATTACTGTACCTTCGTAAACTTCCAGTCGCGTCCCTTCTTAAGCTGAGAGCTCAGGTGTTGTGTTCTGTTGCTTTGCAATGTTTCTTACTGTTGTGTTTTTGTTGTGTTTGTTTTTTACTTTGCTTGACATCTTAAATGTGTTTTTTAATCAATAGTCAATATACCCAGCACCCAAGGTAGGTATGGGTCATGGACTTCTTTGTGTCTCTTTGTGTTCTTTTCCATGGGCCCCTGAAAAAGTGCAGGGACCACAGCCAGGGTAGGCTGTGCCAGGCCAGATCAGTCTGCACAGAGAAACTGGGGTCAAGGTGGACCTGGGCTGTGGGCCCTCTACCACCCATGCACACTTCACTCTCATGGTCTCCTACTCCCTGTCCTCTCCCCTCCTACCACCCCCCGCCACCCCACCCCTGTCCCTTCTGATCGAGTCAGATGGGCTGGCAGAACCTGGCAGGGTGTTCCCATAAGGCTTCCTGCCACGTACATACCACACCCGACACCGGGACCCTTGGCTGAGCGGGGCGGGGGGAGGGCAAGGTAAACACAGGTCTGGCCCATTCCCCTTCTTACTGGAGCCCCTCATATCCCACTCCAGGCTTGGAGCCCCTGGAGGTCACGGGCGTTTCCCACTGCGATGACCCTGTTGGGACCAGATAGGTCAGGGAGTGGAGGAGGCGGCCGCACGCCGTCCTCGTGAGGTCAGCAGAGCAGCGAAAGCTGAGAAGGGCTGGCTCCGCCCCAGCCCTGGACAGGCTGGCTCTCCAGCGATTACTTGGATTAATCTCCCAGAACCATGATGTTCCTCAGGAAATCTAATCTGTCACGCAGGGCTTGATGCCACCCAGCAACCAAGCCTCAGGGGTGCCTACCTCCTGGCTCACACAGGAGGCTTGCACTTTGCACTGGGGCTGTTGACAAGACCAAAGCTGAACAGACCAGAGTCCAAAGCACAGTTCTAGCCCCCAGACCCCAGGCCCAACAGACGCCCCCCTCCCAGGCCCCCTGGCAGGCAGGTGCTGGCCCTTCGCTGCGGGGCGAGTGAGTCTTCTGGCCTTGCCAGCTGAGGCTGTGCATGCCTTCTTTTGGCAGAGAATGATGGTGTGGACCGGTTGGGTGGGCCTTCCAGCATGTGCACTGGCTCCCACCCTGACCTGTCACCTGTCCTGCCAGGGCCACAGCCCCCCAAGCTGATGGGAGGCTTCCGTCCAGCCATCACATCTGCCACCTGCCAGGACTCTCCCTGACCAAGGAGAGCAGGAGCAAGTGAGAAGAAACGCCCCCCGCGTCTTCCACTGCTGCCCACCCATGGGGGGAGTGGGCTGTTTGGACGGAGAGCTGCCGGGTTCCTTGATTCGGGAAATCAGGCTTCCAAATAGGGCACTCCAAAAAGAATGTGCGTAGATTCTCCTCCTTCCAGGCAGTTGAGCTTAATTCCCATATCCCTGCCACCCGACCCCACCTCATCCACCCTGAGGATGAGCTAGACGTAGCGACTCGCTTCTAAAGCCGCAGTGAGGGAAGGGGAAAGAGAAGTGTCTGCAGGTGCTACTGGTGAGTTCCTGTGGAGAACTATGCCCTGAGAGGAAGATAAAGGCACCTCTCCGTTGTATTCTTACCCAAATCCCATAATCCCGTCTAATCGTGAGAGCAACATCAGGTCGGGGACTTTCTACAGGAGGCCTGGCCTGTGCCCTATCCTGTCATAGGCAGGGAAATCAACAAAAGAAACTGTCACAGACCAGAGGAGACAGGGAGACACGATGAGTAAATGCAGTGGGGGATCCTGCTCTGGAACAGAAAGGGGATATTCACTGGAAAGAGTGAAGTCTAAATTAAAGTCTAGGCAAGCGGATTTGGCTCAACGGATAGGGCGTCCACCTACCACATGGGAGGTCCAGGGTTCAAACCCCGGGCCTCCTGACCCGTGTGGAGCTGGCCGATGTGCAGTGCTGATGCGTGCAAGGAGTGCCCTGCCACACAGGGGTGTCCCCCGCGTAGGGGTGCCCCATGTGCAAGGAGTGCGCCCCATAAGGAGAGCCGCCCAGTGCCAAAGAAAGTTAAACCCGCCCAGGAGTGGCACTGCACACACACACAGCTGACACAACAAGATGACGCAACAAAAAGAAACAAAAAGATTCTTGTGCCGCTGACAACAACAGAAGTGGACAAAGGAGAAGACACAGCAAATAGACACAGAGAACAGACAACTGAGGGGTAGGGGCGGAATAAATAAGTAAATAAATAATAAACCTTACTTTATTAAAAAAAATTACCAGTGATGTACCAGTGTCAGCTTAGTTTTGGCAACTGTGCCAGTTCTGTAAGATGTTGCCAGTAGGGGAAGCCGGTGAAAGTGTGTAAGAGCCCTCTAGCTGCAACTCTTCTATAAACCAAAAATTCAAAAATTTAAAATGCAGAAAGTGGACTTGGCCCAGTGGTTAGGGCGTCTGTCTACCACATGGGAGGGCCACGGTTCAAACCCCGGGCCTCCTTGACCCGTGTGGAGCTGGCCCATGCTCAGTGCTGATGCACGCAAGGAGTGCCGTGCATGTAGGGGTGTCCCCTGCATAGGGGAGCCCCACGCACAAGGAGTGCGCCCGTAAGGAGAGCTGCCCAGCGCCTAAGTGCAGCCTGCCCAGGAATGGTGCCGCCCACACAGAAAGATGATGCAACAAAAAAACAGATTCCCGTGCCGCTGACAACAACAGAAGCAGACAAAGAAGACAATGCAGCAAATAGACACAGAGAACAGACAACTGGGGCGGGGGGAAGGGGAGAGAAATAAATAAATAAATCTTTAAAAAAAATTTTTTTTAATGTATTTTATAAAAGAGTACAATCGATCCCAAGCTTGAAAATGTATCAGCACACGTGCACCAAACTCCTTATGGGGAGGATGGGAATTACACGGTCTTTTTTGGTGTTTTTCTTGTCCTTATTTTCTGTTTTATCTGCAGAGGATGTGCATCACTTCTATTAAAAGAATCAAGTAAAGTTGTTTTCTAAAAACCCTCATCACCAACCAGCCGTGGGAACGGCGAGGGGCAGAGCACAGGACGGGGCACCTGGGGCGGAGTCCCGGGGCCCAGCAGGAGGGCTGGGCAGGGCGCTGGTCCCCTGCTGGGGCGAGTCCCTCCTGAGGACGCGGAGCTCTGCGGGTCACAGCTGCTTCTCAGGAGTTCAGCCGGTTGCTCAAGGTCCGGTCCCTGCGCCGGCGGGAGGAGCTGCTGTGAACCGGCCTCCAGCCTCCCCCAGGAAGGCTTGGAAATCAGACGGCGTTTTCCGCCTGGGGTGGGGACCGCGGCCCTGAGGAGCCGAGCACGTGGGGCGGGGGCGAGAGGGGGGGAGGTCAGGCTCTCCCCGGCCAGACAGGCAGGTGTGCCTTTGTTTTAGCAAAGCCTTTATGTGAAAACTCAGATTTACCAAACAGGCCGTTCATCCTGGACTCCTTGAACGAGGAGCTTTACCCCCTGTAGAAACAGGTGCACGGTACAGCAGCTGTGACCTGAGCCCCTGGCGTGCCAGGCCCAGCTTAGCAGGGGGCCGGCATAGGGGCTCGTCGTTTCCCTGGCGACGTCCACTCCTGTCAGCGTCTTTGTCCCCATATGGTGCCCCAGGGAGGCCTTTCCTGTCTTTGTTATCTGTGACACTGCAGCGGGCAGGTGTGAACCTATCTTCTCAGAGCAGGGGTTGGGGAGAGGGTCTCTGCGTACTGCGCTGGAAGGGAATAGGGGTGTAGAATGTGTCCATAGGTACCCATACTATTAGAGCAGGTGTTGGTTTCCAGAAGCATTTTGCAGGAAGAAGAGTGCATATACTGGAACATAGATTTTAATAGAACTTCCTCACATTTATAGGAAGTTGAGACCAAAAATCTCGGGGAGACGCTGATAATTGACCTTAGTCATGTCTGAGAAACTTCATGAATGTTTTACGTCATCCCATTCTCTCCCCCGCAGTTCATCTTGGCAAGCCAAACAATCACTGAATTGTTTCCGTGGAAACACCCGACTGCAATTTGGATCCACAGAATCAAAATAGAAACAAGGCGGCTTCAAGAATAAATAGGAGTTTTGGAAACTGCTAGTTGCAAACGGCAGATTCAGAGCCTTGGCCCAGGGCTCGTGAGAACCTGGGCCCATCCAGAGCCCTACGAGGGAGGCATTCCAGGTCCTGTGGCTGCGTTCCACCACCAGGGTTCATGCCGAAGCCCCAGAACCAGGACCACACGTAGGAGACTTTTTAACACGCTCAAGGAGGGAGCTGACCTGCAGAAGATGCTGAGAGGCTGGGGGAGGAGAGCCAGGGGCCAGAAGGGACAGTCACAAGGGGAGGGATGAGAATGGCAGAAGAAGGTCCAACAAGGAGCAGAGAGAGCTACAGCCAAAGCCTGGGAGAAGAGTAAATTCATTCAAAAGGACAAATAAAGAGGAAGGGCTGTGGTTGGAAGCAGTGACCCAGCCCTCAGCCCTGCCCAGACGGAAGGGTTCCCCGCACCCCGGGGTCCAGCTGCTGCCTGGCCACCTGGGGCTAGTTCTAGACTCTGACTCTTGCAGGTGAGCTGTGGGGATACTTCCGGTGAGCATGCTTCTCCCTCTGTGTGGCTTGAGCCAGCACAAGCCCTGTGCTGGCCCTGGGACCTGCCTTCTGATCTCTGGGACTCAGGCTGTTCCCCCACTCCTGCTTCCCTCCCTACGGGAATAGATGAGCCACCTCCTGGCCCACCTGCCCTGACTCCTGGATATTCTCCTGGACTCTCCACTTCCATCCTAGGCTAGACTCCAAGGAGACCAGGAGACCAGGAGGAAGCAGGCAGCCAAGCCAGGGGCCTGCCCTCCCACCTGGGCACCCAGAAATGTGCCAAGGCAGCAAATCCATCCTGCCAGGGAGGGGCTGTGGGCTGCTAACAGTCAAAGAGTTTCCAAGAGGATTTGCACAAGAGGCCTAGCTCATGTCATTCTTCCTTCTGAGTGGCCAGGCGAGGGGCTCACCTGGTGCCAGAGTCACAGGACATTTAATGTGGCAGTGATGACAAGTGAAAGCGGCATGCAAAGAAGGTGAGGCCTTGGGAAGCCATTATGCCTGACTGTAGTAATTGCCAAAAAGGCTCTGCTATCCCAAGACAGTCCGAGGCTCTGGTAATTTGCTTTCTCCTTGGAGTTGTGGGAGAACACTAATATTTTAGGTTACAGCTAAATATTTACAGAGGGAACAAAGTTTTACTCAGGAAATCTACTTGACAATGGATCCCAGCCCCAGTGGGAAGGACTGTCTGTCCTCGGCCTGTTAGAAAATGCCTGATTTGATAAAGAGTTTTGGCCTAAGGCCTAGCATAAAAATATGTTCAAAACTGTCTGACACTTATAGGAAGCTACTATCTCTTCTGAAGACAGAGAGGCTGTTGGTCTCTGGGGCCTTTGGGTGAGAGACGAGGGCTCAGGAGCAGGCCTGGCAGTGAGAAGTGGGAGTCTCCAGAGCCCTTTGGAACTTCTAAGGTAAAATACAAAAAAAGAGAAGCTGCAAAGGGATGCTAGAAAGACCTCACTTGCAGGACAGGGCTGTAAGGGGTTGGTTGGATGCTAAGATAGCATCCCTTGCTCTCAACAAATATTTGTCAAGTATGTACTACTATCGGACATTTTCCTGGGTGCTGCAGATACAGCAGGAACAGTCTTGCTCCAGCTTCTGGAGTCAATATTCCACTGGGCAAGGCAGGTGATACACAAGGACATAGATTAATGATTTCAGGAGAAAACTAAAACAGAGCAGGGGGCAGGCAGGGAGTAGGGTGAGATCCTTCAGAAGAGGAGAGGATCTGGAAAGACCTCTCCGTAGAGGTGACATTTAAGTCGATACTTGACTGCCAAGACAATTCGGTGCTGAAGCAGCTTCATGCCCATCCTCAGACTGTAGCTGGAGTTAGATCAAAGGGGGGGCCCTGGGCAGCTCTCCAGGCCCCAGGCCCACAGCCCTCCCATGGTGTCCGCCCCCTCATAACCACATACAGCTCCAGCAGCATCCCACGAGCCAAAAACAAATACGTTACACGCTCCAGGGACATGCCTGGGCTGTGTCATGCTCACCAAATCTGGCAGGAACACAGTAGTTTAAAAAAAAAACAACCACCTTAGAAATAAAATAGAAACACAATATCCTTCTCTGATGACCACCAGAGGCAGACAGAGTCATTTTAATTAGCCCAGCCTCTTCAGGAGAGAGGTTTACCATTCTTTCTACAAAAACGCTCTGCTCATGGGACACTGAGTCACTCTGACCTTTGACTTCATTACACAAAATTAATTACTTCTGAAGAAATATAGAATTTTATAACAGCATAATAAAAGAATGAGGATCCTGCTTTGGCATTTCAAAGTCAATGAGAAGGCCACAGTCATAAACACTGATGAAATTCTCTCGAAAGGGGCTCAACTTTGAATTAAACTATGACTAAATATTAAACTTTTCAACTTAGAGTAATGAGAGATTTCGAGACACAGATTCCTCTGGCCACAAGCCTCATTCTAACAGCTTGACGGCCCTTTGGGCAGCCAGTGAAGGGCTGGAAGGAACCCTCTGCGTGGCTGAGCGCCTTCCTGCACAACGGTGAAAACCAGCAGGGGGCGCAGTGGTGGCTGGTAGAGGGCAGGACCGGCAGACATCCCGAGCGTTCCACCAGGGAGGGGACAGGCAAGGGCAGCCTGAGGCAGATTCCCAGGTCTGAACTTCACTGGCCTAAGAGAGGGTTGCTGCAATTGCTAGTGGCACCCAGCTAACGGCCACAGGAGGACCTTGATCTGGAAATGAGAGTAAGAACAATTCAGGCTGGTGCCTCACATCTGCCAAAGGTGTTGCAGACAAACTCAGTGCCTCCAGACTTTTATGGGATACACATACCCCCTGAGAATAAAGAGTGTAAAAATAAGAGATCAAGAGCCATTCCCTTCTACAATGGTCCACTCAGAGGCTCCAATCTCATTGACTGTACTGGCTTGGAAATGAGCAATCTGGAAGTCTTCCATCCCATGAGGATTTTCACTTTCACACGTAAGGGAAATTTTTAAAAAGAAACCAAACAAAAGAAAACAAAACAATCTGAGCAGTGTGGTGTTTGTTCAAATTCATCTTGTGAGATGCCTAAGGAACAGAAAAAATGGTATGCATCTTATCTATTTGATTTATTTAATTAAAATGATGGGAGGTCAGTTCAACAAACTTAATGAAAGAAAAAATACATGTTTTTAAATGTTTTATCTTTATTTTTTATTACAGAAGAAATACATGTTGCAAATATTCAAAACTTCAGCAAAATACAAGTGGAGAGCCATTGTTCTCAGAAATAACACAGGGACTACAGATGCTATTATTAGCTTTAAAAGAACGACTAAAAAACAGGACGGGGGAGAAAAACAACCAGGGAGAAACATGGAGTCGTGTGGCCTGGGAAAGCAGCAGTGCTCTGGACATCTGTTTGGTGCATGTCACCTCTCCTTCACGACTTTACCACTCTCTAATTCTCTGTTCACAAGAAGACTGTCTTACTGTGCTCTGTCATTTATGCACTGACCCAAAACTGTAAACAGTTTGGCAGCAAAACAAGATAAAATTAAGGGAAAAAAACCCTTGAGGCCTGGAAAGTCATGTGTAGGGAATATTCTGAAGACCAAAACTGGGTGCAGGAGCCATGCTGCCATAGTGGCATCTCTGTGGGAGCCGTTCTGATGCTCGATATTCCGTAAGAAAACCAGCCCCCTTCCACCAAACACTGGCGCCCTCCAACCAGTGCCGCCCCTCCAGGCTGCTGCTCCAGCTCTCCCCCACCAGCTCCACACAGCTCATCTTAACAAGTGTGGGTGCACTCATCCCACAGGGCGCTTGTCATGGGCAGCCCTGGGACCCAGAGTGCCGGGCCTGCCCCCACCAACCAAGCCCAGCCCCGTAGGGACTCTGACCCTGATGGCCCCAAACAGGTTGCCGGGCTTTCTGCTGGTGGCCAGCCCAAGTGTCCTGCAGTTTGTCCCTCCAGCTGAGATCAGTAGCATCACTGTGAGCTGGTCAGAAGTCATCATCGCTGCTGTCAAAAGCCAGGGCGTAGAGCAGATTCTTCGCTGGCTCCTTGCACAAAGTGGACTCTGCACTTCCGAGGTTGAGGTCGCTGAACCAGCTCATCCGGTGGTCTGCCTGGGAGCTGCTGGAAAGCAGGTGGTTGTCTTGAGAAGAGTGTTCACCAACCTGCAAGAGGCTCCCCTGCCCTGCCCTGGCTGTCCTACTGGGTGCGACTGCCCCTCCCAGAGTGGGGTAGCTTGGCTTTGCTGCACTCCTGGGGCTCCTGGGGCCTTGCAGGCACAAAGGATGTGCAAGAGGGTCCCGCTGCCCCATGGGGGGCCTTTGTGGGCCAGAAACTGGAGGTGAAGGACTCTGATGTTTACAATTGACAGCACAGCTCTTGCTTAGGGGTTGCTTTTGCTTCCTGGCTAGTAACCTGCCTTGGCGCCCTTTTCTGGCCTGCTGCTTCTTGCCTTTTTTCCCTCTTTCTACAGTCCTGACTTTCAGTTCAGTCACCAACCTTTGTTCACACGAATCACATGAAAATACACCTCTGGCTTCATGTTCTTGGCAAGGATTCTTAATGCTGGTTGCAAAGTTATTTAAGTCCAGGGACATGAGCTGTGAGGTTTCCTGAAAGACCGTGTCCCTGTCATCAGGAACCTGGTGGCCTGGGACAGTGGAGCCATGGTTCTTGGCTCCTGTGTCAGTAAGAAGCCAATGTTTGCAGTTAGTCTGTACCTCCTTGTCTTTCACACGCCTGTTTCCTTTACAGGGCCCAGTTGCTGGCAGCGTGGCCTCTGCTTGGGCAGCACCACTGTTTCCTCGCTCACCCCAGACACCAAATTCTCCAGGCCGTGGGAAGCCTGCACTAGGATTCCACCCAGCAGGGAGGGCCTGGGCCTGCCCCATAGCTGGTTTCTCAGAGGCAGACTTTTCCTGCCTGGTGAAATTGAGGCTCTGAGTGAGAGCTGGGGAGGTCTGGGAAGTGCTGTCTTTCACGTGCCTGTGTATCTGAGGCCCTGAGGTCAATCTCTTCAGCTCTGCTAGGACACCAGGCACATTCAGCTGGCCTAGATGCTCACACAGCTGCTGTAAATCTTTGCTCTGCTGGGCAACTAAGACTTCAAGGTGCGTCAGGTTAGATTTTATTTCTACAAACTCTGCTTGTCTCTGGGAAAAGGGAGTAAGAAAGAGGAAAGTGATGGATGGAGAGTAAAACTCAGAATGCACAATAAGACGTGACAGACAGCAAACCAAAGCCTGTGCCAGCAGAGCCACAGCTCACCGCCTCTGCGAGGCACCCCAAGGTCAAAGCACAGCTGCAGCCTGGAGCAGGGCCTCTGCGGCCACATTGTAGAGGGAGGCAGCACCGAGGGGCCTGTGTTGGCCTCTGGGCTTGGCTGAAAATTTGCAGCTTTAAAGGTGTCTCTCAGGTCATAATGACAAAGCCAAAGATAAACTTTAGGAAAGGCATCAGGGCTACACTTACAGCTTCAAGTTTCTTCTGCATCTCGAGGATGGCCTGCTCCGTGCTGCCTTTGTCCCGCACTGCCTCAAACACCAGGTCACTCTGGGCCCGCGCAGTCTCTTGCACTAAATACAGAATAGTGACAATTCACCATGTGAAGACTACAGGATTGCCCCCTGGCCAGACCACAGCAGTGGAATGGGAGGAGCTGGAGCCCAGCATGGGCCACCTGAGCCTGCGCTGATGGTGCCAGGACTCTGTCCTGCTAGCCCAGCCCTGCAGGGAAGAGGAAGCCCGGGCAGGGTGGATCCTTCTGCACTCTCTTCTTCCCTCCCTTCCTGCTGGAGACCCTAAGAATTGCTGCCCAAGGACAGCACCTGCAACTCCTGCTTGGCCTTCCTTCTCAGCCCTGTCATCAGAGAGATCTTTCTAGAATGTGGATATGAAAATATCTCTTCTGAAACCTTCCCTGAGACCTTCAATGGTCTCCCACTGGTCACTGAACATAGTCCATATCTTTTAATTGGCTGACAAGACCCAGGATGTCTGGCTTCCACTTACTTCTCCAGGATCACTTCACTTTACCAACTGTCTACCTTGTCTCTGGGCTCCAGCCAGACTGTTCCCTGAGCAGTCTCTGACCTCTGGCCTTTGCACATGCAGTTTCCTCAGCCTGGAGTATTCCTGCTTCTACCCCTGTCACCCCAGCCTTCTCCATAATCACTGCCTTAGTCCAATTAATTCCTATTCTTCCTTCTCTCAGCTTAGCAGTTACCTTTTCAGAAAACACCATTTCCTGTCCAGTCTGAGTGCCCTTCTCTCTGCTGGTGGCTCCATATGTGTGCTCTACCATCACTTACCCTCCATGGTAACTGTCAGGTCACTCATCCATCTCCTATTTACACTTGGCCCCTCACAGCCTTGGTTAGGTGCTAACCACATCAGGACTGATATTGATGTCCTTCTTTTGCATGGGTGTGATGTGGCAATTTGAGGCTATTTTATAAATTCCCAAAAGAGAAAGATTATGTTTTTAAACTCATCTATTCCTGTGGATGTGATACCCATCTGATTGCATTAAATTTAGTTGAGGGCCCTTTGATTAGATTACTTGATAAGATCACTTTATGGCTTTTGATTGGACTATGACATTGAAGCATGACTCAAGTTGAATCTCTGCCCCCTTGCTGGGTCTGATATAAAGGGAGACACAGAAAGACAGAGACGCAGGAAAAGGAAGCTGCTGTGTTTGCTCTTCCCATATAAGAGAGAGAACAAGAGGATCGCTCAAGCACAAAACCCCATGGGCCCATGGAGCTGCTCAAGAGGAGAGAAGCCCTGCTATGTGCCTGTGAAGATACTCTTATATTCATTCAACAAATATTTAATGACTCTTACATTTATGCAACAAATAATTAATGAGCAAATACAATGTGACAGGCACTGGACCAGGTGTTTTGAGTATAACAACGATCAAGACAGATAAAATCTTCTTGAAATTACAGTCTATCAGGGAAAACAGGTAGTTCATGAGTAATTACACAAATAATTATTCATAGATATAATTAGGTGCTCTGAAGAAAAGTATAGCAAGCCTTGAAACATAGCCTACTAATAGGCTATCCCAGTCTTGGAAGATGGGTAATTGAGTTTCCTAAGGCACTGACTTAGTGTAAACCCATGGGGCATGTAGCAGTTTGATATTATTGATGAATTCCAAAAATAAATATTGGATTATGTTTGTAAACTGGTCTTTTCTGCTGGGCGTATTAGAGCATATTGGACTCAGAGGCTTTACTTTTACTTGATTAAATAATGATTAAGGATTTAATTGGGCCACGTCAGTAGGACGTTGAGTCCCCACCCCTTCGTGGGTGGGAACTCACAGATAAAACTACATGGTAGAGCAGAGAAGTTAGTTGGAGTTGGAGCTGGAGTTTTGATGTTGGAGTTTTCATTCTGGAGGCTTGACCTGGAGCCCCAGAAAGTAAGAACACAGAAGAGATTAGTTATGAGGAAAGAGAAGCAAGCCCTGGGAAGAGAGGAACCTGAGCCTGGAGAGAAGCAAGCCCTGGAGAAGAGAGGAACCTAGGAAGCCTGAACCCTGGCAGACGTTGGCAGCCATCTTGCTCTAGCATATGGCAAAAGACTTTGGTGAGGGAAGTAACTTATGGCCTGGTAACTGTAAGCTTCTACCCCAAATAAATAGTTTATAAAAACCAACTGATTTCTGGGATTTTGCATCAGCACCCCATTGGCTGACTAATACAGGAGATAACCCATGGAGGAAAGCACATTACCAACAGAAGAAAGAGCATGCTCCCCAAAGAGGAACCATGAGGTCAGAATGCCCCAAGTGAGGAGCAGGGTGACCTGAGTGGAAGCCATGGTCAAACAGAGGGTATGTCAACCTTGTCAAGATTTGTGGACTTTCTAAGGCATTATTCACTGACACAGTTAAGCAGAAGGTTGACATGATTATATCTTTTTAAAAGGAGCACTCATCCTGTGATGTGAATGATAAACCAGAAGGGGAAAGACCAGATATAAGACCAGAACACACATCAGAAATGACTCAAATAAAAACAACAATTTGAAATCAGTGGAAAAAAGATAGATGATTCAGGGAAGCGGATGTGGCTCAAGTGATAGACCTTTTGCCTACCATGTGCAAGGACCTGGCTTCGATCCCTGGGGCCTCCTGGTGAAAAAGAAGAAGAGAAAGCATACCCACATGGTGAGCCAGTGCCTGCACGGTGAGCCAGTGCCCACACAAGTGCTTGTGTGGTTAGCCAGTGCCCATGAGTGCCCATGCAAGTGAGTCATGCAGCAAGATGATTATGCATCGAAAGAGAGACAAGGTGGGAAGCAGTTGTGGCTCAACTGATAGAGCATCTGCCTACCATATGGAGGGTCCAAAATTTCGATACCTAGGGCCTCCTGACTTGTGTGGTGAGCTGGCCCACACACAGTGCTGCTGTGCACAAGGAGTGCCATGCCACGCAGGGGTGTCCCCCATGTAGGGGTACCCCATGCACAAGGAATGTGCCCTGGAAGGAGAGCCACCCTGCGTGAAAAAAGTGCAGCCCACCCCAGGAGTGGCGCCACATGCACAGAAAGTTGACGCAGCAAGATGACGCAAAAACAACAAAAAAGTGACACTGTTTCCTGGTGCCAGGTGACAAGAATGCAAGCAGACACAGAAAAACACACAGTGAATGGACACAGAGAGCAGACAACGGGGGGGGGAGAGGAAAGAAACAAATAAAATAAATCATTAAAAAAAAAGAGAGACAAGGGGAGAGTCAAGGTGGAGCGCAGCAGAAACCAGGAATTGAGGTAGTGCAATTGACAGGGGGCCTCTCTCCCCATCAGAGGCCTCCAGGATCAATCCCAGTGAATCCTAGAGAAGAGAAAATGAGAAGAGAAGACAACAGAGACAGTAAAAACAGTAGGGCAGGAGGAAGGGAAGGGGGAAAATAAATAAATAAATCTTAAAAAAAAAAAGATTATTCATTCAGTAATGGCACTGGGAAAAACTGGATAGCCATTTATAATATAATTATCCGGAAACTCTACCACAATCCTATTGAAAATACAAAGCTCCAAAACATGGTTGAGTTTAGAAACAATCAGGAATTCTTTTACTTCTTATTCAGGCTTCTTTCAAAGTAGTGCAGAAGAGGACAAGGAATTGAAATGGCTACCTCAAAACCTTCTTTATGGCTTTTCTACTTCAGTGAATAAAGTGAATAAAGAATGGCTTTTCTACTTCAGTGAATAAATTCTAAGAGGGAGTGCAGAGGGAATCTACTGTAAGTTTGGATCATCTTAAATGCATAATAAGTAAAATTTATAAATAATCAGGAATAATATATCAGAAATGCTATTTATATTTTTATAACTATCAAAACCATGTTTCAAGATTCTTGACAAAAATTACATTTATTATTTTAGATGTGTAGAAAACAATTTGAAAAAGGGAGTGTGAGTTCTCCAACTTCGCTTTTCTTTTTCAAGATTGTTTTAGCTCTTCTGGGTTCCTTGAAATTCATATGAATTTTATGGTGGCTTTTTCTATTTCTGCAAAAAAAGGGGTTTCTCAGGATGATGATGAAGAGAAGTTCTAGGGCTAAGGACTGGGGTAATGTCTATGCCACAGACCTAAAGAACTGTCTGCCCAAACTAGAAATGGAAGACCAAGAGCTCCAGACAGAATGTTTCTAATAAGAAAATGGAACAGAAAGAATTCCCAGTCTTTCTGAACATAGTAATTGGAAATTTACAGTTTTATCTGAAAATTTATTGTCAGACACAGAGCTAGGAGCATGGGAAACAATTTTGAATAAAATTGTTTGTTCACACAATTGTACTAACATGAATTTAGCCATATAGAAGAGGAAAAAAATAGTAATAAGTAAACACATAAATAAATGCAAATTGTAATAAGTGCTATGATAGCAAGTGTGATAAAATAAGAGCACAAGAGGCAACTACTTTAGATAAGGTCATCAGAGATGGAGACATTTAAGGTAAAATCAGAAAGATAAAAAGGAGTCAGGTCTGCTGAGCCTGGGAAAGGTCATTCCAGGTAGACAAAACAGCAGGTGCAAAGGTTCTGAGCCGAGAGAGGGTTTGTTGTTACTAAGAATAGACAAGCCAGTGTGATCTTGCAAAAAGAGTAAGAAACGGTGAATTTTACATGTATTTTACTACAATAAAAAAAAAACAGTAAGAATTTCTTTAGAAGGCAAATTTTCCTCTACTTCTCAAAACAAGTACAGGTTAAATTCCACTTTAAAAATTAGAATGAGGCAGTTTACTTATGTTTCAAGTGCCAGATTCCTGCTCCTAAACTCAAAAGGGATTTTTTTTATTCACGTATTTTTCCAGACATCTATGTAGATATTTGTAGTAGAGAGCAAATGTAATGACCTTTCCCAAGAGTTTGTAGTGATGTTTCTTAGCGACAGTGTGCATTTCTGGTGCCCAGGAAAGTAGAGGATAAGGAAGATAAAAGTGCTCAATTCTGGATTTGGGGCTCAGAAATCATCCATCTATGAGTCCACACATTCCATCCTTGTCCTTGGGGAGACGTGTTTGGAGCCTTCTTGTTTACAGGAGTTTTATATTGATCCATTACTTTCAATGTCTACCCATATTTTTCATTTAAAAATTTTATTTATGAGTAAGTAAATTCATAGTCAGAAACCAGAATACAGGTTACCAGGGCCCAGGGTGGGAGTAGGGAATGAGAAGTTGCTTAAATTGTACAGAGTTTCTATTTGGGTTGATGGAAAAGTTTTGGTGATGAATTGTGGTGATGATAGCACAACATTGTGAATGTAGTTAACAGCTCCAAATTGTATAGTTGTATGCAGCGACAAGGGGAAATTTTAGGTTGTATATATTTCCAGAATAAAAATTTTATAAAACCATAGGATTATACAACACAAACAGTGA
Organism: Dasypus novemcinctus; assembly: GCF_030445035.2. Classification (NCBI taxonomy): domain Eukaryota; kingdom Metazoa; phylum Chordata; class Mammalia; order Cingulata; family Dasypodidae; genus Dasypus; species Dasypus novemcinctus. Next base: position 10,201,956 of record NC_080698.1, on the reverse strand, counting down.
ACCCTAATGTAAACCATAGACCATATTTAATGGTACAATTATAATAATATTCTTTCATCATTGTAACAAATGTACCACACTAACACAAGGTGTTATTAATGGGGGTGGGGATGTAATATGGGAATTCTGTATTTTCTGCATGATTTTTTTATAAACCTACAACTTCTCTAAAAAAATTATGAAAAAAACTAAAATCAAAACAGCATAAAACTGGTATACAATGAAAAATGTATCTTCCATGCATCCACTTCCTTGATTTAACTTTCTTAGCAGTTTCTGGAATTTTTGCATTAATACATATACACATCTGTGTATAGATCCTTTGTGTGTGTGTGTTCCCTAGAAGTGGACTTATTTCTGCTTTGGCTATAAGATATCTTTAGCTTTTTTGTATTTTTTTTGGATGGGTACATTTGCTTTTGTAAGTGTTGCCCCAAGAGAGGAAGAAGAAGAGGTGGGTAGGGTTCTTTTCTCCTTTTGTCATATTATCTTTGCCTTCTTGTACCCCAACTTCCTAACTGATCCAATATTATCAGTTTTCTATAATCCTTTGATGAAAAAGGCATAAAATGTCCATACACTCTAAGTTATTAAGACTTTAAATAACATAAGAATACTCTTGGGACAATATTTTTGTATATTTCCCTTTTCTAGTAGAGGGTATGGTGGCACGTGGGATTATTCCCTCACTCTAAAATTATAAAAATGTTGCCCACATTTTCTTTTAGTTCCTTTATGATTTAATCACCATACTCAATATACTGATTACTGACATATATTGATATGTAGTTACTGATTACATTGATATATGAAATTTATTTTGATGTAAAGAGTTATCTATTTTCCAAAAGACATTTAAAAATTTTTTGATAGTGGCACCTCATTTTCTTTTTCAATAGAACTGATATCTTTCAAGAGAAAGTACTGCTTTCCAGTTACTTGGCCTACTTCCAATGGGTAAAGTAGGATGTGGGTGGCTTTGGCAATTCATTTTATTACTCTGGTCCATGGTGTCTTCAGCTGAAGAACAGGAAGAAATAGATTAGATGGTGTGATGGTTTGGTTCATGTATCAACTTGGCCAGGTAATTGTGCCTTGTTTGGTCAAGCAAGAACTGGCCTGACTGTTACTGTGAGGACAGTTTGTTGACCTAAATCATGGGTAAGTTGATTCCATCTATGGCTGATTAAATCTGCAATGAACTGGAGAGACTGCCTTCAGCGATGAGAGACATCTCATGCAGTCAGTTGAGGGCTTTAAAAGGACAAGGGATGGGAAACGGACTTTGCCCAGTGGTTAGGGCGTCCCTCTACCACATGGGAGGTCCACAGTTCAAACCCCGGGCCTCCTTGACCCATGTGGAGCTGGCCCATGTGCAGTGTTGATATGCACAAGGAGTGCCCTGCCACGCAGGGGTGTCCCCACGTAAGGGAGCCCCACGCACAAGGAGTGCGCCCTGTAAGGAGAGCTGCCCAGCGTGAAAGAAAGTACAGCCTGCCCAGGAATGGTGCTGCACACTTGGAGAGATGACACAGCAAGATGACGCAACAAAAAGAAACACAGATTCCCGTGCCACTGACAACAACAGAAGCAGACAAAGAAGAACACACAGCAAATGGACACAGAGAACAGACAACTGGGGCCAGGGGGAGGGGGAAAGGGGAGAGAAATAAAAATAAAAAATAGAAGAAATCTTTAAAAAAAAAAAAGGACAAGGGATGATTTCAGCAGTCAGAAGAGACATTTCCATCTCTCCTTCAGCCAGCCAGCTTCTCCTGCGGAATTCACTGAAAACCTTCATTGAGTTCCAGGTCTGCAGCCTGTTCTATGGAATTTGGACCTGTGTATCCCCACAGTTGTGTGAGACAATTTTTTACCAAATCTCGTAATACTTAAATATACCTCCTCGTGGTTTGTTTCCCTAGAGAACCCTGACTAATACAGATGGCTACAGTGACCCTTCTGGTTGTGCAGGCAGAGTGTGACTAGAGGAAGATTTCATGATCTCACCCTATGAAGGCACCAAATGCATACATGCCAGCACCTCCACATGGTATCGTTACCTCCCCTTCCCTGCTGAGCACAGCGAACACAGACCGAAAGCACTGAGGGGAGTTCAGTGCTGTAGGCTGACCACACTGGGCTGGCCAGACAACAGAGGATAGCTGATAGAAGATGATGGAGTGACTTTCTGCTTCTGATCATTGCCTATCAAGAAAGGGAATGATTCTGGATAGACTAATTGTGCTCATTTTCAAGAAAGATCTTACCTTCTAATTAATATGATGCCACTCACTCTTTTTGCACTGTTTGCCCTCTGGATACAGCTCCCTCTCCTGAGTCTGACTTTCTGAAAACTCAGGAACCATTAGGGGTGAGGGATCAGGATCCCTTTGGCTGCTATGGGTCAGGCTCAGTACTAGCCCTTGGTCTTGTGTTGGGGCCTTGGGCAATTTCATTCCTTTCTCTGGGCCTTAAATGCCATAACCTTTGCTGCAATGACTTTTGTACTTCATCAGTTTTAAATGTAGAAAGAAAAAGAAAAAAAAAAAAAAGATGGTTTCTTTGGGTATCCCTGATTTGCCTCCACTCTGCCTTGCTACCTCTTGTGCATGTGACAGTCCCAGGCTTCCAGCACTAGTTTCCAAACAGATGCACAGTTGCCCTGCGCGGGGATACCTAGATTGGGAGCCAGCAGACAGTACAGTGCTTCTTTGCAGACAGATGGGGATTAATTTCTAAGCCACACAAAGGCATTAATTTTTGTAAATCATGAGCAATCCATTCCATGGCATTTGAATAAGTTGACTTCAATTTGTTTAAAATAAAAAATAAACACACAGACAAATGCAAACAAGTACAGATGCACAGTCATCGGTTGTTGAGTTGAGAGCCTCTTGGTTCTAGAGAGGTGTCCCTCTACGGAGAGCTATGTAATGGCTCTCTTCTCTTCAGTATGGGTCACTAACATGGTTTCATCTGACAGGGCTATTTGTCGTGAGGCAGCAGGGTTACTGGGTCAAGGATGAGTACTTCACAAAAAGGGTCGCAGGACCAGGGTGTTCCCACACAAAGGTGGGTCCACTACCCAGCCCAGCATGCTTCATTCTCTTCAGAGCTAACCTTCTGTACCCACCCTCTCCTCCACAACTCTCTATACAACCTTACCACTGGTGGAAACCTGGCTTGGGTCAGAAAGTTCATATTCACTGCTCGCCAGTGCCCTCTGCTGATAACCTCAAGCATGAGGCACTCACATGTCTTGGCCACAGTCTCCAAAGAATCCAAAATAGATTGGCTTCTTGAACTGAGATGTTCCTCAGACTTTTCCACAGATGTCTGCAACTAAGAAATACAAAACTAAGAAATACAAAATTAAGAAAGAATTTACAAACTGTTGCCTTATTTCACTAACTTGGAGAATTGTCATTTAATGACCAAAAAAGAGAAGCTAGAATATTCCACATGAATGAAAGCCAATACAATATAGTTATTAGACTTCTTAAAATATAATATGTTCTAATTCCCTGAAATGTAGATATACTTACTCTGTGAATGCTTTCTCTGACATGGGAAATGAAGTTGTATAAAGTCTCACTAGAATAGGAGAGAGAAAAAAAGAAGACAAATCTTTGTGAAATATTCAAACAATACGTAAGGGAACTGATTCTATGAACATGGCAGGTCTCCACCTAGTGTAGCATTGAAACAGTGATTGATTAATGTTGGAGAGACCCTGAGAAACCTCAGGGCTCAGCAAGAAGCAAAAAAAAGAGAGCACAGACTTTTCATGAGGGCAGCTCAAGTGATAACCACAATAGAAAAGACCACCTCTCATTTTTACAGCAGCGCTGGCTTCAGAAGGATGAAAAATACTCTTTCTGGTATTCCAAAATTCCCAGACACATCTTAGTCTTGCCATTATTTTGACTGTAAGAATAAGGTAGTATAGAGACAATTTTGAGGGGAAATATTAATCTCTAATGAAAAAAATCACAACTATTCATCAAATAACTATCCTATTCTTTAAAAGATTCAGACATGGAATGTCATTGACAACATTTGATAGACTTTGTTTCTTTCATCTACAAAATACAAATGCAAATAAAAAAATTTGAGTCCCGAAAAGAAAACTCCATACCAGGCCTTTTTTTTTAGATTTATTTTTTACTTATTTCTTTCCCCTTCCCTGCATCCCCCTCCCCCAGTTGTCTGTTCTCTGTGTGCATTCACTGTGTGTTCTTCTGTGTCTGCTTGGATTCTTGTCAGCGGCACAGGGAATCTGTGTCTCTTTTTGTTGTGCCATCTTGATGCGTCAGCTCTCTGTGTGCTGGGCAGCTCTCCTTACAAGGCGCACTCCTTGTGCGTGGAGCTTCCCTATGCAGGGGAGACCCCTATGCGGGGGACACCCCTGCATGGCAGGGCACTCCTTGTGCGCATCAGTGCTGCACATTGGCCAACTCATCACACAGGTCAGGAGGCCTTGGGTTTGAACCCTGGACCTCCCATGTGGTAGGTAGACACTCTATCATTGGGCCAAATCTGCTTCCCATACCAGGTTTGTTTTTGTTTTTTTTTAAAGATTTATTTATTTTTTAAATTTATTTCTTTCCCCATTACCACCCCTCCCCCGCCCAGTTGTCTGCTCTCTGTGTCCATTCTCTGTGTGTTCTTCTGTGTTCACTTGTATTCTTGTCAGCAGCACCAGGAATCTGTCTCTTTTGGTTGCGTCATTTTGCTGTATCAGCTCTCCATGTGTGCGGTACCACTCCTGGGCAGGCTGCACTTTTTTCGTGCTGGGTGGTTCTCCTTACGAGGAGCTCTCCTTGTACGTGGGGCTCCCCTATGCGGGGACACCCCTGCTTGGCACAGCATTCCTTGTGCACATCAGCACTGCACATGGGCCAGCTCACCACATGGGTCAGGAGGCCCTGGGTTTGAACCCTGGACCTCCCATGTGGTAGGCGGATGCTCTATCCATTGAGCCACATCTGCTTCCCATACCAGGTCTTTTTGATGGATCACCTGACTGACTTTAAAAGGAGAATTTAATAGAACTGTTTGGAAATCTAGAAACCACATACTTTATATGAGAGATTGGGATGTTACTTGAAAATAATTAAAAGATTAAAAATGAAAATGTTAATGCTAAGAACAGAATGTTGTTTAATGATAAAAGCAAAGAACGAGTACCTAGATATTTAAAATATCAGAAATAAAAAAAATAAGTAGAAGAGTTAGAAGATACAATTAAAGAAATATCGTAAAGAGTAGAACAAAAGACTAAGAGATGGAAAATAGATGAAAGGTAAAAAGAAAAATATTAGAGGATCAATCCAGGAGATCTAACATATCCCCAAAATAGGAAATCCAGAAAGAGAGAAGAGTGAAACTAGAGAGGAGATTTTCAAACATATAGTACAAGAAAAATTCCTAGAACAGAAGGTCAAAGGACCCAAGTTTATAGATTAAAAGGAATACAAATACCCAGATACTATGACATGGGATCACTGTAAAATTTCAGAACTCAATAGATAATGAGAAGATATTAAAAATTTTCAGAGAGAAAAAAGCAAGAGACATACAAAGGATCAGGAATCAGAATGGCATTCGATCTCTTAAAAGCAACATAGAAAGCAGAAGACAATGAAGCAATGTGCCTTAGAAATTTTGAGGAAATATAATTTTCAATCTTGAATTTTATATCCAGCCTAGTTTTCTGTCAGGTGTGAGGAGAAAATAAAGAATTTCAGATATGCAAAGTTTCAAAAATTGTTTAGGTGCCATGTACTTTTCTCAGGAAGTTTCTGGAGTATGTGCGCCACCAAATCCAAGGAGTAAACCAAGAAAGAAGACATAGGACCCAAGAAATGGAAGAGTCAACACAGGAGAGAGCAAGTAGGAATACCTAACATGATGACAAAGGGAAGACTCAGGAAGACAGCTGTGCCTCAGACCAAGAACACCAAGTTCATGTTGGAGCTAGGAGGGCTGTCTCTGAGAAGGAAATGACAGTGAGAGAGTTTCTGATGAGTTTGAATATATAAAGAAGCTTTTCGGATCTGCTGCAGAATTTGGGAATGAATTCTATTTACTTCTTTAAAAAGCAGCAAAAAAAAATAAAGCAGTTTTTAACATTAGGAATATATAATAGTATATATAATTTTTCAAAGCTATCTATAATTGTTACAAAGTGACAAAGCTGTAAAGGTTGAATACTGATTTAACTGAAAATGAAAATGTTCTTAGAGTATATTGGAATGATGAAAGACAATGAAAGATGAGATGGGGTAGAGAGGAAGCAGAAAGGTAAAAAGAAATAAAGACTCAATTCCCAGAGTAGGAAGTCCTTATTAGCTGAAAAAATCAAGAAATGATAATGTAAGCCATCTAACATATGCCATTAGATATATGCAGGTGAGTACCAGTATAACTAAAAGGATTCCAATTTGGTTTCAAAAAGAAAAAGAAAATCAGGAATGGGAAAAGATAGGCCTACTGTTTTTCACTATTAGCTTACTTGAATTTTTAAAAAACTATACATGTATTAACTTCATTGAAAAAAAAACATAAAGAGGCAACTTTTTTATTTTTTATTTATTTTTAAAAGACATTTAGATTACATAAAATGTTACATAAAAAATTTTAAGGGATTCCCATATGCCCCACTCCCCACACCTCCCACTTTTCCCCACATTAATAACATCTTCCATTAGCGTGGTACATTCATTGCAATTGAAGAACACATTCTGGAGCATTGCCACTAAGCAAGGCTTATAGCTTACACTGTAGTTTACACTCTCTCCCACTCAATTCTGTAGGTTATGGCAGGATATATAATGGCCTGTATCTGTCATTGCAATGCCATTCAGGTGAATTCCAAGTCCTGAAAATACCCCCATATTACACCTTTCCCTCTCCCTGACTTCAGCACCTTTAGTGGCCACTGTCTCCACATCAATGATATAATTTCTTTTTTTTTTTTTAAGATTTATTTATTTGTTTTCCCCCCTTCCCCTCCTCCCATCCTGCTGTTTTTGCTGTCTGCGTTGTCTTTTCTTATTTTCTCTCCTCTAGGATTCACTGGGATTTGATCCTGGAGATTCTGATGAGGAGAGAGGTTCACTGTCAATTGCGCCACCTCAGTTCCTGGTTTCCACTGTGCTTCACCTTGACTCTCCCCTTGTCTCTCTTTTGATGTGTCATCATCTTGGTGTGTGACTCATTTGCACGGGACACTAGCTCACCACTCAGGTACTGGCTCACCATGTGGGCACTGGCTTGCCATGCGGGCACGCTTTCTCTTATTCTTTTTCACCAGGAGGCCCCAGGGATCAAATCCAGGTCCTCCCATGTGGTAGGCGGAAGCTCTATCACTCGAGCCACATCCACTTCCCATAATTTCTTCCAATGCTAGAAGAGACAACTTTAAAGATCTCTAAAGTTTAACAATGCTACCAAAGCAGTGTTCCTGAAAACCTCTATTAAATTACACCAGCAGCTAGAGCAATTCTTTATTCTCATGACCCACACCCTTATTAGCATATTTGGGAACCAAATTTCCAACATTAAACTATATCATACAAATTAAACACCTTTTTTATGTAATTTTATATTAAAATATTTTATATACAACATAGCTCCATGGTTAAGTAATTGGTTTTTAATCCTTGATTCTACCTTGACTGGATTGAACTGTCAAGTTCTGATTTACCCAAAGGTGCCTCTAACACAAGAGTAAAAACATTAAAACTTTAAAAGCTTAACAACTGAATCTTTCACAAAAAGTTGCCATTCATTTGGAAGACATTTTTATTCTTCCTTATAAAAATAAATCTAAACAAATTTACATAAAAACACAAAAATGGGAAACGGATGTGGCTTAAGCAATTGGGCTCCTGTCTACCATATAGGAGGTCCAGGGTTTGATGCTGAGGGCCTCCTGGTGAGGGCAAGCTGGCCCACACGGCAATCTGGCCTACATGGAGTGCCAGCCCGTGCAGGAATGCCACCCCATGCAGCTCTGTCAGCCGGTGCAGAGAGCTGGCGCAGCAAGATGACATAACAAGAAACACGGAGGAGAGAAAACAAGGAGATGTAGCAGAACAGGGAGCTGAGGTGGCGCAAGAGAGTAATTGCCTCTCTGCCACTACAGAAGGTCCCAGGATCGGTTCCCAGAGCCACCTAATAAGAATACAAGCAGACACAGAAGAACACACAGCAAATGGATACAGACAGCAGGGAATTGGGGGGGGGGGGAGACGGGGGGAGAAATAAATAAATCTTAAACACACACACACACAAAGATGCTTAGAAATAAGAATTTCTCATCCACCAAGATCTTATCTACACGTCCATAAAGAGACAAGCATGACAATCTCTTTTCTCAGAAAAGAGTCAATTAGAGATTCTGTTCATCTATATTTAAAAAGCTATTTTAAAAAACAGAAGTAAGTTCTGTACTGCCCTGTACTGGTGAAAAACTTTGCTTTGAAAATTCATTCATCCATTCAACAAGTATCTATTGAGCCCTTTTCTATGACAGGTTCTTAGTTACAAACTTTGGTGATATGCAGTGAAAAAATTCAAGTCCCCCTACCTTCAGGGAACATACATTCTAGTTGGTGTTTCTGAATGTGGTTCCGAAATCCACTTAAATTGAATGATCCTCTTTATAAAACTAACTGATCAAAACTTTTTGAATCTGATAAGCTTATGACAATAATAACATTGTGTTTCTGTAAATTATAGTACTTGCAAGGCTGTCAGCAATTTGTACCAGGGCACAGCTCTGCCAACTGCTCGCCATCAGTGTGTGTTCTGAGGGGTCAGTACTTATGCTGTATTAAATATTTAAAATATCACCCCCTGGTACATCCATACGATAGAGTACAATGCAGCCATTAGAAATGACTCTGTTGATGAAATAGAAAAAAACAATGATTAAATACTATTAAATTTTAAAAGCAGATTCTAAGATAGTATGTGAAAAGTTATCCCATTTTTATTTTTAAAAACAGACAAAAAACAGACAAGAGTTATATAATACAGTGTAATGGTGTTCCCAGAGCATGCTGATTCAGAGGTGGACTTGAGCCCACCCAAGGTGTCTGCCTAGAACTCCCACTCAGTTTGGATGGAGCTTTTCCTGATGGCTTCAGTCAGAACTAGTGACCTGTCCTCAGGGCTCCCAGAGCTTGTGGTTGCAGTCCCTACACCTGCATTCACAACTTTTTATTACTAAGTTTAAAGTCTATCTTAGGCTGCTCTGCATCTGACCCTACCTTCTCTTTGAGGAGTTCCCCAGGTAATGTATCCTGGGGGTAAGCAGAGCTTCTTTCTCTAGAGTGTGAGCTTGCTTTCTCAGCCTCCCCCGCATCCTGGGTTCTCCCCTCACACATGCCTTGCCCAAACTTTCTATTCCTAGTTTTCTGACTGTTTTTATCAAGAAGGGGTGCCAGATTTTATCAAATGTCTTTTCTATGACAATGGAGATAATCATGTGGATTTTCCCCACTTGGTTCTGTTAATGTGTATTACATTGATTCATTTTTCCCAAGATGTCTCCCTTGTCTGCTCATTGTCTGCTCACTGTGTCTGTTCATTGTCTCTGCTCATTGTGTCCACTTATTGTCTCTGCTCACTGTCTGCTCATTGTGTCCACTTGTTGTCTGCTAGTCTTCTTTAGGAGGCACTGGGAACCAAACCCAGGACCTCCCATGTAGGAGGTAGGTGCCCAACTGTTTGAGCCACATCTGGTCCCTGCCCATTGTGTCTGCTCACTGTATCTGCTCATTCATCAGCTCATTGAGCCAGCTCATTGCACCTGCTCATCTTCTTTAGGAAGCACTGGGAACCCAACCCAGGACCTCCCATGTGGGAGGTGAGTACCCAACTGCTGGAGCCACATCTGCTCCCCTTGACTCATTTTATTATGTTGAACCACACTTCAATACCTGGAATAGGGAAGCGGACTTGGCTGAATGGAAAGGGCATCCGTCTATACCACATGGAAGGTCTGTGGTTCAAACCCCGGGCCTCCTTGACCCATGTGGAGCTGGCCCACACGCAACACTGATGCGCGCAAGGAGTGCCATGCCATGCAGGGTGCCCCCCGCGTAGGGGAGCCCCACGCGCAAGGAGTGCACCCGTAGGGAGAGCCACCCAGCACGAAGGAAAGTTCAGCCTGCCCAGGAATGGCGCCGCACACACGGAGAACTGACGCAGCAAGGTGATGCAAGAAAAAGAGACACAGATTCCTGTGCCGCTGACAACAACAGAAGCAGACAAAGAAGAACACGCAGCAAATGGACACAGAGAACAGACAACTGGGGGGCGGGGGATAAATAAAATAAACCTTAAAAAAAAAATACCTAGGATAAATCCCACTTGATCATGGTGTATAATTCTTTTAATGTGCTGTTGGATTCAGAATTTTGTTGAGGATTTTTGCATCTATATTCATAAAAGAAATTGGTCTGTAATTTTCTTCTCTTGTAGTATCTTTATCTGGTTTTGGTATTAGGATGATGTAGGCCTCATAGAATGAGTTAGGTAGTGTTTCCTCCTCTCCAATTTTTTGGAAGAGTTTGAGCAGGATTTGTATTAATTTTTCTTGGAATGATAGGTAGAATTCACCTATAAAGCTATCTGGTCCTGGGCTTTCTTTGTTGGGAGACTTGTTTTTTGTTTTTTCAATATATTTTAAAAATACAGATGGGTGGAGATTCACACAATAACCAAAAGAATACCAAATTCCCTTCTGGGGGAGCTCTGTCACATTCTCTAAAGGAATAACAAAAATGCTCTGAGTACTGGGACAATGACTTGTGAAGAAGGATGGTCTATTGAAGGACACTTGATATTGATGACTATGCTTATGAGACTTTGCTCTTGAAATTGAAACATAGCCTAGTGACATAGGGTGCCTAAGAGTTACCTACTGGGAGCCTCCTTGTTGCCCATATGTGGCCTCTCTCTAAGTCAAACTCAGCATATAAAAACAATAACTTCCCTCCAGCATGGGACATGACTTTCAGGGATGTGCCTCCCTGGCACTGAAAGATGGCTACCAAGTACCAACAAGGAATGGATCTGGAAAAAAAAAAGACCTTTACCAAAAGGGGAAAAGCTAAAAAGAAATAAGTTTGTATGGCTAAGAGACTTCAAAGTGAGTTGGGAGGCAATCCCAGAGGTAGCACTTATGCACATCTCAACAGGATCACATTGACAACCAAGTAGATATTACCCAAATAGCAAATTTTCTCAGGATTGTGGAGACATCCAGACACAGGGCAGGGCAGATAGCTCAGAAATTTGGCCCCTTCCCAGTGGGCTCTAATCTGATAATTATGCTCCCCAGTATGACAGAGTTAGACTGAGCAGTGGTTTCCCTATTCTGTCCTTCTATTTGAACCCATAATTAGTACTAGAGTTGTTAGGTGTACATCCAAGAGACTTAAATCTTTGGACTGTCCATGTGCCAGCTGAGCCATGGCTCTCAAAAAGGAGTTGCAACACCTACTCTCCAGTTCTGGACTCACCCAGGACAACTAATGGGAAGGAGATGATGGACAAACAATATACCAAGGAACTGAGAGTGCTTACAGCTGCAAGCAAGAGAGTCCCAGTCATCGGATGTATGGGATTGAAGCCCCCCTCAATTAATGGTGGAGTGGACATCACTATCCCAGAGTCCTCATATTGGGAAACAAACTGTGGACTAAAATAAACTTACTAGCTATTCTACTATAGACTTATTGCGATTTCAGCAGTGGAAGAAATACCATTGTTGTGGAGGCAGTGACCCATGGATGTTCTAGACTTAGGGAGAGGGAAGAACAGGTGTAATAGGGGGACATTTTCAGGACTTGGGAATCACCCGGAATGACATTACGATGACAGATACAGGCCATTATATATCTGGCCATAACCTACAGAGCCAAATGGGAGAGAGTGTAAACTACAATATCAATTATAATCCATGCTTAGTGGCAATGCTTCAAAGTGTGTTTAGCAACTGATAAAAGATGATGCTAAAAAAAAAAAGATGATGCTAATGTGGGAAAATGTGGGAGGTGTGGGAAGTGGAGCATATGGTAATCCCCTATACATTCTTTGTAATACATATGCAATAGAAGTATCTTTTAAAAAATAAAAAAGTAAAAAAACCTTAAAATATATTTATTTATTTATTTATTAGAGAAATTGTGAGCTTACAAAACAATCATGCATAAGGTACAGAATTCCCAGTTACCCCTTCACCAACACCTTGCATTGTTGTGGAACATTTGTTACAATATTTCTACTAGCCATGGTCCATACATAGCTTACATTTGGTATATTTTTCCATACACTTCCCTATTATTAATACCATGTATTAGTATTGTACATTTGCTATAATTCATGAGAGAATGCTCTCATATTTGTACTGTTAACCACAGTCCATTACCTACCACTTAGCTCACTGTCCTATGATTTGTGTAATACAACCCATCCAAAGTGCACACTCAGTGGCTCTCACTTTCACCACAGAGTTGTGCAGTCATTGCCTCAGTAAATTTTTAAACATTTTCCTTAGTCCAAAAGAAAAAAATCACATACCCCCATTACTGACTACAACAGTTTGATATAGTTCATGAATTCCAAAAATAGATACTGGATTATGTTTGTAAACTCGTCTGTACCCAGGAGAGATTAAATTATGATTAGGGCTTTGATTGGACCACGTCAGTAAGGTGTTGAGTCCCTGCCCCTTGGTGGGAGGGGACTCACAGATACAAGACATGGCAAAGGACAGAGTTGGAATTTTTGATGCTGGAGTCTTCAGCTGGAACCCTGGGAAGTAAGCACACAGAAGAGCTTTGTCTTCAGGAAAGAGAGAAGGCCCCAGAAGAGAAACAAGCCATTCGCCTTGTGGAGAGAGGCAAAGACTAGAGAGCCTCATAGTCTCCAGCTGACCTTGTGCAGAAAACAGAGGAGCTGAGCCTTGAGAGAAATGAATCTCAGGAGGGGAGGACCCCAGGAAGCCTGAACCCTGGCAGACGTTGGCAGCCATCTTGCTCCAACACGTGTCAAAAGACTTTGGTGAGGGAAGTAACTTACACTTTATGGCCTGGTAACTCTAAGCTTCTACCCCAAATAAATACCCTTTATAAAAACCAAATGATTTCTGGTATTTTGCATCAGCACCCCTTTGGCTGACTACTACTCAGACATTTAGTATCGCTATAGTACCTTCTTTGACATTGATGCAAGAATATCACAATATTGCTGTTAATTACAGTCACAAGTTATATTAATTGTATTTTTTCTATGCATCAACATATTCTTATCAGTTTGTAATAGTGAAGTACATTTGTTCTACTTCATAAAAAGACATTCTTGTATTTGTATTATTAATCACAATTCTCACCCACCTCTGGGTTTGCTATTTTATTCAGTCCTAATTATTCTCTAGTTTTCTTTCAATTGACATTTATATCCCTAAACTGCCTTTTTCAGCCACATGTACATTTATAAACCAGCCGTGTTAGTTACACTATCATGTGTTACCATCACTTCTAACTAGTTCCACACTTTTATAGTCAAGCTTATTAAAAATTCTACATAAAGCATCTATACTCCATATCTCAGCCCTCATCTGATCTCCTAGTAACCTATTCTCTAGATTTTAACACCTCGTGTTTAATCTTCATATTTAGTTTATATTAGTGAGACTGTACAGTATTTGCCCTCTTGTGTCTGGCTTATTTCACTTAGCATAATGTTCTTAAGGTTCATCCATGTTATCATGTGTCCCAATTTCATTTCTTCTTACAGAAGCATAGTATTCCACTGTATGTATATACCACATTTTATTTATCCACTCCTCAGTTGATGGAACTTGGGTTGTTTCCATCTTTTGGCATTTGTGAATAAGGCCACTATGAACACTAATGTGCAATGTCTGTTTGTGTCCCTGTTTTCAGTTCTGGATATATTCCTAGAAGAGGGATTGCCAGATCATAAGGCAGTTCTATGTTTAGCTTCCTGAGAAACTGCCAAACTGTTTTCCACAAAGGCTGCACCATTCTACATTCCCACCAACAGTGAAGGAGTGTTCTTATTTCTCCACATCCTCTCCAGCACTTGTAGTTTTCTGTTTTTTAATAATGGCCATTCTATGAGGTGATATCTCATTTTAGTTTTGATTTGCATTTCCCTAGTAGTGATAATGATCATTTTTTCATGAGCTTTTTTGCCGTTTGTACTTCTTCTTTGGAAAAATGTTTAAATCTTTTGTCTTTCTTGGGAGGTTTTTTTTTTTTTTTTTAAAGATTTATTTTTATTTATTTAATTCCCCTTCCCTCCCCTGGTTGTCTGTTCTCTGTGTCTTTTTGCTGCGTCTTGTTTCTTTGTCCGCTTCTGTTGTCGTCAGCGGCACGGGAAGTGTGGGCGGCGCCATCCCTCGGCAGGCTGCTCCCTCCTTCGCGCTGGGCGGCTCTCCTTATGGGTGCACTCCTTGCGCGTGGGACTCCCCTACGCGGGGGACACCCCTGTGTGGCAGGGCACTCCTTGCGCGCATCAGCACTGCGCATGGGCCAGCTCCACACGGGTCAAGGAGGCCCGGGGCTTGAACCGCGGACCTCCCATGTGGTAGACGGACGCCCTAACCACTGGGCCAAAGTCTGTTTCCCTGGTTTTTTTTTTTTAAAGATTTATTTTACTTATTTCTCTCCCCTTCCACACTCCCACCCCCATTGTCTGCTCTCTGTGTTCACTCGCTGTGTGTTCTTCTGTGTCCGCTTGCACCCTTGGTGGCACCGGGAAACTGCATCTCTTTTTTGTTGCATCATCTTGCCCCATCAGCTCTCCGTGTGTGCAGCACCACTCCTGGGCAGGTTGCACTTTTTTCACATGGGGCAGCTTTCCTTGCAGGGCGCAGTCCTTGAGCGTGGCATGGCACTCCTTGTGTGCATCAGATCTGCTCGTGGGCCAGCTCATCACACAGGTCAGGAGGCCCTGGGTATTTAACCCTGGACCCTCCATATGGTAGGTGGATGCCCTATCTGTTGAGTCACGTCAGCTTCCCTTCGGAGTTTTTCGTTTGTTTTTGTTTATTTTTATTGTTTTTTTAAATTTTTCTTTTTCTTTATTTTCTTTTAAATGTTACATTAAAAAAAAATGAGGTCCCCATATACCCCCACCCCACCCACCCCGCCCCTACCACATCAACAACCTCTTCCATCATCGCGGCACATCCACTGCACCTGGCGAATACATTCTGGAGCACTGCTGCAGCACATGGACAGTGGTCCATATTGTAGTCCACACTCTCTCCCAGTCCACCCAGTGGGCCACGACAGGACACACAATGTTCAGCATCTGCTTGGGAGGTTTTTGATGATGGATTCAATCTCTACCTGTAATTGATCTGTTTAGATCTTGATCTTCTATTTCTTCTAGAGCCAGTGTAGGTCGTTCATGTGTTTCTAGGAATATGTCCACTTCATCTAGTATGTCTAATTTGTTGGCAAACAACTGTTCATAGTATCCTCCTATGATTCTTTTTATTTCTTATTTCTTTTCATTTCAGTAATAATGTCCCCATCTCATTGTGATTTTATTTATTTGCATTTTCTCTCTCATTTTTCTTTGTGAGTCTGGGTAAAGGTTTGTCAGTATTATTAATCTTTCTAACTTTTGGTTTTGTTAATGCTATTAGTTTTTATTCTCTATTTCATTTATTTCTTCTCTAATCCTCATTTCCTTCCTTCTGCTTGCTTTGGGTTTAGTTTGCTGTTGTTTTTCGAGCTCCTATAGGTGTACAGTTAGAACAGAA
This sequence comes from Dasypus novemcinctus, assembly GCF_030445035.2. Classification (NCBI taxonomy): domain Eukaryota; kingdom Metazoa; phylum Chordata; class Mammalia; order Cingulata; family Dasypodidae; genus Dasypus; species Dasypus novemcinctus. The sequence continues at coordinate 10,186,133 of NC_080698.1, read as the reverse complement.
CTTTCATTTCATATTTTACTTTTAGATTTCTTTATTTCAACTGCCTGTCTGAATCTGTTTCTTTATTTGAAAAATGTAATGTTACATGAAGGTGTCTTATCTCTCCCACAAAGTTAAAATATAGACTATTTTCAGGGAAAATAGCATTCAACTTATTGATACTAGGAATTAAAAAGCATTTTTATGCTTTGATGTTATAGCAGTTTGGCACTGTTTATGAATTCCAAAAATAGTTATTGGATTATGTTTGTAAACTGGTCTGTCAGAGGTATAACTTTTAACTGATTAAACTATGGTTAGGACTTTGATTGGGCCATGTCAGTAGGGTACTGAGTCCCTGTCCTTTGGTGTGTGGAGACTCAGAGAAATGGTATGGCAAAGGACAGTTGGGAGTTTTGAGCTGGAGCCTAAGAAATTGAACACATAGGAGAAACACAGAGGAATAGAGATGGCTCCTTAGACACGGCAGAAGACCTAGGGAGAGAGATAGAGCTGTTCGCCTGATAGTCTACAGCTGAGCCCAGAGAGAAAACAGAGCCCTGGGAAGAGAGTAACCCAGGAAGCCTGAACTCTGGCAGACATCAGCAGCCATCTTGCCCCAACATGTGGCAATAGACTTTGGTGAGGGAAGTAACTTATGCTCTATGGCCTGTTAACTATAAGCTTCTACTCCCAAATAAATACCCTTTATAAAATCCAACAGATTTCTGGTATTTTACATCAGCACCCCTTTGGTTGACTAATACAGATATCTTAGAAGAAGATGAGAAGAATGAGAAAAGGCAAAAACTTGGTGCAAAATAACCAATAAGAGGCACAGAGTACACAGGTAAAGCATTATTTTTTAAAATTTTTATTTATTTATTTATTTTTAAATTATTTCTATATATACAAAGAGAATGCAGAAATATCTGGGGCACTTAAAATTCAGGTCTGTTGCTTTCTATATTTGTGCCACCTTTTTAAAATATATCTTCCCTGCCCCTAGATATGGCTCCCTTGTCTGTCTGCTCGCTATGTATGCTTGTTGTCTCTGCTCATGGTGCCCACTCATTGTGCCTGCTCACTGCCTGCTCATCTTCTTTAGGAGGCACCAGGAACTGAACCTGGGACCTCCCGTGTGGGAGCTTGAGCCACATCCACTCCCTGCTCATTCTGTCTGCTCACTCGTCAGCTTGTTACATCAGCTCATTGCATTGGCTCATCTTTAGGAGGCAGAGGGAATCAAACCTAAGAACTAAACCTGGGACCTCCTATGTGGGAGATGGGCACTCAAGTGCTTGAAGTACATCCATTTCCCCATGTCTTTTTTTTTTCATCTTTTTAAAATATAAGTGTTTAGGGATATAGATTTCCCTCTCAGCACTGCCTTCACTGAATTTCATAAGATTTTTTCTTTTTAAAGATTGATTTTATTTATTCCTCCCCCCTCATTGTTTGAGGCTGCTGTCTGCTCTGTGTCCATTTGCTGTGTGCTCTCTGTATCTGCTCATCTTTTCTTTAGGGGGCAGCGGGAACTGAACTTGGGACCTTCCATGTGGGAGAGAGGCACTGAATCACTTGAACCACCTCAGCTCCTTGGTTTGTTGTGTCTCTCATTGTCTTTCCTCTTTGTGTCTTTGTCATGTCATCTTATTGCATCAGCTCGCCTTCTCCAGGAGGAACCGGGAATAGAACCTAGGACCTCCCATGTGGTTGGTGGGAGCCCAATTGCTTGAACCACATCTGCTTCCCTTCCATAAGTTTTGATAAGTTGTGTTCTTGTTTTTGTTTATCTCAAGATATTTATTGATTTCCCTTGTAAATTTCTTCTTTGACTCACTGATTAAGAGTGTGTTATTTAACTTCCATATATTTGTGGATTTTCCAGTTCTCTGACTATTACTGATTTCCAGCTCCATTCCACTGGTGTCAGAGAAGATGCTTTGTATAATTTTAGTCTTTTTGAATTCGTTGAGAATTGTTTTGTGACCTAACATGTGGTCTGTCCTAGGGGATGAATGATCCATGTACACTTGAGAAGAATGTGTATCCTGTTGTTTTGGGGTGCAATATTCTGAACATGTATGTTAGGTCTTGTTCATTTATCATAGTATTCAAATTCTCTCTTTCGTTACTGATCCTCTGTCTAGATGTTCTATCTATTGAAGAGTGTGGTGTATCAAAGTCTCCAACAATTAATGTAGAGGTTCCTATTTCTCCCTTCAGTTTTGCCAGTGTTTGCCTCATGTATTTTGGGGTATGGGGGTTAGGTGCATAAATATTTATGACTGTTATTTTTTCTTGGTGGAATGACCCTTTTATTAGTTTATAGTGTTCTCCTTTGTCTCTTATAAGAACTTTTTAAAATATATTTATTTATTATTAAAAGATACTTAGATTACATAAAATATTACACAAAAAAATATAAGGGATTCCCATTAGCCTCATTACCCACACCTCCCCACTTTCCCCCACATTAATAACTTCTTTCATTAGTGTGGTACATTCATTACAATTGATGAACACATTCTGGAGCATTGCCATTAAGCAGGTTATGGCAGGATATGTGATAGCCTGTATCTGTCATTGCAATGTAATTCAGGTGAATTCCAAGTCCTGAAATGCCCCCATATTACACCTTATTTTCCCCTCTCCATGGCTTCAGCACCTTCAGTGGTCACTGTCTCAACATCAATGATATAATTTCTTCCATTGCTAGAATTACAGTAAGTCTATAGTCGAATACCAATAAGTCCACTCTAGTCCATATTTTATTCCCCAGTTATGAGGATTCTGGGATGGTGATACCCACTCCACCTCTAACTGAGAGGGGCTTCGATCCCATATGGCTGATGGATGGGACTCTCTTGCTTGCAGCTGTAGACTCTCTCGGTTTCTAGGTGTAGTGGGTGTCCATCCTCACCTCCTTATTTGATGTCCTGGGGGGGTCCAATGAACTGAAGAGTAGGTATTGCAAATCTGCTGAGGCTCAGAGCCCAGCTAACACATGGACAGCCCAGAGATTCAAGTCTCTTGGATGTACAACTACCAACTCCAGCACCAACTATAGGTTCAAATAACAGACAGAAGAGGCATGTGTAGAGAAGTTACATCTGAGTCCAACTCTCACACTCGGGTGCACAAACTCCAAAGTAGGGCCCACTGGCAAGGCACCAAACCTTGGAGCTATCTGCCATGACCATAGGACTGGGTGTCTCCAGAGCCCTCAGGAGCCCCACTACTTGGGATAGTATCTACTTTGGATGTCTAAGAGATCCTGCTAAGATGTGCATAAGCATTACTTCTCTGATGACCTCCTGGCTCACTTTGAAGTCTCTTAGCCATATAAATTCATTTGTCTTTACCTTTTCCCCCTTTTATCCAAGGTCTTTTTCTGGATGCCTCACCAGTAGGTGCTTGGTAGTAATCCCTTGGTGCCAGGGAGGCTCATCCCCAGGAGTCATGTTCCAAGCTGGGGTGAAGGTAATGCATTTATAAGCTGAGTTTGGCTTAGAGAGGGTCCACATTTGAGCAACATGGAGGCTCTCAGGAGGTAAATCTTCTTTTTTTTTTTAAAGATTTATTTATTTATTTATTTCTCTCCCCTCCTCCCCCCACCCCAGTTGTCTGTTCTCTGTGTCTATTTGCTGTGTCTTCTTTGTCCGCTTCTGTTGTTGTCAGTGGCATGGGAATCTGTGTTTCTTTTGGTTGTGTCATCTTGCTGCGTCAGCTCTCCGTGTGGGCGGCACCATTCTTGGGCAGGCTGCACTTTCTTTCTCCCTGGGCGGCTCTCCTTACGGGGCACACTCCTTGCACATGGGGCTCCCCTACGCGGGGGACACCCCTGCATGGCAGGGCACTCCTTGCACGCATCAGCACTGTGCATGGGCCAGCTCCACACGGGTCAAGGAGACCCGGGGTTTGAACTGCAGACCTCCCATGTGGTAGACAGACGCCCTAATCACTGGGCCAAGTCCGCTGCCAGGAGGTAACTCTTAAACACCCTACAATACTAGGCTAATTTGCAAATTCAAGAGCAAAATGCTCATAAACATAGTTGTCAATATCAAGGACCCATCAATGGACCATCCATTTTTACTAGTCATTGCCCCTGTACTTGGAATTGTTGCTGTTCCTTTGAGAATGGGGCAGAGCCCCCCAGGATAGGAATTCAATATTCTTTTGGTTGTTGTATGAATCTCTACCAAATGTGGAAATGCCCCATGAGCATTTGAACATATTTATAAAGCTTATATCTTGTAACAACTTTTGATTTAAAGTGTATTTTGTCTGATATTCGATTAGCTCTTTTTTTTTTTTTGTTACTATCTGCAGGGATTATCTTTTTCCATCCTATCACTTTCAACCTATCTGTGTCTTTGGGTCTAAGGTGAGTCTCTTAATAAACAACATTTATGTGGATCGTGCTTTTTTATCCGTTCTGCCAATCTAAGTCTTTTTATTGGAGAGTTTAATAAATTAACATTGTTTTATTACTGTAAAGGTCGTACTTCAGCCTTTTGATTTTTATATGGCACATCATTTTGTCTCTCTTTCTTTACTGCAGAGTCATTTTCTGTATAGTTGATCTTTTGTGATGTATCTGATTGGTCCCTTTCTCATTTCTGTTTCAGTATATTTTTGAAATACTTTATTTGTGGTTACCCTGGGGTTTGTATTATATAATCTATGTCTATAACCTACTATTTTATTTTATTTTTTAAGATTTATTTATTTCTCTCCTCTTCCCCCCCCACCGTGGTTGTCTGTTCTCTGTGTCTGTTGCTGCATCTTCTTTGTCCACTTCTGTTGTTGTCAGCGGCATGGGAATCTGTGTTTCTTTTTGCTGCGTCATCTTGTTGTGTCAGCTATCTGGTGTCGGCGGCGCCATTCTTAGGCAGGCTGCACTTTCTTTCGCGCTGGGCAGCTCTCCTTACGGGGCGCACTCCTTGCGCGTGGGGCTCCCCTATGCAGGGACACCCCTGCGTGGCACGGCACTCCTTGCACACATCAGCACTGCGTGTGGGCCAGCTCCACACGGGTCAAGGAGGCCCAGGGTTTAAAACCGCAGACCTCCCATGTGGTAGACGGACGCCCTAACCGCTGGGCCAAGTCCATTTCCCATATAACCTACTATTTTAAAAAATACCAACTTAGCTTCAACAGCACACAAGTTCTCTGCACACGTCACTTATTTTTTCCACTTTATGTTGTTTTTGTTCCACATTACTTCCTTATATTTTGATTTCAAAGTTCCAAACAAGTGGGATTTATCCTTTCATTAGTTGATTCTGAGGAGGGACTTTTCCAGGGGATGATTACATAACCATGTTGATGATGTCACCTCCAGCCAACTGATTTTTTCTTAAAGATCTCATTAACATTTATTTTTGATTTTGCAGAAGATTCTAAGAATGCAGTTATTTCACTGTCTTGCTAGATTTTTTGGGGGGAGGTACCAGGGATCAAATCCTGGACCTCACACATGGGAAGCAGGTGCTCAATCAGTTGAGCTACATCTGCTCCCTGGCCAACTGATTTTCTGTTTTTTAATATTTATTTATTTATTTATTTCTACCCCCCTCCCTCCATTGTCTGTTCTCTGTATCCATTCTCTGTGTGTTCTTCTGTGTCTTCCTATATTCTCATTAGGCTGCTCCAGAAACTGATCCTGGGACCTTCCAGAGTGGGAAAGAGGTGATAGAGTGCTGGTCTGCTGCATCTCTTGTTATTTCTCCTCTGTGTCTCTTTTTGTTGCATCATCTTGCTGCACCAGCTCTCCGCATGGGCCAGCACTCCTGTGCAGGACAACACTCTTGTGCATATTCCACACAGGCCAGCACTCCATGGAGGTCAGCTTGCTACACAGGCCAGCTTGCCTTCACCAGAAGGCCCTGGGCATCAAACTCTGGACCTCCTATATGGTAGATGGGAGCCCAATTGCTTGAGTCACATCCATTTCCATGGCCAATTGATTTTTGACAAGGATTCACTCAGTGGGGAAAGAATAGGCATTTAACAAATGATTCTGGGAAAACTGATATCTACATGTATAAAATGATGAAGGTAGACCCATAACTCACACCATATATAAAAAAATAACTCAAAATGGATCAAAGACCTAAATATGAGAAACAACAATATAAAACCTAGAAGAAAACATAGAGAAACATTTTCAGTACCTTGTGTTAGGTAATGGTTTCTTAAACTTTATGCCAAAAACACACACACACACACAAAATAGATAAATGGGACTTCAACAAAAAACTTTTGTGCATCAAAGTACTTTACTGTGAAATTAAAAACACAAGCTAGGGAAGAGGACTCGGCCCAGCGATTAGGGCGTCCGTCTACCACATGGGAGGTCCATGGTTCAAACCCCGGGCCTCCTTGACCCGTGTGGAGCTGGCCCATGCGCAGTGCTGATGCGCGCAAGGAGTGCCGTGCCAGGCAGGGGTGTCCCCGCATAGGGGAGCCCCACGCGCAAGGAGTGTGCCCCGTAAGGAGAGCTGCCTAGCGTGAAAGAAAGTGCAGCCTGCCTAAGAATGGCACCGCGCACATGGAGAGCTGACACAACAAGATGACGCAACAAAAAGAAACAGATTCCCGTGCTGCTGACAACAACAAAAGTGGACAAAGAAGAAGACACAGCAAATATACACAGAGAACAGACAACCGGGGCGGGGGTGGAGGAGAAGGGGAGAGAAATAAATAAATAAATAAATCTTTGGTGGGGGGGGAAGACAAGCTAGAGAGTAGGAGAAAATATCTGGAAGCCACATATCTGATATGGGTTTAATATCCTGAATATATAAAGAACACTTACAACTCAACAACAAAAAGACAAATATCCCAATTAAAAATGGGCAAATGACTTGACTAGATGACTAGACACTCTACCAAGAAGATACACAAATGGGTAATAAGCACATGAAAAGAAATTCAACATCATTATTCACTAGGGAAATGTAAATTAAAACCACAATGAGGGAAGCAGTTTTGGCTCACCTGATGGAGTATCCACCTACCACATGGGAGGTCCAGGGTTCAAATCCGGGGCCTCCTGACCCATGTGGAGCTGGCCCACGTGCAGTGTTGATGGACACAAAGAGTCCTGTGCCACACAGGGGTGTCTCCCATGTAGGGGAGCTCCATGTGCAGGAGTGTGCCCCATAAGGAGAGCCACCCCACGCAAAAAATGTGCAGCCTGCCCAGGAGTGGAGATGCACACATGGAGAGCTGATGCAGAAAGATGAGGCAACAAAAAAGAGATGCAGTTTCCCAGTGCCACTGACCAGAATACAAGCAGACATAGAACACACAGTGAATAGACACAGAGAGCAGAAACTGGGGCGGGGGGAATAAATAAATAAATAAATAAATAAACAAACACACACAATGAGGGAAGCAGATGTGTTGCAAGCAATTGGGCTCCCGTCTACCATATGGGAGGTCCTTCCTGGGTTCGATGGCCTCCTGGTGAAGGTGAGCTGGCCCACAAGGCAAAGCTGGCCTGTGTAGTAAAGCTGGCCCACATGGAGAGCTGGCACAACAACATGACACAACAGAAGAAAAGAGACACAGAGGGAAAGACAATGAAAGACATAACAAACCAGGGAGTTGAGGTGGCTCAAGCAATTGAGTGCCTCTCTCCCATGTTGGAAGGTCCCAAGATCAGTTCCCAGTGCCTCCTAAAGAGAAGACGAGAAGAGAAGACAAGTAGACACAGAAGAATGCACAGTAAATGGACACAGACAACAGACAGCAAGGCAAGTGGCAGGGGGAGGGGGAATAAATAAATAAAATAAATCTTTTAAAAAAACAAAGAAAACCCACAATGAGATACCATTTTACCCCCACTAGAATGGCTACTATTAAAAAAATTATGGATTAGATATAGCTCAAGTGGTTGAGAGCCTGCTCTTATGTACAAGGTCCGAGGTTTGATCCCTAACACCTCCTAAAAAACAAACAGACAGACCAAAAAAACCCAACTCTCACTGGGAAGCAGATGTAGCTCAGTGGCTGAGTGCCTGCTTTCCATGTACAAGGTCCTGGGTTCAACCTCTGGTATCTCCAAAAAAAAAAAAAGGAAAATAAATTTTGGAGCACATGAGGAGAAATATAAATGCTCATTCATTGTTGGCTGGGAATATAAAATAGTGCAACCACTATGGAAGACAGTTTGGTTTTTCCTCAGAAAGTTAAATATAGAATTACCATATGACCCAGCAATCCCACTTCTAGGTATATACCCAAAAGAATTAAAAGCAGGGACTCAAACAAATATTTGCACACTGATGTTCATAACAGTATTATTCACAATTTCCAAAAGGTGGGAGCAATCCAATTGTCCATCATCATATAAATGGATAAACAAAGTATGGCATATCCTACAATGGAATATTATTCAGCCATAAAAAGATATGAAGGGAGTAGATGTGGCTCAAACGGTTGAGCGCCTGCCTCCCACACGGGAGGTCCCTGGTTTGGTTTTCAGTGCCTTCTAAAATCAAAAAACAAACAAGAGGCGGCAGACTTGACCCAGTGGTTCGGGCGTCTGTCTACCACATGGGAGGTCTGCGGTTCAAACCCTGGGCCTCCTTGACCCATGTGGAGCTGGCCCATGCACAGTGCTGATGTGTGCAAGGAGTGCCATGCCACACAGGGGTGTCCCCGCATAGGGGAGCCCCATGCACAAGGACTGCACCCCGTAAGGAGAGCCACCCAGCGCGAAAGAAAGTGCCTGCCCAGGAATGGTGCCGTACACACGGAGAACTGACGCAGCAAGATGGCACAACAAAAAGAAACACAGGTTCCCGTGCCACTGACAACAACAGAAGCAGACAAGGAAGACACAGCAAATAGACACAGAGAACAGACAACTGGGGTGGGGGGGGAAGAGGAGAGAAATAAATAAATAAATCTTTAAAAAAAAACAAAAACAAAAAAACAAACAGGAAACAAAGCAAAGCAAACAAAAAACCAACTCAGGGGAGTGATGTGGCTCCCACATTTGAGGCTCCAGGTTCAATCCCTGGCCCTGTACCTAAAAAAAAATAAAAGTAAAAGAACAGAGTTCTGATATATACTGTAACATGGATGATTCTTGAATTCTTGAAGACAATATGTTAAGTGAAAAAAGCCAGACACAAAAGGATAAATATTATATGATCTTACTTATATGAAATGATTAGAATATGTAAATTCAGAGTCAGAAACTAGAACACACATTACCAGGGATTAGGGCATGTGTAGGGAAAGGGGAAACAACATACTAAATAATTAACACCAATGAATTGTATATTTGAAAGTGGTTAAAATGGGAAATTTTAGAGTATATATGTTACCAAAATAAAAATCTTTAAAAACCAAAGCATTGTACAATACAAAGAGTGAACCCTAATGTAAATCTGGATTACAATTAATAATGTACTTATAATAATATTGTTTCCTCAATTGTAACAAAGGTATTACAGTAATGCAAAATGTTAATAATAGGGAAAACTGTGTGGGGTTGTAGCAGTTTGATATAGTTATGAATTCCAAAAATAGATATTGGATTATATTTGTAAACTGTTTTGTACCTGGGTGTGAATAAATTATAATTAGGGTTTGATGGGGCCACATCAGTAGGGGATTGAGTCCCTGCCCCTTGGTGGATGGGGACTCACAGATAAAAGACATGGCAAAGATTAGTGTTGAGATTTTTGATGTTGGCATTTAGATATTGGAGTTTAATGCTGAACTCTTAAGCTGGAGACTCGGGAAGTAAGCACACAAAGGAAAGAAAAGCAAGCCTGGGAAGAGAGGAACCCAGGAAGCCTAAACCCTGGCAGACATCAGCAGCTATCTTGCCCCAACATGTGAAAATAGACTTTGGTGAGGGAAGTAACTTATGCTTTATGGTCTGGTATCTGTAAGCTCCTACCCCAAATAAATACCCTTTATAAAAGCCTACAGCCTTCTGGTATTTTGCATCAGCACCCCTTCAGCTGACTAATACAGAAGTATATGGGAACTCTGTACTTTCTGCATGATTTTCTATAATCTTATACCTTCTCTAATTAAAAAAATGAGAAAGAAGGAAGGAAGAAAGGAAAGGAGGGAGGGAGGGAAATATTCAGAGGGACTTACCTAAATCAATGTCTAAAAAAACATTTTTTATTAGCTACAGAAACATCGTTCAAACAAAATATAACCCAAAGTTCAGAGAACAGTGAAACTTAAGGCTGTTCTGTCTGAAGCAGGACGGTGGTGCGAGAACCTGCTCATGTGCACGGTGTCCTGCTGTACCCCTGAGGGACCCCTGAAAAACCACTAGGGTTCTAGGGCCTAGATTCCTAAAAGAAAGAAGTTTGGAAATGTCTAGGAAATGTTTATTAATCAACAGAATAAAAAACTTTAAATAGAGCAATAGGTATGCAATAGAAAGGTACTTAATCTAGAAGTTCTTTAGCAAATTCTGTTTGTCTTTCTGGACTGAAAGTACCTAGTGGTGATGCTAATTGGTAGATAGTCACTGTCACAGAAATAAATTGAAATATCTGTGCTTGGATGATTTCTGTGGTGGCTAAAAGTGTAGCCTTGATGATAATTTCTTACCAAGTAAGGGCCAAATTAATTTCTCCATGCCTTCAACTTTCTTATTGCAAATTAATATAGCAGTCCTAATTTATCTCACATATTTGCTAAAAAAATACAATATAAAACACTTAAATGAGAATATGCAAAAAATTGGGGGTTTATTTTTTTTAAGATAACATTTCATAGTGGGAAAATCAGCCTGAAATATGACTTTAAAAATTTATGCACTATATTTTTGACCCTAAAACAAATAATGGTATCTAATTTCCTAATTCTGATGATCTGAAAAGGAAAGCAAATTGAAAGTCAGAATTTTAGGAAGAATAGATATATCATTACTTGAATATTGCACTTCTCTAGGAAATCTTCTAGCTTTTACTTTTCAGAGGGGCAAAAACTGTGGAAGCTATATTCAAAACTACCACAGGTCACATTGGCAAAAAGGCAAATCAAGAGTAATTAGAGTAATTGTTAGATGAGCTGCAAAGATAAAAGTGCTATCATGCTGAAATTGACATTTTATTATAGACATTCTATGTTTTGTTTCCCCCAGAAAAAAAAAAAGAGCAGTCATATATACCTGGAAGGTTTGCATACCTGTCACATTTGTCTTTTGTCCATTTCTTTTTTTCCTCAAACTGTTCCAAGAGGCCTTTTGATTTTCCAATTGACAAAGGAAGAGGAAATAAGCTTCCATTCTTTGAATCTCCTCCAAATAGCTGGGGTTTTGTTTGATACTTTGTGAAAATACTAGGTTCACTCTATTAAATGTAAGAAAAAATCATTATAGCATTCACTATTTTCTGTACAATAGAGTCACATTTAAATACAAATAATAATGCTAAAAAAACAACATAGCAAGTAGTACTTCCATTTTATTTTTGTCTACACAAGAAAATTATATTTAAATAAAGCAACTCTTTTTATTAATATAGTTTCTGCCTTATTAGCCTGGAGATGTTTAAAATATCAGCTAAAATGGCTTAAAACCAATTGCATGAATTTAAAGGGAAAAAAGAATTATTTACGCTGTCTCTGAGATGATGTATTAGAATTTACTCATAAATTTAACTCAAATTGCTCCTGCTCAGATGCTAATGAACTAAAGACCTGTTGATTTAAGTTTGACATGGACTTGACCATGGGCACATGGTGAGACACTTCCTGTATTTTAAGGCAAAACTAACTCAAAGATTCGGGGAATACCTTTACTCCTTCAGATTACTGGGTACCAATTTTTGTACTGGAATACTTATCTCAGCTCATACCCTATTAACCTAAAGCAATGACCTAATCTTACTCATTAAGTCCCTATTTGATGCAGATAAGCCTGTACATAAAATTAAACCTAGCTCTAGACAAGGCAAAAAAATTCTGATTCACAAGAAGAGGAGACAGGCTGGTCTCAAAAAATCAAGGATTCAAGGTACTCTGTCCCTCACTCTGGGACATTAGTCATTAACTAGGGCCTCAGAATCCTCACCAGCTCTTTCCACACCAAGGCAATGTGATACAGTTTACTAAAATTCACAAAGCATCTGAAATTTTTAGAAAAAAAAATTCCATCTAAAATAAACTTTGTTCCTTTATTCCTATTTTATGGCAATGCTTTTTTCTCATTAAATTTTAACAAGTAATAGGATGACTAGTTTTAGAAATGTCATGTAATATTTGGTGCTAGCCAAGAGTGGTCAAGGGATGGCACTATTTTATTTTGCTTAGGTAATAGAAAAAACTGCAAATATAATATTTTTTTCCATTTCAGACTACCAAGCCAAATGAGTATGATTCTAAAATACATTCCAACACAGAATAAGTCTTCTTTATAGTTTATTTCCCTAATGACTGTGAAATGTGTACAGAAAAATTCGGGAACTCAGATTCCCGAAGAAAAGCATACTTTTCATAAATATTCTTTCAGCTTGATCAGACTCACATCTAGAGAATTCTGCTGTGACTGTTTTGGATGTTTCAAGTGGGTACCAAAGTCCAAGGGTGCTGACAGGGTCTCTGAATTTTCTGGACAGAACTGGGATCCAAAGAGGAACTGAGAATCACTGAGGCTGGAGTGATCAGTCTGATTATTATTCCAGTTAGATGACCTAGTGGTCCTGAAATTAAGCAAGAAAAGAAAAAGAAAAAGAAAAAAAAAGGTGATCACATGGACAAATATCCTGAACAAATGAAATAAGAATTCACGGGAAGTAGACTTGGCTCAATGGATAGGGTGTCCATCTACCACATGGGAGGTCCGCGGTTCAAACCCCGGGCCTCCTTGACCCGTGTGGAGCTGGCCCAAGCACAGTGCTGATGCACGCAAGGAGTGCCGTGCCACGCAGGGGTGTCCCCGCATAGGGGAGCCCCACACGCAAGGAGTGCACCCTGTAAGGAGAGATGTCCAGTGCGAAAGGAAGTGCAGCCTGCCCAGGAATGGTGCCGCACACATGGAGAGCTGACACGACAAGATGACGCAACAAAAAGAAAAACACAGATTCCGGTGCCGCTGACAACAGAAGCGGATAAAGAAGCAGCAGCAAATAGACACAGAGAGCAGACAACAGGGGTGAGGGGGGAAGGGGAGAGAAATAAATAAATAAATCTTTAAAAAAAAAAAAAAGAATTCACAACCACGCATTTCAGAATATTCTAGGCAGAGTGCTACCTTGTTCTGACCTCCTAGTCTCCAACAGACTGCCAGAACTAGCTACAAAGAAACATAGGCAAGCTGCCCAGCGCAAAAGAAAGTGCAGCCTGCCCAAGAATGGCTCCGCACACACACGGAGAGCTTGCGCAGCAAGATGACGCAACAAAAAGGAACACAGATTCCTGTACTGCTGACAACAGAAGCAGACAAAAAAAGAACACGCAGCAAATGGACACAGAGAACAGACAACTGGGGCGGGGGGGAGGGGAAGGGGAGAGAAATTTAAAAAAAAAAGATTTATTGAAAAAAAAAACCACTGTCCTTTTTTTTCCTATTTAAAGAAAGCCTTTTTGTATTCTTTGCAGAAATACCAATAAAAGACCTTAAACGTATCTATATCTGAATATGTACAAGAACCATCAAAAATTATTCACAGGAAAGCGGTTGTGACTCAAGCAACTGAGCTCCCATTTACCACATGGAAGACCCAGTTCCATCCCTGGGACCTCCTGGTGAAAAAAGAAACAAGTCATCCCCGACCTGCGTAGCATGGAGAGGCGCAGGCCCCATGAGCCAAGTGATGCACCAAAAAGACAATGACGCAACCAGATAGAAAACAAAATTACTCACAGAACAAAAATAAATCTCTAGAACAAACCCAGGTAATGAAGTGCAGATATGGATCTCACATATGGAACAATCTAAGTGATATTAGCATAAAAATATGTCCTTAAAAATAAAATAAAATATAGAGTTTTGTTTTTCTAAGATGTATTTTTTTCTTGAAATAAAAAATAAATTATTTGGAGCTATCATTGTAATAGTCATGTGTATGAACATACTCTTATAAAGACCCTGGAGATGACAAAACCAAATTTTAGAAGGTAAATTCCTCATAGGTGTGATTCAGGTTAATGTGCTACTATCTGCTTTAATTAATTTTAATATAAACAGCAAGGGTCTAAGCACCAGTCAAATGTAATCTTGATATTTAATTAGTGGTCATTGAATCAACAAATATTTAATCTTTTGGTGAAGTGGGAATTGAAATTTTTCCATTGAAAGTTTAGAAATGACATAAATCTGAGATTTATACATAAACATTTGTACCCACACACGGATGATAGAGACCTCTAAAACACAACTTCTATGGAAATATTTCTATAACAACAAATAAACCTGGTTTATGGGGAAACAGATGTGGCTCAAGCAATTGAGCTCTGACCAACCACATGGGAGGTCCTGGGTTAGGTTCCAGGTGCCTCTAAAAGAAGACCAGCAAGACACCGAGCTGATGCAACAATATAACACAAGAAACACAGGGAGGAAAACATAACGAAAGACACAACAAAGCAGGGAGCAGAGGTGGCTCAAACAATTAGGCGCCTCCCTCTCACATAGGAAGTCCTGGATTCGGTTCCCAGTGCCTCCTAAAAGGAAAATGAGCACACAAGGAACAGACACAGGAGCTCAAACAATGGCAGAGTGGGGGGAATAAATAAATAAAACAAATCTTAAAAAAAAAAACTGGGTTTAAGTCCCAAACTAAAAATTTCCTAGGGACAAATGAGGATATTTGAATGAAAAATAAGAATTGAGTAGAAATTAAAATACATGGGAAGCAGACATGGCTCAACTGATAGAGCGTACGCCTACCATATGGAGGGTCCAAGGTTCGATCCCCAGGGCCTCCTGACCCATGTGGCAAGCTGGTCCATGCACACTGCTGCCATGTGCAAGGAGTGCCATGCCATGCAGGCGTGCCCCAGCGTAGGGATGCCCAACACGCAAGGAGTGCTCCCCACAAGGAGAGCCGCCCCACTGAAAAAAAAAGCACAGCCTGCCCAGGAGTGGCACTGCACACATGGAGAGCTGACTCAGCAAGATGATGCAACAAAAAAGAGACACAGTTTCCTGGTGTCTCCTGTCAATGCAAGCAGACACAGAAGAACACACAGTGAATTGACACCGAGAGCAGACCAAAGGGGGGAAGGGGAGAGAAATAAATAAAAAATTAAAATAAAAAATAAATACATGCTGAAATACGGGCAAAACCTTCCACTTTCCTTTCCTTAGTGACTCACTGCATTTACCAAGTCCGGTTGGCCTGGTTATTCAAACACCTGAAGATTAACCCATCAGTAAACAAAGCCAGTTCTTTCTGGATCTTCCTCTCAGATCAGTGAGGTTCAGCTTTCTTTCTATGATTCCCCATGGTATCAATAACAATATCTAGGATTCCTGAGACAATGTCAAACCAAATCAATTTCAAGTCACCTTAATATATACACAAATAACACCTGTTCTATATATATATATATATTTCTTTTTTTTGAGGTTCCGGGAGCTGGGGATTGAACCCAGGACCTTTTATGTGGGAAGCTGACAAACACTGAGCTACATCAGCTCCCCAGAGTTGGTTGTTTTGTTCATTTTGCTTTTGTTTTTTTGTTTTGTTTTTTAGGCAGCACAGGGAACTGAAGCCGGGACCTCCTATGTGGGAAACAGGCATTCAACCACTTGAGCCACGTCTGTTCCCCAACACCTTATATATTTTTAAGGAGAAAGAGGGACTGTCATAAAATCTGACAAATGAGAGCAAAAAATCTAACAAACTTAAGAAAGTTTGGAAAATTTACTCCTCTATAAAATGGATTAACACTCAGGAAAAGGAAGCCCTAGGAACTGTGCTTTGTGTCAGCATGCAGAACATTATCTTTTTAAAAATTTAATCTGTTCATCATTAATGGAAGAGATAAATAACATGTAATATGCATATAACTGATGCAGCAGTTAGAAGTAATAAGCTAGATTTACATAAATCACATGGATAAGTCTCAAAAACACAATTTTTTGAGTTCAGGATGAAGTGAAAATACAATGAGCTCTATCACATATCATTTAAGTAATTTTTAAACCTACATCATATACACCAAACAAGTATGTAACTGAGTGTATGTATGGAAGGTAAATTAGAAGGACACATATTAACTCTCCTAGAGCATATGCCTACAGGGAAGGAAGGGAGCAGGAATGGAAGAAAAGAGGGAACCGTAATAAAATAATACAAGATGGGCCTTTTTTTTTTTTTTTTTAGTTTGAATTTTTTTTTATTGACTTTGTAATAATATTACATTAAAAAAATATATATATGAGGTCCCATTGAACCCTACCACCCCCACCCCACCTCTCTCCCCCCCAGCAACACTCCTTCCCATCATCATGACACATCCATTGCATTTGGTAAGTACATCTTTGGGCACCTCTGCACCTCATGGTCAATGGTCCACATCATGGCCCATACTCTCCCCCATTCCATCCAGTGGGCCCTGTGAGGATCTACAATGTCCGGTGATTGCCCCTGAAGCACCATCCAGGGCAGCTCCATGTCCCAAAGACGCCTCCACCTCTCATCTCTTCCTGCCTTTCCCCATACCCATCAGCCATCATGTCCACTTTTCTCAATCCAATGCCACCTTTTCTATGTGGACATTGGATTGGTTGTGTCCATTGCACCTCTATGTCAAGAGGAGGCTCAGATTCCACATGGATGCTGGATGCAATCCTCCCACTTTCAGTTGTAATCACTCTAGGCTCCATGGTGTGGTGGTTGTCCTTCTTCAACTCCGTCTTAGCTGAGTGTGGTGAGCCCAATAAGTCAGACTGTAAGTGCTGGAGTCTGTTGAGGCTCAGGACCTGGCTATCACATTGTCAGTCCAGAGATTCAAATCCCCTAAATATAAGATGGGCCTTTTGTAGACTATAAAATATGATCAACTCAGGTCTCTGCACAGGAGGGTCTATTAAAAATTGTTTTTGAAGCAAGATGTTGTTCCCTTTCACCCATTTCGTGTCTTGGCCTTGTTTGTTTTAAATACTGCCAGCTCTGAACACTCTATTTGCTTCCCATGGTTATTTATGCCAGTCTTTAAACCTCACATATGAAGGGGACAGTGATATTGAAAATGATACAACCACATTTAAACATAATACACTGAGCCTATTACAGAGACAATATATAAGTAGGTAGACAAGTAAAACACAGTCTTCAAGACATCTCCATAACAGTTTGTTACATAATGCTGTTGTGTAACCTGAGAAAACATGCTATTCATTAAAATACACACACCCTGTTTCTTTTCTAAATGTTAAATTTAAAGTAATTAGATAGCATATAAGTGCAGATTCTAAACCCAAGGAACCTTCATATTATTAATACAAAACAAAAGAAACTCTAGTTCAGTTCAGGGAAGGGCAATTAGTTTGGCTCATAGAATCATTTCTGAGATTAGCTAAGGTAATGGGCTACACACATATATTGTAATATGAGTTACATAATCATGGCTCAAAATAGCTCTCTGTGACTTCCCTCTTGAACCAAAGAGAATAATTAGCTGGGCTGGGGGGAAGAAAGCAGCTCTGTGAGCCTACTGGAATCATGCAGGATTTATATCCCAAAACTACGATCTGGAATTAATAAAGATAGATTTTACCTACTGTGTCAACAGCAAACACTTTTTTTCTTTTTGAGAAATAAGAACACTGCTCTAGATTTTTGCTGTATTTATAACCGTCTTCAGGAAGGTGTTAGGGAGGGGAAAAAGTCTATTGACAAAAGCAAACCAAAAGCAGATAGAAATCTCTTATACACAACATCTGGAGCACACCCATATAAACTTCAAGTGAAAGATGGCAGGCCTATTGCACAACTGATGGATTCCAAAGTAAGCAGCTTGGTGGAATAGTAGAGGGGCTAATATCTCAATAAGTCTTGTCCACAGCTAGTGTGGCTCGGAACTCCATGGTACCTACAAATTACACTACACAACTGAATACATATCTAAAAATTGTCTTGATTTTTCTCTCTGCTATTTCAATAGTAGTCCCTTCAACTGAGGTGAGAGTTTGCAGATAATGGAACAAGTATAATTCTCACTGGCCTTGTATGAGTCGCCCAAAGGGGTGCTGATGCAAAATACCAGAAACAGATTGGTTTTTATAAAGGGTATTTATTTGGGGTAGGAGCTTACAGATACCAGGCCATAAAGCATAAGTTACCTCCCTCACCAAAGTCTATTTTCATGTGTTAGAGCAAGATGGCTGCCAACATCCACCAGGGCTCAGGCTTCCTGGGTTCCTCTGGGTTCAGCTCCTCTGTTTTCTCCACAGGCTCAGCTGTAGACTATGAGCCTCTCTACACTTTGCCTCTCTCCACAAGTTCAGCTGTGGACTATCAGGTGAATGGCTCTGTCTCTCTCCCTGGGGTTTCTACCATGTCTAAGGAGTTGTCTTTCTTCCTCTGTGTTCTTCTCCTGGCCCAGGTCCTCTCTTCCCAGGGCTTGCTTCTCTTTTGTCTGTGTGCTTACTTCCTGGGGCTCCAGCTTAAGACTTCAGCATCAGAGTCCAACATTAAAAACCCTCCAACTCTATTCTTTGCCATGTCTTTTATCTGTGAGTCCCCACCCACCAAGGGGCCCTAATGATGTGGCCCAATCAAAACCCTAATCATAACTTAATCATGCCCAGGTACAGACCAGATTACAAACATAATTCATTATCTATTTTTGGAATTCATAACCATATCAAACTGCTACAGGCCTCATAGTCTTTAGTTCCTGGGCTGTACCCAGAGTCATTGCTCAATTAACACAGGTGGCTAGTTTCACATTGCTTTTATAATCAGAAAATGGGCAAAAGGAAAAAGACAAGCATGGAAGGGTGAAGCAGTGATAGGGTAGGAGATGAGCAGGGGAAGGAAGAGTTTATGTGGGGTGCCTCTACTACTGTAATCTAACAGGAAGGGAATGCTAGGAAATCAGTGCAACCATGAGATACTCTTAAGCACCAGAAAAAATAATCAGAAAACTTACCCAGAGCCTGAGGGAATACTAAGCATCTCTTTGATATTCCAGACATTAAAATTCATTTCTTATGATATTTCCTATTAGAAAGAAGGAAGGAACATTAATTAAGGAGGTTAACGTGGTTTGTTTTCTTCTCAAAGATTAATGATGATTATTCTATGTAATGAGAACATTTCATCAGTTACATTCACATCAAATTGGTGAAAATTTCCACTACCTGCATAACACAAACAGGTATTTTCTGCTGCTAAACTATATAAAAATTCATATCTTTTTAATAACAGGGACAGGGACAGCCAAAAGTCACCTGTGAAACAGTAAATTTGCCTTCCATCCTCTGGCTCTCCTGACCTTTTCTTTGCAATATTTTTTCTTTCCATTCTATTAATAATCTGCTCTCAAAAAAAGACCAATAAATCCCATCTTTCATTGCCTGATATGATAGATGACAATCTACTACATCTCCTGAGAAGACCAGTTCTTCCAACACCATAGGATATCGGAATGCCAACAGAGTTTTGGAACTTAGGTAAGAGAGAAGCTAGGTGAGGAGGGAGTGCTTTGGGCAAAAGCGCTTCCCACACTGACAAGCAGTTGCCTACTGTGTTCATGAATAACCCAACACTGCACACTATAGTTCATTATGATGACCCTTTAGCCTGGATTTTAGGAAACAAATCCAATTTCAACGTTTTGTGTCCCTAAGCTCTCAAGAAAATTCGTATTTATCAGGATATACATTACCATTGTGGGCATCAGAAAATGATTCTCATACATGTAGTGAACTCAAGACCATCAAACAAAAAATACTGTCCCAAAACACACCTAGATAAAATTAAACAGAAGTACTAAACCTTCTTACATACTTACGTTTTATATAATTTAACCTTTAGAGAAATGTTACAATGCAGGTTTTAAAAAATTTTCTAGAAAATAGATGCATTTGAATGTTTTGTTTTTAAAGGTTTATTATTTATTTATTTCTCTCCCTTCTCCCCCCACCCAGTTGTCTGCTGTCTGTGTGCATTCACTGTGTGTTCTTCTGTGTCCACTTCTATTCTTGTCAGCGGCACAGGAACCTGTGTCTCTTTTTGTTGTATCATCTTGCTGCATCAGCTCTCCATGTGTGCGGCGCCACTCCTGGGCAGGATGGACTTTCTTTCGCACTGGGCAGCTCTCTTTATGGGGCGCACTCCTTGCGCGTGGGGCTCCCCTATGCGGGGGACACCCCTGTGTGGCATGGCACTCCTTGCACGCATCAGCACTGCGCATGGGCCAGCTCCACATGGGTCAAGGAGGTCCTGGGTTTGAACCGTGGACCTCCCATGTGGTAGGCGGATGCTCTATGCATTGACCCAAGTTGGCTTCCCTTGAATGTTTATAACCACTTGTTTTGCAAGAACTTAAGTGCAGATCACAAGATCAAGGAGCTAAAGACACTATCACTTACTCTGTTCCTTCTTTGTGCCAGGCACAGTGCTAGTTATATACACCCACTCATTTAATCTTCACAACAATTTTTTGAGGCTGATGTTATTATCCCCATTTATAAATTTGTGAGTCAAGGTTCAGAAAGGTTAAATAATTAGCTCAAGTCCTCTCCCATAATCAGGTGTCAGCCCAGTAGCAAAGCCCAGGCTGTTTTGAACATACCATGCTCCTGTTTCTAGACATTGGTTCTGGTGTACATACTTCCTAGAACCAAGCAGCTCTTAATTTCTCCCTTTATGAGCATCAGGGTAATGAACTGATAGGGTATGGCTTTAAAGGCAACCAGACAAAGGTTCAGATCCTGACTTTTTATAAGCTGTGTAAACTTGGGCAAATCATTTAACTTCTTTGAACCTCAGTTTCCTTGTCAGTTTGTCAGTTCAATGAGACTGCCACCTCCCTTAAAGGGATTCAAGATCCTGAATATCAGGTGCCTGACACAGACCCAGACACTTACTAGGTACTCTTGATTACTTTCTTAGAGGCTGTGGTTTTACCATTCTCAAATGAATCTATACTCTCCTGGGGCTTTCCACCCTCACCCCTTTTCAGTTCAAAGGACTCTCATTTTCACACTTACCCCAGCTGTGAATGAAGATGCTATAGGGTTGAAACTAAATACCACAATTTATTTTGTCTCAACCCTGTTAAACATAGGATAATTTCTTTTTTTTTTTTAAGATTTATTTTATTTATTTTTCTCCCCATCCCCCTGTTGTCTGCTCTGTGTTCATTTGCTGTGTGTTCTTCTGCATCTGCTTGTATTATCAGGCAGCACTGGGAATCTGCGTATCTTTTTTGTTGTGTCATCTTGCTGCGTCAGCTCTCCGTGTGTGCAGCGCCACTCCTGGGAGGCTGCACTTTTTTCATGTGGGGCAGTTCTCCTTGTGCGGTGCACACCTTGCGCATGGGGCACCCCTACATGGGGACACCCCTGCGTGGCACTGCACTCCTTGCACACATTAGCACTGCACATGGGCCAACTCACCACATGGGTCAGGAGGCCCTGGGTTTGAACCCTGGACCTCCCATGTGGTAGGCGGACACTCTATCTGTTCAGCCAAATCTGCTTCCCCAGTGAAGCCTTCTGGTCCTGGCTTTTCATTTATGGGAGTTTATTT
The DNA here is from genome assembly GCF_030445035.2 of Dasypus novemcinctus. Taxonomy (NCBI): domain Eukaryota; kingdom Metazoa; phylum Chordata; class Mammalia; order Cingulata; family Dasypodidae; genus Dasypus; species Dasypus novemcinctus. The sequence continues at coordinate 10,164,444 of NC_080698.1, read as the reverse complement.
CATTATTCTTTATATATCTGTAGTTATAGGTCTATTGATGCTTTTTGTGTGTGTCACTTAAGGCAATTTGTATATTTCTAGGAATTTTCCCAATTCATCTAGATTATCTAATTTGTTGACATATAATTCTCTTAGTATTCTCTTATAATCCTTTTTATTTCTGTAAAGTCAGTGTGATGTCATCATCTTCATTTCTGATTTTAGTTATTTGCATCTTTCTCTTTATCTAGCTAAAGCTTTGTCCAACTGTATTGATCTTTTCAAAGAAACAACTTTTCTTTTGTTAATTTGCTCAGTTGTTTTTCTATTCTCTATTTCATTTATCTCTGCTCTAATCTTATTTTTTTCCTTCCTTATGCTAACTTGGTGTTAGATTGCTCTGCTTTTTCTAGTTCCTCAAGATGCGAAGTAATGTTATTGATTTGAGATCTATCTTCTTTTTTAATATAGGCATTCATAGTTATAAATTTCCCTCTGAACACTGCCTTTTCTGCATCCTATAAGTTTTGGTATAGTGTATTTTCATTTTCATTTGTCTCTATTTTCTAATTTCATTTTCCTTGTAATTTCTTTCTCTTTTTTTTGTCATTTCTTATTTAACTTATCTGTTGTTTAAGAGTATGCTGGTTAATTTCCTCATATTTGTACATTTCCCCATTTTTCTTTGGTTATTTATTTCTAGTTTCTTTCCATTGTGGTTAGAGAAGATACGATGGATGATTTCAATACTTTTTAATGTACTGCTTCTTGGCTTGTGCCCTGACCTATGATCTATCCTGGTGTATGAGCAACATGCATTTGAGAAGAATGTGTATTCTCCTGGGAAATATTTTATTTGTTTGTTAGTTCTACTTAGTTCATAGTACTGTTCAAGTCCTCTGTTTCCTTATTGATCTGTCTAGGTGTTCTATACAGTACTGAAAGTGGTGAATTGAAATCCAAATATAATTATAGAACTGTCCATCTCTCTCTTCAATTCTGTCAGTATTTGCTTTACATATTTTGGAAACCAATGGTCAGGTGTATATATGTTTATATCTTCTTGTCAAATTGACCCTTTTATCAATATATAATGCCATTTTCTCTTAAAACAGTTTTTAACTAAAAATCTATTTTGTCTGATATTACTATAGTCACTTCAGTACTCTTTCGGTAATGATTTTCATGCAATATATCTTTCTATTCTTTCACTTTCAATCTATTTGTGCCTTTGGATCTAAGATGAGTCTCGTAAACAGCATATAGTTGTATCATATCTCTTTATCCATTTTACCAGTTTCTGCATTTCGGTTTTGGAGTTTAATCCATTTACACTTAAAGTAAGGGAAGTGGATGTGGCCCAAGTGATTGAGCCCCCATCTATCACATAAGAGGTCCAGGGTTTGATTCCCAGGGCCTCCTGGTGAAAGCAAGCTGGCCTGCGTGGTGAGCTGGCCCGAGTGGAGAGCTGGCCCATGTGGAGTACGGGACAGCACAGAGTGCTGGCCCATGCAGAAGTGCTGGCCTACACAGAGCACTCGCTCGTGTGAAGACCTGGTGCAGCAAGATGACACAACAAAAAGAGACACAGAGGAGAGACAATATGAGATGCAGCAGACCAGGGAGCTGAGGTGGCACAAGAGACTGAGTGCCTCTCTCCCACTCTAGAAGGTCCCAGGATTGGATCCTGGTATTGCCTACAGAGAAGACAAGCAGACACAAAGGAATGCTCAAGGAATGGACATAGAGAGCAGACAGTGAGTGCAAAAACAATTGGGGGGGGAGGGGACTTGGCCCAGTGGTTAGGGCGTCTGTCTACCACATGGGAGGTCCGCGGTTCAAACCCGGGGCCTCCTTGACCTGTGTGAAGCTGGCCCATGTGCAGTGCTGATGAGAGCAAGGAGTGCCGTGCCACGCAGGGGTGTCCCCTGGGTAGGGGAGCCCCATGCTCAAGGAGTGCTCCCCGTAAGGAGAGCCGTCCAGCGCGAAACAAAGTGCAGCCTGCCCAGGAATGGCACCGCACACACAGAGAGCTGACACAACAAGATGACACAACAAAAAGAAATACAGATTCCCGTGCCGCTGACAACAACAGAAGCAGACAAAGAAAAACATGCAGTAAATAGACACAGAGAACAGAAAACTGGGTTGGGGGGGAGGGGAGAGAAATAAATAAATAAATCTTTTTTAAAAAACAATGGGGAGGGAAACGGACTTTGGCCCAGTGGTTAGGGCGTCTGTCTACCACATGGGAGGCCCGCGGTTCAAGCCCCAGGCCTCCTTGACCCGTGTGGAGCTGGCCCACGCGCAGTGCTGATGCGCGCAAGGAGTGCCATGCCACGCAGGGGTGTCCCCCGCGTAGGGGAGCCCCACGCCCAAGGAGTGCGCCCGTGAGGAAAGCCGCCCAGCGTGAAAAGAAAGAGCAGCCTGCCCAGGAATGGCGCCGCCCACACTTCCCGTGCTGCTGACGACAACAGAAGCGGACAAAGAAACAAGACTCGGGTGGGGGGGTGGGGTTGAATGGGACCTCACATATATATTTTTAATGTAATATTATTACAAAGTCAATAAAAAATAAAAAAATTTAAAAAAAAAAAAAAAAAAAAAAGAAACAAGACTCAGCAAAAAGACACAGAAAACAGACAACCGGGGGAGGGGAGGGGAATTAAATAAATAAATAATAAATCTTTAAAAAATAAAAATAAAAAACAATGGGGAGTATAAATAAATCTTTTTAAAAAAATACATTTAAGGTAAATACTGATTAAGGCAAGACTTACTCCTGCCCTTTGGCTTTTTCCCCCCTTTTGTGTGTCTTATACCTTTTTTGTTCCTCCTGCCCTTCATTACTGCCCTCTTTTTTACTTAGATGATCTTTTGCTGTGAACCATTTTGAATCATTTCTCATTTCCTTTTGTGCAAATTTCTTAGATATGTTCTTTGTGGTTACCCTGGGGATTACATTAAAATCCTAAATATACTCAGTTTTCTTTGCCTTGGTTCCAACTTAACTCTTTTTTCACATATGCTCTATTCCTATATTTCTGTCTTTCCCTTCATGTTGTTCTTCTTACAAGTATCATTTTTATACACTGTGTGCAGAAGAACATATGATACTTTATGCATTTGAATTTTAAGCCATGTAAGAAGTAAAAGCATTGCAAACAAAAAATGCAATATCAGCATTTCTACTCATCCATATATTTACCTAGAGTGGAGGTCTTTATTTCTTCCTATAGCTTTTTTTTAATTACATTTTTTTTAAAGATTTATTTATTTATTTATTTATTTCTCTCTCCATCCCTCACTGTCTTGCGCTCACTGTCTGTTCTCTGTCCACTCGCTGTGTGTTCTGTGTCTGCTTGTCTTCTCTTTAGGCAGCACTGGGAACCGATCCTGGGATCTTCTGGTATGGGAGAGAGGTGCTCAATCTCTTGCACCACCTCAGCTCCCTGGTCTGCTGCACCTCTTACTGTCTCTCCTCTGTATCTCTTTTTCTTGTGTCATCTTGCTGAGCCAGCACTCCTCCACAGGCCAGCGCTCCTCCACCGGCCAGCATGCCACGTGGGCCAGCATTCCACATGGACCAGTTTGCTTGGGCCGGCTTGCCAAGCAGGCCAGCTTGCCTTCACCAGGAGGCCTGGGAAGTGAACCCTGGACCTCCTATATGGTAGACAGGAGCCCAATCACTTGAGACACATCCGGTTCCCTTCAGACAGCGTCGAGTTACCTTCTAGTGTCCTTTCAACATGAAGGGCTCCCTTTAGCATAGGGGTTCTTAACCAGGAGTCCATGAACTGATCCATGAGTTTGAATTGAAAATTTAAAAAAACATTATTCTTGTGGGGGACGTATTGGTGCAGGTGTGATATATTTATTAAATAATACACAGTACAGTGTGGACTTAGTATGATTTTTATTTTGATGTAGCATGTTCTGAGTGCAGTCGATGAACACCTGCAAAAAGGTTGGTAAAGGATGGAAGAGATAGTTTTATGACACCATGGGAAAACTCCAATTTCTAAATGTTTGCCAAAAATGACTGTTTGAACAGAAGTTGAGCCATGTTAGGTTATCAGGTATTGAAATTATGGGGAAGTTGGGAAACATAATTTTGAATAATCCTAAAATTTAATTTAAAGACATGCTAATGTTGAGTGTCATAAAACTATCTGCTGCTACATTCTAAGCTGGTTGGATCCAGATGGTACAGAATTTGGGGCAGAACAACAGAACAAAGACTAAAGAGCAGACTCTGGAAGAATTCTGGACTGGGCTTACTCACAATTAAGGTAGGAATGGCTGATTGAGGAAAAGAAATGAAGAAAAGATGAGCCACTATGTGATTCATTTTCTCCAAGAGTTTATTCTAAAACATACAATAGGTTCCAAGACAAAATTTTATTCAAGCTATAGGTGGCAACAGATGGTACAGGAGGGAATCCAAATGTTTAAACAAGAATGGAAAAAAGGATCACAATGGCCTCAGGCACAAGGAACAGCTTACGTTTTGCCAGATTTCTTAATTCTAGGGGGTCCTTTTTGTAGCCTTTGCTTTCAGCTCTTCAAATTTCCTTTGCTTTGTTTGTTTTTGCTCGAAAGGCTTACCTTCTTTGTCTGTTTCCTTTAGCCTGCTTCATAAGATGCATCAGGGGCTTCTTGCTACCCTCATAGTCGGACATAGTACCTGCCACCCATTCCTCAGACCCTGCCACCAGAAGTAGAGATTCTAGCACCACACCCTGTGTCTATACTGCCATGCAGACCCACTGATTGGCCTTCTCTATTGAATTTTTCTTTATTGTACTTTTCAGCTCCAAAATTTCTATTTAGTTCCTCTTTATAATTTCTTTCTCATTGTTAAAATTCTCATTCTTTTCATACATCATTTGCCTGATTTCCTGTAGTTCTTTGTCCATGTTTTCATTTAGTTCATTGATTCTATTTAGGGGAGTTGATCTAAAATCTTTGATTAATAATTCCAGAGACTGGGCTTCCTTCAGGACAGTTCCTGTTGAAATCTTTTTTTTTTTTCCTTCCTATACCTGGGCCATACTTTCCTGTCTCTTTGGATGTTTTTCTCATTTTTGTTGTTGTTGAGAACTGGACATTCTGAGTATTATATTTTTGTTACTCCCAAATCTAGTTCCCCACTCTTCAGACTACCAGGCCAAAAAATAACAGTGTGCACCTCCCAAGTCTCCTGATGGATATTTGTGAGAAAACCACTAACGATGAATGGGCCAGAAATGAGGCTAGCATCTGCAACCATCCCACAGGGATTCCCCAGGCTGAAAGAAAAAAAAGAAGGAATAAAGGAAGGAGGGGGCGGTGGACTTGGCCCAGTGGTTAGGGTGTCCGTCTACCACATGGGAGGTCCGCGGTTCAAACCCCGGTCCTCCTTGACCCGTGTGGAGCTGGCCCATGCGCAGTGCTGATGCGCGCAAGGAGTGCAGGTCATGCAGGGGTGTCCCGGTGTAGGGGAGCCCCACACGCAAGGAGTGCGCCCCTCAAGGAGAGCTGCCCAGCGCGAAATAAAGTGCAGCCTGCCCAGGAATGGGCACCACACACATGGAGAGCTGACACAGCAAGATGACCCAACAAAAAGAAACAGATTCCCATGCCGCTGATAACAACAGAAGCAGACAAAGAATTCGCAGCAAATAGACACAGAGCAGACAACCAGGGTGGGGAGGGTAGGGGGGAAAGGGAGAGAAATAAATAAATAAATCTTAAAAATAAAATAAATTAAATTAAATTAAATTTTAAAAATGCTTAAAAAAAAAAAAAAAAGGAAGGAGGGAGGGAGGAAGGGAATACTAATTAACAAACAAAAGTGCACTGTCTTCCAAGCCTCTATCAGCAGAAGCTGAGAGGCAAGCACAACTTTCAGCAGACAAGAAAGAAAAGGAAAGAGAGGGGAGGGGAAGGGGAGAAGGGAGAGAAAGGGGAGGGGGAACAAATATAAAATGGTGTACAGCCTCTCCAAATCTCCCTGTAGATCCTGGTGGGAAGCTGGAAACTGCAAGAGATCCAAAACCAAGGCTAGTGTCTGCAGTGGTCTCTCAGAAGTCGGCCTGACCAACCTCAATTTGCAACCCCAACCTTTTGGAGGACAATAATTTCCTCCGCCTGCCCTGGTCTCAGCTGGCTGCTCAGGACATCCTGGCTACTGTTTCCCCAGCTGCTGCCAGTTTCTACTGCTGTGGCCTGAAGAATGGGGGATGGTCACAGGCTCACACATGCCCTCACTTGCAAAACCTTGAAAGCTTGGCAGCCTCTCCCTTTTTTGTTCTAAGTGTCCAAATTGGTTCCAGGGTTACCACCTCTTTTTCTAGCTCATTCCTTTTCCTGGATGAAGGAGCAAGCTATAGAACTTTCTACTCTGTCATTTTGTACCTGCCCTCTTAAAACAGACATTTCTTAAGAAACAATGGCTTTTTTTTTTTAAGGTTTATTTATTTATTTAATTCCACCCCCCCCACCCCCCACCCCCCAGTTGTCTGTTCTCTGTGTCTATTTGCTGCGTCTTGTTTCTTTGTCCGCTTCTGTTCTTGTCAGCCGCAAGGGAAGTGTGGGCGGCACCATTCCTGGGCAGGCTGCACTTTCTTTCGTGCTGGGCAGCTCTCCTTCCGGGGCGCACTCCTTGCGTGTGGGGCTCCCCTACGCGGGGGACACCCGGCACTGCTTGCGCGCATCAGCACTGCGCATGGGTCAGCTCCACACGGGTCAAGGAGGCCCGGGGTTTGAACCGTGGACCTCCCATGTGGTAGATGGACGCCCTAACCACTGGGCCAAGTCCGTTTCCCAACAATGGCTATTTTAACTGGTGGCAGACTAAGCTATTCTACAAATTGTATTCCAGCATATGTATATTCTGATGTTAAATTTTTGGTAGGTAACTCTACTTCCTAGGGTGCAAAATGCAAATACATAAGAGTAATGATAGGGTAACAGACTTGGCTCAATGGATAGAGCATCCACCTACCACATGGGAGGTCCATGGTTCAAACCCAGGTCCTCCTTGACCCCGTGTGGAGCTGGCCCACGCGCAGTGCTGATGTGCACAAGGAGTGCTGTGCCACCCAGGGGTATCCTCTGCGTAGGGGAGCCCCACGCACAAGGATTGTGCCCCATAAGGAGAGCTGCCCAGCGCAAAAGAAAGTTCAGCCTGCCCAGAAGTGGCGCTGCGCACATGGAGAGCTGACACAGCAAAATGATGCAACAAGAAGAGACACAGATTCCCGGTGCCACTGACAAGAACAGAAGCGCACACCGAAGAACACACAGGGAATAGACACAGAGAACAGACAACTGGGGGGGAAGAGAGAGAAATAAATCTTAAAAAAAAAAAAAAATCCATGGAACTGCACAAGACAATGAACCCTAAGTTAAACCGTGGATATAATTAATAGTACAATTATAAAAATGTGTTTCTATCAATAGTAACAAATACAACATACCAATGCAAGTTGTGAAAAATACGTTGGGATATGGGAATCCTGTATTTTAAGCATAATTGTTCTGTAAACCCACAACTTCTCTAATTTAAAAAAATGTAGGGAAACGGACTTTGGCCCAGTGGTTAGGGCGTCCGTCTACCATATGGGAGGTCCGCGGTTCAAACCCCGGGCCTCCTTGATCCGTGTGGAGCTGGCCATGCGCAGCGCTCATACGCGCAAGGAGTGCTGTGCCACGCAAGGGTGTCCCCCGCGTAGGGGAGCCCCACGCGCAAGGAGTGCGCCCCTGAGGAGAGCCGCCCAGCGTGAAAAGAAAGAGCAGCCTGCCCAGGAATGGCGCCGCCCACACTTCCCGTGCCGCTGACGACAACAGAAGCGGACAAAGAAACAAGACGCAGCAAATAGACACCAAGAACAGACAACCAGGGGAGGGGGAGGAATTAAATAAATAAATAAATCTTTAAAAAAAAAATGTATTTCATAGTACTGTCCACTGAAAATCTTTAGAAACAATGACTAACCTGATAGAAATGTGCGTCCCTAGTAGTACCCAGCTTGCAGTCTTGCTATACCATTCCCCACTAAGAGGAATCAGGACTCCCTGAAGAAGTGTCTAATTCCAGGACTGGGGCAAAAAAATATCAAAGATAAGGCCAGGACATTTTATTGTATGACAGAACAAGAAGTTATGAAAGATTATTAGTGTCAAAGACTACTTAGCCACCTTAAAGGAGTTCTCTCTGTTTCATTAATAATTATACTCAAAAAACTTTATTGGTAACTTTGAAGGATAGGAAACTAACTCATTATTCTGAAAATTGGTAGATAAAGGGAAAGAATCAGTTATGTCTCTTAACTTTCTAGAAACGGTACCACAGAATAATCAACAAATAGATGTGAGAAAGTTCTTTATAGAAGTATTCCAGCTAATAAAAACAGAAGAATTATAGGAGTAGAATATCACCATTTTGCAGCCTTAATGAATATAATGGATCCAGGCAATGATCATCAATGGCTGCTAAAACCATGAGGTGAAAGGCTGACGGGGAACTTTAAAATGGAAGAGTCAGGCTGGCAATACCTAAACCTCCTAATGGATCTTTCCATCACAAAGAAACACCAAACTCAGTAAGTACTTCCTGAAGAGGTGCAATCAAAGGTACCTAGCATCACCAATGAAGTATTTTTGCCAAAGAATATTGAACCTTAATCTGGTTAAGCAGGCTCTAACCACCAGTTTACAGAAGATATAGTAGGGATTAAGCACCACCAGAGGAATACAATCCCCATAATCCAAAGGGTAGGAAATCCTACAATTTAAATGACCCTATTCTTTCCAAATATAAAAGATAAGAAAAACAGAAGTGTGGGAGACTTTAAATTAAAAGAGACTTATGGGAGTGGATATTGCTCAAGCAGTTGAGTGCCTGCCCCCCACATGGGAGGTACCAGATTCAGTTTCTGATGACTCCTGAAAAAAAAAAAAAAAGCAAAGCAAATGAAAAAAACCAACTCAGGGAAACCGACATGGCTCAGTGGTTAAGCACCAGCTTCCCACATACGAGGTCCCTGGTTCAATCCCAGGCCCCCAGTACTTCAAAAAAAAGGTACTTATGAGGCATAGAGGTATAGTAACCAAATACAATGTGTTTGGATTCTGAGTTGTAAGAGAACAATCAAGGAAATTTATGGACTATGTATTTATGTAATGGTATTTAGAAATTGTTATTTTACATGGGATGATAATATTGTCATTATATTAATAACAGAGTCCTTATCTTTTTTTGTTCATTATCTTTTATTACATACATACTTAAGTTTAAATAGATAAAATAACCTAATGTCTGTAATTTGCTTAAAACAGTGTGATGGAGGGTTTGAGGCTAGCCATAGGCTCATAATTGTTGAAGCTAGATGGTGGCTACACTGGAGTTCTTTTATCTCTACTTTTGTAATGTTTGAAATTTTCACAGTAGTTAATAAATGAACAAAAAGCTTATATGAACTGACAATTCCCAAATGTTTTACTTGTAGCCCACACACTTTCCCTGAACTTCATACTCCTGTATTCAACTGCTAACCTGATAGTTCTACTTGAACGACTGATAATCACTTCAAATTAACACATCCAAAGCCTCATCTTTCCCAAAAACTTTCTCCACCTATATTATTCCCATTTCAGTTAACAGTAACTCCATCCATCCAGTTGCTCAGGCCAAAAACCCAAGAGTCCTCCTTTTTCTCAAACCCTCACGTCCAGTCACTAAATACTGCAGGAACTTCTTCAAAATATATCCAGAATCTGACCATTTATCACTCCCTTCACTGTAGGGTTGCCAGAGAAAGAAAGGATGCCTAATTTAAATATTAATTTATTAAATATTGCATAGGACATACTTGTGCTAAGGAAAAAAAAAACTTGTTTACTTGAATTCAAATTTATCTAGGTATCCTGTATTCTCATTTACGAAATCCGGCAACTTTAAGCCACTGCCATCAGTCTGGATTACTGCAATAGTCTCCTAACTGGTCTCACTGAAGCAGCAAGAGTGACTCCAACACTAATTCAAATCATATTACCCCTTTGCTTGAACCCTCCACTGGCTCTTACCCTACTCAAAATACAAGTCAATGTTCTTGAGATTATCTGCAGGGCCCTCTGAAATCTCCCCTCAACATCACCTCTCCTATCTACACCCATTTTCATGCCTCCCATGGGCTCCAGAATATTGTTCTCCCTTACTGGACACACAGTGCTCTTCCCTCGACCTGGTGCAGTCCTCCCTTAGATATCAGTATGATAAGCTACCCCAACTCCTTCAGGTGTTCACACAAATACCACCTATTGGGAAGTAGATAAGGCTCAAGCGATTTGTCTCCTGCCTACCACAGGGGAGGTCCCAGGTTCCATTCCTGGTCTACAGAATACAAGTAAGACAGTGAACTGATGCAACAGGCTGGTGCAGCAAGATGACACAAGATGACACAACGAGAGACACAGAGGAAACACAATGAGAGACACAACAAAGCAGGGAGCAGAGGTGGCTCAAGCGATTGGGCACCTCTCTCCCACATGGGAGGTCCCAGGTTCGGTTCCCAGTGACTTTTTTTTTTTAAGGATTTATTTTATTTCTTTCTCTCCCCTTCCCCCTGTTGTCTGCTCTCTGTGTCCATTAGCAGTTGTATTCTTCTGCGTCTGCTTGTATTATCAGGTGGCACTGGGAAACTGTGTCTCTTTTTTGTTGTGTCATCTTGCTGCATCAGCTCTCCATGTGTATGGTGCCCCTCCTGGGCAGGCTGTGCTTTTTTCACATGGGGCAGCTCTCCTTGAAGGGCACACTCTGTGTTTGGGGCTCCCTTGCAATGGCACGTAACTCCTTGCACATGACAGCACTGCACATGGGCCAACTCACCATACGTGTCAGGAGGCCCTGGGTATAGATTCCTGGACCCTCCACATGGTAGGCAGACACTCTATCAGTTGAGCCACGTCCACTTCACCCCAGTGCCTCTTAAAGAGAAAACAAGCAGACATGAGAGCACACAATGAATTGACACAGAGCAGACAGTGAGCTCAAACAGTGAGGGGGGGGGAAGGAAAAGTAAGTAAATCTTTAACATAAAAAAAAACACTTATTCAAAATTGTAAACCCTAAACAATCATTATCATTCTTCCCCCCACGGTATATAATTTTAATATATTTTATATATTACATCTAATATATTAGTATTATTTTATCAGTATCAGCACACTTACCACACCCACTAGAGTGTAATGTTAAACTCTTTGAGAGTAGAAATTTTTATCTGTTTTGTTCACTGCTATAGTCCTAGAACCTAGAATAGTGCTTGGCACATTAACGGATGCTCAGAAAATAGTACATGAATGAGTAAAAACAAACAAGCAAACAAAAACACACGGACACACAAAACTTGGGAATTAAATTAGAAGATGGAGGAAAACATTCAAAGCATCACAGTACAAGTGGACTTCCATAAATTAAAAATATGATTTGTTTTCAATTATTATATTTCAAGTCCTTAGATAAGTACAGACATATCATATTTTTAAATAAAGGAGGTGTCATTGTGTGAATACAGGATTCCTGCCTTTCATTTATTTAATAGTCTAATTTCTTTCTTCCCTCTGGCACTAACAAAAAATTACTCCTTCTAGACTCTAGATTTAGAATCTAGACAACTTTACACACATGACCATTATTTAAGGCCATTATCATCTTAAATCCTTTATTGTCTTCCATTTCTGTTGATGCTGACAAAAGCCAAGCAACCTAGATAGCCTGTGGACTGGGGTCTAGAACAACCATACCAGGTTCCAGAACATAACTGACAGTCTTCTGAGGGTTTTTTTTAGGTGGTTATAAAAATTCCATGATTTTACCCTTATCTTGACCCTGTCTAAGAACCATTTGGGGGCTCAATGTCCTCGGCCTCGGGTTTATCTGTCTCCACGCCCCCCGTGTAGGCTTTTTAAGCTCCTAAAGGGCAGAAATCCCAACTGCCTAAAGCTCTCCTTGCAGATGCCAGTCTACCACTGGCAGGAATGCGCACTTTCTAAGGCAAATGAAAACTGAAAGGCACACATTAAAAACCTTCAAAAGGCAGGTGACAGTTAAGGGCAGCATGAAAAGGTTGAATGCATGCACTAGTGAGGCCATTTCCACAGGAAGGGCTCTGGCAGGGTTGCTAGGAACGGGAAAAACACGATGGGGCCGGGAGTCTTGAAGATTGAGCGCAGAACTCAAGTCTCCTTCAAGAGCCACAACTCCCACAGGGAAAGAAAAGGGCGACGAGGGACTCCAGCGCGAGGTTGAAACCGAGAAGTCAGAGTCTCGAGGGACTCCACGCTGCCCCGCTCGGCTCTGCAGCGACCCCCGCAGCCACCCCCGCCGCTCGCGCCCCCCACCTCGGGCGGCCCGCGCGGGTGGGACTCGGGGCTCTCCTGACCTGGCCTCGACGCCGTGGTCCCGTGGCGGCCGCCTCAGCACGCGCAGCCCCGCCCCCAGGGCCGTTCTGACCAATGGAGATTCCACCCCATTTCGGGGCCCCGCCCCCCCCCCCCCCGCGCGCGGCACGCGGCTAACGGTTTTAACTGTCCTAACGGTTCTAACCGCCGTAGCCTCCCCAGTGTGGGGCGGCGGCCAGAAGGCTTGCTTCACGCCACACACCGCCACTGCCCACTGCACGTACCCTCCTATCTCCACATTCACAGCCTGTCACCCACCCCCACCCCACCCGGCACCCCTTCACCAGCACAGACTCTCTCACACATCACCTCACCCACTCCCAACTGGGTGCACCGAAAACAAGGCATCCATTCAGCGCTGGGAGACCGGAAGGCCGTGAACCCCGGGAATGACGGCGTGCCTATCCCGGAGGGCAGCATGTAGGCTGGGCCGAGTGGCCAAGAACTAGGGCATTACTGAGTGGTCAGAGGGAGAGCAGGACAGGGCAAGGGGCTAGGGCGAGAGGCACTGTGGTCAGAAGAGAGCACAGAACTGGGGGGACTGGAGGGAAGAGTAGGAGGTAAGAAGTCGTCTGAGGTTCCAGTCTGCTGCATGCGGACGGTCTGAGGACAGGGCAGGCAGGGATCAGGTTCTGGGGCACCTCCCAGGGTTATAGATGCCTTTTATTTTTTATTAAATTGTCTTTTTTTTTTTTAAAGATACATAGATCACAAAAAATGTTACATTAAAAATATAAGAGGTTCCCACATACCCCACAACTGACCCCACCCCTCTCCTCCCACATCAACATCTTTCATTATTGTGGCACATTTGTTGCATTTGGTGAATACATTTTGGAGCACTGCTGCACCTCATAGATTATATTTTTCATTGTAGTTTACACTCTTCCCCAATACAGTCAGTGGGTTATGGCAGGATATATAATGTCCAGTATCTGTCCCTGCAATATCCTTTAGGACAACTCCAAGTCCCGAAAATGCCCCCACATCTCATCTCCTCTTCCCTCCCTGCCCTCAGCAACTACAACTCCAAGCAGGAGAATCCCATCAATCAACCATATGGGATCTAAGCCCCCTCTGATATAGAGGTGGAGTGGACATCACCAACCCAGGGTCCACAGGTTGGAAGAATAAAATATGGATTAGAGTGAACTTACTGGTATTTTACTATGGAACTATTGTGATTAGTAATGGAAGAAACTAACATTGATCTGGAGGAAGTGGTCATGGTAGATGCCTTTTAAAGCCTGGAGACAGAATGGGATCACCAGTGGAGCTAGCACGGATAGAAGAGACGGGACTGAGCCCTGAATGCCTGAGAAAAGCAGCAAAGGATCCAGAGCAGCAGAGGTCAGGGTCAGGGGAGAAGGACACCAGGAGGGTGGGATGCTCTGGCACCACCTGGAACATGTTTCAAAGAGGAGGAGGTATCAGCTGTGTCAAGGGCTGCTGATTCAAGGAAGATGAAGAGTGAGAATTAATGACCTTGGTGACCTTGTCAGGAGCAGTTTCAAATGGAATAGGAGGGGTAAAAACTGAATTGGTGTGTGGATTCAAGAGACCAGGGGGGCAGTGGACTTGGCCCAGTGGTGAGGGCGTCTGTCTATCACATGGGAGGTCCACAGTTCAAACCCCGGGCCTCCTTGACCTGTGTGGAGCTGGCCCATGCGCAGTACTGATGCGCACAAGGAGTGCCCTGCCACGCAGGGGTATCCCCCGCGTAGGGGAGCCTCACGCACAAGGAGTACGACCTGTAAGGAGAGCCGCCCAGCGCAAAAGAAAGTGCAGCCTGCCCAGGAATGGTGCCGCACACACGGAGAGCTGACACAAGATGACACAAGATGACACAAAAGATGATGCAACAAAAAGAAACACAGATTCCCGTGCCGCTGACAACAGAATTGGACAAAGAAGACGCAGCAAATAGACACAGAGAACAGACAACCAGAGTTGGGGGGGGAAGGGAGACAAATAAATAAATCTTTTAAAAAAAAGAGAGACCGGGGGGAGCCAAGTGGTATATCTACACAAAGGGATACTTAACTCATCAATAAAAAGGAATGAACCATTGAAACACATAACAACATGGATAACTCCTTAATTATGCCAAGTGAAAGAAGCCAGACACAAAAGAATACCATATTGTATGATTCCATCTATACAAAATTCTAGAAAATGCAAATTAATCTATAATGGCGGTTGATGATTGCCTAGGTAGGTGAGTGCCCTAGAGAAGAATTACAAAGCGACAGGAGAAAACTTGGGGATGTGATGGGTATATTTACTGTCTTGATTGCGGTGATGTCTCAATGGTGTGTTAATAGACCAAAATGTATCAGATTCACACTTTCAATATGGGAAGTTTTGTTCATGTTAATTTTATGTAAATAAAGTTTCTTAAAAAAAAGGGAAGCAGATGTGGCCCAAGTGATTGAGTTTCTGCCTACCACATGGGAGGACCTGGGTTCGGTTGCAGTGCCTCCTGGAGAAGGCAAGCTGGCGTTGCAGGCAGGGATGGCGAAATGAGGCAACAAAAGAAACACAAAGAGGAAAGACAACGGGAGACACAACAAACCAGGGAGCTGAAGTGGTTCAGGTGGTTGATGGCCTCTCTTCTACCTGGGATGTCCTGGATTCGGTTCCCTTCTAAAGAGAAGACAAGCATACACAGAGAGCACACAGCAAATGGACCCAGAGAGTAGGCAGTGACTTCAAACAATGGGGGCGGGGTGGAATAAATGAAATAAATCTTTGAAAGATCTTTCAAAATGAAAAAAAAATTACATATAAAATGAAAGCCCCACTCTAACCTCCCTGATCCCATTCTGCTTGCTCCCCTCCCTAGGTGACTTCTATCCTGAGTTTGGTACCTATCATTCCAATCATGCTTTATACTTTTAGTTCATATGTTTGTATCCATAGACAAATTATAGCATTGTTTTTCATGTTTGTATCATTTTATAAATAAATGGTACACTTTGTGCATCCTTCTACAACTTTTTGATAAAATCTTGTTTTTAACATTTATCTCTGTGAATTCAAGTACCTTAGTCCATTCATAGTAATTCCAGTATTTTTTCATTCATTGTGTGACTCTAGCCCAACTTCCTCATTGCCCTGTTGGTAAACATTCAGGCTACTTTTTTCCCTATATAGATACTGCAATGAACCTTCTTGTACCTGTGAGTACAAATGTCTGAGTGTTTCCTGTTGTCAAGCTTCCTATTGACACATTTTTAGAGGCTGATTGTCACCTTTCTTTGATTAGTAAAGAGGACAAACTGGTCACATTCCTGTTTTACAAATGAGAGGGGACAATCTACCCAAGGGTAGCTCAGAATGGAACCATGCTGTCAGTCTTCACCTGCTCCTCAGTTGCAGCCTCTGTTATGCTCTCCTCCATTTGGCCCTTGTAATGTTTACCTGCCACAATTAGTGTGCCACTCACCACAAACTCCTAAGAGAGAAGTTGGCAAAGCCTTATTCTGAAGCAACAATTTTATCCTAAGAGCCAACAACCCCTGTAATTTTTTTTGTGACTCCAAGGAATGCTTTCTAAATTTACAATCCTGGCAGTTTGGCTGCACAATTTTAAAAAATGCAGGATTTGACTCCAAAATGTTCTGTCATATTTTATTGGCTGCAAGTCCATCATACCCTACCACGAAGCTCCGTATGTTTCTATACGTAAAGGCTCACCCAGGTTGTTAATGGCAAGAATATTTCTCTCTACTAGAGAAGTAGAAACAGCAGCAAGCACAAAGGGGCAACAGGCTGGGCATTAGCTCATCAATCAACAGCATTGTGCAGTCATAACCTCCACTTGTCACTAAGCAACAAGAAGCTGATCTTCTGAAATTCTCCCTCCTCAGATGTAGCCTCAAAAAGACAAGAGGAACATTTGCTTTTTCTACTCTCTTCCTGGAAAGATGCAAAGTGCTTTAGTAGGCTCCTGGGTAAGAGTGTACCTTCCATTTCATCGTGGTTCCTGGCCCTGGGACTGTGACTGAAATTTGAGTGCACCATGACGTGAAGAGAAGGTTTTTATCCAATACCAAGGCTGAAAGAGGACCCTGGGACACCTACTCCCCCTTCACCATCCTGAGGTCACCCCTGGAGGCTATCTAGTCTGCCTTACACTACAACCCCCTCTATGCTTCTGTGTCTCCTGCTAGTCAGCTGAATTCCTACTCCTCTTGCCAGCCCATCTGTTTTCTATCCTTTGTGTGATCCCCTCAAACTTACAGAGTTGAACTTCTCTCTAGTCTGGAAACACCTTGAGGGCAAAGACTTTGCTTTCTTCTATCTGTATTTTCCATACTGAGGCCTGGGCCTGACACACAGTAAAGGCCAAGTAAATGCTGTTGAACTAAACTGGAACAGAGTAAGCAGTGCTTGACAGAAGGAAAAGGGATGGGCAGACAAGTAGGGTGACCTGAGCCCTCAATGAGATGAACAGACCTGGGGCTTCTCAGTTCTGATGTTCCCACTGTGATGGCAAAGGCCAGGCTTGGGACAGTTTCCCTCTGCTCAGGGATTAGACTAAGGAGGACCAGATTCATCTGTCCTCTCAAGGGAACACTCAGGAAAAAGAGGTTGAGACATAGGGGTTCCCTGGTCAGGTTTTTGCCCATGGGGTGCTCTCCTAACAGTATCGGCACAGTCCAGCGTCTTCTTTGATCTCTGATAAGTGCTCATTTCTGACTTCTGCTAGTGCATCTCTCTGAAATTCTCTCCATAATATATCCTGTTGGTGATGTACTACTTTGGAAAGTTCATCCTTTGCTGGGGTGTTCCAGTTTCAGAGGGTGACCTCTTGCCCAAAATAGCAGAGTGTGTGGTAAACATGTACAAAACTTTGTTAATGGCCCCAGAAGGAAGGATCATAGGGGCCAAGATCTTTCTATTTTTCCACTGCTGTATCCCCAGCACATAGGAAGCCTGCCCTTATTAAAAAATGAACGAATGAATGAATGTTATCCATTCCCCACACACAGGAACACAGTAGATTTCCCAGGTAGGTCTGGGAGGCCACAGCTGAGACCAAATTTCCCAACTGTGGATGGAGAAAACTCTCTGCTGTCCCCTCGCTCAGGGTGTCCCTCCTCAGATTCTATTCTGCCAGAACCTCCTTGGAGGGGTTTTTAGCCTGGATTCTCTGGACCCCTCATATGGGAAGCCTAAAGACTGGGATTCAGAACGGAGGTTTGGATGGGCCTCACCCTCATGCCCGTCTTGTTACAGCACAACAGTGGCTTCTACGGACACTACCGAGGCCAATTCAAGAGTGAAAGTGCTCGAGAATATCGCCTTGCAGCCAAGCCCCAACCTCCAGCTGTGTTCCTGCAGCGGTGCCAGGTAGGAAGCTGGGGTGGCTGGGCCTGTTCCTACTTCTCTCAGCCCCAAAACATAATCCCCAGCCCTGCCACAGCTGGACTGACAACTGGAGTCTGCCTGCCTAGGGACAGGCATGAAACCTGGTCCCTCTTCCCTGAAATGTGAGATCTTTCCCCCTGCAGACAGGGTGAGGAGGACCTGGTGCCAGACTGAGCAGTCCTGCCCCCATACACCTTCCAGCTGGCAGAGGAAGGATCAAGGTCCACATGGGGTGGGTTGCCTTGGGGAGAGAACCTCTAGGACCCAGGAGGTAAGCCTTGGGCTTTGCCAACAACTGTCCTCTTGTGCAGAGTCCTTGATACCACTCAAGATCATGGCTCAGCCCACGGTCAACCCTGCAGTCCAGGGGCTTAGGAATGGGCAGGAAGCCTTCTTTGCTCAGGAAGTAGTTCAGGAGTTGGCTTAGTACCCACTGGCATGCCTGACCAGGTTAGACTGGAAAGGGTTGACAGCAAAGATGGCCCAGGCTCCTGGAGGGCAGGAGAGGGATGCAGAGCCTCAGGCCCTCTACCTCCTCCAGTATCTGGAATCACTGTGCATCAGTTAGGGTCCCAACAGTGAAAAGCACACTTAAAACAGAAGAACCTAGGAGGGTCTATAGGAGTGGATGAGGATGCTCAGGGAAAGGCAGTCTCCTTAATAGCAGCCAAGTAGTCAGTACCCCTAGGCCTGAAGGGACAAGGGGGAGACAGGGCTCCTAGAACCCAGAAGGAGAGACAGTCGTATAGAGAGGGCCAACCCAAAAGACCAGTGACGCTGGGTAAAGAGACAAAGACAGGTGGGGGCTGGACTGGGAGGGAACCAGAAGAAGAAACACCTCCTCTCTCCCACTCTCCTCCCTCCCTCAGGCCCAGGGCACCCCAGTGGCCAGGGAGAAAAGTGCTGGTGATGAGTGCGCTTGCTACTGCAGGGAGCAGAGAGCGATTTAGAGGGGCGCCCAGGACACTCTCTGCCAACTGCAGCTTCATGCTTCCCAACCTCTTCCCAGCTTCAATTTGTACTGCCATTTCCTCTCTCCAGGAATTGCTTTCCCAGGCCCAGAGCAGGTCCTGGAGGCTGCCATGCTTCAGGGCCTGAACTTCCTTAGTATTCCAGTTGGAAGGGTTGCCCTGACATGGCCCACCAACCTCGGTCCAAATGCAGTTCTAGACTGCCCATCTAGGGTCACCTGCCCTTTGAAGGTGATGGGGCCTAAATAGTGCAGGGGCAGAGGCAACCCAGATTTCCTGCTGTGAAGTAGCCCTCAGTGGCAGCTCTCATTCTAGAAACCAGAACATCTCATTCCATTAAACCTGTCCCCCCAGAACTAGAGGTAGGTACATGCTTTGGCTGCCAAAAGAAATGAGGACTGGCTGCCATTATCAACAGCCCCAAGCAGCAGGAACTGTGTTGTCTGAGTTCAGGTTGTAGAAATGCCAAGTCTCATGGCTCTTTCTAGGCTTAAAGCTGTTCTAATTAATGGGACTGCTCAAGGAAGGGGAGTACTTTATTTTCTCATTAACTGAGAGGTGCCAGGTTTCAGCTGGGCGATTTCCACTATTGTTGCTGAAAATCTTTCCAAGATATGGCATCCAATTTCCCTTAGTTTGGAGCAGATAAAAAATATTGTCCATGACATTTAGGGACAAGAAAATTCTCAGGATTCTGGGGTGGGTTTTTTGTTGTTGTTATTTGTTTGTTTTGTTCTGTTTCTTTCTTCTAATCAAGAGTATTCTGTTTCCAGCCTTTACAGGCTTGACTTTTGGGAAATGTAATCCTGATCCTGTTTGTTCCCAAGGTCAGACAAGAATCCCTAGGGTTAATGGTCGGGGGCAGGTCCTTCATCAGTGCTGCCATGACGGCTATGCCTGTGCTGCTGCTCTATGCTACTGTCTGCCACAGACCCTCCACTCTTAGCCTCTGCTCACTGTAGACTGCCTAGCCTCCAGTGGTACCCTCAGCCTTCCCATACAAAGGTGCTGCCCCCTTCCAGGAAACCTCTCTCTCCTACAAGTCGTCCTCAGCTGGAACCCCAGCCCTAGACCCGCCTGCCCAGGGACCATGAGTTTTGCCACCTCCATGGAAAAGGAGACCCGGAGGTTGAGAAACAAAGATTCAAGTGATAATTCTCCAGGTCCAGAAAACCCAGAACTGCCTGGGTGGAGAGGAAATGAATGCACTTCTCACCAGGCTCCCACAGTTGTAAAAACAAAACTTGAGTCAGTGGGAGTCAGTAGATTGTCCTGCCACTGTAAAATTAGTGAATTTCCAGATTCTGAGTTACCTCCTACAGAAGTGTCCTCATTCCAGTGTTGTGTATAATTCTATAATTAAGGATAGAGCTGGGGAAGAAATTTAGGGGTGAATGAGAACTTGCTCAGGTCCCTGGGTTTTTTTTTTATTGAAATTTTATTGAGTTAATTGTATAAATAGATTCTTATTTAGTTGTAAGAGATAATACAGAGATCACATCTACACTTTGTCCAGTTTCCTCCAGTGGTAACATTTTTGCAAAACTATTGTATGATAATGTTACAACCAAGACAGTTTGCCTTATTGAGATTTCCTCAGTTTTACTTGTACTCATTTGTGTGTATCTTAATTTTTTGCCCATGTATATTTGTGTACTGTATCCACTACCAAAGGCAAGATACTGATCAATACCACATGGTTCCCTGCTGTCGCCCTTTTATAATCACACCTCCTTCCCTCACACTCCTCCCCACCCTTCGCCCATCCTTAATC
This sequence comes from Dasypus novemcinctus, assembly GCF_030445035.2. Lineage (NCBI taxonomy): Eukaryota > Metazoa > Chordata > Mammalia > Cingulata > Dasypodidae > Dasypus > Dasypus novemcinctus. The sequence continues at coordinate 10,143,897 of NC_080698.1, read as the reverse complement.
CCTGGCAACCACAGTCTGTCCTCCATTTCTAAAATTTGGTCATTTCGGTGTTACATAAATGGAATAATATGATGTGTAATCTTTGGGGATTAGCTTTTTTTGCTTAGCATAATTTCCTAAAGACTCATCCAAGCATGCATCAATAGTTTGTTCCTTTTTATTGCTGAGTAGCATTCTATGGTATATATGGACAAGTCTGTTTAACCATTCACTTACTGAAGGATACCTGGACTGATTCCAGTTTTTGCTCATACAAATGAAGCTGCTCAGAACATTTTGCGTACAGGTTTTTGCATGAACATAAGTTTTCATGTCTCTGGGAGTGAAATTGCTTGGCCATGTGGTAGTTGCATGTTTAGTTTTTTTAGCAGAATTACCAAATTGCTTTCCAGAGTGGCTATACCATTTTGTATTCCCACCAGCAATGTATCAGTAATCCAGTTTCTCCACATTGTCACCAACAATTGGTGTTGTCATTATTTTTTTAAGCTATTTTGATAAGTGTATAGTGATATCTCATTGTTTTAATTTGCATTTCTCTAAAGGTTAATGATATTGAACATCTTTTCACGGTTTTTTGCCATCTGTATATCTTCTTTGGTGAAATGTGTGTTCATGTTGTTTGCCCGTTTTCTACTTGGATCATTTGCTTTTTTACTGTTGAGCACTGAGAGCACTTTATATATCCTAGATACTAATCCTTTGATGGATAGTTAGTTTGCAAATATTTTCTCCTACTCTGTAGCTTGTCTTTTCATCCTCTTCACATTGGCTTTCATAGAAAAAAAGTTTTTAATTTTGATGAGATTCAATTTATCAGTTTTTTCTTTTATGGCTCTTGCTTTTGGTATCAAGGCTAAGAAGTCTTTGCCTAGCTCTAGATTCTGAAGATTTTCTCTTATTTTTCTTTCTAAAAGGGCCCTGGGTTTTTAATCCCCATTGTGTCAGCTTGCTTTATGAAGAATGAAAGGTAAGGCTGGCCAGCTTCCCACAGGCTCATACCCTTATAAAGCTTTCGTTCTGATTAGAGGACTCTCTAAGGCAAGAGATTGCATGAGGGGAGCTTGTTAAAGACACATACCAGAGGCCCCAGCCTGGAGATTCTGGTTCAGGGGTCTGGAATGAGGCCAGACCTTGCATTTTATCTGGGAACCTGTTGCTGACCAATGCTCATGCCCCCAAACCCAGGCCTGAACTTACCAGATACAATGGGCTCTAGAATCAGGCCCCTGGGGTCTGCAGCAGGAAAGTGGTAGAGAGAGAGTGGCTCTGGAAACAAGATCAGGTACAAAAGGAAGAGGATGGTCTTCAGAGAGATTTGTGCAATGATATGGGGCCTAAGGGGTAGCCTTTCTCTGCCTGGGGATGAGGCATAGCTCTTTGGCCCCAATTTGGTAAAAAAAAAAAAAAAAAAAAAAAAGCCCTGAGACCAGCATCTTTTGTCTCTGTTCATTGACTTAATAGCAAATGTTTATCAAACACAGTGCCAGGCACTCTCTGTTCTCACTGCTGGAGTTAAGGATGTGAGCAAGACTGACAACAACTTCTGTCCACAAGGAGTTTATGTTCTACTGGTGGGGGCGGCATTTAGTGGGGGTAAATAAGCAACATCATGTGTAATCATATAGTATATTAGAAGGTGATAAATGCTATGGGGCAAAAATAAAGCAGAGTTGAGGGGTTGGGTCTGCTGGTATAGTGCTCAAGGAAGGCCTCCTAAGAGGAAAGTAGGAGGGACTCACTTGGCCAGCTGGGGAAAGAGCCCTGGGAAAAAGAAAAAGGTAGTGCGAAGGCCTAATAAGGGCACATTGGTGTGCTTGAGGAGCAGTGAGGCTAGCATGGCTGGAGAGAACAGAGGGACCAATATTGTGTGGGTCTCATGGGCCACTGTTATGACTTTGGTTTTTACAAACTTGAGGAACTATTGTGGATTCTCAGCAAACACTGTTTGGATTTTTGGACATGATCTGATTTCCGTATTAAAATATTATTTGGCTGCTAAGAGAACAAGAGACTGTGGAGAGGCAAGCTCAAAACAGGGATACCAAGTGGCAGGGTAGCTCTTGCAATAATTTAGGCAAGAGAGAAAGGTGGCTTGGACCAAGGGAAGCAGTGAGCAAGGTGTGAGGAGGGGTCTGATTCTGGGTACATTTTGAAGGAAGCATCAACAAAATTTCCTGGTGCACTGGATGTGGGGCAGGAAAGAAAAGAGTCAAGGGGAAGGTTAATGATGTTGAACATCTTTTCAAGGGGAAGACTCTGAGCTGTTTGGCAGGACAGCCTAAGCTGGAAGAGACTGTAGATAAAGTGGGTTTGGAACATGATCCTGAGCTCAGTCATTTGTTTGGAGATGCCTGTTGGACTTCAACTTGGAGATGTGAAGGAGGCAATTGACTTTGAATCCAGGGTTCAGAAGAAAGCTCAGGTTAGAAACAGAAATTTCAGTTTCCAGATGGAATTTTAGGGCCAAGAGCCTTGGGCCTGCTGTTGAGGGAGTAAGAATGGATAGAGGGGAGGAGAGGACTGAGGCATGAGTCCCGGGCACTTTACTTCAGAGGCATGTTCTAGAACAAGTTGTCCCAGGAGTGAGGTGTTGCTCTGTCTCTGCCCTTTCAGGTTCTTGACAGTTTAGAAGTTCAGAGGTGGTAGCAGCTGGCAGCTTCCCTCCACAACTAGGCCCTGAGGAAATATGGGTGGGGGGAAAGCATCATTTTCCCCATTCACCTTTTTCTCACTGTCTTTCAAGGAGCCAGCACAGCAACACTTCTTCTCCAAGCATGACAACCGCATTTCCTTCGACAAAGTGAGTGCTGGAAGGAGGAAGGGAGATGGTAGGCCCCCAGCCTAGGCTGATGTCGAGGACAGAGCAGATGGCTGGGCGGACAGGATAAGACAATGGGGAAACTCCGAAACTCCTTATATAGGCATATGGGTACCTATCTTTTCGACAACCTCTATCCTATGAGAACAGCCCATTCCCCAAGTGGAGGAACCTCTCCTTTGGTTTCCCTTGACACCTTGCCTGATAATGTGCAAATATCCCAGGGCCACTCACTTTCTGGAGGTCTCACCCTGGAATGGAAGACATAGGTAGGAAGGTAGGCCAAAGAAGCTGGGGCACAGGCCAGGGAGGCCGGGTGCAGGCTGGGCATCACCAGGCAGACTGGGGATTGGGTGGGGCCCAAGGAGGTGCCTGGTGCCAGGACTGTGGGCCAAGGGCCCATACCGTTGAGGAGGGCCCCTACTGCCTGCTGCAGGGCATCGGAAGACGGAAAGACCTGGAGCGCCTGGGGCAGCGGCACACCTTCCTGCGCTGGGCACCCTGTGAGCTGGAGTTACGCGAGCAGCAGCCCCTCGAATCCTCCTACCAGTCCTATTTCCGGTCAGGCCCAGGACTTAGTAGCCTCCCCCAGCGCCTCGTCCACTTCATGCAGATCCAACCTGGCCGTGCCAACACCACCTACCAGCAAAACTTCTGCCAGTCATTCCGAGGCGGCCACTCTGGTAATGACAAGTTGGGGCTGGAGGCCCCAGTCACCGAAGTACTGCCTGACCTACCAGGGACCCCAAGACCCAAGCTGCTGCAGCACTACCTTCATGCTGGGGTCTCTGAGTGTCTAAATTGGTCCAGAGCATTAAATAAGGATGGCTGACACAGGTCTCAGAGGCCCGAGAGCAGTGGGGCACTGCCAAGCCCTGCATCCACCTCCCATGGCACCTATATGCCGGGCAGGGGAGATGCTGCCCTGAGATTCCCACTGCTGAAGGAGGATGAGAAGGGTCACCATAACCACAGAATGTGGGTGCTGGGGCCACAAATACTCTGCAGTTCCTGTAGCAACCCCAGCTGTGAGCCCCTTGCACCCGGAACCGCTGTAAGGAAAGCTGCTCACAGGCAAAGGCTGGAGGCGGCGGCAAGGGTTGGCAGCTTCCTCTCAGAGGTTGCGGCCCTGGGGGCTCTGGTGGATGGCCACACAGTCCTACCCAAGTGATGGCTCCTCCACAGCTGGAACAGAGGGAGGTCGCCCTGGCCACAGGTCCCGCTGGGCCGCCCCTCCTATGGGAGCAAGCAGAGATCTTAGGGAGATGCTGTGTAACTTGGACATGGAGGTCATCCTGACCCTGGCTAATGGCGCTGCTTTTTTGTTTGAGTTTTGGTAGTGCTGTGAATGCTCCCTAATACCCAAGACGGTGGAGGAGGGCCATTATCCCATATCACCAAAGGAGAAGGGACCTAGACAGGGTTAGGCACCGAATCGCTTTGGGAACAGAGGCAACTTCTGGGCCCTCAACCCTGAGAGAGTTGAGGCCCCCAAAGGAGGGCCAGGGGCTTCAGGGGCAACACAGGAGTATAAACCAGGGGCCACACACCAGATTTTAGCAGCACATTTACTTCCATGTCTGAACTTCCTGGGTCCTCACAACAGCCCTGTGAGGTAGGTAGGGCAGGAAAGGTTCAGAGATCCCCATTTACAGATGAGGATGCTGAGGCACAGAGAGGTGAAATGACTAGCCCAAGAACACACAGCCGGCAGTGCAGAGAGCCCAAAGCAGCATTCCTCTGGCCCTCTGGCAGTTCCTGCGTCCTCTCCTCCATTCTCTGTGTCCCTGACCCTCTCTGAACTTTCCTGGGTCAGGGCAGGCTAGCAGCTAGGATTTTTCAGGAACGGCCTTTGGAGTAGGCTTGGTCAACCCCAGGTAGGCACTGACCCTGTGGGGCATGAGGCCAGCTTCCTGCCCACCCCATGCTCTATTCCCCAGCTGGATGGAGGGCCCAGTAGGCTTAGGAGCAAGAGTGGAGCTAGGTGTGGTCTGTGAAGGAACGATGGTAACAGTGGATATGAGCATATATATGTCATGTGCTAAAGACACATCCCCCCCCCCAGTCCCCAAACAGTGCCTCAAGTGCCCACCCCGGTGCCTGCCTCATCTCACAGAGCCACAGTGAGTTTTCCTCAGCAGTAAAAGCAGCCTCAGTCATCTGCCTCTGGTATTGAACCGTCCCAGTGAACCAGTCTCACTGGGCCTTCAGACTCCATCACGCAGGCACAGCGCCTCCACAGCTTGGCTGGGGCCCTGGGCCACACCCCCAATGACAAACAGCCGGGGCCCAGCCTGCAGGCTGGAACAGGAGCAGCGGGCTGTGGGCATGGCGGGCAGTGCCTCCCAGCGCCGTCGTGCAAGGCTAAAGCCCTCCACGGAGTCTAGAGGGCATGGCTGGTTTCCTGCAGGAAGGAGACAGCACATTGTAAAGGCCACAGGCTGCAGGGGCTCCAGGTCCTTTCACTCCCCTATCCCAGAGGATGACTCCATAATGGCATCCAGGATGGGCTATCAGGGCCTTGTTCCTCATGGCTCTCGTTCATCCGTGATTCATTCATTCACTCATTCATTCATCCATTCCTGTTTCTATTTGTCCGCTAAGCTGTGCATTCAGCAGTCATTTGTCCTGCTCCTTTCTCCTAGGTCCCTGTTGGTACAAGGCCCCCAGTCAGGCCAACAGGTAACAGACCACACCCTGCTTGTATGATGGATAGGGAACAAAAGCTCACAAAACCCTCATCCTGGGAGTGCCTGGAGAAGGGCAGGAAGTGGTAATCAAGCTGGGGGCTACTTCTTCCTGTCCTGGGCCCCCTTTTAACCCCTAGCCACACAAAGACTCACCAAGGCCCCCAATGGCCACAATGTGGCCCCCAAGGGAGCCAACCACAAAGTCGGCCCTCTTATCCCTCATGCGCAGGCTGCGGGGCAGCTTGGTCCAGGACCCTGCAGGAGAGGGGAGGTCAGATCTAGTCCACACCCCAACACTGCACCTCTCCAACCCACGGAGAATGGGAGGACAGCCCAGGACAGCCGCTGCTCACCATGCTCCAGGTCGAACATCTCCACAGTGTTGACAAAATGCGGACGGGAGTAGAAATTGTGGGGCCCTGGCTGCTGCAGGCCACCCAGGCTAAAGATGCTGCCTTCGGCCATGGCACAGCCGGCAAAGGCCCGGCGGCTGGGCAGGCTGGGGTGTCGGGTCCAGGTACGGGCCTCCAGATCAAAGGCCTCAAAAGCAGTCACTGGGAGCTTGCCCTGACGGCCCCCTGCCAATGGAATTGGGGGACCTGGGAGGGAGCCTGGGGGGGGCCTGGCAGGCTCCTCTCACTAGCCAGGCTGCTGAGCCTTCACCACTGCCCACCCCAGCCTCCCACACACAGATGAACACGATAGCATGGATCATCCACCCCACAAAACCTTGGGCAGTGGTGTTTGATTTTCTAACCCCAGCAAGGTCACCAGAGGTCAGGGCCTCGGAGCAGGCCTGATTTACCCCAACAAAGCTGCTCTTATTGGGCCATCCCAGAAGGAGACTGATCCCTACTCCACCCAACCTACAACGTTAGGGACTTCTGGAGCCTGAGCCCCTTGCCCACAGCCCCCAGGCCCTTACCCAGGACATAGATCTTGTTCCCATGCAGGAAGGTGGAGGCCCCGTAGCAGGGCGTGGGCATGGAGGGTAGCGAAAGCCAGCAGTCCCGGCGAGGCTCATATACCCGTACATGGGCCTGGGGGGCCGTGTCAGGGCCCATTCCCCCCAGAGCATACACCATACCATCTGCACAGAAAAGAAGGGTTCAGACTGTACCCCAGTAGTGGCTGGGCACCCCCATCTTGATAGCCACTCTGGGTAGGCCTGGAGGTGGCCAGGAACCCAGGTGCCTGTGGCACCCCTCTCTAGCAGCAGAAGCCTGCCTGCCTACATAAAGTGGGGGAAGGGAGAGCTGGGATTCCCACTCTGGCCAGGGCCCTGCTGAATGAAGAGCAGGAGGCAGACGATCTAATTATAATCTGCTCGGTCTCCCTGGAGATGCTATGGCAACCGCCTCTGGCATCCAAGCAGGGCTGGCCTGGACTAGTGGTCAGACCTGAGGCCACAAAGTGGGAGGTTCCCTGGTGGGGGGGGAGGGCAATTTAAGTCCAGGGTGGGGGGCATACTGGGATCTGCTCAACATGGAGCTCAGTCTGGGGAGGGGGCTCTAGGGATCAGACAGGAACCTGGGAGAGCGGCTTGGGACTGACTGCATGGGCACTTGCAGGGTGAGGGCTCCTGGCTATAAGCCTTCTGCCCCAGGATCCCTGCTAGTACCCTGCACCATGCCCTTTCCCTAGAGTAGGTTCTTGCCCTGTGTCAGCCCTCAGGGTCAGCTGGGGTTACTTCTGAGGGCCTTGGGGAAGTGGGTCAGTTAGCCTGGGATTTCTATGGCAACTCTCCCTAGGCCAGCTTGGCCTTTATCCAACTTGGGCTCGAGGAGTGTGGGGGGAACGGGGTCTGAGCCCTTGCTCGGCCCTGCTCCCCTCCCTCTACTCAGGGAATATAACTGGGAGTCACCAGATCACCCTGACCCCTGACTCCTACAAATGAGGAAAGGGGCAAGGAGGTGGCTGGGAACTTCCATCACCCTGGGGACCAGCCTGGCTCTGCCCTCTACGTCTAACTGCCAAAGCAGTTAAGGGAAGACTACTGCTGGGCCATGGAGGGTACAGGAGGCAAGGCCATATTGAAGACAGCCAGGAAAATTACAGCTCTTGTCCAGTCTCTGAGAATAAGGAACCAAGTCAGAAGAGAATGAAGGGTACTGGGGTAGCTGAGGGACCTTCCTTGGGAGGTTGGCTGAATACCCTCAGGACCCAAACCTAGGGACACTCACCTCTCTCCACAGTTGCAACCCCCATGGCTGCCTGAGGGAGGGTGGCCCGACGCTCCCAGCGGCCCTCGTCAGCCAGGAAGGCCTCCACAGCAGCTACCGGGCTCTGGCCCTCATCCACGCCACCCACTACTAGCACCTGCTTGCCTAGCACTGCGGCAGCAGCACCAGCCCGGGCAGTGGGCAGGGGTGCCAGTGTTAGCCATGTGTGTGAGGCCAGGTCCAGTATCTCGGCAGTGTCCAGGGGCAGTCCAGCCCGGCCACAGCCCCCTAACACCAGCAGGTACCTGTCCTGGTATGCCACCGTGCCATATACCCGGCAGGTGGGCATGGGGGGAAACACCTGCCAAGCAAAGGCCCGGCCCCCTCCTGCAGCCATGGTGTTCACTGCCAGTGTTGGGCCATGCTATCTGCTCAGGCTGCAGGCCTCAATGGGGAACAGGATGGGGCCTCATCTTGACTCTGCCACAGCCGTTAAAGGGGTGTCTGGCCAGTCCAAGGACCTTCCCTTCACCTGAAGGAGAGGGAAAACAAAGGGTCAGGGCCACCGACCACTCCCTCATGGAAAGATGAGTAGCCTAAAGCTGGAATCAGCGCAGGGAGAGGACCCACCCCCTCTAGCTATCATTTTTGAGGCCCTCCTGGAGTGGAAAGGAGGGCAGACTCCCAGACACCCAAGCACGTTGGGAGTCTTGTCCCTGCTCCCTGTTCTCACCAAGGAACTCCTTAGCCAAATATGGGTCTAGGTGGGAAGTTAGGTGACTGGGATTCCTTCGACAACCCTCATGTTGGCCCTGCCTGAGAGGTCTTCCTGCATCCTCCCCCTCACTGGCTTCCAGTGTCCTGGGCAGCCTGGGATCCAGTCAGGGTCCCCAGCCTGCGTCCAGGTGCCAGCCTCAGAGTACCCTTACTAGTGTCCTTGGGAACCAGCCCACAAGGTTCACCTATTACATCCAAAAGGTCAGGGTCCTGGGGGAGCTTAGTACTGAGGGGCTGGACACCAGGGTCCCACACTCCCTCTGTGAAGTCTGCTCTCAGGGGGTTGCCCATTTCCCATCCCCTCAGGCCAGATTCCCTGGTGTACAGAATTGGGGGTGGGGGTGAGGGAGTGGTTCTGGGATCCAATTAGCATGCGACTCTGGAGTCCCAGGGCACAGGATCTCCCATCAGGAACGGGCAGCTGGACCAATGGGGGCCCCTAACCGCTGACCCCCAAGTTCCCCCGGCTCCCCTTTCCCGGGAGGATCACACTCCTGGGATCCCTGGCTCGAGGGCCTCCTGGCCCCAAACTTCGCACCCTGCTCACCGGGGTGGGAGGGCAGGTCCGGCGAAGCGCGCCTAGGGCTCTGCGCCCCGCGCCCCAAACTTCCCCTGAGCGCGACACCCGCAGTACTGACCAGACGAGGCTCCGGCGCCTCCACGGCTCGGGGTCCGCTCTTCCGGCTCTGCTGGCACCGGTTCCGGCTGGGGCTGAAGCCGGGCTCCGGCGGGGCTCCGGCTCGGCTCCGGCGCGGGGCGGGGCTGGACCGGGTCCGCCCCTTGCTCCCCCACCGACTCGGGAAAATCTCCTCCCGCCTTAACCCTGAACCTGCCGCGGCCGGAGCAGGGCGCGCCAAGCCACAGTCACACAAACAGGTGGCGAGACAGACGGACATGTGGACCACGGGCTTGCCCCGGATCTGCCTCGGCCGGGGGCAGAAATGAGGCTGCGGGAAGCGGCGCTGCACGTGTACCGTGGGGGGCTGTTCGAAACGGCTGGATTCAGCCCGGGAGCGCGGGCAGCGGAGCCCGCCCAGCTTGGGGGCCACGGGGCTGGCGGCGGAGCAGCGGGGCTCGCGGCGGCGCCCCCTGGAGGTGTCTAGAATTGGGATTTGGTTGGGATTTGGTGGGGGCAGCCGGCTGCAACGACCTTTGCCCACACAGTAGGGCTGAGTAGCTCCTATCGTGCACCCTGAGGCCAGCAGGGGTGGCAGTGTAGACGGTGACAGGCCCGTCCACGTCTCTGGGGAGGGGGTACGGGTGGCAGTGGAGGAGGGGTAGCCCTGAGCAGAGCATGAGGAACTCAAGCCAACGGTCCTCCCAGGAAGAGCGCCCTGTAGGGTCGAAGGCCTGGGCCACTCTGGGGCCACAGGCACTTGTGACTGTCATCTTCGGAATCTTGGACCGGCCTTCAGCCAACGCTGAGGTCAGGTAAGAGCAAGTTGGTGTAGCAGGGTCCTACCAACCTCAGACCCAGACTGGCCCACCTTCTCCTCTAAGCATTCAGAGTACCTGCTGAGTCTCCAAATCGGGTCACCCGTTCTTCCAGGTCAGTGGTTACCTGTGAGAAGAGGTCAAGGTCCTTGCGGTTGTCTGTGACTACTCATTGCCTTGTCCCCCTTTTAAGGACAGTCTTGGTTTTGGCAGAAGCAGACATGTAAACAAAGATGTGAGTGCATGTAGTTAATGTGGGAGGTGAGGACAAGAAGCACTGGCAGAGGAGTGGCAAGGAGACAGGGAAAGGAGCCAGTAAAGGGTATGTCATTGAGCAAGTTACCACTTGGGTAACTGGGGCCAAATCCTGCTGGGGCTTCGGGAGCCAGTATAAAACATGGATCTAGTGTTATTGCTCCTCCCCCCCTCCCCCCCAAGAGCAAGGGGAACGGATTTACTCCTCCTCAAATCCCCATCAATAATGGTTGAAAGCTGCTTGGGGACATTAATTCCCTGCCTGCCTGACTTCTGGCCTGCCCAGGATATGGGCAAAGCCCTCCCAGAGACCAGACAGAGAGCCTTCTGGTAGAGTCCAGGGCCTGTGAAGTAATGCTGGTGCCTAGGCTGGCTGTAGACTGCAGAGAACTTGACTCCAAGTTCCCTTCCCCCATCCCATTCCCTGATTTGATCCTCACCTGGAGCATTGTGCTTCCCCTCATGGGTGCTCACACCGCCCAGCAGACCCTCTCACATTTCCCTCTGTGGTCTGTCCTAGCCCCCGCCCCTCTTGCTTACAGTCCTTCCGCCCTTAGAGCTCTCTGAACACCCAAGGTCCCTCCATTCCTCCCACCAACCTCTGTCACACTCTTGCCCTCAAAGGACCCAACTTTTTTGTCCACCACCTCATGTCTGCCGCCACTGCTTTCCCAACATTTTCTTGCCAAAGTCACCATGGAACAACATTTAGCTAAGATTTGGGGTTCCTGTGGTCCCAAAATCTTGCTGGCATCTTCAAAACTTCACCCTTGTGCTGTTGGCTCCTTCTGCTGCTTGTCCTGCTTCTCCTTGGAGTCTTTTTTTTTTTTTAAATCTGATTTAAACTTTTATTCATATAGTTGTTTCATTCTCCTTGGGGTCTTTTGCAAGCCCTGCTTCCTCTCCTTCCTCAGGGAGTAGCTCCTCAGGACTTGGCCTCAGTTTCTACCGGGCACATAGCCCCACTCCTGAGGCGATCCCTGCCAAGCTGCTGCTTTCCCCACCCACATCTAGACCTCCATCAGCTCTCTCTGCTCAGGTGGACATAAGTCCTGTGTCCACCCCTCAGGATCATATAAGCTATACTTGGGAGGCTGGGCCTTCTCCTGAGGACAAAGCAGATGATTCTAGCCCTAGCACCAGCTTCAGAAATCCCTGGTATTCAGAGCAGGGAATGGATGATTAGTGGGGACTCCATCTGGATTTTGCCTCTCTCTCCCCTGATAAAGATGGTGTTGAACTACTGCAGGGATGGAGAGACCCAAGGCCAGGGAGAATGTCAAAGCCTCTTCCTCTCCCTGGAGAATGCCCTGGTACAGGGTTTCTCATTAGTATTCCCCCTCCCTCCAGTCTGGAAAGCATATATTTTTTTCTACTAGTTCTGTTTTCATTTTGTTACACTGTATATTTTATCTGGCTATTTTCTGTTTGTTTGTTGGTTGGTTTGTTTTATTTCACTTCCCTCCCTCTATTATCTGCCTTCTGTGTCCATTTCCTATGTGTTCTTCTGTGTCTGCTTGTATTCTCATTAGGCAGCTCTGGGAACCGATCCTGGGACCTTCCAGAGTGGGAGAGAGGCGATCATTTTCTTGTGCCATCTCAGTTTCCCAGTCTGCTGCATCTCCTATTATCTCTCCCGTGTCTCTTTTTGTTGCGTCATCTTGCTGCGCCAGCTCTCTGCATGGGCCAGCACTCCTGTGCAGGTCAGCATTCCATGTGGGCCAGCACTCTTCATGGGCCAGTTTACCACACTGGCCAACTTGCCTTCACCAGGAGGTCCTGGGTATTGAGCCCTGGACCTCCTATATGGTAGATGGGAGCCCAATTGCTTGAGCCACATCTGCTTCCCCTGGCTATTGTTGACGCATATGAAAACTGTCGAATTTTTTGTTTTATGTTCAGACACTTACTTATATTGTCTTTAATATCGCCCCCCCAGATGGCTCCCTCATCTGTCTGCTTGTTATTCCTGCTCGTCTTCTTTAGGAAGTACTGGGAGCTGAACCTGGGAACTCCCACATGAGAGGCGGGTGCCCAACTGCTTGAGCCACACCTGCTTCCTGCTCATTGTGTCTGCTTGTTTTGTCTGCTCGTTGCATCAGCTAGTTGCATCTGCTTGTCTTCTTTAGGAGACACCAGGAACTGAACCTGGGACCTTCCATGTGGGAGGCAGGCACCCAACTGCTTAAGGCACATCCATTCCCTGTGATATTTTTTCTAACCATGCTTTTAAAAATAGACATTTAAACAAAAAAATAAAATAAAAAATAAAACGATATATTACCTATACATATTATTTTCCCCATTTTTTTCCCCAATTGTTATAATTTATTTTTCTTTACTGCACTGACTAGTCCTTTCTGAAGATGGTAAGAGGTGGCAGAGAGGTGTGCCATTCCTGACTCTGGTGTATCTGTTCATTCATTCATATTTTAAATTCAGAAAGCACTTTTTGAGGGCCTACTGTATGCTGGGCACTGGGGAACAGCAGTGAAGGAGATAGGTATGGTGCCTGCTGCCATGGAGATGACATTCTAGAGGAGGCAGGAAGCCAACAAACAAAATCCAGATACAATCACAATGAGTTTCTTTTCTTTAGTTCACCCCAAGTTTTTATTGAGCCCCTTTTTGATGTAACCTATTGAGATGGCACTGTGTCTTTCACCCCCTTGCCCTATCAATGTGCATTTTGGCATGTGGGTGTCCAAAGAGCTCCTTCCCCCTTCAGTATTATGTACAACCTCCAGAGGCTCATGTCTTCAGTACCCCGGGGTGGGACTGGTCTTAAGGCCAAGACAGCAGTAATAGGGCTTTGGGCCAAAGGCTAAGGATGCTTTTGAGGAACTGCTCCCAGTAACTCAGAAACTAGTCTTTGGACTCCAGCCAGAGCATCCTTACCAGGTCTCTCCTATATCAGTGTTGGAGGTGGCAGCCAGGAGAGACGTTGTGTGGGAGCATGTGTCCCACAAAGCCCTTCAGATTTTAAAAGGGGAACAAGGTCTGGCACCTGGAATGACCCTGTAATCTCTCCCCACCTCATCCCACCTGATCCTAATACACTGTATGGTTAGCTTCCACCACCACAGGTCACATGACTTTGCTCTGTGTTGGCCCCGGGGAACTGGTTGGAAGACTGAGGTCTTGGTCTCTTAGGCAAAATGACAGGGATTCTAGGTAGAGTTCCGACTGGAGGCAGAACTTCCTGGTCCTGCCTCTGACGGCCAAAGGCTAGGCCAAGCCCCCTACCCCCACAACATCCATGCACACACATGGAAAACCACACTTAGGACCCCCCTGGTGTGCTGGGACTCAAAACCACGTATGATCTTACGTGCACACCGGCCTTTCATGCCAGGAGAAAGGCCTGCCAATCGCCAGAAGGGATACCCCTGCACAACAAAGGAGCCCTTTGCTGACAGCCCTGGATCGGGGTCGCGCCCCTTCTAACAGGCATACTCCTGAAACAGGGATAGACCTTGTCAGGGGCTGCAGGCAAACCGGAGGGCGGAGGTTGGTTTGGGTTTTGCTGGGCTGCCTGCCAAGCAGGCGCTGCACCACCAGGTCCTCCGGAGGAGGCTGTCAGTCAAGCCCCCCAATCCAGTCCTAGCCGGCTTCCAGCGCGGTCCTGCCTAAGGCCACATCCAGGGTGCCTCTGCTCCAGGACTCCCAAACAGGCCCGGGGGTGGGGACTGGAGCGGTCCCTGTGGCCACCACTTCCAGGCAGCCCTCCCTGGTGCCCATCCTGCACCGCTCCCAGACTTTGGCAGGGGTAAAGGGGTCTGGTGGGTCAAAGGTCACTGGGGCGGGCTGGGTCCCGGAAGCGGAAATGCCCGCGCACTTCCGGCGCGCAGCGGGCGGCCATGTTGGAGCAGCGGAGGCGGCGCAGAGGCGCGTCTTGGGTCTCCGCGGCGGCGCCGGTAGGTTGGGGCCGCGGGCCTAGTCATACCGTGGAGTGGCTGTCTGCGGGGCAGCAAGGCGGGCGGGCCAGGCGATCAAGACTTCCCCGACTCCGCCGGCCCGGCCGAGACCCCTCCCACCCCCACCCTGCGCCCATGGCCCCACCCTGGGGCCCCGCGGCCCCCACCGGGCCTGCCCCACCCGACACGCGCTTTGCTTGGCCGTCAGGACCACCCCATTTTTAGACCCGTGGTTCCGGACCTAGGGACGGGGACCCCCACCCCGAGGGTCCCTGCCTACCCTTAGCTAGCTCCCACCCCCACCCAGGTCGAGGCTTGGATGGGGCATCTGCTCCCCATTCTCTTGTCAGTTTCCCCGGAGGGCACGTGTGAAGGGAAGTCGGGGACCCGGCTGCAGAATCTTCGACCCGAACCTCTTGGTAGGCCCAGGACACCCTTTCTGATAGCCCAGACCGACTTCGGTGAAAGAGTCCCCAGTGTCTGCGCCGGAGGGAGAGGGGCTAACAGGCCCCTCCCTATTTTATAGTTAACCGCCCTGGGAACTACAGCTCCTCAGAAAGAAAAAAAGTTAAATAAAGGAACTAAAGTCACGTGCAAGGATTGTGCTTGGAGAAGGGCCTCTGGAGAGCGGAAGTGCCCCAGACACCTGAGGATCCAAGAATGTTTCCAAACAAAGAGCCCCAGGGCACTTCCTCCAGGGATTCTGGAGGCTTCATCTGCCCTATTAGGGCGGTGGGAAGGAGCTGTGCAGATGCGCGTTCAGGCCCCAGGGAGCTACCTCATCACTGCTGATCTTTTAATGCTCCAGAAGCCTCAGGGGAGCTGTCTCCTACTGTAGGGAGTCCTCATGCTGGGTTGGGTGTCAGATGTTAGTCATGATTGATGGCCACTGCTTCTTCAGAGATCTGTGGCAGACTTGGGTGTTGGGAGAGCTCTCCATCTAGGCTGTACCAAGGTTTGTAGCCCTCCAAACCCTAGTTTAGGACAGCTCAGCTCTCTAATGTTCACTTGGCACTCACCTTTCCATTTGAAGCCTTTAGCTCCCACTGTCCTCAGACCCTGGACCCATGATCTAGCTTCCTGGCCCTTGGGCTGTTGCGTTGCCTAAAGATGTCAGTGGCACCTGCTGCTGATCAGCTTTTTCATTTGTTTTTGAAGAAGAATCTGGCTCTTTCCTTGGAGTTGGTCTCCATGACTCTAGGGCTAGGACTTGGACTGCTGAGTAGCCTGTCTGGGAACTATGAAAGCAGACCCTCCAATGGGCAGGGAGATTTCCCCCCATGACACCTGAACACCAGGAGAGCTGGAGGAACAGAAATGGGCATGACATTGGGCATAAAGTCTTGGCCTTCTTTGCAGCATTCAAGGCTGTTTTTCCAGCTAGATGCCCAGCCCTGACTTCAGATTCCAGCCACCCTAAGTATGCCTTCCTCTTTCTCACCTTGGAGCCATTGAACAGGCTCTTCCCCTTTTTGCCCCCATTTTCTGGTTTTCTCCCATTTCATTACTCATATCCAAGCTAGGTTTTGCTTTTCTTAGGAATCCTTCCCTAATCCACTGGCAAGCTGAGCTGGGTGCTACTGTGTGCTCCCAAGAACCTGTAATAGTGGCCCTGTCTTGCCTTCAGGACTGGGTGCCTTGAGGACAGGGATAATCACCTGTGTTTCCGAACTGAATGTAATACTATATTTCCGACCTCAGAAAATAAAAACTTGAATTAAAAAGGGATAGGCCCAAATCTTTCCCAGGGTCCAGCACAGAACAGTTAGAATAGCTCTCAGAAGCTTCTGTGCCTGTATTCTGAAGAAACTTACTCTGACCCAGGGAGTGATTCATTCACTCTGGCCACACCCTTTGATGTTAATTGATATTTTGAAAAGTGTGGACCCTAATTAACCTGTCTACCTGCCCTGGCCCCTTATCTCAGTGCCATTCTTACTGACTCTTTTCCTCTAACATTGGAGGTGCCAAGCGCTGGTTTGCGGACACCCAGGCAGATCAGCAGTGCCCAATGCCATGAGCGTGGTGGTGCAGCATGTGGAGGAGAAAGCTGTGCACTCCTGGTCGCGTATCTCCACGGCAGGGAAGAAAGCCCTGGAGGAGGCGCTACTTGTCTTTAATCCTATGAGTCAAGATCTCAGTGCCACAGAGGCCCAGCTTGTGGCCTTCCTACAGGGCCTGCGGGATGATGGCTTCCAGCCCACTGTCTTGCGCAGTGGCGATGTCTATGGCTACAGTTCGTGTACAGCCAGCCCTCCAAGCCAGACAAAGCTGCAGGCTCGTGCCCCTACCCCAGCTGCCATATCACCACCAGCCAGTGCTCCCCGAACTGCTGTGCGGCTGCCTGCAAGTCGGGCCACACTTCTCCCCATGCCACTTTCTGGCAGGCTCGCCAAAGCGTCCACACCATCCCTTGCCAAGCATGCTACCACCAACCTGCTGCTGAGCTCCCTGAAGCAGTCAAGTGCTGGCCAGGCCCAGGGTGCCGCAGTGGGCTTTCCTACCCACCTCTACCCAGGCGTCTACCCTGCCATGCGACTCTCTGTCGTTCTTGAGGCTCTGGTTCCACTAAAGACCCCCATGCCCTGCTTGAGTGCCAAGCACAAGGCACAGTCACTGCAGCTGTCACTTGAGGACTCTTCCCTGAAGCTGCAGAAAGGTCCAGGGAAAGGTTTGGGGAATCCCCGGCCCAAGGTTCCCAGAAAAACCACAAACAAGGGCTCCAAGTGTCTGACTCACAAAACCCCCAGGGCCGGACCCCGACGAGGCTCTGGGCCCCAGAGCAAGACCTGCAAAGCCACGGGGTCACTTGGTGGCTCACGAGTGAAAGGGAGCTCTGCTTTGGGTACCAAAACAGCCCAGACCAAGATGGCTCGAACAGTGGCCAAAGCTGCTCGTACCCAGGTAAAGGTGGCTCGAACATTGGCCAAGACTGCCTCAGCCACAGTGGCTCAGACTCAGGCCAAAGCTGCCCAGGCCCGGGCCAAAGCTAAGGAGGCCAAGGCCCGGGCCAAAGCCAAGGTGGCGCGGCTTAAGGCCAAGATGGCACAAATCAAGGCCAAGACAAAGGCAGCACGGGACAAGGCCAAGGCCAAATCCAAGGCAGCACGTAATAAAGCCAACGTTGCGCGAATCAAGGCCAAGGTGACTCGGACCAAGCCCAGGGGCAGAGGTAGGCCCAAAGGGTCTCTTCAGGCCAGGACTGCGAGGAGAGGCCAGAAAAGCCATCCTGAGATTGTGGGACAGAAGCGGAAAAGGGCCGAGGAGGCAAAGGGGCTTTCTCCCCGGAAGAGAACATGTCTTGGACCCCGATCCCCGAAGGTGCGGCTAAGGCCTGCCACAGCAAAGTTGCTGAAGTTCCGGGCCATCAAGGTTGACAGGAAGTCTTCAGATGATGAGGTACGGCAGCAGGCTCAACAGATCCTCCGTGTGAACCTGTCCCCGGTGATCCGCCTCCAGCCGCTGCTGCCATACTCCACATCCTGATTCCTCACACAGCAGTGTTCAAGAGACTGAGCCTCGCCGCTTGTGTGGCCAGCAGTGTGCAATGCCCGTGGACTCCACAAGCCCAAGGACTCCGGGTGCCTCTCCAGGGCCCGGGCGACCACCAACCTCCTTTCAAAGACTGGAGGGTATGGGGTGGGTTGGTTGGTTGGGCGGGCGGGTGGGCGGGAGGGGTGTTCTCATGGTGCGATGCACCATGACTTGTTACTCTTCAAGTTGTATGTTCACTGTTGCATCGATCACGTTTTATACCTTTCCACCAGCCAGTCTCCCTGCTCACCCTCCATGGTGTGTGTGTGTGTGTGTGTGTGTGTGTGTGTGTGTGGCCCTGGTTAGTCCAACTTGAGCAAATAAGGAAAGTGGTCCCAGGATATGTGTGTGTGTGTGTGTGTGTGTGTGTCCCTGCCTGCCCTCCATTGTGTGTGTGTGTGTGTGTGTGTCCCTGCCCACCCTCCATGGTGTGTGTGTGTGTGTGTCTGGCTCTGGTTAGTCCTACTTGAGCAAATAAGGAAAGTGGTCCCAGGAACAAACGAGGGGGTCCTGGTAGCCTGCAGCAGGTCATCAGTGTGAGTGATGGATGATGGGTGGTCTTGTAGGAGTGGGCAGCTCCTAGGCTCCTTTGGAGATATGGGGGACAACTTGGAGCAGCAGCGTCATCTCCTTGGCTAGTTCTGTGGGTGTGTAGGGGACATCCCTTGAAGACTGGCGGGGTGGGGGCCAGAACCTCTCTGAGATTGGTCAACTCCCCTTGAGACTGCTGGTTCAGTGTCCAGACAGGCCCCTGCAGGGGTGTAATAGGTGGCTCTAAGGAAGCTCATGACCAGCAGATTTCTAGGCCAGGGAAGGGGGCCTTTGTGGCACTGCTCCCCAGGGACTGAGCAGACAGCCTGGCCTTGTCTGGCTGAACCTTTGAGGCTTTGCCCAGGTTTGTCTGGGGCAGGCGCAAGTCTAAACTGGCTCTGCCATTCCCACCTGCTTTCCTTTCTGGAGAGAGTGACTAGCTTCAATTTCCCCAAGTGGTGATGAGGGACTGGAACTTGAGTTAGCCTGGGGCTCTCTCGTTTTTGGGGTCACAGAGGCTGCGCCTACTCACCAAGAAATTTTTTCTGTGGGTGGGCTGGAAACCTGCAATAGCAGAGCCAGGAGAATTTCCACAATGGCCACCTACCATCAGCAGTGCTTTCTGCATGGGCTGCATGCTGTCTACTCCCAGGTTCTGCCCTCCAGCCTCAGCATGCCCCAGCACCCCCATGAAAAGGCTGTATGTTGCAGGCAGAGTAGGCCTTCCCTGATTTGGGAAGGGGGCAGAAGTAGCTGCCCCATCCATCTGCCAATCTGTTGCCAGCTGCCCAGGCTGAATAGTGACTGAGGTGTCCAGCAGGGAGGGGGACACGTTCCCCAGGGGCGCCTAGAGACAAGCAGCCTTTCAAGGCTGGGGGTGGAAGAATCATCTGAATGAGAATTGGATCCTTTATGCCTCTCCGAGTTTGTCCAATCCAGGGCCCCACTATCGCCTGCTGGCCTGGATGTTGGACCTGTCCAGAGGCTCTGCGTGCTTCTTGGTGTCTCCCTCCTGTCCTTTCTTCTGCATCTGGTGGTTGCTATTAATGTCTTCTCCTCTTTGTTCCCCGGGCTCTGGGCACCCCCTTGCCCCCACCACCCTGTGTGTTCCTGTCTCTGGTGGCTCTGCTTCCACCCACTGTGTGAGTCCTGGGGTCCACACTCAGCTCCTCAGGGGTGGTCTGGCTTGGAGCCCACTCTGCATTGTCTCAGGCCTGATTCCAGTGCCCAAGACCCCCATTTTGTCTGGGCCACTTCCTTCCAATTCTGCTGCCACCACTGATAGGTAAGGGGTTGACTCTTTCCCAGGCAGCCGGCCAGAGCGGGAGAAAGAATTTCCAGGCCTCTATGGTGTGGGGATACAGTAGGGGTTACTCCTACTGTCTACTTGGACTATACCTCCCGAGTCCAGGCTCCCAGAACTGTTGCCCAGGAGGTGTCAGACATGCTTCTGCTAACTGGCTGCTCAAGCAGCAGCTGCTGCCCTCCTGCTGGCAACCTGGTTGTTGACTGTAGCCAGAACCTGCAAGCCTCATCCACCTGTGGCCTCCGGACCCCTGAGAACTACTGGATTCATTCAGTCACCTACAGGTGGGGAGGAGAGTGTGGCTCAGGGTGGTGGTATTGGGTATCGGGACTGTCATTTACGCATCTTGGGCAGGTTCAGCCGTGCAGGAGTCCAGGTCATTGCTGGAGGCTGGAGGGACAGGCACATGCTGTGGAATTTTGGATTTGGGCCTGATCAGGCACCACCTGCCAGTCGTTTTCCTTGGGCGCTCCTCAGGGACTCCAAGAATTGCTTCTATTGTGACTCTTGGACCCAGGGAAGCCATGGCATTGAGAATGTGCTCTCCCGGAGTGGCCATGGTGGTGAGACCTGGTGGCAGGCAGAGCAGTGAGGGCGCCATTTGGCCTGTGTGAGGGTCTGGGGTCACAGCCTGGTCACTGACTACTACTTGTGGCTGTATGTGTTGAGAATGTCACCATCCAGCTTGACTTAAAAGGTACCTTTGCTTCACCCACCCTGTCATGACTTTCAAGGTGACCCAGAGCCCTAGCCTAAAGGCTTGCTCAGCAAGCTCTGACTGGCCCTGTGGCCTCTCCACGATAGCCACCAGTGGATATTTTCCCTAGCGACCTAAGGCCTCCCTACTGTCTCCAGACATTCTGCCCAGCAGCTATGTCCCTCGAGCATCCAGACCAGGGCCGATCCTCGCACATGTATTGACACTTTGCCCACAACTGCTCGTGCCTTTTCCCTGGGCTCCATCCTGTCCCAGTCACAAGATCAGTGATTTCACCTGTGGCCAGCACTGCGTGGACACCAAGCCTTCCACTGAGGGCAAGGTCAGGCCCAAGGGGAGGGGACATTGAGTCCTGAAGTGAAGCCAGAGGCTCAGGTCTGCTGCTTCCCTTCAGGTGATTTTCAGGTTTTTGGACCTGGCCATTCAGGTGGAGGACCGTAACGGTCCTGAGATTCAGGGTAGTTGCTCCTCCCAGCTAATGCTATACTTGCATTTCAGGGTGGAGCCAGATACTCGCTGGGGGTGGGATGGGGAGTGAGGCAGTGGACTGGTGACAGGGCAGGCTGACTGATCAGCCAGCTCCGTCCCCCACTATTGTCTCCCAGGTCGGTCCCATCATGCTTGTGTATTGTGGTCCCCCTGTGGTGGATCCCTGCCAACCACCCCCCCCTGTTCCCCATCACTGTCCCTTATCCCTGCTCCATTAGTGAACCCCTGCCAGCCTGGTTGCCATTCTTTCCCCATCTTTGCTCCTATCATTGTCCCTCATAACTCTCCCTTTTGTGGGTCCACATCACTGTCCCCTATCACTGTACCTTATCTCTGTCCTCATCACTGTCCCTTTGTCTTCTGCCCTGGCCTCAGTTGATGCCCTTTTGTTCCTGCAGCTGCCTCTGGGTGGCAGCAAGGCATCTCGGTGTGACCCTTTCCCTAAAAAGTAGAAATCTTGTTAAAGAATGGGAGCGAAAGCTATAATTCATCAGGGCAGCCTATAACCAGACTAGGAGGGTACCAGTGCAGTAGGACAAACCCCAGACTAGCCTGTTCTGTATATCAGCAGGCTGTTCTTGTCCACTTTGGCCCGGACATTACCAACTGCTAACCCTGACCCTGGCATTCCACCCCAGATCCCTCAGCAGCTGTTGCTTCTGCATCTACTAAGAAGGGGATAGGTCTGACAGAGATTTGGTAACTGACCTAAACCCTGAGGCAGAGAGAGGAGCCATGGGCCCATCCCTACATCCCTACATGTGCCCGTTAAGCCCCGCCTGTGCCAGGTATCCTCTGGCAGTGCTTGGTGGGGAGCAGACAGTGGTACCAGGGAAAGAGAAATCACTTGGGCCCAGGGACTTTCAAAAAATTTCAGTGGAGCCATTTTATAGGAAACCGGATTGTTTTCTTCTTGACTGTCAGCTTGGAGCTGATGTGAAGGTGAAAATGATAGTGGATAAAAAGGCAAACTTAATACTTGATAGTGTTTGGCCAGATAAGCAGATGTCTAGTTTGGAGAAGGGCTGGGGAGTGGAAGCCTTTACTCTTAAATAGGGCAGCAAGTTTGAGGTACCTGGAGATGGCAGAACAAGGTGTTCAGGAAGTAGAAGGCTGTGCAGATGACAGCTCAGGAGTGACACTGGGTTTGGAAATCCTTACCATATGGGAGGCTGTACTCCTCCTGGGAAGGTGCAACAAGGAGAGCGGGGATGGGGAGCCCCAGAGCGTGGGTGCTATAGGAGGTGTCTGCAAGGATGCAGTGAAGGGGGAGGACCCCCCCAGTCCCAGCTGTGGAGGGATGAGGATCAAGGTGCCAGAGGTCTGACTGGCCCCAGAGCTCCTGCGTGTGACCACCCTCCGTGTGAACTCCAAACTGCACTCACTGAGCCACAGGCCCCCGGGAGGACTCAGGACACCACTTTCACTACAGTGCCCTCTTTGAGCTTGTGTCCTACAGCAGCTGCCTATGCCATGACCACCTGGGCCCCAGCCAGTGTGGAAGGCCTGGTGAGGGCCACGGGAGGGGTATCCTGTGGCCAGGGGGGTGAGCAGGCTGGGGGATGGAGGCAGACTCATCCTACCCTCCTCCCTGCCAGGTGTGTGCCCTTTGTGTCTGCCACCACCACATGGCTGGTGCCTGCTGTGAGCGCTGTCAGGACCTGTACCAGGACCGACCATGGCATGCAGGGAGCCCGGGCACCCCCACACCTGCCAGGGTCGGTGCCACACCCTACTCTGCCTGGCCATACCTGCTGTGGGCTGGCTTGTCCCATTTCCACCTCTCCAATTCTGCCCCAGAATGCGAGTGCCATGGGCATGCCTGCAGCTGCCACTTTGACATGGCCTTGTATCTGGCATCTGGCAATGTGAGGTGTGTGTGACACATTGGCACAACATGGCTGGGTGCCACAGTGAGCTCTCCTGGCCCATCCACCGGGAGTCCTGGGAGGATTCCAGTTCCCCTCACTCCTGCATACTTAAGCCTTCCAACCCCATCCCAACTCTGACCCTGAGCCTTCAGCTCCACAAGGACCTCTGACCTAACTCTGTCCTAACCTCTGACTCCTGACCCAACCTGGATCTGTGACCCTGTGGGTGCCCTGGAAGGGGGTTTGTGTGATACCCACGCAGATGAGACCTGTGGCCTCTCCTTTGAGCAGTTGCTGCAAAGTCCACACCTGGGACCAGCACTGTGAGTCCTGCTGCCCTGGTTAAAATGGCCTGAGCGCTACCTAGTCAGAGGGGGCTGCACATGTGAGTGGCCGTCCCAGTGGGCCCCCAGCCCTGCATCCTCCATGCTCTGCCCCCTGTCATTGCTTTGATGACACGTGTATCCTCCCGGCAGCCCTCTTATCGCCCCGAGAGCCCTGTGCCTTAGCCTGCAGGTGCGATCCCCAGGCCGAGGTGCCTGGCACTCCTGCCTGTGATCCTTCAGTGGTGCCTGCCACTGCATACACTTGGCCTCTGCACAGGACTGCAGCCAGTTGTCTGGTGAGCCTTGACCCACCCCATATTTGACTCTGACTATGGCACTGATCTTTTAGGAGCTGGCAGTTATAAAGCTATGGTCAGTATGACTCTAGACTGAGCTGTGCACATGGGGTAGTGCCAACGTCCTTGCCTGGTCCCCAGGTTCAGCACATGCCTTCTGGTGGGAGCTTTGGGAGCAAAAGGATGAAATGGGTAAAGAAGCATTAGGCACTGGGTTTAAAGGCCCAGGTTAGTGGGTGGCGGGTAGATGGGTAGTGCTGGGTGGTGGGTAGGGGTGGCTGTGTGACCTCTGACCCAAGGTATCTGAAGACTGGCAGGCATTGCTCAGTGTGCATGCCCCATCCCTGCCCAGCAGCACCCACTATGCCTATCTGCTGCTCTCAGGACAGCTGTTCCAGGCAGCCCTGCCCCATGCACACAGTTAGGTTGTACCCTCTGACCCTGCCCCCACCACCAAGGTCGCACTATGCTACCTATACGTTTGAAGCAACAGTGAGTCCAAGTGAAAGAGAATATAGAATGCTGTCATGGCAGAGAGCAATGAAAACATGGACTGAATTTAAAACAAGACAGGATTTAAGATTTTTCCATTGATTGAGTGCTGAATCACGATGACTGGATCCAAAAGAAATGGGCCATCCTTGGGACCACCACCCCTTCTCCACCCCCACCTGGCAAGCTGTGGTTCTATCCGGGCCTTTCTTCCTTGAACCTGGAACACACTGTTGCTCGACCCTGTGGCTGTGGCGGGCCGAAGGGGAGTGAGCACCTAGGGGAATGCCATTCTTCTGGAATTGGTTGAGGTCCTGGGGGCTCCATTCCACATCTGGGGTTGGAGGGTGCTAAAAATGACAGCAAAACAGGACAGGGCAGTGGGGCTGGGAGCGGGGAATTGCAGAGGCCGTGGAGTTGTACCAAGAGAATTGAGATAGGCTGAGAGTGCAAGGGGTGGGGTGGAGTCCAGGCAGGGGAACAGCACATCCAAAGGATAGAAGGTGAGGAAAGATGGGACCAGACCTCATGGTCCCTTGTGGGCCAGCGGAAGTGCTTAACCTTTATCCTTGGGGACAGTGGGGAACCATGGGAGGATTTTGAGCAGGGAAAAACATAGGAAGAATGGATTGTTGGGGGAGGACTTGTACAAATGGCGGCTATGCAATGGTTCCTGGTGAGAGGTAGCATTGTCTGAATTAGACCAGAGTCATTGAAGAAGAGATACAGACTCAAAAGAAATTAGGAGGGGAAAGCAGATGTGGCTAAATCAATTGGGCTCCCATCCACCATATGGGAGGCCCTGGGTTCGCTTCTCAGGGCCTCCTTGTGAAGGCAAGCTGGCCTGTGCTCACGGAGATGCAGCAAGATGATGTGACAAAAGGGAGACAGACACAAGAACGCACAGTGAGTGGACACAGAGAGCAGACAGCAAGCAAGTGGCAAGGGGGGGGCGATAAATTCAAAAAATCTTAAAAAAAAAAAGATTAGGAGGGAAGTGTATGTGAGCTCCCACCTACCACATGGGAGGTCCCAGGTTTGGTTCCTGGTGCCTCCTAAAAAAGACAAGCAAGACAGCCAGCTGATGCAACAAGAGATATAAGGAGGAAAACATAATGAGATATACAACAAAGCAGGGAATGGAGGTGGCTCAAGCGATTAGGTGCCTCACTCCCATATGGAAGGTCCCAGGTTTGGTTCTCATGCCTCCTAAAAGGAAAACGAGCAAACAGTGAACAGGCACAGCAAGTGCAAACAACAAGGGGGTAGGGAGAAATAAATAATATTGTTTTAAAAGATTAGGAAACAAAGGGTCTGGGAGGGGGTGGTAGGGCCTGACATTAGGGCTGGCAGGTTAGCTGGGCTCAGTGCCTGCTGCCTCTACCCGCCTGCTAGGTTGTGCTCTTGCCCCGGGTGAAGGAGTCGTCTGGGCTGTGGTTGGTGGATCCTGCAGCCACAACACCTGCAAGGGCCAGGCGGGCTACATGCAGGCAGCAAGGGCAGACCCCTCCAGCACCATGCCCAGGGCCTGTGCCCACCTGGTCGGTAGCCTCTCAGCCTTGCTCTATGGGGGTGGCCTTGGTGAATGTACGCTCCTGACCAAGGGGCTTTGGAAGAGGGATTGCACCCGGCAAGATCCCAGAAGGACACTAAGTCGGCCCTGCCAGTGCAACAATAATCCCGCCGCCTGTGACCTCCACACTGGGCACTGCCAGTGTTGTCTGCACCACAGCCACCGTGGTCCTGGTTGTGCCCCTGTAGGCCTGGCTTCCTTGGCAGTGCCCTACATCTGGGGGGCTGCCAGTGTGAGTGTGTGGGTAGGGTAGATGGAATTCCAGGATGGTTGGGTGGGTTCTCTTTTGTGCAGACCCTGTCAAGCCTTCCCTCCCTCCAGGTTGCAGCTGCGACCTCTGGGACATTGTCCCTGCATGGTGCCCACCTGGGGCCGAAGCCTGCTTCTGCATCCAAGTCAGTGGACAGCGCCTCTGCCACCCTCACACACTGGGACAGGGTTGCAACTGCTGGGACCTGGGAGCCCTCAGGGCTGGGAGCCCTGCAGCTGCCATGCCCAGCATACTTTTCAGCCTCAGTGTCACCTAGTGAGTGAGTGCATGTGGTACATGGTATGTGGCAGTGCTCAGGTGTGAGCAAGTGTGTGCATGCCGGTGACAAGGTGTAACTTATGGCTGATATGTGCAGCTGCAAGCAGCTGTATGAGTCTGGGCTACTCTGCCATTAACTAGGAGTAGACGTGATACAGCATGTGCTGACTCCACGTGCAGCTGGGCTTTGCTGTGTGGGTGGAGCGCTGTGAATGCAGCATGGCAAGTGGAGTGAGCATTGGTGGGGGTGAGGGAGCAGCGCTTGGAAGGAGGCTGAGAAGGCACTGGCAGGGACAGGAGTGAGGGATGGTGCAGGTAGAGAGGTTGGGCCACGGGAAGCAAGTGTTTTCAGGAGGAGAGTGGACAGTGACTGGGTGAGGGGAGGCCTGAAACCTATTTTTTGCATCCTTGGAAAGGACAGGGAAGAGGGAGGCATGGCAGTTGAGGGCTTGTGGGTAGCAGGGTGCGCAGCTCAGGACATGGGGGAACAAAGGGTGGTGAGCGAGGAGGTGAGAACTCAGTGGTCCCTGGGAGGGGAGGGTTGGCTCTGGAGGAAGCCGGGGACAGGCTGAAGGGTCCAGGCCAGAGAAGCAGGAGGGGAGAGCTTGCAGCCCTGGGCAGGTCTGGGTAGGAGGGTCCTCATCCAGGACAGGGCAGGCCTAGGAGGGGACACAGCGTGTGTGCCACCTTGGAGCACGCATTTCCTTTTCTCTCCTCAAGGAGGGACTCCGTTCCTGCTGACTGGCCTGCACGCTCTTTGCCCAGGTCACTGGTCAGTGCCCCCTCCAGTCAGGATTTGGGGGCTGTATGTGCTTCCAGTGTCAGGTTGGATATTGGGGTGACCCAGAGCAGGAGTGCAGAGATGAGGGAACACTCATGCAGTCCACCACTGGGGCAAGGCTGTCCTGCAGGGACTACTCGGTGCGAGTAGCAGGGGACCGGTTGGGTTTCTCCTAAGGGAGAGCACAGCATGCTTATCGCTGTATCCACCAAGACGTAAAGAAATACAGGCTGTAGGGATACAGTGTTGGCAAGGCCAGGCTGGAGACGTCCACAGAGAGGACGCCTTGGGTGGCTCTTGCTTGACCTCACTCCCAGCCTTGACCTTGGCTGAACCCTGCCCTGTGCTGTTTCCCTGCACAAAGGCTGCCATACAGTACAGCTTCTCCAGTAGTATCCATGGCTGCTCTGAGCACTGGCTTCCAGGAGGGCTGCTGTGCACCCTCACACACACACGGCACTCTCACCCGTCAGGCCATGGGCTTCCCAGAAGCCAGGCTGGGGCAAGTGCCATCGGCTCCTTGCCCTGGCTCTCTCTTTCCCCCGCAGCCTGTGCCTGTGATCCACGGGCTCCATCACACCCAGTTGTGACCCACACACAGGCGCCTGCCTCTGCAGAGAGGGTGTTTCAGGGCCGAGGGGCCAGGAGGGTGCCCGCGGCAACCGGGGTGACTTCCCACACTGCACTTCCTGCCCTACTTGCTTCAACTCCCGGGATCAACGCCTGGCTCTGCTGGTGTTGCAGCTGGAAGCCGTGGCCCAGGCGGTGTCTGCCCTGTGCCTGGGGGTGCTGGGTGGCGGGCTGAGGGCCAGGGTACACACCTGCAAGCCCTGAAGGAGGGACTGCAGCAGGCACAGGCTCTCCTGGAGTTTCCTTACCCACTGTGGGGACCCTACATCAACTTGCAGAGTGGACAGCTGGACTCAGGCAGGGGCTCTGGGATCAGCAGGGAGGGGCTCCCTGGCCAGCTTCCCTGGGTCGGGAGTTCAGAGGGTCACAGACTGGCCTGCTGAATCCTGGGTCTGGGAGGCAGATGGGTTTTCCTGAGTGAGGAGTCACGGAGCAGAGGGCATCTCTGGTCAGGCTGATGTGCCACTTCCCCACAGCTGACAAGTGACTACCTTGGTCTGGACACTGTGGGCTACAGGCCAGGGTGTGGCCAAAAATGAGCTGTAGATCGGGGGGCAGGATGAACGCCTGGAAGCATTATCCTGGGAGCTAGACTGTGTCAAGGGCTTGGTCTGGCCCAAGCGGCCATAGGAGGCCACGGTGAAGCCAGGTGGGCTGATGGTTTGGCGGCAGATGAGGGCAGGGGCTAGGCTGGGGCAGGAGGAAGGGACCAGGTGCCCTTGCTGGTAAATCTGGGGAACACAGACAGCTGACTGGCCCTGCCCCAGTGAGTGGAGCCCTGAGCTGCCCCTCTATCCGCTCCTCTCAACCCTGCAGATCCTTGGGTCCAGGCTTCCTCAGTTGCCCTGCTTTCCCAGAATGCCAAGCTCAGAACCCAGACCATGGTCACACCTGGAGGGCTGGACAGCATCTTGAGGCAGGCCCAAGAGTCCCGGCGGTGGACAGAGCAGTGGCTGTGGGAGCCGGGCCGGCTCACAGCTATGCTGGGGGAAAAACTGAAGGGCTGGTCGACAGGGTTCATGTGCTGCACTCCAAGGTGCTGGGGCTCCTGGTCAGAGCGGGAGTGGTGGCTGGATCACTGGGCATGGGGGGCTGCCAAGGGGAGGACTCTCTCCTAGGGGTGGCCTGGGTGTAGGACAATGGGCTCAGGCATGTACTCCTCTCTCGGTCGCTCATCTCATTTACAGGAATGCCCAGCTTGGGGATCTGGGCTGGCCTGTGTTCCTGTGCCCTGTGGGGCTCCCCCTGCCCGGGGTCCCTGCCCACTGCCCAGTCGGCTCTGGTTGCCTCCTGTAACTCCTCCCATCCCCTGGACGTAGCAGTCACAGCCTTGAAGCAGCAAGTGGTATAGAGCCACAGGGGCCATGGGTGGGAGCCACAGAAGGAGTCCTAGGGTACCGTGGCTTGGCTACAGGGTAGCAGGAGATACATTCCATATTCCCACTCTCACCAGCTGCAGCAAATCCAGGCCATAGCAAGTGCCACAGGAACCTTGGCCCAGGAGACATGGCATAGTGCAAAGGGGTCCTGGGGTGTGGCTGCCCTGGCCTATGTGCAAACAATCGTGCAGGCTACCCAGTGCTTCCTCAGAGGTACATGTCTGCTCGCCATGTGTCTGTCCACAGCTGAGGGCAGGGGCAGGTGGGCAGCCAGGACACTGCTACCATACTCCTTCCAGAATGAAGAACATTCATAAGGGCTGACCCGGGGTCAGGTGGGAGCACTCGTAGGCTGGTAAATGCTCAAAAACCGGCTGGGGATCAAGGGGAACTGTTTGTTATATTTGCCAGTTTTCATGGTGTAAATACTCCCAGCGTGGCTGATTTCCATCTACCTGCCAATTAACAACTGATTTGCAAAATCTTGGGGAGTGGATGTGGCTCAAGCGATTGGGTGCCTCTGTCCTACACGATGCCTCTTAAGAAAGATGAGACACAGAAAGCACACAAAGAGCAGGCACAGAGAGCAGACAGCGAGTGCAAACAATGGAGGGGGGGGATACATAAATAAATCAATCCTTAAAAAGAAAGAAAAGAAAAAAATCCTTGGAACTTGGCTGTTGAAAGCCTCCAGCATCCTACTGGGTAGATGTGTCGGGTGGGGTCAGCAAGAGGTAGGATCAGGGTTCAGGACCCATGACCTTAATCCCCTTTCCCACAGATGAAGGTGCAGATGTTGCGAGTGTGGAGTGGGTGGCATTGTGTGGACTGGTGGTACCCCACCCAGGCAGGGCAGTGGGCACTGCCCTCCTGCTGGGTCAGCTCCAGGGTGTCCTTCCTGCACTAGACAGGGACAGCAGAGCAGGTGAGGGGCCAGGAGCTGGAGGTGGAGCTGGGGGTGGGGCTGGAAGGGATACCTGATTGAGCATCCGTGTTCTTCAGTGAAATCACAGCCAGGGTTCAGGACAAAGTGCTGGACGTTCTGAGGGTGTTGGCTGAGGGGGTACTCACACAGGGACTGCAGAGCAAGGGCTGTGGATGACAGAGTGGACACTTCAAGGCCTGGAGACCTGTGTCCAGGAGGTGACACCCCATCTGCACCCCTTAGCTCCCTCACACCTCTTGTTCAGTGGCTGCCGTGATCTCCATTCCCCCCTCAGACCCCTGATCCACTGTGATGCCGTGGTTCTTCTGAGTACTCTGACCATGCTGACGTGCAACCTAGTGACCCCCTGACCTTTACCCCAGGCGGCAGGCACCTGGCTCAGATGGTGCTGGTGGAAGACGTGGCTCCAGGCCTGGGGCATTTGTCCACTGCAGCTGATATCCTCGGGATGCGTTAAGCCTTGAGTCAGCAGCAGGCCCAGGAGGCAGAAGAATGGGCAGCACGGGTCATGGGCATAGCTGGGGGCCTGAGTGAGATGGGGGACAGTGTGCCTTGGGGTCTCAGGGACCCCTCTGGAGCAGTGGGAGGTAAGGAATAGGCTTGGGCTGAGGCAGGATTTCAGTGCCAAAAGCCCCTGCCCCCCTGGAACCTTGGGAGAGATACATTTGGGATAGTACAGTCTGGGTGGGGTGGGGGTTTCATGTCCAGCCTCCATTCTAGGAGTTGCAGGTGGCCTGGTTGAGTGTGGCAGAGTTGCAAGAGGGCACAGATAGCCTGGTGACCGCACTGTAGGACACAGAATGGGTGCAGGAAGCACAGGCTAAGGCCCAGGAACTGCTGGAGGAGGTATATGCCACCTGGGGATGTGTGGCTAGGCAGTAGTGGGGGGGATATGGGTGGGACAAGCACAGGGATGCTGTCAGGCCCAGGGTCAGATGGGGGAGTCAAGGTCAAAGCAGGGATAGTGTGGGAGGGTATCATTAAGACCAGACTCCTATAGGGATCAGAGCCGGGGTGAAAGCTCAGAAAAGGGATCAAGCAGTGATTAGGGTCAGGGCTGGTTTAAGGTTAAGGCCAGGGTCAGGGGTCAGGGCCAGGACTCAGAGCCTGGCTCAAGCGGCATGATCCCCAGGGTGGGAGCACCACCTGGTACAGAAGGAGCAGGCTCTGAGGGAGAAGGCGGCCATCCTGCAGGGCCTGGGGCAGCGGACAGCAGAGCTGCTCGAGCACAAGTGGTTGCGTAACAGTGTCTATGCCAACTACTGACTGCCATCTATGGATGCCAGCAAGCGGGAAGCTGGGACCACCTGGGTGACTCAAAGTGACCCCAGAATGACCCAGGAACCCCCTGACTTCGAGAGACCAGAAACTCTACTGAGTGTGGGCTGACCCTGAGTGATCCCTGTGGTGTGACTCCGGGGCCCCCTGGACCTTGAGAAACCAGAGATCATGTAACACCCCCATAAGGCCACCCAGTACTCCTGAGCCCGAGAGGCCCTTCCTCTGAGTGACCTAAATTCCGCGTTTCCTTTAGTATCTCTCTGAGTCGCCATTGTTTACTACATAACTCCCCGAGTGACCAGAAATCCCTTCTCCAGATGCCTGGAGTAACCGCCGCCCCCAGTCCCGCTCCCCTTTAGAAAGCTCCAGGGTCACTCTGCGGAGGGATCCTCCTCCCCTGGGCCAGCAGCTTCAAGCGCTCCCGGCTCGGCCACAGACAGCGCTGGCGCAGCTGCGGCCGTCCCCACCGACCCCGCCCGGCACAGCTCCGCCGCCTCCCAGGTCCCCGCGGTCCCAGGGGCCTGGGCGGGGCGCGCGCCCGCCGGCCGCGCGCATTCCAAGCCCGGGCTCGGACTCTCCCGGCCGGCCGGAAGGTCCGGAGCGGAGTCATTGCCTCCCGATCGGGATCCGCTCGCCGCGGCTGCGGTCGGAGTCGTCCGCCCAGCGGCCACCTTCGTGGGGCGACGCCGAGGCAGCGCTTTTCCTGCCTGCCCGCCGCAGTGACGAAGGGAGACCCCCGGGGTAGAGCGCAGCCTTTCGCCAGCTCGCTCCCTACCTGCGCCCTCTCCTTTTCCTCGGACTGCGCTAGAACTCCCGACCGCCCCGAAAACGGGTGCTCAGCCCCCTTGCGCGCGCTCTCGCCTGCCCCTTGCTGGAGCCTTGGAACCGAACGCCCAAGTCGAGGGTGACCTCTCAGAGCCCCATGATGCCGGAGACGAAGGCTAGGCTCCTTGGCCCGGAGAGGTCCCGGAGATCAGAGCCCTCTCCTTTGCTCTTGCCATGCCCCCAACTTGGGGCACCCCCTTCCAGCCGTGGTCTAGAGCCCCGAACTCCCTACCTCCCCCCCACCCATGGCCTCAGCACGGTACTGGGCCAGATCTGCGGGTGGCGTCTGGCTCCCGAAGGCAGGGCCGTTTTCCGAGGGCAGGCTAGCGCGGGGGGCTTTGGCCGGCGCTCCTCCTGCCCGCGATGCAATCCGCTCCGCGCTTTCCTTCCCACCGCGCCGCCCAACTTTTCTCAAAGTCCCTGTACTTCCAGCCGGTGGAGGGACCGCTGGACAATCCGACGGACAGACGTTGGGCCTGGAGGGGAACCGACTGAGGACCCCTACAAGCAGGGTCAGCACGGGCCAGTAAGGGAGGAGTCAGACGCGGACGACTCGCAGCCTGCTCACCGCCCCCATCCTGGTTCCCCGCCGCCCCTTCAGGATGGAGCGGGCCTCCGGGGAGCGCGGGAGGGCCCCGCGGGGACAGCCTGTGCCCGGCAAGCCTGGACTGGGCCTGCTGCTGAGCGGTGAGGGGGCCTGGTGAGGGTCGAGGGCTGTGGGCTGGGAGGGTGGGTCCTGGGATGACCTCCCTGTTTGGGGGCACGTGGGGTGGGGCTACACGGTGGGAGCGCCGCAGAACCCGCTGCCCTGCTGCCCCCAGTGCTGGCCGCTACCTTGGCCCAGGCCCTGGCCTTGGCCCCGGATATGCCGGGCTGCTCAAGGGGAAGCTGCTACCCAGCCACGGGGGACCTCCTGGTGGGCCGCGCTGACAGACTGACCGCCTCATCCACCTGTGGCCTGCACGGTCCCCAGCCCTACTGCATCGTCAGTCACCTGCAGGTGCGACTGGGGTGGGAACGTGGTGCTTGGTCCAGGCGGGGCTGGCACTGGCTGAGGCACTGACTCAGACCCGAACCGACCCAGGAGGAGAAGAAGTGCTTCCTGTGTGACTCCCGACGCCCCTTCTCTGCTCGGGACAACCCCCAGAGCCATCGTATCCAGAATGTCGTCACCAGCTTTGCACCACAGCGCCGGGCAGCCTGGTGGCAGTCAGAGACTGGTGAGGCTGTGGGTGGGGCACGAGGTGTACAGGGCTGCCTGCCTGTAGCCTCGAGTGTCTGACCTCTGGTTCCTAACCCAGGTGTCCCTATGGTCACCATACAGCTGGACCTGGAGGCTGAGTTCCATTTCACACACCTAATTATGACCTTCAAGGTGCTTGCATGTCTGGGAGCCTATCACCCTGCTTAGTTCCCTCTTGCCCCTGGATGGAGCCCCCAGCTCCTTGGCCCGTCTCCCTGAACTTGTCACGCACTGTGCTCTGGCTTCACGAAAGTCTCCTTCATCCTCCAACCTTCCATTGCCTTACACCTTCAGGCTTTGCACATGCCTTTCTGCAGCCCCAATCCCTGGGCCCCATGACCCCTGAGCCCCTCCACTAGAGGTGGCTCCCCTTCCTGGTCATTGCCTGGCTTCCACTGATTACCCGCACCTCTCCGTGAGTTGCCTGAAAGCAGGGCCAGTCTGGGTAGGGATCTTAATGGGCCCGGGCTGGGCTTGGGTCTTTGTGTCCACTGATGATCCGTACCCCCCACCCAGACATTTCGTCCTGCTGCCATGTTGGTGGAGCGCTCGGCAGACTTTGGCCGCACCTGGCATGTGTACCGATACTTCTCCTATGACTGTGGGACTGACTTCCCAGGAATCCCGCTGGCCCCCCCACGGCACTGGGATGATGTGGTGTGTGAGTCTCGCTACTCAGAAATCGAGCCATCCACTGAAGGCGAGGTGAGAGCTGGGAACTGGGCCGGGGTTGGGGATGATGGGCCTGAGGCAGGATCCAGTGTCTTTATGGACTTTCTGTCACTCCAGGTCATCTACCGTGTGCTGGATCCTGCCATCCCTATCCCAGATCCCTATAGCCCACAGATCCAGAGTGAGTGCTCCACGCTTTGAGCCTGGCACAGTCCCAGCGTCCGGCTGGTGGCTATTTGGGGCCTCAGTAGCTATTCTGGGTTCTTCCTAGGGCAGGTGCCAAGCCTAGTTTAGCTTAAATGGTGGTAGACAGGAGGTCTCCCAAGGTGACCTTGGCAGCTGTAGCCCCTGGGTGGGCATGGGGCTGCAAGCCTGCCAGCTAGTCACCAGCCCCCACCAATCCCTTAGACCTGTTGAAGATCACCAATCTACGGGTGAACCTGACTCGGCTGCACACGCTTGGGGACCACCTACTTGACCCACGGCGGGAGATCCGTGAAAAGTATTATTACGCTCTCTACGAGCTGGTCGTGCGTGGCAACTGCTTCTGCTATGGACATGCCTCACAGTGTGCACCTGCCCCGGGGGCACCAGCCCATGCTGAGGGCATGGTAAGGGGCTTCAGCCAGCTGGGGGAGGGCTGAGGACAGGTACAGGCATGGTTGACAGTGCTGATCACTTACCTGCCCACCCCTCCTAGGTGCACGGGGCATGCGTCTGCAAACACAACACTCGTGGCCTCAACTGTGAGCAGTGCCAGGATTTCTATCATGACCTGCCCTGGCATCCAGCTGAGGACAGCTATAGTCATGCCTGCAGGAGTGAGTGAGACCCCAGCCCCCATAGCCCCAGAGCTCTGTGGCCTGGCCATGCCCTGGGTAGACCTAGAGCTGCTTGGTCAAGCCTCTAAGACCCAGAGTATGTCTGCAGGGTATTTAGGCCTTGAGGCCACTGGATATCCCTTTAGTCTCCTCCATAGTCTGCCCTGGGTGATGCTGAGGCTTTGAAGTTCCTGAGTCCCCACCCACAAATTCTGACCTGTGGCAGGGACCTATGATAGCACTGGGGCCCGCTATGACTCTCACCCTTGGGACCTGGACCTCACATTACCTTTGCCCTGCCTCCCTTCCCCGCAGAGTGCGAGTGCCATGGGCACTCCCACAGCTGCCACTTCGACATGGCCATGTACCTCGCATCTGGCAACATGAGTGGAGGCGTGTGCGATGCGTGTCAGCACAACACGGCTGGGCGCCACTGTGAGCTCTGCCGGCCCTTCTTCTACCGTGACCCAACCAAGGACCTGCGGGACCCAGCTGTGTGCCGCTGTGAGGCCAGGAATGGGCATGGGGGAGGAGAGGTTGAGGCTGGGGTAGGAGCTGGAGAGCCAGACTGTGGTCTGGTTGCGGGAATTGGGGTGGGAGGCTCCAGGTGAAGCCGGATTGGGAACCCGGGGTGAGCGACTGAGAAAGAACAGGGGCTGGTTCAGTTGGGAAGGGGTGACCCTACACCCCCTTTCTATTCCAGCCTGTGATTGTGACCCCGTGGGTACCCAAGATGGTGGTCGCTGTGATCCCCATGACGACCCTGTACTGGGGCTGGTCTCAGGCCAGTGTCGCTGCAAAGAGCATGTGGTGGGTGCTCGCTGCCAGCAGTGCCGTGATGGCTTCTTCGGACTCAGTGCCAGTGACCCTCGAGGCTGCCAGCGTATGTACCTCCTTTCTTAACTCTTGTGCTGACCTTTAGTCCCTGACTTCTTGCTCTTGACCTGCCTGAACGTGAGCACCTCCACAGCCCCCTAAAGTGCTGGTTGTTCTTCCTGCAGGATGTCAGTGTGATGCACGGGGCACAGTGCCTGGGGGGACCCTTTGCGACCCTGACAGTGGAGCCTGTTTCTGCAAGCGTCTAGTGGCTGGACGCGGCTGCGATCGCTGCTTGGTGAGACTGTGGGGATGGGGGGTTCTGGGGCCCTGGACTTGTCCTCAGAACATAGTACTGAAGGCATTGTCTGTGCTTAAATAGTGGGTGCTGAAAGCTTGGGGTAGACTCCTGGCTGAGAGGCCTCAGGTCTGGGAAACCAAGGGTAGGGGCCAGTGACTTGGGGGCCATCTTTTCACCAAGGGAAGTTAGAAGCTGAAAACCTCCATTGAAGGCTCTGCTGGGTAGCGATGGGGTCAGTTTCTGGCCCCCAGCAATCCCCTCTCTCCCAGCCTGGCCATTGGGGTCTGAGCCACGACCTGCTTGGCTGCCGCCCCTGTGACTGCGACGTGGGTGGTGCCCTGGAGCCCCAGTGAGTGCTGCCTAAGGGGCGGGGAAGGGGCGGGGAAGGGGCGGGGGCAGAGCCTGGGCGGGGGAGGGGACCATTCTAGAGTAACCGCGGTGCCCCCCAGGTGCGATGAGGCCACAGGTCAGTGCCACTGCCGCCAGCACATGGTGGGGCGACGCTGTGAGCAGGTACAGCCGGGCTACTTCCGGCCCTTCCTGGACCACCTTAAGTGGGAGGCCGAGGATGCCCGAGGGCAGGTAAGGCGGGACGGGGCAGGGCCGTGTCAAAAGAGGCGGGGCTTAAGCTGGAGGGGCGGGCTGTGGGCGGGGTCTCGAAGGGACCGCTAGGGTTTAGGGGCGGGGCCGTGGCAGAGGAAGTCTCAGCTTCTTACCCCTGGGCGGCGATGTCTCCCAGGGGCCGGTCGACCTCGTGGAACGCGTGGCCACCGCCGGGGGATCTCCGTCCTGGACCGGCCCGGGCTTCGTGCGGCTTCGAGAAGGCCAGGCACTTGAGTTCTTGGTGGCCTCTGTGCCGCGGGCCATGGACTACGATCTGTTACTGCGCTTGGAACCCCAGGTCAGACGCTACGATGTGACCCCGAACTGAACTTCTGCATGTGGGGTGCCTCCTCCATCATACCTTCCCCCCACCCAGGTACCTGAGCAGTGGGCAGAGATAGTACTGACTGTGCAGCGCCCAAGACCTGTGGCTGCCGCCAGCCTGTGTGGGCGTGTGCTGCCGGAGGATGACCGCATCAGGGGGACTTGGCAACCAGATGCCAGGTGAGGGCCTCAGGGTAGCACCCACAGAGGTGTGTGTGTGTGTCGGGAGGCCAGTCTGAAGCTTCCTCCAGGGCACCTGGAAGATCCCACTGCCAGCCTGGACATCCCACACTGAGCTCATTCATCCGTTCCTTCATTCAAGGAATGCTTCCTCAAGAGTGCTGTTTGCCAGGCACTGTTGGGCACGGCTGGCCCTGGGTTAACGGAAGGCAGTAGAAAGAAAAGGTTTGCTCTCGAGGGGGTCTAAGGGCCGACTCCGAGGCAGGAATTAAAGGGAAACCATCCAGTGTCACCATAGGGGGTGCCCACGGGGGAGCACAGTTGGAGGGGTGCTAAGGGCTAGAGCACAGAGAACTCTGTCCGCCAGCCCTGGAGCTGAGATTTTGTTCTTAGTGGGTGAGACTTAGGGAGCAGGGATGTGACTGGTCTGATTAACGTCATTACTTTTTGACTGGTGTTTGCTTCGTGTATCATATTTCATCACTTCACTTGTTTTTATCTTGTAAATACTCAAATATACACAGAAGCAGAGAGAATAGCATACTGAACCTGGTCATACCCATTATATACATTTTACCAAATGTGATTACAACAATCTTTCTAGCTGCTGAGTGGAGAATAGAGTAAAGGGGGCCAAGGTGAAAGACGGAAGATCCGCTAGAGGCTGGTGAGTTGGCCAGGTGACAGTGATTCAGGCAGAGGTGTAGCAGTGGACTTGAGAAGGGGGAATGTTCCCGAGGGTTCTAGAGGCAGAGCTGATGGCTTGGGCATGTGGGGAAGAAAGAAGATGGACAGTTTTCCTCCTGAGCGTGGGACGGGGGTGGGACCTTTACTGAGAAGGGGCATGGGAAGGAGCAGTTCTGAGATGCTTAGACATTCAAGCAGAGAAGGCCAATGAGTGGTTGCATTTCTATGTCTGAAACTGCTGGAAGGGGTCAAATTTGAGATACAAGTTTGGAACTTGTTGCTAAAAAGGTGGTCCTGGATGAAATTAGGAGAGAAAGGGGGAAGACTAGAACTAAGTTTTGGAGCACTCCAGTGTTAGAGGCCAGTAGAGAAGGAGCTAGGAGGATAGGTGAAAAATGGGGATTTGAGTGGGGTCCCAGAAACAAAAAGAAAAGAGTATATCAAGAAGGAAGATGCATTGATCTCATTACATGCTGCCAAATCCACAGATAAGAATAGAGAAGTGGCCACTGGGTTTGGCTAGATTGAGGTCATTGATGACCTTGGCACAGGCTGACTCCATGGCATGATGGCATGACAGGCAGAAGCTTTCCTGGTATGGGAAGTTAAAGAGTGGAGTCAGTGGCCAAAGTTGTCTCTTTTTAGGAATTTCTTGGGCAGGAGAGCAAAGATGGGGCAGCAGCTAGAGGAGGACTCTGGGGATTGAGGGAAGATTGGGAGGGGGGTATGTAAAAGAACCTTAGCATAAGGGAACCTGTGTGGCTCAGTGGTTGCGTGCTGACTTCCCACGTAAGAGTAATCCTAGGTTCAATCCCTGGCCCCAGTACCTCTGAAAAAAAAGAACCCTAGTATGGGAAAAAGGGAGAGGGAAGGGAGGCGAAGGAGTCTCCGTGAAGAGGAGCCGAGGTTATAGTTGGGATCAAAGGAAGCACAAAGTGGTTGTTGAGAAGAAATGGCAAGGACTTGTGCCAGGGAAATGGTATGAAGTTGCCAGGCTGTAGGGGGTGTTTCCAGTGCGACTGGCCTGCACAGGTTTATCATTCCAGCGAGCCACATTTAAAGAGTCTTCTCCACAGATGCTCAGCTGTCTTGGGCCCAGCCTAGTGCAGCCCTGGTCTCTGCTGTGGCCGATGGTTTGGGAGGTGCACGTGGGGTGGGAAAATCCCAGGATGGTGGACCCAGGAGCCCTGCGTTACCCCCCTACCTTCCCCCATTCCCCCCTAGGTACTTGGTGTTCCCTAGTCCAGTCTGCCTTGAGCCTGGCATCACCTACACACTGCATCTGGAGCTTGTACGAGCAGGAGGAAGCACCCAGCCTGGGACGGCCGCCTCTGGTCCAGGGCTGCTCATTGACTCGGTGAACAGTCTCCTCTTCCCCACACCAACCAAAGTGTCAGGGCCTGGGGAGTGGGGCCCGGAGTGATGGCTGGAGAGAAGGGAGGGCTCTGTGACAGAAGAGGCACCGTGCTGTGCCAGGATGGGACGGCCAGCGGTCGTGCTAAGGTGAATGTCGTAGCATTGCCAGTGCAGTCCCGCATCTGAACCTCACTCTTCCTTCCTGTCCTTCCAGCTGGTGCTGCTGCCCCGTGTCCTGGGGCTGGAGATGTTTAGTGGGGGTGATGCTACTGCCCTGGAGCGCCGCGCCACCTTTGAACACTACCGCTGTCACGAGGAGGGCCTGGCGCCCAGCAAGACGCCCCCCTCTCAGGCCTGTGCCCCGCTGCTCATCAGCCTCTCCACCCTGCTCTACGGCGGTGCCCTGCGTGAGTGCCTGTGGCATGGGTGGGCGAGGCAGAGGTGAAGGCCCAGCCTGACTTGCTCCCCCACCCCCCAGCCTGTCAGTGTGACCCCCAGGGCTCACTGAGCTCTGAATGCAACCCCCATGGCGGTCAGTGCCTGTGCAAACCTGGAGTGGCTGGACGCCGCTGTGACGTCTGCGCCCCTGGTTACTATGGCTTTGGCCCCATGGGCTGTCGAGGTAACTGCTGCCCCGTATTCCCCCCTACTCTTCTCTCTCCTCCCCACTACTCTTCTTCCTCCTTTTAGTTGTGCTCCTTCCTCCCTCTAACTCTGCCTTGGACCCCATACTCTCAGCCCTGAGTCACTTGCTTCCCTTCCATTCTCTGACCTCCCTCCCCTGACCCCACCCGGCCTGCCCTGGAAACCCCTTCCCTGGCTCAGCCTCTGACTTGTTCCCAGCCTGCCAGTGCAGCCCTGAGGGGGCGCTGAGAGGCCTATGCGAAGGGACCAGTGGGCAGTGTCCCTGCCGCACTGGTGCCTTTGGCCTTCGCTGCGATCGCTGCCGCCGTGGCCAGTGGGGCTTCCCTAGCTGCCGACCCTGTGTCTGCAACGGGCGCGCAGATGAATGTGACACCCACACAGGCACTTGCCTGGGCTGCCG
This sequence comes from Dasypus novemcinctus, assembly GCF_030445035.2. NCBI lineage: Eukaryota > Metazoa > Chordata > Mammalia > Cingulata > Dasypodidae > Dasypus > Dasypus novemcinctus. The sequence continues at coordinate 10,104,286 of NC_080698.1, read as the reverse complement.
TGATCACACGGGGGGTGAGCACTGTGAAAGGTGAGCCCGGAACAGCTCCAGGTGGGCTGGTGGGTGGGCAGGCCACCCAGGGATGACACAGCTCTTCCTGCCCCGCCCCGCAGGTGCATTGCTGGCTTCTATGGAGACCCACGACTGCCACACGGGGGCCAGTGCCGGCCTTGCCCCTGCCCTGAAGTTCCTGGGAGCCTGCGACACTTTGCCACTTCTTGTCACAGGGACAGGTACTCCCAGCAGGTCATGTGCCACTGCCGGGCAGGCTATACAGGTGAGTAGGTAGGGTGGAGGCATGGGTTTGGGGTGGTATGGCTGGGCTGGGCATTCACACTGCCCCCCTGACTGTGGGCAGGGCCGCGGTGTGAAGCTTGTGCCCCTGGGCACTTCGGGGATCCATCGAGGCCGGGTGGCCGGTGCCAACTCTGTGAGTGCAGTGGGAACATTGACCCTGCGGACCCAGATGCCTGTGACCCCCACACGGGGCAATGCCTGCGCTGCCTACACCACACAGAAGGGCCACACTGTGCCCACTGTAAGCCTGGCTTCCACGGGCAGGCTGCCCGACAGAGCTGTCACCGTGAGTGCGGGCATGGGATGGGATGGCCAGGGTGGGGCTGCACTGCTCGAGCTCCCCTTGACTAATATGCTCATCTTGACTGGCGCAGGCTGTACCTGCAACCTGCTGGGCACAGATCCCCAGCAGTGCTCATCCACTGACCAGTGCCATTGTGACCCAAGCAGTGGACAGTGCCCGTGCCTTCCCAATGTCCAGGGTCTAAGCTGTGACCGCTGTGCCCCCAACTTCTGGAACCTCGCCAGTGGTCATGGATGCCAGCCCTGCGCCTGCCACCCAAGCCGGGCCACAGGCTCCACCTGCAACGAGGTATAAGACCTCCCAGCAGGTCCCTGGGTGGGTGGGTCCCAGCTGTCTGCCTCCGACAAAAGCTCTGACCCCCACCCTCTTCCCATCCTAGTTCACAGGACAGTGCCTGTGCCGAGCCGGCTTCGGTGGGCGGACTTGTTCTGAGTGCCAGGAGCTCCACTGGGGAGACCCTGAGTTGCAGTGCCGTGGTAAGGGAGCCGTTGGGGGCCAGCGTGAATGGGGGGACTTCCCAGTATGCCCCACTGGGGCCTTAACTCTGTGGTCTGCCCTTTCTTACAGCCTGTGACTGTGATCCTCGTGGAATAGACACACCTCAGTGTCACCACTCCACGGGCCACTGCAGCTGCCGTACGGGAGTGTCTGGCGTGCGCTGTGACCAGTGTGCCCGGGGCTTCTCGGGAGTCTTTCCTGCCTGTCATCCCTGCCATGCATGCTTTGGGGACTGGGACCGAGTGGTACAGGACTTGGCTGCCCGTACACGGCGCCTGGAACAGTGGGCACGGGAGCTGCAGCAGACAGGTGTACTGGGCGCCTTTGAGAGCAACTTCTGGAATGTGAAGGAGAAGCTGGTCACTATACAGGGCATTGTGAGTGCCCGCAATACCTCAGCTGCTTCCGTCACACGGCTCGTGGAGGCCACGGAGGAGCTGCGGTGCGGATGGGCCTAAGGATACACGGCGGGATGGGGCAGAGGCTCACAGGACCAAGGCTGGAGCCTCTCTAAACACCTCTCCCCTCCACACCCGGTGCAGGCGTGAAATCGGGGAGGCCACTGAACACCTGACTCGGCTGGAGGCAGAGCTGACAGATGTGCAGGACGAGAATTTCAACGCCAACCACGCACTAAGTGGGCTGGAACGGGACGGGCTTGCACTTAATCTCACGCTGCGACAGCTCAGTCAACATCTGGACCTGCTCAAGCATTCAAATTTCCTGGGTGAGTTGCTGGCCAGCTGGGCAGGTGGACCAGTGTTGATCTCCACCTGAGTGCCTACCTCTGCCCACCTTAGGTGCCTATGACAGCATCCGCCATGCCCATAGCCAGTCTGCAGAGGCAGAACATCGTGCCAACACCTCTGCCCTGGCAGTGCCCAGCCCTGTGAGCAGCTCAGCAGCTACCCGGCAACGGGCAGAAGTGCTGATGGGTGCCCAGAGGGAGGACTTCAACCGCAAGCATGCAGCCAACCAGCGGGCCCTGGGCGAGCTCTCTGCCCTAACCAACACCCTGAGCCTGACAAGGACAAATGAACTGGTGAGGCACCAATCTGGGTTGAGGCAGGTGGGCATGGCTGTTCCTTTCACGGGGCCTTGACTTGATTTGTGCCTGGCAGGTATGTGGCGCCCCAGGGGATGCACCCTGTGCGACAAGCCCTTGTGGAGGTGCCGGCTGTCGGGATGAAGATGGGCAGCCCCGCTGTGGGGGCCTCAGCTGCCACGGGGCAGCAGCCACAGCAGACCTGGCACTGGGCCGGGCCAGGCACACACAGGCCGAGCTGCAGCGGGCATTGGCAGAAGGTGGTGGCATCCTCAGCCAAGTGGCTGAGACCCGTCGGCAGGCAGGCGAGGCACAGCAGCGGGCACAGGCCGCCCTGGACAAGGCTAATGCTACCCGGGGACAAGTGGAGCAGGCCAACCAGGAGCTGCGGGAACTCATCCAGAATGTGAAGGATTTCCTCAGCCGTGAGCACCCCATATGGCCCCGCCATTTGTCATTGTCTCCCCTGGGTCTGTGACTCCTTCCCTGGGTCCACGCATGAGCCTGGGACCTGTACTGGACCTGTGTTAATGACCCTTGTCTGACCTTTTAGCCCTTGCTCATATATGGTTCTCAAGTCCATGTCCCTGATCTGTGCCCCAAGTATAGTCTCTGTCCTTGTGGCTATGTCCCTATGACGTTGTCAAACCCATATCCCACGTATGCTCCTGAATCCATGCCCCCATGTCCATGCTGGAATATCTGTCTTTCTAAACCCTTGCCTATGTCCCTGTAGAGGAGGGAGCTGATCCTGATAGCATTGAGATGGTAGCCACACAGGTGCTTGAGCTCTCCATCCCAGCCTCACCTGAGCAGATTCAGCACCTCGCAGGTGCGATTGCAGAGCGCGTCCGGAACCTGGCAGATGTGGACACAATCCTGGCGCGAACTGTGGGAGACGTGCGTCGGGCTGAGCAGCTACTGCAGGATGCACAACGGGCACGGTCTGACCCTGACCCTGGCCCCCCATCCCTGACACCTGGTCCCGATGTCTGCAGCCCCTGATTGCCCCTCTTCCCCAGGACCCAGGCTGAGGGTGAGAGACGGAAGGCAGAGACGGTGCAGGCAGCACTGGAGGAGGCCCGGCGAGCACAGGGTGCTGCCCAGGATGCCATACAGGGGGCAGCAGTGAACACACACAACACAGAACAGACCCTGCACCAGGTGTGGCCTCCCTGGGTCATCAGTGGGGCCAGGTTATGGGCGTACCTCATGTGTCTATTTAACCCTGGGTCCCCCTGTGGCAGGTGCAAGGGAGGATGGCAGGTGCAGAACAGGCACTGAGTTCTGCAGGTGAGCGGGCTCAGCAACTAGATGCACTCCTGGAGGCTCTGAAACTGAAACGGGCAGGGAACAGTCTGGCAGCCTCTCGGGCTGAAGAGACAGCAGGCAGTGCCCAGGGTCGCGCCCGAGAGGCTGAGCAGGTGAGTTGGGGCATAGCCATCTGGAGGGGTTGGGGTGGAGGCCGGGCCTCCCCTAGGCCACCAGGCTGACTCTGCCCTCCACCTCTGAAGCTGCTACAAGGCCCGCTGAGTGACCAATACCAGACGGTGAGGGCGCTGGCTGAGCGCAAGGCCCAGGGCCTGCTGGACGCACAGATGCGGGCAGAGCAACTGCGGGATGAGGCTCGGGGCCTGCTGCAGGCCGCTCAGGACAAGCTGCAGCGGCTGCAGGGTGAGGAGGGGGGGGTGTGTGAGAGGGGGTGTGGGGGGTGTTGCTTCTGAGAGGGTGGGTGACGGGTGGGATAGGGAGGGCTGTGGGAGTTGGGAGTGCACCTCGCAGCTGAGACCTGCCCCTCCTAGAGCTGGAGGGTGCCTATGAGGAGAACGAGCGTGCCCTGGAGGGCAAGGCAGCCCAGCTGGACGGGCTGGAGGCCAGGATGCGCGACGTGCTTCAAGCCATCAACCTGCAGGTCCAGATCTACAACACGTGCCAGTGACTCCTGCCCAGCGCCCACCCCAGCACCTAGCCTCGGCCCTCACTATGCTGTGCTGCACATGGCAGAGCTCCCGGCTCGGGAGCGCCCCCAATAAACCGGTGTGAACTCCCGCTGTGCTGTCTCGCTCTGATTAGGGGCGGGCGGGGGCTCTGGGCCCGAACCCTGGCATTGGGTGGGCACTGGGCTCCGCCCTCTCTGCTCGGTTCCGCCCCCGAGCTGCCTGTCGCCGCGTGCCTGCTCCCGCCGGAAGTGCGTCACCGGCTCGGCGCTCCGCCTCCCGGGGCCGTAACTAGAAATCGAAACAAAACAAGCTGCTGAGGCGGCGGCGGCGGCAGCGGCGCCGGGACGGGGGAGGGGCGCGCCGGAACCGGAACCGACCTGACGCCGGAACCGGAACCGAGAGCGGGTTGCCAGGGCCCGACCAGGGCTGGCAGCGGCGGCCTAGCTCGGTGAGTGGGGCTGGCCGCCCCTCGTCCTCCGCCTGGCCCGAGCGGGGAGACCGGGGCGCGGGCCGGGGGCGGCCTCCTCAAGGTCACGGGCCGTGCCAGCCCGGCCTCTCGAGCCCGGTGGCGCGCCGGGCCGCCGACACCAAGGGGCCGTTATGCTACGACCGTAGCCGGCCTCCCGCCTCGGAGTAGGCTGGCGGCGAGAGAGAGCGACTTCCTGGAGGAGGTGGTGGCGGGCTCGGGGTTAGGCTGAAGCTCGGTCGCGGCTCGATCGCGACCCGGCCGGGTCTCAGGTCTGTGGTCAGTACTCTGGCGTAGCCGTTTTTAGCCGGCTCTAGTGCCCAGACAGCCCTTTCCACACCCCGAAGTCCGGCGAGGATGGGTGAGGGGTGCGCCCTTCGGCTGGGGCCTGCGTAGGAGGTGGCAGGTGTCCGCCTCTCCGCTCCGGATCCAGCCCCTCCAGCCCTACATTTAACCCGTGGAAGGGTCTCACACACACAAACACATACAGGCGAGCCCAGACTCCCTGTCTTGCTACTGGCTCAGGCTAGGCTTGAGACTGCTATGGTCCTGGAATGGTAGTTCAACCCCGCCCCCATCTCAGTATCTGATTGGGACGAACTTCATCTTGGATGGAGAAGAGGTCCAGAATTCACTGGTTTCTATGGCTCAGAGCTGATGAAGGAGGGAACCGGGAAGGGAGGGATGATGTTTGTTTCAGCCTCAGATTGCCTGTCTGGCCTGGACAGGAGGGAGAGCTGCTAAAGGGGCAGTGTAGCATCTAGATACCATTTTCATTCCAGCTTTTGCAGGCCCCTCTCTGCTTGGGAGGGCTGGGGGAGAGAGATCTCTTTTGGGATGGAAGAAGGGAATTTAATCAATGCTCAGGGGCAGGTTTCAGTGAGGGTGAGGGCACCTTGGTCACAGGACTTTGGCTGGACAGTGGTAGAGCTGGGCTGGGCCTGTTGTCAATCACAGGGCTTGGTTCTGCTGCTTGAATGCCTCCTCCTTTCTGCCTTCCTTCTCTACCTCCCACTTCTTGGGTGGTGACTAAGCAGCCAGTGAGAGTGAAGGAGAAATGAGTGCCCTGCCCAGAGCACCAGCCCCATGGGCGAGAGCCATGGCTTTTGTCCAGAGTGGTGGAGGAGCCTGGTCTCAGGCCATGGCTGCCTTGACCTGGCACATCCTTAGCCGGGCTTTCAGCTTTGTGGGTCTGTTATGGCAAGCATTGAGGAGGCTTGGCCTGAAGTGGTTGCTGCTACTTGCATTATTTATTCCCCTTTCAGAATAGCCTGAGAGTATCCCGGGCTACTTCAGGTCACTGGGAGATATTACTCTGTAGGATTAGGAGTGTCCTGGGTTGCTGAGCCCTGGCTGTAGCCAAGGAGCAAATTGTTGGGCCTTGGCAGTGATCACGGCTCCTTTCTCATTAGGCTGTCGGTTCCCTGTTGGAGAATTTGGCCGCAAAGAACTGCCAAGATAGCTGGGCCAGGAAGGAAGCGCCGCAGCCCTGACCCAGACGCTGTTGCCGACCCCGGGGCACTCTGGCTGTCGACCAAGCGGCTCAAGATGTCTGGTGGGACCAGTGCCACAGGTCCGAGGAGAGGGACTCCAGGACTGGAGGAGGCCACCAGTAAGAAGAAGCAGAAGGACCGGGCAAACCAGGAGAGCAAGGATGGAGATCCTAGGAGAGGTAGGAGTGACATTCCTAGGCTGCTTATGGCCTTTTCTTTCTTTGTTCATGTTGAAGATACAGACTGGGGGTTGGGAGTTGGTAGCAAACAGCAAATTCTTGAATAGATGACATTTTTTTTTCTGCTTCCTCTGTCCTGGGCTGATGCTGAGGAGAACCCATAACAGGCTGGATAGAGCCTCAACTCTGAGGCCTGGGTACTTGGCCAAGTTGTGAAGATGGTGCTTGGTGGGGTGGTGGGAACTTGGAGCCTGCCTCCCCATCATGTTTCCTTGTTGTTTCTTTTTGTCAGGACCAGTGTCCACTCTTCAGGAAGAGCAAGTCAAAGAGGGTGAGAAATGAATGGGCCTTTGGGGGTATAAAGCTTCCCATCTGGTGCAGTCCTGTTAGGGCTGAGTCACTGATACTTGTTTACTTTTATTGGGAACTTGTGGAGACCCTCACCATCCCTTTCTGCTTCCCTTATAGAATTGTTGCTGGATTGGAGGCAGAGTGCAGACGAGGTGGTTGTCAAGCTGCGTGTGGGCGTGGGTCCCCTGCGGCTGGAGGAAGTGGATGCTGCTTTCACTGACACAGACTGTGTGCTGCGGCTTCCAGGTGCAACTGTATGCCGTGAGCCTAGTAGTACATATATGTCCTCTGATAACTCACATCCCAGCTTCTTACCCCCACTCTCTTTGTAGGTGGTCAGCAATGGGGTGGTATCTTCTATGCTGAGATTGAAAGTTCTTGCGCCAAAGTGCAAGCCCGTAAGGGTGGCCTTCTACAGTTGGTGCTACCCAAAAAGGTGCCTCTGCTCTCTTGGCCCACTCTCCTGGTAAGTTTCAGAGCAGGATAGGATGGGGATGCCCCAAGTGCATTGGCAGGGCCTGACTGCTATATCTTTGGCAGAAGAAGCCTCTAGGGACCCAGGATCTGGTGCCAGGGCTGCAGTGCCAGGAGAATGGACAGGAGGTGTCGTCTGTTGCCCCAGAGCCAGGTCCTGAGCCCCGCCGGGCCAAGCAGGAGGCCCGGAACCAGAAGCGGGCCCAGGGCCGTGGTGAGGTAGGCGTGGGGGCTGGCCCTGGGGCCCAGGCAGGACCCAGCGCCAAGAGGGCTGTGCATCTCCGTAGAGGTCCTGAGGGGGAAGCGTCCAGGGATGGCCCTGGACCCCGGGGCGATGCCCCACCCTTCCTGGCTGAGCCAGCCACCCAGGTAAGGGGGTGGTGCCTGGCTGGGAGTTGGGTGATGGGGAAAAGACTGGGCTCTAGTGGGAGCCACCCAGTTGACCCAAGGCTGATCCTGCCCATGGTCTCACCATAAATAGGCTGGGGCTGAGGAACTGCTCCGGGTACCACCACTGAACCCCCAGACCTGCCTCCTGGGCTCAGAAGAGAATCTAGCCCTTTTGGCAGGAGAGAAGACAGCGTCCCCCAGGAATAACCCCATCTCCCCAACCATGGCCCGGAGCAGAGACCCTGGGAAAGGTGACCACTCCAAGGAAGAGTTGGCAGAGGCGGTAGATGCTGCAACCTTGGTGGATGGTAAAGTTGGGGCTGGAGGTGGGCAAGCAAAGCCTTAGGTTAGGTTGCAAGGTTGGTGGGTGAGCGCACTAGAACAGTAACAGGCTGAAACTTGTCCTGGGTGGCACTTAACCATGAATTCAACACAGAGCCTGAGTCTGTGGTGAACCTGGCATTTGTCAAGAATGACTCGTATGAGAAGGGGCCGGACTCGGTGGTGGTGCATGTGTATGTGAAGGAGATCCGCCGGGACACCTCACGAGTGCTTTTCCGTGAGCAGGACTTCACACTCATCTTCCAGACCAGGTAGGTGGGTGGGCAGGAGATGGGGGAGGTACTGGACCTCAGGTGTCCGGGTGTGGCTCATGCCCTGCCTCCTGCCCTGCCTCCTGCCCTGCCCCTGTTTTTCTTCTCCAGGGATGGAAACTTTCTGAGGCTGCACCTGGGCTGCGGGCCCCACACCGTCTTCCGTTGGCAGGTGAAGCTCAGGTGGGTGGTGACCGGCCCCACCCCTGTGCCTGTCTCCTCTTGGGCTCCATCTCCGTGGCTCATATAGCCTGCTCCACCTAAGTCCCTGAGTTTAGCCTTTTCTCACAGGAACCTGATTGAACCAGAGCAGTGCACCTTCTGTTTCACGGCCTCTCGCATTGACATTTGCCTCCGTAAGCGGCAGAGTCAGCGCTGGGGGGGCCTGGAGGCCCCAGCTGCACGAGGTCTGCACACGAGCTCCCTTCATTACTCAGCCCTGCATGACCGGGATGCCCCCTCTGGCCCCCCACCACATGCTGCTAACCACCAGCCCCCTTATTCCCCCTTTTTAAGGTGCAGTGGGTGGTGCAAAGGTTGCCGTGCCGACAGGTCCAACCCCTCTGGATCCAGCCCCACCGGGAGGTGCCCCACACTCCCTGACAGGCCAGGAGGAAGCCCGAGCTGTGGAGAAAGATAAATCCAAGGCTCGATCTGATGATACAGGGCTGGATGGTGTGGTGGCTCGTACCCCCATGGAGCATGTAGCTCCAAAACCGGAACCGCATCTGGCCTCGGTGGGAATCCTGTGGTGGGGTGAGCCAAGGATCGGAGTCTGGGGAACCTCAGGGCTGCTCTCTCATGTCCCTCTTGTTCCCACAGCCCAAGCCCACATGCATGGTCCCCCCAATGCCACACAGTCCTGTGAGTGGAGATAGTGTGGAAGAGGAGGAGGAAGAAGAAAAGAAGGTATGTCTGCCTGGTTTCACTGGACTCGTCAATCTGGGCAACACCTGCTTCATGAACAGCGTCATCCAGTCTTTGTCCAACACGCGGGAGCTGCGGGACTTTTTCCATGGTGAGGGCGAGGCTTGGAGCCCGAGAGTGTGGGTGGACAGGGTGTCTTCCTCTGCTCACATCTCTGCTCGGCTGCTGTTCCTAGATCGCTCCTTCGAGGCCGAGATCAACTACAACAACCCACTGGGGACTGGTGGGCGGCTGGCCATTGGTTTTGCAGTGCTACTGCGGGCGCTGTGGAAGGGTACTCACCATGCCTTTCAGCCGTCCAAGTTGAAGGTGATCTGCAGCCACTCCCACTCTTGGCTGGTGGGGACAGGGAGGACCAGCCAGCTGGGTGTGCAGTGGGTGCTCTGTGCTCACACCTTGGCCCCTGCATCCAGGCTATTGTGGCGAGCAAGGCCAGCCAGTTCACGGGTTATGCACAGCATGACGCCCAGGAGTTCATGGCTTTCCTGCTGGATGGGCTGCATGAGGACCTGAACCGCATCCAGAACAAGCCCTACACGGAGACCGTGGACTCGGATGGGCGGCCTGATGAGGTCAGGTTGTGGGGCAGTTGGTGCTCATGTGCACCCCAACACCCAGGTCTCCTTGGTCTCACCACTCTCTTTATACCTCAGGTGGTAGCCGAGGAAGCGTGGCAGCGGCACAAGATGAGAAACGACTCTTTCATTGTAGACCTATTTCAGGGCCAGTATAAGTCGAAGCTGGTGTGCCCTTTGTGTGCCAAGGTATGATGGGCTTCCTGGCAATGAAGGATCCCTGAAAGAGTTGCCCTTACCTGGCACAGCTAGCCTGGTCTGCCTGGGTTCAGAGGCATGTTGCTGGACAAAATTTGGGCAAGGAAATTAGCTGGGAAGTCATAGGTTCCTGTGTGGTCATAGGTTCCTGAAGAGGTCAGGCAGGGTAGGCTTCTCAGTTGGGGTGTAAGTGATGTTTGGGCTCAGAAACGGGTGTGAGATGTGGCAGGAGTGTGGGTAAGATGGGAAGGGCATGTGGGTGTCGATGAGGCGCATATTGGTTAAGTGGCCAGGCAAAGCCTCAAATGCCAGGAAGGAGGGATGGTTTTCTCCCAGAGGGTAGTGGTCCATCCCGGTCCATTCAGTGTTCTCAAGCCTGGGAGTTTGCCAGTTGGCTCAGGACTCTGGGAACCATCTGAGGGCCCAGTTGGGCTCTGGCTGCATACCAGCATCCTGGCCCCTGGTCCCTGTGCCATGCAGCTACCCAGTGCCACCCCTCTACATCTGTAGGTCTCCATCACTTTTGACCCCTTCCTCTACCTGCCGGTTCCCTTGCCACAGAAGCAAAAGGTTCTCCCAGTTTTCTATTTTGCCCGGGAGCCCCATAGCAAGCCCATCAAGGTAAGGAGTAAACCCCTACCCTCCAGGCTATTCAGAGAACCTGGCTCTCCTCCTCCCCTGACTCTACCCTTGTTACTGCAGTTCCTGGTGAGCGTCAGCAAGGAGAACTCCAGTGCGAGCGAAGTGCTGGACTGCCTCTCTCAGAGCGTGCACGTGAAGCCTGAGAACCTACGTCTGGCCGAGGTATGTTGTCTGTCCTTTCCCAGGCTCTTAGACGTGTGGACTCACAGCACACAGATGTGTGTACACAGTCATTGTCATCTGTACACTTACCTCTGAGTGTGCCTATAGCAGCACGGAAACCGGTGGTGGTAAGCTTTCAGTGGAGTTGTCAGGCTTTTCTCCCCTTTTTGGCGATGCTCGAGCTGCAGGATTGTCTCTCAACCATTGTCCTCCTCCTAACTTGCTGATCCCTGATGTTATTCCAGATTCCTGCATGGGCCCTCCCCAAAGTTTTTTAGCCTCCAACTTGGCAGTCCCCTTTTTCTCAGGGGAGTGTGAGGCAGGAGGCTCCTTGAATATGGCCCTTCCAGGATAACCATGTTTCAGTTACGGCAGGCCCCTGCCAGCTGGTGGCACAGTAGAGCCCTTGGTGTGGAGAGCTGGTGTGGTTGAGACCTGCCTCAGGCCTGGTCTTTCCAGCTCTCTGAAGCACCAGGCTCCTATGGCCCTGAACACTGAGACTGAAACCCCACCCCTCCTCCCACAGCTCTGTGATCAGGACTAAGCCGCCTCCTTGTGCTCTGGGACTGGGCTAAGGAAAGGGCTCCTTCTCACATGGATCTCTGTTTTTTGTCTCCAGGTGATTAAGAATCGCTTCCACCGTGTGTTCCTGCCCTCCCACTCACTGGACACCGTATCTCCATCTGACATGCTCCTCTGCTTTGAGGTGCTATCCCCAGAATTGGCTAAGGAGCGGGTGGTGGTGCTAGAGGTACAACAGGTGAGTGGGGGCCAACCTGGTGGTGGTAGGCCCTGGTGGGGGACTATTCCCTCCCAGCCTTGCTGAGCCAGATGACACACCCCTAGCGCCCCCAGGTGCCCAGCATCCCCATCTCCAAGTGCGCAGCCTGCCAGCGGAAGCAGCAGTCGGAGGATGAGAAGCTGAAACGCTGTACCCGGTGCTACCGCGTGGGCTACTGCAACCAGTGAGGACCCCCATGGTCTCTCCCCACCCGCTCCTCTGTGCCTGCCACTTGTCACCCTGCCCCTCTCTCCACACAAAGGCACACGAGCTTTAAGCCCTCCATCTCCACCCCATTCTACCTGGCCCTGAGGGAAGTAAGGCAGATGTACCCAGTTCCCAGTGCCTCAGATTACCCTCCAATGTGAAGTCTTAAAAGATGGGGCTAAGACCCTGTCCTTCCCTCTTCCTTTTCTCCAGGCTCTGCCAGAAAACCCACTGGCCTGATCACAAGGGCCTCTGCCGCCCCGAGAATATCGGCTATCCCTTCCTGGTCAGCGTACCTGCTTCACGTCTCACTTACGCTCGTCTTGCTCAGCTGCTAGAAGGCTATGCCCGGTAAGTGCCCAGTGGCTGGACTAGAGTGGGATGGGTGGGGGGCAGAGGGTCCCAGAGGCGTGGTGCAGGCTTATTGGATTCTTGCCTTGTTACCTTTGCAGGTACTCGGTGAGTGTATTCCAGCCACCCTTCCAGCCTGGCCGCACAGCCTTGGAATCCCAGGGCCCTGGCTGCGCCACACTGCTCTCCACTAGCTCCCTGGAGGCTGGGGACAGTGAGAAGGACCCCATCCAGCCTCCTGAGCTCCAGATGGTGACTCCCGTGGTTGAGGGAGACACAGGGGTCCTCCGGACGTGGACAGCCCCTGATCGGGGCCCGGTGCCCAGCACCAGTGGAGTTTCTTCTGAGATATTGGCCAGTGGGCCCAGTGAAGTTGGCTCCTTGCCTGTTGGTGAGAGGGTGTCCAGGCCTGAAGGTAAGAGTCAGCCAAAAGGCTCTGGGAGCTGGGGTGAGGGTTAGGGGGCAAGGGAGAGGCTTCTTCAGGCCCCGGCAGGAAGGGGAGCTCTGATAATCATGCTCTTCCTAGCCGCTGTTCCGGGGTACCAACACCCAAGTGAAGCCATAAGCGCCCACGCACTCCAGTTCTTCATCTATAAAATTGACGCATCCAACCGAGAACAGCGGCTGGAGGACAAAGGTGTCTGAGGCTGTGGGTGGAAGCCATGGGATAGCCTGGACTGCCTTCCCCCCACAGCTGCGTGACACCTACCCCTACCCATCTCCAGGGGATGCCCCATTGGAGCTGGGTGATGACTGCAGTCTGGCTCTGGTTTGGCGGAACAACGAGCGCCTGCAGGAGTTTGTGTTGGTAGCCTCCAAGGAGCTGGAATGTGCTGAGGACCCAGGCTCTGCGGGCGAGGCCGCCCGTGCTGGTCACTTCACCCTGGACCAGTGCCTCAACCTCTTCACACGGCCTGAGGTGCTGGCACCCGAGGAGGCCTGGTGAGGACAGTGTAGCAGGAGGCAGGTAGAGGGGCAGGGTGGAGTGGAGACCTGCCGCTCCTGACCTCAGCCCTGTTCCCACCAGGTACTGCCCACAGTGCAAACAGCACCGTGAAGCCTCGAAGCAGCTGCTCCTGTGGCGCCTGCCAAACGTGCTCATCGTGCAGCTCAAGCGCTTCTCCTTTCGCAGTTTCATCTGGCGTGACAAGATCAATGACCTGGTGGAGTTCCCTGTTCGGTGAGCCATGGGTCCTGGGTACTGTGAGGGGAGCTGGAGCCAGGGGACATCCTGGGCTCCTACTAACTGTCTCACTCCTCGCTTGCCGGGGCCACAGGAACCTGGACCTGAGCAAGTTCTGCATTGGCCAGAAGGAGGAGCAGCTGCCCAGCTACGACCTGTACGCTGTCATCAACCACTATGGAGGCATGATCGGTGGCCACTACACTGCCTGCGCCCGTCTGCCCAACGACCGCAGCAGCCAGCGCAGTGACGTGGGTGAGAGCACACACAGCTGGCAGGATAGATATTCAGGGTGGTGGTGCAGGCTGTGCTCACACTCTTCCCATTCTGCTCTAGGTTGGCGCTTGTTTGACGATAGCACGGTGACGACAGTGGACGAGAGCCAAGTCATGACGCGTTATGCCTATGTACTTTTCTACCGCCGGCGGAACTCTCCTGTGGAGAGGCCTCCCCGGGCAAGCCACTCTGAGCACCACCCAGATCTAGGCCCTGTGGCTGAGGCTGCTGCCAGCCAGGTGAGGCATGGGGAAGGCTTCTCAGGGCTGTGAGGAGGCAGGGGGAGGGGGAAGGGATGCAGCTTTCTCTCCTCCAGCCACAGATCTCTGGAGCATTGGCGCTTGTGAGAGTCACAAATAGGGTTCCCTTATATCAAAGCCATAGCCACAGACATCCCTGTGCCCTAGGGATACTTAAAGGTGCACACACGGCAACATGCTTCACCCCGTGGGCACCCATTCAGCACAGGCCAAGCAACTACTCCAAGCCTCACTGGGCATGGTGCTGTGAACAGACTGCACTTGTGCTCTCCCGGCTTCCCTCCGTGTGATCTCCACATGCCGGCCCACAGCTCCTCAGTTATAGAATCGTCTCTGTGTTCTGGCATGCACCCACACTCAGGGCGGGGCTCATCTAGGCTGGCTGTGGTCCTGGGGAGCGGTCACCCTCTCTGAGGTGAACGTTTGCCCCCTCTGAGTCTTTGGGTCTCTGTCTCTTTCATTGACATGAGTGCCATAGGCCTGGTCTGGGGCCACAGCCACATCTCTTTCCTGAATTGGGCTGCTCCTTGCTGCCTCTTCCCTCCCTCAAGCCCTTTCTGCTTCAAGCTCGAAGAAATCCCTACAGACGGCAGTGCTCAGGGTCTAGATGTGGGTAGGCAGTAGAAGGGAGTAGTTTTCCTGGGGATTGACTGTGCTGTACTCCATGACCTTTTCCCCTCTGTGGGAGGCCTGGACTAGAAAATGATCAGATAATCCCCCTTCCCATCCCCATGGGAAGCTGCATGCAGATTGGCTGCCTATCTTGAGGAGGCCAAATGCTATTAAGATTCACCCACCCTGGTGCTCTCAGTCTAGGATCCCTGCTATTGGCCAGCTCAGCTACTGCCTACTGCTTGATTGGGGTACAGGTGATCATGGCTGGTCATGCTCGGTGGGACTGTCATGGCCAGGGGTCTCAGGGACACTGAGTTCCCCCACCCCCTGGGTGCTGATGGACATTTCCACACATCATAGGCTTCCCGGATTTGGCAGGAGCTCGAGGCCGAGGAGGAACCAGTGCCCGAGGGGCCTGGGCCCCTGGGTTCCTGGGGGCCCCAGGACTGGGTGGGCCCCCCGCCACGGGGCCCCACCACACCAGATGAGGGCTGCCTCCGGTACTTTGTCCTGGGCACCGTGGCAGCTTTGGTGGCCCTCGTGCTCAACGTGTTCTATCCTCTGGTGTCCCAGAGTCGTTGGAGATGAGCTTGCCTGCAGGCAGCTGCAGTGAGCTGGCCTGCTCGCCTGCCCGCCAGGCCAGGCTGCCTCTGGTGGCACCTGACCCCAGACTGTGGGCCTCTGTGTACATCTGTGGAAAGATGGTGGGGATTGTACCCCTTCAGGGGTAAAGGGGGCCAGACCTGTCCAGCTATCTGTTCATCTGCTGCTCTGACCCCTGACCTGGGGCTTGCCCTTGCCCAAGCTGCTTCCTGTACTTAAAGTCTTAATAAAGCGAGACTATTCAGGCCCGATCTCGTCTCTCTGTCTCAATGCTGCTGCTGTCTGCGCCTGCCCTGGGGCCCTCCCTTGGGTGCCGGGGCTCTGAGCCAGCACCCCCGGGATGCCAGGCAGCATGCTGGGCAGCCCCCAACCCCTGTCCTCATATTCTGTTGCAGGGACTAGGCCCTGGCCAGGCCCCCGAGGCGGCCCCCCCGCGGACAGCCCCTGAGCGCTTCGCCCCCTCTGTGGACCGCCCAGCCCCCACCTACAGCAACATGGAGGAGGTCGATTAGCAGGTCCCTGGTTGGTGGGCGGGGACCGGGTTTGGGGGAATCCCCTATAGAGGGCCAGCTCTTTGCCACTTCTCTAACCCAGAGGACACTGGCTCCATCCCTGGGGAGCTGGGGTGTGTGTGACTTGGGGCTAATTGTCTCACAGGCAAGAGGCTCTCATCAGCTTGGCCCTCAGCCGGTGGGCCTTGGCTTCTCCAGCTGCCCCAGTGCTGTGTGAATTTGATTCTCAGTTGTACTTTCAATTCTTTTCTGACTCGCATTATAAACGTTATAATTTTATTCTAAAAATTGTAACTTTTTTTTTTTGCATTTTGGAAGTGATTGCTGCTGTTTAAATATATTTTAAAAATAAATAATAAGTAAGCGGACATAGTGACTGTGATGCACCAGGTGCTGCGGCCAACCCCACTCCCCATTGTCTGGTGTGTGTGTGTACGTGTGTGTATGTGTGTTAGAGGCTCTGAAGGTGCTCTGGTCTGAGGAGGAATGGTGGGCATGGAGGGATGGGGGTGGAGTCCCAGCTCACGCCCCATGGGTCATGAAGCCTCGGTGCCTGTGGCCTTTTGGTCCATAGGCTCTGGGTCCCTTGTGGAGATGGCTGTGGACAGCATCGTTAAGACCTCACTTCTGAGGGGTGGAGGAGTATGCCATGAGGCTCCAGAAGCTGACTGTGGGTTAAAAGGTGCCAGCACTGGAGTGGCCTAGGGCTGACAGCCAGACAGCAGGTCACGGAGGACTGGCTGGGGGACAGCAGGAGGCGCTGCCCTCTGGAACCCCCAGCCCATAACAGAGCTGAAGCCTGAAGCCTGCTGGGGTCACTGAGTACCATCCTGGCTCCAGTTGATAATTGTGGGGTCCGTGGGAGGTGCTCACTTCTTAATCTGTTTTTTTTTCTTGTTTATCAAACTTTTATTGAGCTTCAGAAGGGAGTGCGCGCCCAGATCCTGATCAGCTCCTCGAAAAGGGAGAAATTCATGCTTTAGTCCTTGGGATCCCCAGGGGTGGGAGGGCCCGGTGAGATGCCGCCCGCAGAGTCTGCCAGAGCACGGTGCCCGCGGGAGGAGCACGAGGCAGCGCCGCAGGCAGAGGGGCAGCTCACAGACACGTTTATTCGGGCATACAGCTGGCAGAGCTTACGCGAGTGGACACAGGTGGCCGCGTTCCTGTCTGACGCACACTCCATGCAGAGCTCGTTAGTGGTGACCATGAGCAGGTGCGGGGCTCGAAGCTTTCAGAGCTTTACTTCTTTTGTCAGCACTCCTGATTTTATAAATGATGATGCTCATCAGGCCCATTCCTACCCAGATCTCGTGGAAGACTTGGGTATAGTAGGGCTTCATGGGGATCCAAACATTTTTAATAATGCTCTGAAGCATCTCGACGAAGGGGCAGCTCAGACCGGACCAAGACCCCACCGGCAGCGGCTCCCGAAGGTCACCGAGTACCTCACTTCTTAATCTTGAGGCTCAGTCTGGGCAGGACAGATGTGGCCAGAGTGCCAACTACTCATGGAAGAGTGTAGTTAGAATTTAGGCTCAAATCTCAGGGGCGATCCTCTTCCCTTCCTGTTCTTAGGTCTTCCTTCGTCTCCTTAGTGGTTTGAGCACTATCAAGATCCCTCGGGGGAGAAAAGCACAGAAGCAGGGCTAAACTCAGAAGATGTCCCTTGGGAGTGAGGGTGCTGGGCCTTGCCGGGCCATCACTTCCACTGAGACCTTAGGTCCTGACAGTGGTCCCAGGCTGTTCACCCATAATAGGCCTGCAGACTTGTCCCCCAATCAAGGCCTCTGCCACACAGAGCAGGGGCAAATCTTGTGAAAAGCCCTTTGACTCCCTTTGTGGATAATGCTATCTCCTCCTCTCTCCTGTTGCACGGGGGCAGGGGTGAATATCTCCAACAGGAGGGAAATGGGGAGTGAAGGTACTCAGGGGGCAGGTGTTCAGAGAAGCAAGAGAGGGAGTAAAACAGGCTAGGCAGGGTTCTTACTCCCAAGCCTATCGGGCCACAATCTTACACAGAAGATGGTGGCACAGAAGCCACCATTGGTACCGCTCAGCCTCACCTGGGCTTGGGGATGGTGGTGAGCACAGAGAGCTCCTGGAGAAGGCTAATGCAGTGACCAATGCCAGTTTTTCCTGTGGGGACAACAGCACCAGGACTGTGTGGGATTGCTGGCCATGGAGAGGAGCCTGGAGAGTTGGGTCTGTGACCCTGCAATAATGGTGGAATTGCAAAGCTGGTGCTGACAGCTGTGATAACAGCTGTGATAACTACTGGAGGGCCTGCTGGGCAAGGGCTGCAACAAAGTTGTGCTGGGCTTTACTGTGTGCAGCCCCAAATTCCTGGGAGCCTGGCCACTGGCATTCTACAGGTGCTGGACACACTGATCAGGGGGCTCTGTCTGCCTCTGACTGCAGCCCTGTTGCTGCTGCACCTGCCACACTATACTTCTGTGGCGTCTGCACAGGGCTGCCACGTCTCCCTGCACCACTCTTCTACTTCTGTGCTGTTGACCTTTGCTGCAGGGATGTGTCCCCTGCTTCTTCCCATACTGCAGTTGGGCCTTTCTCATCATTGCCTGGCTTCTCTCCCTGGTCACCTCTCTCTTGACTTCTCTGGAAGCAGTGCCAGCGGCCCCTGCAGGCAGACTGATCCTTATGGCTGGGCCCACGCAACCTCATGGTCCTTCTCTGTGCGGGTTGCAGGGCTCCAGACGACTGGCTGGCCACCTCTGGTTCTGCCACTGCCACTTGCGACTGGAGCCACAGGGTCCCCACAGGGTAGGCACCAACCATGAGGGAATTAGGGAAGGAGGTGTAGACCCCTTCCCCACTAAAGGGGTCACCACCAAACATGCAGGCCTCAGTGATGGTACAGCAGTGATGGGTACTGGGGCTGGGGATTGAACATGGGATCTTACATGCAGGAAGCCAGTATTCAACCACTGAGCCACATCAGCTCCCCTGAGTTGGCCTTTTTTGTTTGTTTGCTTGTTGTTCGTTTTTTCGTTTTTAGGAGGCACTGGGGACTGAACCCGAGATCTCCCATGTGGGAAGTAGGCACTCAACGGCTTGAGCCACATCCACTGCCTGCAGTGGATCTTTAGGTGATATCAGGTGCAGAGGAGACTGGCAGTGGCAGGCACTCTGTGGGGCTCTGATCATCATGGCATGTTTGTGATGGGCTGGGCACCTGCAGGCTCAGTACCGGGCTGGTGTGCTATGGCTCTGCTTCCTGGTGCGTGTCTCTGGCACACCACTGGGCTGCATCTCTCTTCGTGCTTGCACCTAGCCTTCTGTGTGCTGAGACTCCAGGGCTGGGCTGGGTATCAGGCTGGGGCCACAGGGCAGTGGGAAGCCCCAGAACACAAGGCTGGACTTGGACAGAACATGGCATGGACCTTGGTCATGAGTGGGTTGTGGCCACAAAGCAGGACACGGAATTTAAATAGAGATTGCACTCAGGATCCTGCCCAGTCCTTGAAGGTCCAGGAGTTTAAGCCATGCCAAGGTCTCCAAGAACCTAAACTCCAAACTCAAATTTGGGGAGCCCCTCATCACACCCCACCCCCCAGCAGCAGCTCCTGTTTCCCCAACCCCCAACAGAGATGGGGTTTTTTCTCTTAGCCTGAAGACATCCAGTAGGTCCTAGGAATCCAGTAAGAGACGGATTGGGGTGGGAGCAAGGGGGAGACCCCCAAGGACAATAGTTTTAATCTTGAGGATTCCACCTCCTCTGCCCCAAACTATCCCAACCTCAATAAAACATCCTCTCAAAGACCTGCAAATAATTTCAAGATCTCATTTTCTGTGGCTTGTGTAATATTTGCGTGCTTTGGCAAGGGAGTATGCGTCAGAACTTTTAAATCAAATCATCACAGAACCCCCGTGATAGCCGATCTGGCCCAAACCCCTCCCTCTCCTCGCCTGGCATGTCGGAGGGTGACAAGGTGAGCGCCTGAAAAGTGCTGGACTCACTGGGCACCTCCATCGGCCATTCGGCATATTTTCCGTGCAGTAGACTTGATCAGGGATTTCCTACGCTTCATTTTGCTCCACTGTTTCCATGACAACTCCAAAGCTCTGACGCCAAAAATGCGATAGGGACCAACTATCATATTTGCTCCTTGACAACTACATGGGGACCTAGATCCCAGAGCTGGAGGAGAAAAGTCGAAGTGCAGAAGGCTACGCCTGCGTCTGCGTCCTCCCTCAGTGCTAAGTAGCCTCTTTCCAGGCAAATCTTCCCTAAAGTCCAGTTCGACCCTACCTAACGTCCCCGTGCCTCGCCTTCAGGTAGCCCGAGACCCGAGTCGCGGAAGCGGAAACGCAGCACCGGGTTTGGGCCCCCGGGTCCCTTTAATGGCGCGGACAGCCCCGCTCCCGCCCAAGGAAGGAGCCCATTGGCTCGCCCCCGCAGCTTCGCGCTCCTATTGGTCAGGGGGCGAATGCCAATGCGCAGATCGGCCCCCAAGTGTTTTTTGTTTTTTTTTCCTTGTTTCCGGTGTTCCGGCAATGGCGACTCCGGACTCCTTGTCGCTCTTCACCGGCCTCGGCCTCAGCGAGCACAAAGCTCGCGAGACGCTCAAGAACACGACTCTGAGCGCGCAGCTGCGCGAGGCGGCGACCCAGGTACGTGCCCCTTTTTGGCCGCGGCCGGGCCTGCCACCTCTGCCCCCAGCGCGGCGCCTGGCGGGACCCGGACTCCGGCTTCTCCACCTTGTCCGGCTCCTGCCTTTCTCACTGGGCTTGGGGCTTGTCTCCTGATCCCTCTGACCCCAGGCTCAGCAGGCTCTGGGCTCCACCATCGACAAGGCTACCGGCACCCTGTTGTATGGCTTGGCCTCGCGACTCAAGGATCCCCGGCGCCTCCCCTTCCTCGTGGACTATGTCGCCAGTAAGAAGATCCACACCGAGGCGCAGCTGAGCGGTGAGACCCTTGCCTGTCCGGCTAGTTCCACCTTGAACCCCTCCCCTCAGTTCCTAGGTCCCCAGTTCTGCACTTCCCCCTGAAGCAGGGTCTTGGCCCTGAGGTTTGCAGATGGCCCTTGGTAGGATTGAGGGGAGCTGTCTAGTTGTGAGGAGGACCCCTTTGGCAGAGCATGTGCTTCTTCCCTTTGACCTCAGGGCTTTTCCTGGGCCTTGTCTCCCAGGAAGTCAGGCTTCAGTGGAGGTCTCATGGGATTGGGGACCTGTCACTCTACTTCTTGGAACTGAGAGCCCACAAACTCATTGGCTCTTCTTTCTAGCTGCCCTTGAGTATGTACGGAGTCACCCCCTGGATCCACTTGACACTGTGGACTTTGAGCAGGAATGTGGCGTAGGCGTCATGGTGACCCCAGAGCAGATCGAGGAGGCTGTGAGTCTTTCCCTGGGTATTGGCTGCTTCCCCAGTACTGGTGCTGGGAAGGAGTGGCTCAGCTTCTTCACCCTGGAGGACCCAGGTGAGGGTGTGGGCCCCTAGAGCGTCTCTGAAGGGGCTTTTCTGAACCACGTGGGTTTTCTACAGGTGGAGGCTGTCATAAGCCGGCACCAGCCCCAGCTCCTGGCACAGCGTTACCATTTCAACATGGGGCTGCTGATGGGTGAGCACAGCCTGGGCTGGGACCTGTCTTGCTCTGGTCATGTCTTCTCTTCTGGGCAGGAAAGGAAGGTGGAGGGAAGGGCAGGAGCAACTTAAAAGTGGTCTGGTTGGGCCCAGGCTCTGGTTCCTGCAATAAACTAGGACCTTCCTTTGAGGGAGGGTGGAAAATGTCCTCCTTTGGTTTCCTGCAGTTCCTTGTACCCGTGCTTTTAGGAGAGGCTCGGGCAGTGCTCAAGTGGGCAGATGGCAAAGTGATCAAGCATGAAGTGGACATGCAGGTGGGCACCTCCCTGAGCTGAAGCCGGCATGAGCAGGGCCTAGCATCTACTGAGAGATAAAAGCAGGGAGGAGACCCTGCTCCTGTTCTGGCAGCGGAGAATAGAGCCCGATGTGGAGGGGGCATCACCTGGGTGGATACCGAAAGATTGGGCCTCTGGGCTGAGCCTACTTTGTGGGGAATTACTTTACTCTGAATCTCGGATTCTTCTTTTTATAAATAGGGGTGATGTGGCCTTAGCCCAGTATACTGGTATAGAATCACAAGAGAGTGATGTTGAGGGAGATTACTTATCTTGATACTGGACACACGGTTCCTTTCTTTAAATGGCAGTTCTTGTTTCCTGGGCCTAGTATGGACTTGCAGGAGAGAGGGCACACTTGAGGCCAGCAGAACTACGTGAGGAACAGAGGTGGGATAAGCTAGGCAGGTTCTCCTCCTAGGCAGGGCTGGGAGACAAGCCAGGAAACCCTTGGGTGAGCGGGTCCTTGAAAGAGGACAGTTCTGTCCCAGGCTTGACTCTAGTCTCTGCTCAGGTCCTCCACCTTCTGGGTCCCAAGATGGAGGCTGATCTGGAGAAGAAGCCCAAGGTGGGGTTGGTTGTTGCCCTGGGTCCCCTGGGGGTAAAGTGGGATCTGGTGAGACTTCAGGCTGGGGAAGGGACTGTCTGGCTCCAGTGATCCCAAAATCCTGCCCAGGAGAGACCCTCATGCAGCTTCTGGGCTTCTCTCAGGTGGTGAAGGCTCGGCCAGAAGAAACAGACCGGAGGACAACCAAGGATGTGTCGAATGGTGAGAGGCTTGAAGCTCCATTGCAGCCAGCTTTCTGACTTCTGAGCCTTGCCCCTGACAAGTCCTTACAGCCCAGCTTCTCAGACCCTTGGCTTTTTCAACACCCTACCTGCTTTCTGCCTCAGGAGTCTGACTCTGTACTACTTGTCTCTGAGGTTGGGAGAAGAGGGGCCTGTTAGGTTCTGTTCTGGTTGGGGGTGGTGCTCTTAATTGAGTTGAATATGCTAGCTATATCCAGAGGATAAGTCATCTTCGGTATCTTCATAGGCGAAGCTGCTGGCCAGGCTCTGTCCCTGATGGAACAGCTCCGGGGGGAGGCACTCAAGTTCCACAAACCTGGTAAGCAGTTGGGTTGAAAACTTGGGGAGGACTGCGTCCCAGCAGTGACCCTTGCAACCTGAGGGCCCCTTGTTCTGGTTCTGTCAGGTGAGAACTACAAGACCGCGGGCTACGTGACTACTGCACACACCATGAATCTACTGAAGCAGCACCTGGAGATCACCGGAGGGCAGGTGTGTGGGAGTATGGCCAGGCCAGCTAATGCCACCAGCATGTGCCTGGGTCCTTGGTCTGCCTCCATATTGTCCTATTTCATCCACAACTATGGCCTCCCAGGGAAGGAGCATCGGCTCCTTTAGGGTGGTCCAAACTCTGCCCTCATTCCTCTTCCCATCACCCTTATCTCAGGTGCGTACCCGGTTCCCACCAGAACCCAATGGAATACTGCACATTGGACACGCCAAAGCCATCAATTTCAACTTTGGCTATGCCAAGGTGAGCACGTGCCTGGGGTCCTGGGAAGCAAGGTAAACACTTACTGCCCCCATGACTGGATACCGTCTTTCCTGCTGCTCCTGATACTATGACTAGAGTAGGTGGAGGCCATGGAGAGGAACCACATGTGTGACACATGCTCAGGAATCAGTGATCTCCTTGGGAAAAAGCCCTGAGGTGAGACAGCGAGTTCAAATTTGGGGGAATCCCCAGTACATCCCCTTAGCTTAGGAAGAGGCTACATTATCCATCCCAAGATGTTATATGACATGCTTAATCTGGAGCATTTAGGTGCAGGAAAATGAGAGACGCTCTTGAAGGTATTTTCGATTGTGAACTGGGAGAGCTCTGAGGAGGTCCCAGTTTGATGAGCTGGACTGTGGGGCCAGTGATGTGAAAACTTACAGAAGTGCAACTCCCCTAGGCCAACAATGGGATTTGCTTTCTGCGCTTTGATGATACCAACCCTGAGAAGGAGGAAGCAAAGTTCTTCACTGCCATCTGCGACATGGTGGCCTGGCTGGGTATGGGCTGGGCAAGGCCTGGGCAGGGCTGGTGGTCGGTGGTCCTTTCCTTGGACCATGGCCTGCCATTAAGTGTCGCTAGTTGGCTGCTCATGCTTTATCTCGGTCTGCCCCAGGTTACACGCCTTACAAGGTGACCTATGCCTCTGACTACTTTGAGCAGTTGTACGCCTGGGCTCTGGAGCTCATCCGCAGGTAAGGCCAGGGCCAAGACATGGAGCCAAGGCAGGCTAATAAGGTCACGTCCATGCTGGAAGCTTACACGCTTTCCCCACAGGGGCCATGCCTATGTGTGCCATCAGCGAGGGGAAGAGCTCAAAGGCCACAACCCCTTGCCCTCGCCCTGGAGGGACCGTCCCATCGAAGAATCGTTGCTGTTGTTTGAGGTGGGGTCCTGGAGGGGCAGCTGGGTCTTGGTGGATCAGGATGCTGAGGATGGGGTGCCTTGTACTTAGAGGTAGCCTGAGTCCTCACTCCCCTCAGGCGATGCACAAGGGCAAGTTTGCAGAAGGTGAGGCCACGCTGAGAATGAAGCTGGTAATGGAGGATGGTAAGATGGACCCTGTGGCCTATCGAGTCAAGTACACACCGCATCACCGCACAGGGGACACCTGGTAGGTGTGGGCATGGGATGGGTCATTGGACTGTGGAGCAGTGTGGTGGGCAGCGTGGGGCTGGATCGAGGGGCCCACTGCCTGTGCCCTGCAGGTGCATCTACCCCACCTATGACTACACGCACTGCCTCTGTGACTCCATCGAGCATATCACTCACTCACTCTGCACCAAGGAATTCCAGGCCCGGTGAGGGAGTTGGGCACATGGGTGGGTAAGGCCAGTGGGATTCCAGCAGCCCTTCCTGGGGTCCATCCCTGACCCCAGAGATGGCTAATCCTGACCCCACCCTCACACTCCAGACGCTCTTCCTACTTCTGGCTGTGCAATGCACTGGATGTCTATTGCCCCGTGCAGTGGGAGTATGGCCGCCTCAACCTACACTATGCCGTTGTCTCTAAGAGGAAGATCCTCCAGCTTGTGGCAGCTGGTGCTGTACGGTAAGTGTGGCTGTTTGGCTAATCACAGGCTGGTGGTCCTGGTAGAACATGTTCCTAAAAGTCCTTCTCACTCCTTTTACCCATAGGGACTGGGATGACCCACGGCTTTTTACACTCACAGCCCTGCGACGACGGGGCTTTCCGCCTGAGGCCATCAACAACTTCTGTGCCCGGGTACAGCCCAGGGGGCTGGGAGGGCAGGTGGGGGCTGAGCTTATGGCCATGACTGATGCTGACCTTTCCTGTCAGGTGGGGGTGACAGTGGCACAGACCACAATGGAGCCACATCTGTTAGAAGCCTGTGTGCGTGATGTGCTGAATGACACAGCCCCACGGGCCATGGCTGTGCTGGAGCCACTACGAGTTGTCATTACCAACTTTCCTGCTGCCAAGGTGGGCCTACCTCAGTGTGTGGGTGGGACGTGCACCAGGCCCTAGGCATGGGGGTTCCAGTGCCTGTCGTGAGTCAGACACCTGGTTTCTGCCATAGTCCTTGGACATCCAGGTGCCCAATTTCCCAGCTGATGAGACCAAGGGTTTCCACCACGTTCCCTTTGCATCTGTCATCTTCATCGAGCAGACAGACTTCAAGGAGGTGAATGGGAGGGGGCGGGTCTTGTTTGCTGCTGAGCCTGGTCCTGAGGTCCCTTTTATCTCCTCATTCTGTCAGCCCATCTACTTCCTGCTTCAGGCATGGGGGTGGGGGAGAAGCCTCTCATACCTGTCCGACCCTTGCAGCCTCTTGTATTACCCCATTTCCTACCTCCAGGAGCCAGAGCCAGGATATAAGCGCCTGGCATGGAGCCAGCCTGTGGGCCTGAGGCACACAGGCTATGTCATTGAGCTGCAGCACATTGTCAAGGTGAGAGCCAGCTGTGGCCTTCCTACTGCAGTGCCTACTGGTGTCAGTACAATCTGCAGTCCCCATGGTAGCCCTCAGGTGTGACCTGTTCCTCTCCGCCCCCCATCCCCACCCCGTCTCCGTTTCCAGGGCCCCAGTGGGTGTGTAGAGAACCTGGAGGTGACCTGCAGACGGGCAGATGCTGGAGAGAAACCTAAAGCCTTCATTCACTGGGTGTCACAGCCTTTGACATGCGAGATTCGCCTCTATGAGCGACTGTGAGGAACAGTGCTGGGGTGGTGGCAAGCACAAGAGGGACACTGCCTGCTGTGGCTGCCTAGCTGACGTCTGATCTTTTAATCTCCCTGCAGATTCCAGCACAAAAACCCTGAGGATCCTGCCGAAGTGCCTGGTGGATTCTTAAGTGACCTGAACCCGGTAGGCTCATGAGGTGTGGGGTGAGGGTGGTGGGCTTCTCTGGCTAGATGGTCATCTGAGTTCCTTGCCCACAGGCGTCGCTACAAGTGGTGGAGGCAGCGTTAGTGGACTCCTCTGTGGCCCTTGCAAACCCCTTTGACAAGTTCCAGTTTGAGCGTCTTGGGTACTTCTCTGTGGATCCAGATAGCTGCCAAGGACAGGTGCTTGGCTTCTGCCTGCCCCTTCCAGCAACAACAGTGGTTGCCTTCATTCCCTATGCCAAGAGCTCTGCCCACATTCCCTCAGCTAATTCTCACCAAATGAGGGTGGTTCATGTTCTACTGACGAGGAAACAGGCTCAAAGGTTAAGTCCTTGCATAAAGTTGTGTTTGGACCCTGCCTTTCTTATTCCTCAGAAGATGGCCCAGAGTCATCCAGTCTCTCATCCAAAGTCACAAAGACACTGAGAACCCAGGCCTCCAGACCCTTGGTCCTTTGCTTGTCTGAGATGGAGGGGGGGATGGAGGGGGCGGGTATGTCTGTTGAGACCCACCTGGACCTCCTGACCCGTTTCTAGGTTAGTGGTCATTCTTCTCTCTTTGCCCTCCAGCTTGTCTTCAACCGGACGGTCACACTGAAGGAGGACCCAGGGAAAGTGTGAACTGGAGACCCAGTGGACCTACTTGTTGGTCCTAGGAGCTGAGGATATCCTCCTTACCCTAGACTCCCTGACAATAAAGAACAGCAAAATCTCCCTGGAGTCTGTGTGTTACATACCCATCTGCCCTCATAGCATTTGAGGGCTCTGGAGACGCTGCTTGTGTGTGGGTTGTGTGTACCATGCACATATACTGTCCATGAGAACGGACTTCCCCCAGGTGGAGCAGGACTGACAGCTTTGAAACCTCTGGTGCACTTCTTGGTGGTCAAGGGCGGGGCCTGATTCTGTATTTTCTGCACCTGGTCTGAGGGAGTGGCGGGTCCTGGGGTACAGCCTTGCCTCTGTCAGCCCTTTGCCAGAGGAATCTGGAATGTTTGTGCCTACCTGGAAGCCTAGGCACCTGAAGAGAGGCCTGGCACCCAGTCTGATCACTCAGCAAATAGTTATTGAGTGTCTGCTATGTGCCAGGCACAGTGAGATGAGCCAGCAATGCTGCAGTGACTCTCCAAATTCAGCTTGTGGGGGAGACAGAGGCGACCCGCCACCATGGGGGAGAGGTGGCAACTGGGGTCTATGTGGGGGTTGGGAAGTCCCAGACCCAGGCTGGGCCTCAGCACAAGACTTGTTCCCAGAAGTGACTTCTGAGGGGGAACAGCAAAGGACTCAGGGGAGCTTGCCAGGGAAGGAAAAACCCGAAGGCAAGGAGCCACGCATGCTGGTCTACCTCCGGGGGGTGGCGGGCCTGGGGCGAAGCCTGCATGTATCTGCAGCTTTAATGCCCTCCACATTTTTCCTGTATACAAACACACGGCCACCCTATGCCCCCTTTAAGGTGGACCAGACCGCGGCAGGCCGGACCCCGGGTGCGGCACCTGGTGGGGTTCTCAAAAGCTGGGGCCCCCAGTAGGTGAGCGACCTAGGGGCTTCTCAGGCGGGGCGTGGGGAGGAACACCTGGCCCAGGCTAGGGGCTTGTGGCGGGCCACCTTAAGCGAGAGGCTGGGCCAGGTCGGGCTCCGCCCCGCGTGGGGCCGCGCGGCCAAGGGAGGCCCTGGTGGGCGGTGGAAGGTGGGTCCAAGCAGCGAGCTAGGAGCCCCGGCCGAGCCCGGACCCTACCCAGGGTCCTCGGCTAAGCCCTGACTCCTCCCCACATGGTGAGGCGATCCGCTCCACCCACCGAGCCCAGCTCGTAGCCTTTGCAGCCTGAGGCGCGGCTTCCCTCCCGGACTGAAGCGTTCCCTTTAAGTCTGGCCGGGAGGCACTCCCAGCTCTCGCGGGATCGGATACTCTGGTTCTCGCGAGAGGGGTATTCGGCACCCATTGGCTGTAAGGGTTGAATGTAAGATGGCGCCCAGGGAGCTGTGAGGGGAAAATCCTGTTGGTCTTGGAGCAGCGACAGCAAAACCGAGGCCCCAGACGATTCAGCGGGGCCGGAGGGCAGAGCGGCGGCGGCGGCGACGTCGCCGGGTGAGGGCTCTGGCCGGGACGGGATGCGTCGAGGCCGCTGGTTCGGCTTTGCGGGCCCACCCCACACAACGGCGGGCGGAGGCGGGCGGGTCGTGGCCGCTGGGCCCAGGAGACGTCGGGGCGGCCCCGGAGCCAAGAACGTCCTGGACCCGCGCGTCTTCTGCCCGTGTGTGGGGGAAGGGTGGGCTGGCGATTCGGGTGGGCGCGGCGCGCGCGCGCTGGTGTTCGCGCGCGGCCAAGTCTGTGTGCGCGCGGGGGCGCGCGCGCTGTGCGGCCCTCTCGGTGCGCGTGGCCGCTGACGTGCGCGTTCCCGTCCCGGATGTCTCGGCTCCCGGAGCTCCGGCCCGTGGACCAGAGTGGTTTTCCGGGGCGCGCGCCCGCCCGCCCGCGACCCCCGGATTTGGGGTGCGCGCCCTGCTGTTGGGTGGCGGCGTCGCCGCGAGAGCGCGCAGGGCGCCTTTGCTGCGCTGAGGGGGTGGCGAGCCCGCGGCTAGCTCGGACGATTGCTGGTTGGGTCCTTCCTGCTCCGGAGGCTGGTGACGTCCCCGGGCCTCCGTGGCTCCCTTCTGGGAAGAACCCAACCGGCTCTGGCGTCTGGCTTGCGGCCCCGCTCTTCTGTGAAGCGGATGAGACTGCCCGTTCTGCCCAAGAAATGCGGTGACCCGAGGCCCAAGTATTGGGTGGGTGCTTGGGGAGGGCGCTGTCCTGCTTCGGAAACTGAGCTCTGCTGGCCTGTGAGGGAAGCGAGATGTCCCCCATCCCTCCCCCATCCCCCTTCTACTCACCTTGTTCTGATGCTTTGTGCTGGAGAGGAAAGGTTAATCCTAGAAGGCCCTTCAGAAGTATGTCTTGCTATTAGAAACCAATTTTTCCATAAGCGCAACTCTTACATACACGTCACCACCTGTGCGCTCCGGAACGGGATCCTCTTCTTTGGACAATGTGAAACCCTCTGGGCTCTAAAATGCCACTTTAAATCCTTTAGTGCAGCTTTTTCTTCGCGTGGGTGGGAGTGGCTTGTAGTTTATCAGACTGTGGGCTCGGGTGCCTTAGCCAAAAGTTGCCCAAAACAAAATTGAATAACCTGTGATTTAGTGCTTTGCCTTTGTTTAATTTAACCAGATTCCCCAGCAAAAAAACCTAAAATCTGTCTTTGCAAAAATTCCTAAAATCTCTGCAAACGCCACTTTTGATTAGGGTTTCAGTCCTTCTCAGCCCTTATTTCAACCCCAGTAATGTGTTCCGGTGCCAGATTTGACTTAGAGAAATGTGCACCTTTTTTTCCCCCTAAGACAAAACACCTACTAGTTTGTTTTACAGTCTTGCTTCATTAAGATTAAGGAAAGGGAAGCTAAGAAAAAATAAAATTACTGTCAGATTTGATAATGATGGGGGTAGTTATAATATACTGTATTATTTTGAGAACAAAGTTAAAACTTAAAAAGAGGCTGAGGATGGAAGGAACTTCTTTGTTCTGTCTTCTTCAGAATGTTACAAGTCTTAAGAACTCAGGACAAGCAGCAGAAATACATGCAACATGGTGACTGGTGAGTTAAAATCGTTCATATGCTGGAGATATGTGTGCAGTTTTTTCTGATAATACTGAAACATTACAAATTCTGTCAGTCATACTTGGTGCTGAAAAATTGAAAAGGTGGGAGAACTGCATCTTGGAATTCAGTCACAGGTTGTTTCTTGGATGGCTT
Organism: Dasypus novemcinctus; assembly: GCF_030445035.2. Taxonomy (NCBI): domain Eukaryota; kingdom Metazoa; phylum Chordata; class Mammalia; order Cingulata; family Dasypodidae; genus Dasypus; species Dasypus novemcinctus. The sequence continues at coordinate 10,074,872 of NC_080698.1, read as the reverse complement.
TAACATGATAAGTTATTAGCTTTCCTGAGGAACTAAATATAAATAGTTCAGAGAAAAAGCAGTCACGTTTATCCAGGAGATATTTAAAAATTTAATATATGTTTTAGAACTGTTCTGGAATATTTTTGTTTTTAATTATTAAGTGTGAGGCCTGTTAACTTGTCATTTGTAGATAATGTTTTCATTACTTCACCGACTAAATTTTACCTGTTAGGAAATGACCTTCTAGTTCTCTGATGAGTAATTTATGAACATCTGCATTCCACATCCCATGTCCTCCTTATGTTGCAATTTCAAACAGAAAATCATATAATGGTTGAATTTCCTTGTAAATATGGATTGCTTTTTCCAAAAAAGGTAACCAAGGTCAGGGGCTTTTGGAGTGTTTATCCTTCTTTATGGCACCTTCAAAATCAGGGTTGTCTTCCTTCTGGTTTTCATGTGTTCTTCTTAATTTAATCAGTTGTGGTTTGTCTTGATATGCCATGTTTCTTTCTTGTCTACTCTTTAAATAGCTACCCTTTATCTGTGATGGTTTATTTCTCCATTAACTTCAGAGTGAGGTATTTCTTTTCTGTTACTTTTATTTAGTTACCCTGCATTTTGTTCCAGATGTTTTACTTCACTTAAATACTCCCTTTGTTTTTCCTAATTCCCACATTGGATTGTGATTTCTGTTATTAAACTGAAGTGACTGCATGAAGAAATGATAGGTTGACCTCTTGCTTTGCTGAAATGGTATGGGGGTGGGGTTGGGAGAGGAGGGTGGAACTGGTGGGCTGTCAGAAAGTTGATTTTTTTTCCTTTTATTTTTAAAATTTGTGAAATACCTAGGTATATAAATTCAAAGGATCTGATTTTTAGTGAAAAATTGAAAGTGGACCCCTGTGTAGCTACCATTTATTCAAGAAATAGAATAATGCTAGCACCCCTGAACCCTACACATGTCCCTTCTTGGTCACAGCTTCTCAACTCCTAGGGATAACTACTATTTTGGCTTTTCTGATAATCACTTTCTCGGTTTTTTTTTTCTACCTTTGAATTTTTAAACAACATAGTTTCGCTTGCTTTTAAATTTTGCGTAAATGGTTGACATTGTGTGTATTCTTTTAGCATTATAGTTGTGAAATTCACCCACATTGTGTGTAGCAATTCATTCCCTTTCTGTATAGTGTTCTGCTATATGAATATACCACAACTTACCTATTCCATTATTGACCTAGATTGCTTCCAGTTTCATTAGCAATGCTGCTATGACATTTACAGTATTCTCCTACTTGTGTGTGTTGTGTATACCTAGGGATAGAATAGCTGGATCATATGGAATTGGTACTCAACTTCACTAAATATATAAGTGACGGTGCCAATTTACAGCCAATCAGTCCTTGTTAGGAATGTGAATTTTAAGTTCCTGATTGAAAGTATGTGTTATCCAAAATAGAACCATAATGAAAATGCCCTTCAGTGAGGGATTCCCAGCAAAACCTTAGGGCAAGATGAATGGCCCAGTGGGAACCTCTAATGGGCTAGTATCTGTAAGAACAGAAATATGTCTCCTACTGTGCTCCTTGGGAATTACTCTTCATGTTAGTTAGGACAGATGTTCCTGTAATGCCTTAAAGTGGAAAATGGAAATTGAGTATTTTTCTTGTGAATGTGTTCTTCGAATCAGACATACAATGAGGAGTCATTGCCAGACTTGGGCCCTTTGAGAGGGGCCCAAGAATATGACTACTAGGTTAAGAGGCAGCTGTTTCTTCTCTTGGTCCATCACTATTCAAGACTCAATCTTTGCAGAACTCTATGGGAGGCAAGGAAGAAGAATCAGATAAACAGAATTAGGGGTGATTCTTGTGAGTACTTATGTCTTCCCTTGGTACCTAAATGGGAAAAAGAAAAATCAGCAAACAGACCTATAGAAATGTAATAGAATTTTGTTTGGGAGTAACCTTTATCCAGTGGTATCATCTTGTGTTCTAGGAATGAATAATAAGGATAACTCTTGTATTGAAGATCTGCTTAAGCTCCAGTAGGAGGTCATACAGGGTGATCTGTGTGGGCATACCAATGAAAATCTCCTAGGTCTGTTGATGGGGTGGGCTGGCTTGTCAGTTTTTTGTCTTGCAAAACAGCTATACTAAAGCATTTAGAGGCAAATGCTTGTTTACTAAGCCCTCCCCAATGAGTACCAGAGTGTTTCACCTTTTCTTTCCATTACTAATCTCATGTGACTCCCTGAAATTGGGAGTAATCAACTATCCCTCCAACTACACGTTTTTCAGAAGTATTTTAATTTCTTTACTCCTCCTCACCAAGTTTTGGTTTGAGTTAATTAAGAATATTTTGTCTGTTTGAGATTATAGAGGGCAGTAGTTTCATCAAGTTTCTCCATTTCTGTTTCTCTGTTGCCAAGGCTCCCAGACTTGTGTGTCTTGAAGAAGTTAACAAGTTTCATGATTATCCAAGTTTTTGATGTTTAAGGGTTTTGCTTGTCTTCTAAGAGTTTTGGATTTTGAGAGAAAATGATATTACAGTTAATCAAAATTGTTATTTATCCTAACTGAATCTTTCTGACTTGCTATAGAGCTTTTTTTTTTCTCTTATATGAGTTGTTTGTAACTTTTTTGACTTTAAGTCAGATTAGGCCTTTTGAGATGGTGTCTTTTACTATTATTGCAATACAGATACTGTTCAGAAGAGAACTTTTTTTATGGATTTGAAGTTTTGTTTTTGTTTTTAAAGATTTATTTTTTATCTATTTCTTTCCCCTTCCCCCCCTCCCCCAGTTGTCTGCTCTCTGTGTCCATTCGCAGTGTGTTCTTCCCTGACCACGTCTATCCTTATCAGCGGCAGCGGGGGAATCTGTGTTTCTTTTTGTTGCATCATGCTGTGTCAGCTCTCCGTGTGTGCGGCGCCATTCCTGGGCAGGCTGCACTTTCGCGCTGGGCGGCTCTCCTTACAGGGCGCACGCCTTGCACATAGGGCTCCCCTGCACGGGGGACACCCCTGCGTGGCACGGCACTCCTTGCGCTCATCAGCTCTGTGTGTGGGCCAGCTCCACACGGGTCAAGGAGGCCCGGGGTTTGAACCGCGGACCTCCCATGTGGTAGGCGGATGCCCTATACATTGGGCCAAGTCCGCTTCCCTGGATATGAGATTTTTAAAATTTTTAAAAAATATTTTTATTGTAGCAAAATATCTATGGCAAAATTTACCATTTTAACTGTTAAGTGTACAATTCAGTGACATTGCATAATTTCACAATCTTGTACAATCATCACCACTATCTGTTTCCAAAAGATGAATTTTAAATTATCTTTTTGGTTTAATATAAATTGTGGAAAATACAGGAGAATATTAAATAGGAAAAAAATTTTAATCCTCTTTGATTCCTAGCATAATCACTGTTAGCATTTTGATGCTTTTCTTGCCAGTCCTTTTTTGTTGTTGTTGTTTCTTTTATATATATAATTAAACAAAACTGGGATATGAAAATATAGTTGTGTTGGATTCCTTTTTACATACAACGTGTATCTGTCATTAGATAAAAGAAGCAATCCATCACCTCTATTGAGAATTTCTCTTCTGTTTTTCTTTACTCACTGACTAGTTAAAATATTTACTTTCCTGAAGCTTTTATCAACTTTGCTCTTGAAAAGGAAGAGAGAGAATTGAAGGAGGACCAGAGTGTGGATGTGGGGGTGTTCACATCTTGAATGTGCAGATGCACCCAGCAAAGATGGGGTCACGGGTGACGTTGGGAATGCTTTCAGATTTCATTGGCATCTGCTTCTGGTGCTTTGACACATTTATCATTTTCAAGGTTCTATATGGCTGTTGTTATTTATACAGTTAAATTCCTGGTATTAGGAATGTTTTGCATTTTTTTGGCCTTCATATTCATTTTGGATACCTTAGAAGTACATTGACAAATTCTTTTCCACTTGAAAAATCAGTAGAGGTCAGCCTCTTCAGCAGTCTTCTATTCCTATTTTTTTCCTATAATAAATTAACTTTCAGTTTTTATTTCTTCCTATGTAATACAATTATTTTCCATTCCTCAGGATGTTAGGCCTATATTTTGGCCCAGCCAAAGGTATAGGATTTAGTCAGGTTGCTTTGGATTGTGTGGATTCCTAGCAAAGCGGGCACTTTGGGAGTAATGTTCACGCTGAATTCTCTTTCAGGAGGACAAATGGCTAGAGCCAGAACCTTTGGCTTAATCTTGGCCACGCCTTCCTGGGGTAAGCTGGAGTTAGTTTGGCCATCCCATAGCTGCAGCCACCTCTGGAAGGCCACTGTCCTATGGGGATTGAGGCTTTTCTGGGGATGTCTCCTTATGTGGATCGTGCCTCCAGAAATTCTGGACTAAATCTCATTGGAGCCATCCATAGTTAAACCTCGATGCTGTAGTCAGAACCAGACAGCAGAACTTGAATTGGGTACTTTGTCTTTGAGTGTCTGACAGCAACATAGCCAGGGGAAGGTCATAAAAAAAATTTTAGGTCTTTTTTCTGAGGGTTGGTGGCAGGACTGGTGTATCATTCTTTACTATTAGGATTTCTGTTCTATTAAACTTGTACCTGTGTGTCAGACCCTGAACATGACTGATTACTTTGTGTCTGTGGACTTAAATATATTTCATTCTAGGAATAAAATAAACAGGAAAATCCTCTGGTCACAGAAATTCATACAGCATTTTCCCAGAAGTAGTTTATTTTAAAATTCTCATTCAAATGGATTATTTGTCAAGTTAATAAAATGGTTTTAGTTCTCATTATTTTGCTGTTGCCAAGTCCTCTTCCTTCCTCTTTGAGGACTTTCCCTTTGAGTCTTTCGGAAACTGGTCCTTCCTGTAGCCTGCAGGGTGCTGGGAGACTTGACTGCTGCTCCCTCTTAAGGAGTGCCTTCCAGTATCAGGTACACCTTTAGGAATCCTTACTTACGTGGGAGTGGTGTGTGTGTAAAGTCTTTTTTTGGGGGAAGTGGGGGCAGTTTGTTCCTCTAAATGGTGCTCATGTGTCAGGTCAAATGCTGACTTGTGTATTCATTCATTATCAGGATGTGTCATTCTGGTGGATACTGTCAGGTGGACAGATTAAAGGACAAGAAATGAGATATTTGAGTGTATTTTTAAAAAGCTATGTAGGTGATCATTAAAAAAAAAGTGATGGGCAGGAATTGGTGGGAGGAGGATAGGGTGATTTAAATGCCCTAAACTCACCTTTTCTAAAAGAGAAATAGTAGATAAATGTTTAAAGTAGGTAGATCAAGAACCAGAGGTCAAAGCATGCTTAGAGTTAATCTCCGATGAAATTGAGTTAATCTCCGGTAGAATGAGGGGTGCTTTTACTTTTAGTTTTATACCTTCCTATATACTATTTGAGGTTTTTTTTTAACCCAGTGAATATATTGCTTTTACCTTCCCCCCACCCCTTTCCCCAAATGAAACAAAACTAGGTGGAATTCTACACTGAAAACTGAAGAATGCTTGTTTCTGGAAAGTTGGTGGATATTTTCCTCTGTACTTAATATCAGGCTTGAGAGAGGCTTAAATTATTCCTCCTGAATTACTGAAATTTGAAAGAATGAAGCGACATAAGGTCACCAGAAGAGGATCCTAGAGACCAGCTTTACCGAACAATATTTATATGAAAGTTTTTTGGTTCTGAAACCTTAATTTGCAATGTTTTATAGTCTCTAAGATTTGAGACCAAAGAAATTTTTGCTTCATAACACCATACATATATGTGTGTGTAAATATGAAAGTTATTTATTTATTTATTTTTATTTTTTGAGGTTCCAGGTCTGGGCATTGAACTCAGGACCTCGTTTGTGGGAAACTGGCACTCAACCACTGGACCACATCAGCTTCCCTGAGTTGGGTTTTTCATTTGTTTTGCATGTTGTTTGTTTGTTTGTTTTTTTAGGAGGCACTGGAAATGGAACCTGGCATGTCCTGTGTGGGAAGCAGGTGCTCAACCACTTGAGTCACATCTCCAAAGCATTTTTAATTGCTTTGGCATAGTGGTTATGATTCCACTACAGACAACTATGAAAATTAAAGCAGTCTCTCAGGTTTTTGGGGGAATGGAACTAATTGTTGAAGAAAATAAATTTTAGGAGATATAAATTTAGTTGATCCTCTACTATTCTTTTATAATGGAAGTGAAAAACTGGAATATGTACCAGTGTGGTAGAGGACTGGTTAATGGCTGATCGTATAATCTCTCGTCTGTCCCTTTTGAACAGAAGGGTATTAGAGTTGCATGTTGTGAACTATAAAATGTCACTAGGTCTTTGTTATGAAAATGCCTTTTTTTTTTACTTTATCTCCCTAAGATTTAAAAAAAAATTTTTTTGTCTACTTGTTGAATCTTTTTTTTTTTTAAGATTTATTTATTTATTTATTTCTCTCCCCTTCCCCCTCACCCCAGTTGACTGCTCTTTGTGTCCATCTGCTGCGTCTTCTTCGTCCGCTTCTGTTGTCGTCAGTGGCACGGGAATCTGTGTTTCTTTTTGCTGCATCATCTTGTTGTGTCATTTCTCCGTGTGTGCGGCACCATTCTTAGGCAGGCTGCACTTTCTTTGGCGCTGGGTGGCTCTCCTTATGGAGTGCACTCCTTGCGCGTGGGGCTCCCCTACATGGGGGACACCCCTGCATGGCACGGCACTCCTTGCGTGCATCAGCACAGCTCATGGGCCAGCTGCGCACGGGTCAAGGAGGCCTGAGGTTTGAACCACGGACCTCCCGTGTGGTAGACGGACGCCCTAACCACTGGGCCAAGTCTGCCGCCTGACTTTTTTTTATTCTCACATTCTTTCCACCCCTACCCCAGCATGGCTCCCTTATCTGTCTGCTCGTTTTTTCCACTCATTGTCTGCTCATTTGTCTGCTCGTCTTCTTTAGGAGGCACCGGGAACCCAACCCGGACTTCCCATGTGGAAGGCGGGTGTCCAACTGCTCGAGCCACATCTGCTCCCGAGAGATGCCTTCTTAAGAGACAAACTGCAACTGTGACACTTATCAATGAAACATTCTATGCCTAAGTGGCAAGTGAGTGCTTATGGGTCTCCAGCACCAGAATAATCTGCTCTCAATCTAAAACAGAAGGACATTGTGCTTAGCCTTCATGCTCTTATCATTATATGTGTCACAGATTTATCTGAGAGCTTAATCTTCAAGTCTTACAACAGATCTCAAATTTTTCTGCTCTGAGAGAATATAAATGAAAGTCTGCAGGAGGGAGAAGAGAGGACTGAGCAAAGGGAGGTGTTTGCAAGAGAGATGGGGCAGAGGAAAGGGACAGACAAAAGACTTAAGACTTAAAGTTTCAGAAGACAAGAAGCCATCCATGATGGCTTCATCTTCTGTTCCTCTGACCTGCATTTGCTATTTTTTGCATTCTATTGTGCTTGGCGTTTTCTGAAAAGTTGAAGCTCTCCTTGGGTAATGACCTGGGAATTCTGACTTGGGGCAGGATAAGGTACATGGGTTCTCTGTATATGGAGAAATGTATTCACAATATATTAAGATGAATCATTATAAAAAATTGATTGCTGAGTCTTTTCTGTTTAAAACGACTTGCATATAATTTGTATACTGTACTTACACACAGCACCCCACAAAAATAACACCAATGTCAATAAATAATAAGGACCAAATTCTTTCTTTGGTTTCTTTCACTCTTGCCCTGAATACATAGATTTTTTGCCGCAAGTTTTGTACTAACCTTTTCTTAGGGAGAAACCTAACATTTCATGGTTGTAATGATAGATGTTATAGAAGCAAAGGAATCATGTTTCCTGTTGCACATTGATTTCAAAAGCAAGACATGTATGTTAAGCACGTGCTGTGTGTGAGCCATTCAGAGAGGACCAGGACACAGTCCTGTCTGCCAGGAGTTTAGAGCCAGGTGGAAGAGATGAGATTGTTATCCATGTACTGTAAATATTAGGAGGCAGAGCATCTTGGTGGTGAGAGGCTGGTATTTCTAGCCTGATGGTTCAAGGGAACAAATCACTTTTCCAGACACTTGAGATTGACTGATAGTCCTTTTTGGCAGAAAGTTTCACTTGGTTTGTGTTACTTTCTCATTCTGTTGCTGCTTTTGTACTGGAGGTGGTACTGATGAGGAGAGCATGGTACAAAGGCAACAGCGGGTCACTCAGCAGTCCACAGGTTGCCCAGTTGTATTCCCAGTAATCAAGAATTACTGTCCACCTTTACGGATCAGTTCTTAAAGTAAATACCCTGGTGGAAAACCTTCAGAATTGATATATGAATTTTAGCAGTAACCAAGTTCCTAGTTATTTATTTAAGGCGGCATTCAACTTCCTTCTCCCCAAATATTTTCATACTATTTAATACTTACATAGCACTGACTGTGTCATGTTCTTTTCTAAGATCTTTACATATGTTTAATCCTTATGTCAACCCTATGAGGTAAGTACTATTTTATCTCCATTTTATAGATAGGAAAACTAAACTTAAATGACTTGTCCATAGCTACATATCGAAGGAGAAATGGAGCTGAGATTTTGAATCCAGGCAGTCTGGCTCCAGAGTCCATCTTTGTAACTAGTAAGCTACGTTACAAAAGGATGTGAGCAGTATAAGACACAATGGGATTTTTGGTGATTCTGATGGGAAAAGAAGAACATGTGCCCTGTCTCTTGGGTCTTTTGGGCTACTTCTTCCTTGCTTGGTAGTCCTCTCTGTGATGGTCACAGAAGAGTTTTGCATGTGATGTTTTACACTTAGTGCCTTGCTCTAAAGAGAAGATAGTATTGGCCCAGTGCTGGGTGGGGAGTATATTTTCAGCTTCTTCTTTCAGTATTGTGAAGCATTCTTTTGTTTTTCATTTTCATTGTGATATAGTGTGATTTAAGAAATATATATGGAAAAATTTCAAATACCATTGACTAAAAGAGTAAGTAATAAAACTTTACTTTGGATTCCAGATGTATATAGCTGCCCTGAATATTCTACTCTGATGGAGGGTGATTGCTTCCATGCATTTCAAGATATAAAACCAATAGAATAATTTGATTTCTCTTCATTTATTCTTTTATTTCTAGGAACCTTAAGGACTCTGCAATATGAATAATTCTCTGGAGAACACCATCTCCTTTGAAGAGTATATCCGAGTGAAGGCGCGGTCTGTCCCGCAACACAGGATGAAGGAATTTCTGGACTCGCTGGCCTCCAAGGGGCCAGAAGCCCTTCAAGAGTTCCAGCAGACGGCTACCACAACCATGGTGTACCAGCAGGGCGGGAACTGCATTTACACAGACAGCACTGAAGTGGCTGGGTCTTTGCTTGAACTTGCATGTCCAGTCACCACCAGTGTTCAGCCACAAACTCAGCAAGAACAGCAGATCCAGGTTCAGCAGCCACAGCAGGTTCAGGTAAAAGGAAAATGTTGATTTGCAGCCTGTTTAATATACTTTATTTGACTTCATTGTTTTGCTTAGCAGAAACATCATATCTATGTACACGTCAGGGTTGTTTTCACTAAGGGGACTATTGTGTGTGTGTGTGTCTTCATTTTAACACTAAGGCTTTCACAGGTAATGTGTCTAAAAATATTTGCAACCACTGAAGACTGAAAAGACCACAGATAATTGTGGTTTGCCTTGGAGAGTTGAACAGTATAGAAATTAGGGGTCTTCTCTGGATTTGGATGTGACATAACTGTGTGTGATTGAGGCTTTCCTTCTGTCTGTATTGTGCTGAGCAGAGAGAAAACATAGGAGAGCTAGTCTTAGCTCATACTGAAAGCATGACATTTGGAACTTGTTTTATAATGGAAGGGCTGATATATTTTAGTGATTTTCATTTAACCATAACTCGAATTACCTGTAGTTTTTTAGTGCTGCATATGCTAATTTATAAGCTTCAAGAAATAATGTTAATTGAAAGAGAAGAAACTAATACATTTTCTGAGAAGGTAAAACTTTTCCTCCTTAGGGGTCCTTGTGCGAAACAAGTCTCTTCCAGTTACAAATGCTGTTTTCTTGCCAATGGCTATTAAAGTTACATTTCAGTTTACCCTCCCATCAAGGGGACAGGAAAGGAAGTGGAACATAGTAGGGAGTCAGAACTATAGAGAGGTGTGTCTCATGGGTTAAAAAGTTCAGCTGGACCCCTCTGCCCCAGGGATACAAGAGGGTATGTTGAAAAGACACAGGCTCTGGAATTGTAGCCCTGGGTTTAAATTTGACTTGACCACTTTATTTGTGGCTTATTCTTAAACTTCCTGAGCCCTAGTTTCTTCATTTGTCAAATAAGGATTGTACAGTCTGATGAGTCTGCATGAGATAATAGACAAGAAAGCATCTGACACGTGGAAAGATACAGTCATTATTTATTCCAGGTTTATTCTAGCTTCCTTCCAGGAAAGAAGGATACAGGAAAGGCAGATAAAAGAAGACTGACTTTTTGGTTCTAGAAATTATTCTGTTATTTACAGCTTGGACCTCATTTGTAAGACTAAAGAGGTTTGGGATTTGGATGTTATTTGGGATTTTATGTTCAAGATAACTCATCTATACCACCTCTTAATATCATCATCTTCCACAAACGCCATAAAAGTGAAAGAAGGAAATGTAAATACAGTAATCCATAAGATTGGTTCACTATGGTGGACTCTAAGATCTCACACTTCTCCATTCTCAGTGACTGAAAAGATAATTTAAAAAAAAAGAGGGAATGTCTAACAATGCTGGCAAAGATGAATGCCCTTAACAAACTGCTAAATCTGAGGAATTGCTAAGAGAAAACAGACAGAATAAGATGACAATTCATGAAGGAAAGAACTTTTAGGGAAAGTGGAGAAGTTGTTCTGGCGTTGCCCTCATCAGAAGAGGCTGCCGAACAGAAGAGTCCTTGGAGCAGCTTTAGAGCCATTAGTTGGGAGTTGATCAAGGACTTTAAAATACACACAAACACAATGTGTAATTACAAGGTACAAAATGAAGGTGACACTGCATATCTGTGGGAAAAAGGATACACTTCACTAATGGAGTTAAGCCAGTCTGCTTCTCTTTTGCAAATAAAGTCAGATACCTCTTTTAATACAAAGAAGATCCAGTTGGATTAAAGAGTCAGATAAAAAAACTATTAAGAGTATATTATAGAATATTTTTGTAATTTTAGGTTAGGGAAAGCGTTCCAAAGGAAGAAAGTAAATTCTTTAACCTTCCCCAATCCTTCAGGAATCCTTGAAATAATTTTTAGGTTTCAGGGAGCCTCTGTGTATTATATTTTCAGCTCATGAATGTTAGCTTGATCAGCAAGTTATTGGTAATAATCCAGTAATAATTGTCATTGTATTTTTGATTAAGTATCATGTTTTTTCCCTGTGGATTTGTTTTGGTTAACTTCTTAGGCTATTTTATGTGTCTGTGTGTCCCTTCCTCATGGAGGGTACCAACTCTAATGCAAGTCATTGTGTAGATAGAGGGGACTTCATTTTTTTTCCTTTTTAAAAAATTCCTACTTGATTTTTTTGCCTTATCCAAGTACTCCTAGTTCCTAAATCTTTGCACAGATTTTTTACCATAGAGGATGCTAATGATATATATGTAAGTATAAAAGTAGTTTTTCCCCTCCTATTTTTTTAACTTACTTTTTTTTTTTTTGAGGTACTGGGGCTGGAATTGAACCTGGGACCTCACATGAGGGAAGCTGGTACCCAACAACTGAGCCACATCAGCTCCCCTGAGTTGGTTTTGTTTGCTTGTTTTTTTTTTTCCTTAGGAGGCCCCAGGACCTCCCATGTGGAAAGCGGGTATGCAAGTGCTTGAGCCATATCTGCTCACCTCTCTTATTTAAAATTAAAAATTACTTTCTACCTACTTTTCTTGGACAAAAGAATAAGTGCAACTTATCTTTCTTGAAATCTTCCTTTTCATATATTTTGTAAATAATGTTAAGGCAAATATATTTCTTTTAATAACTGACTTAAGTCACAAATGGGGTTCATTTTTTAAAAGTAGGCTTTGTAGATGTAATTTAAATGATTTTAAATTGATTTTAACTAATGTTACTTAACACATGAAAAATTTTTTTTTTTTTTTTAAGATTTATTTATTTATACCCCCCCCCCTCCCGGCCCCAGTTGTCTGTTCTCTGTGTCTATTGGCTGCGTGTTCTTCTTTTTCTGCTTCTGTTGTCAGCGGCACGGAACCTGTGTCTCTTTTTGTTGCGTCATCGTGTTGTGTCTGCTCTCCGTGTGTGCGGCGCCATTCCTGGGCAGGCTGCACTTTCTTTCGCGCTGGGCAGCTCCCCTTTACGGGGCGCACTCCTTGTACATGGGGCTCCCCTACTCGGGGGACACCCTTGTGTGGCACGGCACTCCTTGCGTGCATCAGCACTGCGCGTGGGCCAGCTCCACACGGGTCAAGGAGGCCCGGGGTTTGAACCGCAGACCTCCCATGTGGTAGATGGACACCCTAACCACCGGGCCAAGTCCGTTTCCCAACACATGAAAATTTGTTGACAGTGTTAAATGGTAAAGCTAGTAAAACTGAAAGCCTGGAGCCATTGTGGCTCAGTGGTTGAGCACTGGTTTCTCACACATAGATCCCGGGTTCAGTTCCTGGCCCTAGTACCTCCAGAAAAATAGAAGTCCCCATAAGTCATAAGCCAGATAGTAAGAATAAAAATACAGCTAAGAAACATTTTTTTTTTCCTGAGTGGCATTCATCAGACTTATTATATTGTCCTAGCATTTACAGAATTATTGTACACAAGTGTTGGGTTCTTGATCTCTTTTGTAGACCTATAAACACTTTAAAAAATATAATTCTTGAAACTACAAATGGCAAGTGAGGATATAGGAAGGTTGCCATATTCCAAAAACTAGGATTTGCACTAAAGTTGTTTTGACTTGAGCCTGTGCTTTTAATTAATATTTCTAACAGACAAAGAACTCTTACAAACTAGGAAGGGAAAAAAAACATAGTAGAAAATGGACAAAGGATACTTGACGGTTCATAGAAGATGAAATACAGGTGGTACTAATAAACATATCAAAAGATTCTTCATACCATTGATGCTTGAGGAAATACAACTTTTAAAAGTGAGATACCACATTTCATTTGTTATATGGGAAAATACTATAAAGATCTCACCCAGGATGAACAAGGGTATGAGAAGGATAAATCAGCATAACTTTCTTGGAAGTGAATTTGCAGTTCTTCTTAAATGTTTTAAATATGGGTGTATTTTTTACCTATCATGTGTGTTCAGAAGATAAATGTGTATATAAGGACATTCACTGCATTGTTTATAGTTGTAAATTGGAGATGAGCCACTTTCAACAAAGGAAATGACAAATAATGTTAAAATTGTAATGTTTTAAGCTGTGTAACTGGAAGAATGAAGTGCATCTTCGCATATTGACAGGAGAGGATGTTTAATAGATTGTTAAATGTCAAAACTCTACTTTTTAACATGTAGAATTAGGACTGAAAGGGTACACAACAACAGTAGTGACTCCTGGGGAGTGGGAATGGGCTGGGAGGCAACGTGCCAAGGAGGAGAGGAAGTCTTACTTTAAAAATGCTTGAAATTTTTCACTGAACATGTACTACTTTTGTAATTTTAAAAAAGTGTTAGGAATATTTTGCTTTGAAGCTGTAGTGTAAGACAGTGATTCTTAACCTTTTTTCCCCTGCATTGTCTATAAAGCCCTTTGCTAGATTCTTTGCTACAGCAGTGAAAAAAAAACAAAACTCCTTGCCCTTTTGTAATATATATTCCAGTTGAGGGGAGACCAGTGACACCTAAGTTAAGAAAATTCTTGTGTATGTAGTGATAAATGCAGAAGAGAAAAATAAAGCAATTAAAATAGTAAGAAAAGGCCTCCTTGTGCAGGTGACATTTGAGTTAAGATCAGAGAAAGTTGGCAAGTTAATCAAATGGTTATCTGGGTAAAGAACATTCCAAACAGGAAAGCCCTGAGGTGGGAGCATGCCTGCATATTTGAAGAATGGTAAAAAGGTCAGTTTAACTGGAGTGGACTGAAGGAATGCAGCGATGTGTGTACATACTGAGATGTAGGGATAAACAGACATCTTCCTCAAACAACTCAAGGCTGTTTGTCCCATAGTAGTGTGTCTCAACCTAACCCTTTTGATGAGAAAAAAAAAAATTATACCTGTATTAATGTTATTTCAAATTCCAAAACAATTTTCTACCCTAAGGTTGAAACTGTTTATTAAATTACTTTTTAAAAAAACCAGCCGTCATTATCAGGGTCCCCTTCTTAGGACTTCTTCTGTCCAGCCTAGAAGCAGCACATATATTGTTGGGTTTGACAGAATAATTGGCATCCTTAAAACAGTTTCAGTGAATTGATGGAGACAAAGGTTAAGTAGAACAGTAGCATATTTAAGGTAAGGGAGGTAAGAAGGAAAAGCCTCCATGTAAACGCCCTGACAGTGTATTTAATATGCAAAACTTTGTTGCTGGCTGGTCTGCCTGAGCTCTTCTTACCTCCTTATCCATTGCTTTTTCTTTTATTTTCCCTCTTTTCTTTTTCCTCCTTCCTCCTACCTAGGGCCCCAGTTGCTTTTCAGACATTTGAAAAGAATCCAGACTAACATTAAAAGCAAGTATTCCCAACCAGCTTTAATGTGTTGGCAGTTAACCTTTTTTTTTTTTTTTAAAGACAGTGTTACAGATGCAGTTGAAATCTCTGGTATCCCACCATAACAGTCCCTACCCTCCACCCCAGAACTACTATTTTGAAGTTCTGAAGTTGTGTGATCTTTTCTCTGTCCAGCTGGGTTTTTAGTTACAAATATCAGGCAAACCCCCACAACCACCCCATTCTGTTTTACCAGAAAAATAATTGACTAAAGGATAGTAGCAAACTCACAAAATTTCTAAGAAGGCCATAAAACGGGCATTGGACTCAAGTTATGTTGGCTACACAGCAGGACTCAAGTTATGTTGGCTATGGGAAGCGGACTTGGCCCAGTGGTTAGGGCGTCCATCTACCACATGGGAGGTCTGCGGTTCAAACCCCGGGCCTCCTTGACCCGTGTGCAGTTGGCCCATGCACAGTGCTGATGCACGCAAGGAGTGCCGTGCCACGCAGGGGTGTCCCACGCGCAAGGAGTGCGCCCCTTAAGGAGAGCCGCCCAGCGTGAAAGAAAGTGCAGCGCCCAGGAATGGCACCACACACACAGAGAGGTGACACAACAAGATGACGCAACAAAAAGAAACACAGATCCCTGTGCTGCTGATAACAGCAGAAGCGAACAAAGAAGACACAGCAAATAGACACAGAGAGCAGACAACCAGACAACTGGGGTGGGGGGGAAGGGAAGAGAAATAAAATAAATCTAAAAAAAAAAAAGTTATGTTGGCTAGGGAAGCAGATGTGGCTCAGCAGATAGATCATCTACCTACCATATAGGAGATCCAAGTGTTTGATACCTAGGGCCTCCTGGCTCATGTGGTGAGCTGGCCAATGTGCAGCGCTGCTGTACGCAAGGAGTGCCAGCCCACCCAGGAGTGGTGCCACACACACCAAGAGCAGATGCAGCAAGATGACACAACAAAAAGACACAGATCCCGAGTGCCGCCTGATGAGAATACAAATGGACACAGAAGAACACACAGTGAATGGACACAGAGAGCAGAAAATGGGGAGTAGAAATAAATAAAATAAATCTCGAAAGAAAAAAAAAGTTATGTTGGCTAGTCTACTCTAATGCAGACCTTCAGCCCCACCCCCTGGGTCCTCACCCTACCGCAATATCTCACTGGGACTTCTACCATGCTGCTCTATTTCTGCCATGTTCCTTCATTCTTACTAGAATATGGGGACTGTGGTTCCTGCTGCTTCATGTTGCTCCCTTCTGAGTACAAGTTTTATACAGTATATCTAATTTGGGAAGTCTTGGTTACATGCCTGCACTCCAGCTTGGGAGGCAGCACTCATAATATGGTGTAGTTTCCAAACAAAAATATGCAGTAAAAAGGAAAAGGATACTTTGGGATCCTAACCATCACTTAGGGGTTTTTTTTAAAGGTGTTTTATTGGGATATATTCACATATCATACAATCTGTACAAAGTATACAGTCAGTAGCTTTTTTCCTTTTTTTTTTAAACAGATTTTATCAGTACATATTAATAAAGCATACAGTTCATCCAAAATGAGTTAGTGGTATTTGGTATAATCACATAATTGTGTGTTCATCACTTCAATAATGGTTAGAGCATTTTCATTATTTCAATAATAATGACAAAAAGTAGACAAACAAGAAAATTCTTCACCTCTCAATCTCTCTGTGATTCCCCTGCTGTAATAACTGCTATTTCTGGCTATATTTGCACAATTATTTATTTATTAAGCAGTTTCATTGAGATACAGTCATATACTGTATAATCTCTCCAAACTATATATAATCGATGACTTCTAGTGTAATCACAGTGTTGTGTATTCATCACCTCAAAAAATTTTAGAAAATCTTAGTACTCCAAAAAGAAAAACTCCACACACCTCAGCAGTCACTTGGCAATCTCTCTATCCTTGCCCAGCCCTGCATAATCACTAATCTGATTCCATCTTTATAAATTGATTTATATGTACATTTTATGTGAATGGAATCATACAATTTGCAGTACTTTGTGTCTGGTTTCTTTCACTTAGCATAATGTGTTTTTTTTCTCCCCCTGATGTTAACATCTTGTAACACTGATACACATTAGTTTAATTTCAGAGAAAAACAGTCTTATATATGTGATATTGCCCATATTCATATTTCACATGAGTTTTTACTATGCTATACAGTCCCATGTTACATATTTTAGCATATTTTCTAGTAATATATATGACCTTAGACTTTCCATTTCAACCACTGTCATACTCATATGAAAGCACTGCTAGTTACAATATGTTGTGCTTTCACCTTTTCTATTAATTTCCAAAGATTAACGTATAATCTTTTTACCAATTCTGCATAGGTTAACTCTCAGCTTTCCATTCTCTAACCCCTATTCTAGTAATTAACTCTCTGAGTTTGCATGGTATATTTAGGTCATAATAGTGCAATCATATAGTATTTGATCTTTTGTGTCTGATTTGCTGTCATTTAGGATTTATGGACCATTTATTTTTAAAATTTTTAAATTTTTTTAAAGATTTTATTTCTTTCCCCTTCCCCCCCCCAGTAGTCTGCTTTCTGTGTCCATTTGCTGTGTGTTCTTCTGTGTCCACTTGGATTCTTGTCAGTGGCACCGGAAATCTGTATCTCTTCTTGTTGAGTCATCTTGCTGCATCAGCTCTCCATGTGTGTGGTTCCACTCCTGGGCAGGCTGCACTTTTTTTTCGTGTGGGGTGGCTTTCCTTATGGGGGGCACTCCTTACACGTAGGGCTCGCCTACGCAGGGGACACCCCTGTATGGCATGGCACTCCTTGTGCGCATTAGCACTGTGTGTGGGCCAGCGTCACCACATGGGTCAGGAGGCCCTGGGTGTGAACCTTGGACCTCCCATGTGGGAGGTGGATGCTCTGTCCATTGAGCCAAATCTGCTTCCCTTTATGGGCCATTTATTGCTGCCTTTTCTGATCCTTCCTTTTAGTCCTTTAGCCGCACTTAAACTCTTACCTGATCATGTTTCTAAGTACATTTATATAATAGGAGTTTGGTAAATGCCTAACACTTGAAGATTTTATCACTTACAGACCTGCTTTATTTGAACATTAAAAGTCTACCAAGAGTGCTCGCTTTGACAGCACATATACTAAAATTGGAACAATACAGAGAAGGTTAGCATGGCCCTACGCAAGGAAGACATGCAAATTTGTGAAGTGTTCCATATTTTTTAACAAAAATGATGAGGTGGTGGGGTGGGGAGTAGGTTATATGGGAACCTCTTATGTTTTTTGTGTTTTTTTTTTAGTGTTTTTTAATGTAATGTTCCTTGTGATCTATTAACTTCAATAAGAAAAGGATAACATAGGAAAAAAATGTCTACCAAGAGGGAAGCAGATGTGGCTCAAGTGATAGAGCTTCTACCTACCATATGGGGCGACTTGGGTTTGATCCCTGGAGCCTCCTGGTGAAAAAGAAGAAGAGGGGAAACGGACTTTGGCCCAGTGGTTAGGGCGTCCGTCTACCATATGGGAGGTCCGCGGTTCAAACCCCGGGCCTCCTTGACCCGTGTGGAGCTGGCCATGTGTAGCGCTGATGCGCGCATGGAGTGCCGTGCCACGCAAGGGTGTCCCCCGCGTGGGGGAGCCCCACACGCAAGGAGTGCGCCCGTGAGGAGAGCCGCCCAGCGTGAAAAGAAAGAGCAGCCTGCCCAGGAATGGCGCCGCCCACACTTCCCGTGCCGCTGACGACAACAGAAGCGGACAAAGAAACAAGATGCAGCAAATAAACACCAAGAACATTCAACCAGGGGAGGGGGGGAAATTAAATAAATAAATAAATCTTTTTAAAAAAAAAAAGAAGAAGAAGAAGAAGAAGAGAAAGCATGCCCATGAGCAAGCCATTGCCTGCACTGTGAGTTTGAGTGCCCATGTGGTGATCCAGTGCCCACACGAGTGCTCACATGGTGAGCCAGTGCCTGCGCAAGTGAGTCAAACAGCAAGATGATGATGCAACAAAAAGAGAGACAAGGGGAGAGTTAAGATGAAATGCAGCAGAAACCAGCAACTGAGGTGGCACAATTTTCAGGGAATCTCTCTCCACATCAGGAGTCTCCAGGATCGAATCTTGGTGACTGCTAGAGGAGAGAAAATGAGAAGACAACACAGACAGCAAAAACAGTAGGATGGGAGGAGGGGAAGGGGGAAAAATAAGCCTTAAAAAAAAAAGGGAAGTAGATGTGACTCAACTGATAGAGCGTCTACCATATGGAGGATCCAGGGAACAATCCCTAGGGCCTCCTGATACTGGTAAACTTGCCCATGTGCAGTGCTGCCATGCGCAGGCTGTGCTGTGCCATGCAGGGGCGCCCCCATGGGCAGGGAGTGCGCCCTGCAAGGATAGCCACCCTGCATGAAAAAAAAAGCGCAGCCTGTCTAGGAATGGCGTGGCACTCGGAAAGCTGATGGAGCAAGATGACGCAACAAAAAAGAGACGCAGTTTCCCAGTGCTGCCGGATAATGTGAGCAGATGCAGAAGAACACAATGAATGGACACAGAGAGCAGACAATGGGGGAAGGAGAAAGAAAGAAATAAAACTTAAAAAAAAAAAAATCTACCGAGAGGGAAGTGGATGTGTCTCAAGCAATTGGGCTCCCTTCTACTATATGGGAGGTCCAGGGTTTGATTCCCAGGGCCTCCTGGTGAAGGCAAGCTGGCCTGATGGAAGAGCTGGCCCACAGGGAGTGCTGGTGTGGCAAGATGATACAACAAAAAGAGACAAAGAGGGAAACGGACTTTGGCCCAGTGGTTAGGGCGTCCGTCTACCATATGGGAGGTCCGCGGTTCAAACCCCGGGCCTCCTTGACCCGTGTGGAGCTGGCCATGCGCAGTGCTGATGCGCGCAAGGAGTGCCGTGCCACGCAAGGGTGTCCCCCGCGTGGGGGAGCCCCACGCGCAAGGAGTGCGCCCGTGAGGAAAGCCACCCAGCGTGAAAAGAAAGAGCAGCCTGCCCAGGAATGGCGCCGCCCACACTTCCCATGCCGCTGACGACAACAGAAGCGGACAAAGAAACAAGACGCAGCAAATAGACACCAAGAACAGACAACCAGGGGAGGGGGGGAGGATTAAATAAATAAATAAATCTTTAAAAAAAAAAAAGAGACACAGAGGAGAGACAATAAGAGTCGCAGCAGACCAGGGAGCTGAGGTCGTGCAAGAAATTGAGCACCTCTCTCCCACTCCAGAAGGTCCCAGAATCAGTTCCCGGTACCACCTAAAGAGAAGACAAGCAGACACAGAAGAACACAGTGAATGAACACAGAGAGCAGACAGTGGGGGTGGGGATGGGGGTGGGGGGAATAAATAAATCCTTTTTTTAGAAAAAGTCTACCAAGAGGGGAGCAGATATAGCTCAGTCATTGAGTACCTGCTTTCCATGTACAGGGTCCTGGGTTCAGTCTCTGGTACCTCCTTAAAAATATATATTAAAAAATCTATCACGATCCCTAAAGTTTTGCTGACTAGTTGTTAAAAGGATGTGCATATGGGCTTAAATTCTAGATTCTGTGACCTACCCCCCTACCTTCTGGTGACCCTCTAGTTCACTGTACCATCCTTAATAGTCTCTCAGTGGAACTCAGAACATGAAATAGAATGTCAGCCACATATATATTCTAAAGTATCTCATCGAATGTTATTTCAACTTGTAATCAATATAAAAATTATTAGTGATATATTTTACACTATTTCTTTTGGTCTAAGTCTTTGAAAATTTGGTGTGTATTTTATACTTATGACACACTGTAATTTAGACTAGCCACATTTCAAGTGCTTGCTAATAGATACTGTACCGGTGAAGCTTTAGAGAAATGTGAAAGAGGAGTTGTTTTTTCTTTTTCTTTCCCAAAGATTTGTTTTTTATTTAATTCCCCCTCCCTCCCCCGGTTGTCTGTTCTCTTTGTCTATTTGCTGTGTCTTGTTTCTTTGTCCGCTTCTGTTGTCATCATCGGCACGGGAAGTGTGGGCGGCGCCATTCCTGGGCAGGCTGCACTTTCCTTCGTCCTGGGCGGCTCTCCTTACGGGGCGCACTCCTTGTGCGTGGGGCTCCCCTACGCGGGCGACACCCCTGTGTGGCAGGGCACTCCTTGCGCGCATCAGCACTGCGCGTGGGCCAGCTCCACACGGGTCAAGGAGGCCCGGGGTTTGAACTGAGGACCTCCCATGTGGTAGACGAACGTCCTAACCACTGGGCCAAGTTCATTTCCCGAGGAGTTGTTTTTTCTATCTTCTCTTGTGTAAATTTCAAAAAGTACTCTTTGTGAGGTGAAATTTGGAAATTGGTTCTCAACACATTCAGTGACCCAACACACTCCTTTAAATAAAATACTGGTTTTACACTTTAAGTAGCCAAAAAATAAAAATGAAAAAGTGTTATTATGTATGTATTTTCTCAGCTTGGGTGATCATTTGGGAGAATGATTCCTACTAGGGTTAATATACATGATATTTTATACATAGATCCTTTAGTTGTAGTACTTAGTCCTCTTATCGTGGTGTTGCGCTCTGGATTACTTAGGTTCTGAATGGCACTGAGGAAAAGAAACATTCTAGGTTCTTAACTACATTTGCAGTTATTGTTAAGATGTAATGGGGTTCCGCGGTTCAAACCCCAGGCCTCCTTGACCTATGTGAAGCTGGCCCACGCACAGTGCTGATGTGCACAAGTAGTGCCATGCCACGCAGTGGTGTCCCCCGCGTAGGGGAGCCCCACACGCAAGGAGTGCACCCCGTAAGGAGAGCCACCCGGTGGGAAAGAAAGTGCAGCCTGCCCAAGAATGGCGCCGCACATATGGAGAGCTGACACAGCAAGATAACACAACAAAAAGAAACACAGATTCCTGGTGCCGCTGGTAAGGATAGAAGCAGTCACAGAACACAAAGCAAATGGACACAGAGAGCAGACAACTGGGCGGGGAGGGAAGAGAAATAAAAAATCTTTAAAAAATAAAAAGGAGAAAGATGTAATGGGGAGCAGATGTAGCTCAAGTGGCTGAGTGCCTGCTTCCCATGTACATAGTCCTGGGTTCAATCTCCAGTACCTCCACAAAACAAAACAACCATGTGCTTAACGGGAAGCAGATGTGGTTTAAGTGAAAGAGCTTCTGCCTACCATATGAGAGGACCAGCGCTTGATCCTTGGGGCCTCCTGATGAAAAAGAAGAGAAAGTGTGCCCGCATGGCAAGCCAGGGCCTGTTCGGGTGCCCGCGTGGTAATCCAGTGCCTGCATGAATGCCTGCGTGAGTACCTGCTTGGAGAACCAGTGCCATGGGCAAGTGAGTCACATAGCAAGATGATGATGCAACAAAAGAGACAAGGGGAGAGTCAAGGTAAAGCACAGCAGAAATCAGAAACTGAGGTGGTGCAATTGACAGGAAACCTGTCTCCCCATCAGAGGTCTCCAGGAGAGAAAATGAGAAGACAACACAGCAAAAACAGCAGTGCAGGAGGAGGGGAACGGGGGGAAAGTAAATATTAACCAAAAAAAAAGATGTACAGTTACTTATTATCAGTAAAGAACCTAGACGTGTGGTTTTGTAGGACTTACAGACCAATGCTCATTAAACCTTAGGATGCAATAGGTTCACCTGGAGAATTTCTTAAAACATAGATGGCTGGACCTCACTCCCAGAAATCTGATTAGATTAAGTAGGTTTAGGATGGGGTCTGAGAATCAGCATTTTTAACAAATTTCCAAGTAGATGCTGATGCTGCTTATCTGTTGACCTCACTCAGATATACTTTCTGGGAAACTTTATTTAATGATTTATCCTCAACAAAGTAAACAGTAGAACTAGTCTAGAATGGAGAGCTAATTCCAGCGTGGTAGCTGCATAAAAGGCTTAGATAGCAATTGGTTTATCCAGATTGAAATAGGAAGTCAGAATACTTCAAGGAAAAGTAAATAATACTGTACATATTGCATGGTCGAGAACCAGAAGCAGAATTACTGGTAACTATATTTCTCCAAATTAACAGAATAAAAGAAAGGAAGTTAAGAACTCTGGAAACGATTTAAAAGCTGTCTGAGAAAATCATGGTCTAATGTGAAGAGAATTAAAATGAGAAATCTAGAGGATAAGAAACAGTGCTTTTTGAAACCGATTTAATTTCTCCTGGAATCCCTTCCTCCTCCAATTGATGTAAAACTTCTCTAGGGTATTAGGCTTAGGGACTTTGTTTTTCTTTTTTTATACCTTTTGAGAATGACTTTAAATCTAGGTTTACATTTCAAACTGTGCTTCTCAAGGGAAAAAAAAAGGTATTTTTGTTTAGACATCAGTGTGTCAGTTGGTTTTAGGGTTTTATAGATGCACCACTTCAGTCTCTGCCCCCATCTTCTCATGGCCTTTTCTTTTATGTGTCTCTCTGTGTCACATCTCCCTCTCCTTTTTCTTATGCAGACACTAGTCTTTGGATTTAGGGCCCATCCTAAATCCAGGATGATCTCATCCCAAGATCCTTAACTTAATTAGATCTGCAAAGGCCCTATTTCCAAATAAGGTGACATTCACAGAACTGGAGGGTTAGGACTTGGACATTCTTTTTGGTTGACACTGTTCAATCCATTACAGGAAGTAAAACAAATACCATATTTCTCACTGACTTATGATACTTACTATGCATAAAGGTTATGAACCATATATCTGATACCATTCAGTCTGTTGACATTGGTAAAGAACTCTTTTCTTACTCCCCTAATTTTAC
The DNA here is from genome assembly GCF_030445035.2 of Dasypus novemcinctus. Classification (NCBI taxonomy): domain Eukaryota; kingdom Metazoa; phylum Chordata; class Mammalia; order Cingulata; family Dasypodidae; genus Dasypus; species Dasypus novemcinctus. Next base: position 10,051,486 of record NC_080698.1, on the reverse strand, counting down.
ATTTAACAGTTTTCTGGTTGTTTTGGATTTATAATGACATCTGATTATTTGTATTTGTTTGTTCATTACTGGAGGGAGGGGTAGATGCTCCTGGTTGGGATTTAGACTGGAAAGTTTTTTGTTTTTTTTGTTTTTTGTTTTTTTTTTAGATTTATTTTTATTTATTTAATTCCCCTCCCCTCCCCCGGTTGTCTGTTTTCTGTGTCTTTTTGCTGCGTCTTGTTTCTTTGTCCGCTTCTGTTGTCGTCAGCGGCACGGGAAGTGTGGGCGGCTCCATTCCTGGGCAGACTGCTCCCTCCTTCGCGCTGGGCGGCTCTCCTTATGGGTGCACTCCTTGCGCGTGGGGCTCCCCTATGCGGGGGACACCCCTGTGTGGCACGGCACTCCTTGCGCGCATCAGCACTGCTCATGGGCCAGCTCCACCCGGGTCAAGGAGGCCCGGGGCTTGAACCGCGGGCCTCCCATGTGGTAGACGGACGCCCTAACCACTGGGCCAAAGTCCGTTTCCCTAGACTGGAAAGTTTTGACTCCTTATTTCTGCAGACTTAATAACCATTTAATTACTTTTGGATAATTGAGTGTTACGAATGGTTTCTAAGAAAAAGCAATCAAAAGAGATAAAATAAAACCATGAGGTAGGATTTAATGATAATGACCAGATTTTTGAAATTTTGTTTTTTGTTTTTAAGCAAGCAGTACTACAGTTATAAAACATATTGTGAAACAGGACATCAGAAGAAATGAAAACTGTGATCAAATTTTGACACTAAATTACTGAATTTAAGGAAGCCGTAACGTTTACAATCATGAGACAAATATAGAAATCCCAGGACTCAGACAGAAGAGGGGAAGACTACAGAAGAAAGTGAAATATAGGTAGCAGAGCTCAGGAAAAAATTAAAAGACAAATCAGAAAAAGTGTTTTCTATGGGGAAAAAAAGTGGGGCAAAGGGTATAAAGGTATTTTTTTTCCAATAAGAATTCTAGAATGATTTAATGCCTTAAACTATGTGAATGTATAATTTGATTTAAAAGTAAACATTAAAAAGTTAAAAAAAAAAAAAGGTGTATTTAACTCTGCAGCAGTGGTTCTTAAAAGTTGGAAGTTCTTTTCAGGGTCCTCAAGGTTAAACCGTCTTTTATTATAATGCTAAGACTTTTTTTCTTTTTTTCGTCTTTCCCACTCTTATTCTTTCACAAGTATACAGTGGAGTTTTACAGAGGCCACATGATATCTGTTATCACAGCAGATTGAATGTAGAAGCAGATATGAGAATCTAGCTGACTTCTATTAAATCAGCCATTTAAAAGATTTGCAAAAATGTAAAACAATACGACTCTTATTAATAATTTTCTTTGTTTCGGAAGACCATTGATTTTTCCATAAAGCGTTATGTTATGTTATGAGTTGCCAATGTGGCTCAGTGGTTGAGTGTTGGCTTCCCACATATGGGTTCAATTCCCAGCCTGGTACCTAAAACAAAACAACAAAAAAGTTATGTGACGGGAGCAGATCTAGTTCAGTGGTTGAGCACCTTCCCATGTACAAGGTCCTGGGTTCAATCTCCAGTACCTCCAAAAGCAAAATGTTAACATGTAATGGGTTTATGTGGTATTTTAAAAATGAATTCTATATTTTATTTATTTATTTATTTTTGGCTTTTATAAAGGGTATTTAGGGCAAAAGCCTACATTTATTTTATTTTATTTTTTTCTTTAATTTCTTTTAAATGTTACATTAAAAAAATATGAGGTCCCCATATAACCCCTATCCCACCCATGCCACCCCTCCCCCATCAACAACCTCTTCCATCATTGTGGCACATCCACTGCACCCGGCAAGTACATTCTGAAGAACCACTGCAGCACATGGACAGTGGTCCACATTATAGTCCACACTCTCCCTCAGTCCAGCCAGTGGGCCACGACAGGACACACAACGTCCTGCATCCATCCCTGTAGCACCACCTAGGACAATTCCAAATTCTGAAAATGCCTCCACACCATATCTCTTCTTCCCTCTTCCGACCATCAGCAGCCACCATGGCCACCCTCTCCACATCACTACTACAATTTTTTCCCTTACTAATCCAATATTTCCCCAGCAGAACACCAATAAGTCCACTCTAATCCATACCCTTGAATTATCTTTAAATTTTCTAGTTTTAATTTTATTACAGTAAGTATTAATAGATAATAACCCATGTCAACAAAAGCTCTGTGGAGTCTTCAATGATTTTTAAGATTTTAAGACCTACGAGCTTGAAAATTGCCATTCTACAGTAATTGGTTTGCATAGTTTCCTTTGTGTCCATGGTGTAAGTCACTGGTTCTCTAAACTTAAATTTGCATTATAGTTACTTGGAAGACTTGTTAAAACACACATGCTGGGCCTAGCCTCCAGAGTTTCTGCTTCAGTAGGACCTGAGAATTTGTGTTTCTAAGTACCTGGGTGTTTTAGTTTGCTAAGGCTGCCAGTGTAAAATACTAGAAATGAGTTGGCTTTTTAAAAAAGATTTATTTATCTCTTCCCACCCCCTCGTTGCTTTGTACTTGCTGTGTCTGTTCATCTTCCATGTTTCTTTAGGAGACACCAGGAACTGAACCTGAGACTGCCAATGATTTGGGAGCTAGAAAACTGTTAAATGTGAAATTAGGGGAGTAATTCATCAGAAGGATCAGCTGCTGGATCTTAGACTACTTCCATGTAGCAAGGCAAAGTGTTGCTGTTCATCTGGGTCTCTGCCTTCTCCTCCAGGCAGCTTTCTCAAGCTCAGCTGCAGGCAGTCAAGCCATAGCAGGGCTCTTCCCTTTAGCTTTGAACTGCTCTGTGGACCTAGCCTCTAGGGGTTTCTCTCAGCCTCTTGGGCTTCTTTGTCTTTCTGTGACTGCAGGTGATCCTGGAGACCTTTGTCTCATGGCAGGGTAAAAATGGGAGTTCTCTTTCTCTGTGTATGTTTCTGCTTTCCATTCTCAATTTATGTAAGACCCTAGCAAGAGGGTGGAGACACAATCTGTGTCACGCCTTACTGACATAGTCCAGTCAAAGGCCTCTAAAGGGATTTAATAAAAAATGATCTAATGGGAAGTGTACTTGGTCCACTGGATAGGGCATCCGCCTACCACATGGGAGGTCCTTGGTTCAGATCCCTGGCCTCCTTGACGTGTGGAGCTGGCCCATATGCAGTGCTGATGCACGCGAGGAGTGCGATGCCATGCAGGGGTGTCCCCCACGTAGGGAAGCCCCATGCGCAAGGAATGCGCCCCGTAGAGAGAGTCGCCCAGCACAAAAGAAAGTGTAGCCTACCCAGGAATGGCGCCGCGCACACGGAGAGCTGACACAGCAGGGTGACGCAACAAAAAGAAACACAGATTCCCGATGCCGCTGATAAGGATAGAAGCAGTCATAGAACACACAGTGAATGTACACAGCAGACAGTGGGGGGGTGGGGGGAGAAAAAACTTACCTAATCAGTGATCCCTAACTGAATTTAATGCAATCAAAGGGCCCACAGGGAATGGATTAATTCAAAGAACATAATCTTTTCTGGGATTCACAAAACTTCAAACCGTCACATTGGGTGATACTCAGTCTGCACCTGGGAACCTTTTTAAAATTACTGGTATAAAGAAATATTGCTTTACTCCATGGAGACTATAGGAAAGAAAACCAAAGTGTTGAGTACCTACTATATTGTTTTATGTTCACCATATTGTAGGGAAGATAGACATTCTACCCCTTTTTGTCCTATCTGAGGAAGCTGTGGTTTAGAGATTAAATAATTTGCTCATGGACTCACACCAGGAATATTATAGCTTTAAATTCAGATTCAAGTCTGTGATCTCAAGGCCTGTGCTCTTTATACAACAACCTCCTTGGTTATATGTGTTTTTAATAATGACTTTATTGAGTTTTTAAAGTGTGCAATTCATGTAAGTGTATTTGCAGTTGTACAACCATCACCACAATTTTACAACCTTTCTATTACTCCCAAAACAAGGTCCATATCCTCTTGCCATTACCTGTAGTCCTCTCCCCTGATTTCCTGCAGCCCTAGGCAACTACTAGTCTACTTTCTGTCTCTAGATTTGCCTATTTTGGACATTTCATATAAATGGGATTATACAGTTTGTGGTCTTTTGTAACTAACCTTTTTTACTTAGCATAATGTTTTCAAGGTTCATTTGTGTTGTAGTATGTATCAGTACGTCATTTCTTTTTATTGCTAAGTAATATTCCATTGTATGGATATGCCACATTTTATTTATCCACTCAGCAGTTGATGGGCATTTGGGTTGTTTCACTTTTTTGTTCCTATGAACATATATTCAGGTTTATGTGTGGATATATGTTTTCATCTCTCTTGGTGTATAGCTAGGAGTGGAATTGCTGGGTCATTTGGTAACTCTTATGTTCAGTCTTTTTTTTTTTTTAAGATTCATTTATTTTGTATTTATTTCTCTCCCTTCCGCCCCACACTTGTCTGCTCTATCCATTCGCTGTGTGTTCCCGTGTCCGCTTCTATTGTCAGCAGCACGGGAATCTGTTTCTCTTTTTGTTGCGTCATCTTGCTGTGTCAGCTCTGTGTGCGGCGCCATTCTTGGGCAGGCTGCACTTTATTTCGTGCTGGGCGGCTCTCCTTATGGGGTGCACTCCTTGCACATGGGGCTCCCCTATGCGGGGGACACCCCTGTGTGGCATGGCACTCCTTGCGCACATCAGCAGTGCGCGTGGGCCAGCTCCACATGGGTCAAGGAGGTCCTGGGTTTGAACCGCAGACCTTCCGTATGGTAGGTGGACGCTTTATCCATTGAGCCAAGGCCGCTTCCCATGTTTAGCCTTTTGAGGATTTGTGAGGTTGTCTCCTAAAACGACATTTTCCATTCCTACAGTTTATGAGGGCTCCAGTTTCTCTATATCTTTCTTTTTTTTTTTTTTTTTTTTAAGATTTATTTTTATTTATTTAATTCCCCTCCTCCCCCGGTTGTCTGTTTTCTGTGTCTTTTTGCTGCGTCTTGTTTCTTTGTCCGCTTCTGTTGTCGTCAGCGGCACGGGAAGTGTGGGCGGCGCCATTCCTCGGCAGGCTGCTCCCTCCTTCGCGCTGGGCGGCTCTCCTTACGGGGTGCACTCCTTGCGCGTGGGGTTCCCCTACGCGGGGGACACCCCTGTGTGGCACGGCACTCCTTGCGCGCATCAGCACTGCGCATGGGCCAGCTCCACACGGGTCAAGGAGGCCCGGGGCTTGAACCGCGGACCTCCCATGTGGTAGACGGACGCCCTAACCACTGGGCCAAAGTCCGTTTCCCTATATCTTTCTTAATACTTGTTATTACCTGGTTTTTTGATTATAGCTATCCTAGTAGGTATGAAGTGGTATCTTGTGGTTTTGGTTTGCATTTCTCTGAGGCTAATGATGTTGAGCTACTTTTCATGTGCTTCTTGGCCATTTGTAATTATTTCATTAGAGAAATGCATAGCAATATCCTTTTTCCTTTTTTAGTTGAGTTATTTGTCTTTATTTTCTAATTAGTTTTTTGAGGTACCACAGCCAGGGATGGAACCCTTGGACCTTGTATGTGGGAAGCTGGCGTTCAACCACTGAGCCACATTGGCCCCCCTGAGTTGTGTTTTTTTTTTTAGGAGGCTTCTGGGACCAAACCTGGGATCTCTTATGTGGGAAGCAGGTGCTCAACCACTTGAGCCATATCTGCTCCCAATTTTTGAGTAGTAAGAGTTTTTTATATATTTTAGAACCAAGTCCCTTATAGATATGTGATTTTCTCCCATTCTGTGCATTGTCTTTTCACTTTCTGCTGATGTCCATCAAAGTATAAAAGCTTTTAATTTTGATGAAGTCCAATGTGTCTTTTTTTGTTGCTTGTGCTTTTTGTGTCATATCTAAGAAACTGTTGCCTATCCGAAGGTCATGAATGTTTACTCCTATATTCTAAGAGAGTTAGAGTTTTAACTCTTATATTTAGGTCTTTGATCCATTTTGAGTTAATTGTTGTGCATGATGTGAGGAAGAGGTCCAACTTCATCCTTTTGTATTTGGATATCCAGTTTTCCTAACACGATCCTCAGTTATCTTTTGTGATGTTATATTCTTCTGTTACTATAGTTCCTTGTCTGCCTTCTTGTTTTCTACCTTCTTAATTCTTATCTGTGGTTAGGGTAATCTAGGTAGGTCTTTCTGAGAGAAAACTTTTTTTTTTTATTGCATATTATGTATAACTACTTGTCAGACAGCTTTGCATGCTGAAGCAGTGGTTATAAGATGTGAGCTGAATTATTTTTAGAAGTGTGTGATCCACGATATAGTAATCTTCCTCAGATTAAATTATCTGCATTCTGTTTTTTTTTTATATATATATGCCTTCCCTATTAAAACAAAGGTTATCTTAAATAAATAGTCTAAAGAATTATGCATCAGTGTCTGCATTTTAGTACCAAAGTTAGAAGTATCTCCTAAGGAGACTTCCAGAGTTTTGTCTTCATAGTGTTTTCCACTAGTTGGTGGTTGATCTCGATTTGGGCAGTTTGGAATTGAAGGCCTGTAGAAGGTACTTGTCTTCCTAAGTTTTACAACAGTAGTCCCAGAATGTTTATAGATATTTATGGATAAAGTTTTTTTGAGCACACACCTAGATAAATATTTAGAAATTATGTACTTACATACTTGTACTATACCAATATGCAAAGCAAAATGGGGACATTTTAAAAGGAGAGTTTAAAAAATGAATGTTCTGATATTTCTTCTTGGTTTCCAGTGGAATCTCTTGTTTGCTCTCTGGGAGGGTATGTGTCACTTTGAATGCAGCATGGTGTTGAAGAATTCCCCATACAGGTTGGGGATTGTGGCTGCCTCAGAAACCTTGGGTATGGCAGTCATTTGTCCTTATTACCTAGGACCCCTACCTGAGATCTCTTTGTCCTCTGGAGGGCTGGGTTCTTAATGCTTCCTGACTCATTCACTGGTGAATCTTGTCACTGCAGGTGCAGGTGCAGGTGCAGCAGTCTCCGCAGCAAGTCTCGGCTCAGCAACTCTCCCCGCAGCTCACCGTTCACCAGCCTACTGAGCAGCCCATCCAGGTCCAGGTGCAGATCCAGGGCCAGGCTCCGCAGTCGGCTGCCCCCTCCATCCAGACCCCGTCTCTGCAGAGCCCCAGCCCCTCGCAACTGCAGGCGGCCCAGATTCAGGTGCAGCACGTGCAGGCGGCCCAGCAGATCCAGGCTGCAGAGATCCCGGAAGAGCACATCCCACATCAGCAGATCCAGGCTCAGCTGGTGGCTGGCCAGTCTCTTGCTGGGGGTCAGCAGATCCAAATCCAGACCGTGGGTGCCCTTTCCCCACCACCGTCTCAGCAGGGCTCACCCCGGGAAGGGGAGCGGCGGGTTGGCACGGCCAGTGTCCTCCAGCCAGTGAAGAAGCGCAAAGTGGACATGCCCATCACTGTGTCCTACGCCATCTCAGGGCAGCCGGTGGCCACCGTGTTGGCCATTCCACAGGGCCAGCAGCAGAGTTACGTTTCTTTGAGGCCAGACTTACTGACAGTAGACAGTGCCCACCTGTACAGTGCCACTGGGACCATTACTAGCCCCACAGGAGAAACCTGGACCATCCCTGTTTACTCTGCCCAGCCCCGGGGGGACCCTCAGCAGCAAAGCATTACTCACATTGCCATTCCCCAGGAAGCCTACAACGCAGTACACGTCAGTGGCTCGCCCACAGCCCTGGCAGCTGTAAAGCTGGAGGATGACAAGGAGAAGATGGTGGGCACCACGTCTGTAGTGAAAAACTCCCATGAAGAGGTAGTGCAGACCCTTGCAAACTCTCTCTTTCCAGCACAGTTCATGAATGGCAACATCCACATTCCAGTGGCTGTGCAGGCCGTGGCAGGCACATACCAGAATACAGCTCAGACTGTCCATATATGGGACCCCCAGCAGCAGCCGCAACAGCAAACACCCCAGGAACAGACGCCACCACCACAGCAGCAGCAGCAGCAGCTCCAGGTTACTTGTTCAGTAAGTGAGACTCCTCTGTAGAGCCACCTGCTCCCTTAGGGCCCAGTGCAATACAAAACTTGCTTGGCAACCTCTGACACCTCTGACTTGTTTATTGTCTTGGTAAGATCTTGCAGTGATACAGTACTTAATATTTTTTAAATGGGGAGAGGAGACTGGAAGCTGCTTTTTCCTTCAAGTGAGGTTGTGCAACAGGCAGGTCTGTCCTGGCACCCGGAGATTAATGAAATGACTGAAAACTGCTTTGGGGCCATTGTTTTGGAAGGAGGCTTTTGGGTTAAGTGCTTCATTAGTCCTTTCTTAGGAAGAGTAAAGTGCAGGTAGAGATGAACTGACACCATAAATGTTATCTGTGTCCTAGGAGCTGCTTCTGTGCAGCTAAACATGATCATTTAGGACAGTGTGGGTGAATTAAAAGACATAGAATACCTACTTCCTGGTGGGTCTTCTAAAAGTGATTACCTTTGAACCCTTTTAATAGGCCATCAAAGCATCAGGACCTCCCAAAAGTGTTTTTGTGTTCCTTGAAAATAGGATTAAACCTCAATTAATTGTTTTCTGTCATGGCGAACTGTTGATTTTTTTTTTTTTAACTTTTAAGTTTTAAATAAATTTAGATTTAATAGAAAAATGTCAAAAATAGAGCTGGTTGAAATTTTAACTTTAAAATTTGGCTCTTCTAATTGTCGATTTTCTTAAGGTTTATCACAGATGTGGATAGATTAATCTTTTAAGGGCCTTAGGAACTTTCCGGTTGTTTGTTTAACAGACCGTTAGAGTGGGCTGTCTGTACGGCCTCTGGTTTCATGGGACTGCTGAAGACAGAGTGCCTCAGAGGGTAGGGGCTCCTGGGAATGTATGTGAGAGAGTTGGCACAAACAAGGCAGTGTTAGGGACCTCACTCAGAAACTCAAGCCATAAATGATTAGTTAAGAAAGGCTGATGAAGTGGTTTCATAGAGGCAATAGCTTATAATCTTGGGTGACTGAATTTGTTAAGGACTGCTATCTATCTGTCAGGCCCTCATCCCCCAGTAGCTTAGAGTCTACTTGTAGGAGTATAAACTTAAAATTTCTGCTCCTTTGAATTACAAGGCAGCACAATCAGGTATGACATTGTGTGCTACACTTACACACAGACAAACTGTGGGAAATCAGAAATCATTCTATCATCTATTTTTCTTTTCTTCCTTTTTTTCTTCTCTTTCCTTTTGAAGGATTGAACCAAGGATCATGTACATGCAAAACAGGAGCCCAATCACTGAGCTACACCCGCTCCCCCAGAAATCATTCTAAAAAGTTTGTGGGAAAAGTGGGATTTGAACTTTCCTTATACTTTAGGTTGACTAAAACTGTTCCAGGGAGATAGAGCAACATAAATATAGAAGGGTCATGGCCAAGGACAGCATGAATGGGGGACTGTGCGAGAGTAGCTAATATGAGTTAGTGTGGGGTGGGTGAGGAGTTGTCCCAAAGTGAAGAGTTGAGCTTGATATGACCTGTGGTAGAAAATCTTTCCAGAATCCTAAAAGTCGCGATAAGAGCAATCAAGTAGGTGTATAAAACTGATTATGTGTAAGAAAGACCAGCTCGGAGACCGGTAATGAGATTCCATGCTCAACATTTGTTCACCTAGGGTGGAGCTCATCACGCTTCCCCGCAGCTCTCTTGGGTCTTGATGGTCCAATACCAAGTCAGGTCTTTTTGAGTGTTCGTTGTTCTGCATCTGTAATTTGCACATCTGGACCGTCCAGCTGGAGAAGATTCTTTTTGGAGACATTTCATTGGGCCCATGTTCCTCAGAGGCTGTCTCCTTTGGGAATGTCTTTCAGGGAGTTCTGTCGAGTAATGTTACCAGAATAAGAAAAATTAAGACAAGGCCCAATTATGAGGTAAAGATGAACTTGTACATTTATATAACAAATATTCCCCTCCCCTCCTTTACAGCTCTGTGCCCAAGAAGAGAGATGAATGTGACAGTCTCTGCCCTTGGAGCACTCATAGCCTATGGGGAAGATAGTTGTGTGTACCCCTAGAGAGATCTCATGTTAAAGTGTTATGTGCCTTCACCAGGCATGGATTGGGGAGAGCCACATCCTTTGTAAAAGCTCCCATTTCTACTGTCTTTAAAATCAAATTTATCAGAAAACTTCCCTCCCTTGACTTTGCATCCATCTCCAGCTCTTGCCCCATTTCTCTGTGCGTCTTTATTCTCAGAGCTTTCAAAAGCAGTATCTGCATAAACTGGCTACACCTGCTGTCCAATTTTCTCTTCAACTCACAACTGAGTTTGCCCTTGTCAAGATCAGCAGTCACCTCCCTTTGGCCAGATCCCACACGCACATCTGTTTTCATCTCCATAGCAACATGCATTATATCAGACCACACCTCCTTTCTTGAAACCCTTTTCCCTGGGTTTCCATGTTATTTCACTCTCCTGTTTTTCCTTCTCCCACACTTTTCTTCCTCCTCAAGAGCCTTTCCTTTATCTGAACCTAAGATATTGATGTTCCTCAGGGCTCAGTACTGGCCCTCTTTTCTTTCAAGGGATTTCTGTCAGTTGCCATAGTTTTCAGCATTCTCTAGGTGGCTGCTGCTGCTGCAGATGATAATCACTGATACTATCTGCCAGGTACTGTGCTTAGTGATTTACATACATTTACTCATTTAATTCTCACACCTTATGAGGCATGTACTAATATAATATCTCCATTTTAGAAATAAGGAAATTGAGGCACAGGTTAAATGGCATGACCAAAATCACCATTATTAAGTAGTAGACTTGAGATTCAACTCCGGACAGGCTGACTGTGGACTTAACCACTGTGTTTTACTCACTCCCAGACGTATACCTCCAGACCATGTGTTAACTTTTAAGATCCTTCTCATACATTCCACTGCCTACTTATCATCTACGTGGGTTTATGGAAGACATTTCAGCTCTTCATTAGCACTACTCTTCCACTCTTCAAAAACTTCCCCATCTCAGAATGTGGCCCCACCATCCATCCAGTTGCAGGCATCCTTGTCTGCTTTCCTTCACTCCTCACAGCCATTTATTTCATCAGCAAGTAACGCTGGTCCTACCATCAACATCTCAAAATCTCATATCATCTCCCCTGCCACCACCCCAATCCAGGTCACTAGCATTTGCTTCCACCTTACCTTTCAATCCATTCTCTGTAAGTCAACAAGAATAATCATCTTAAAATGTAAGATTATGTCATTTCCTAGTTTAAAACTCTCCAAGGCCTCCCATTACATACAGGGAAAACTACATGCTACAGTGTACAAGGCCCTTCCTCAAGAGTTTTCAGCTGGGTGGTATGCCTCCACCTACATAGCCCCACCTACCAATAGACATTTGGAAATGTTTGAAGGAAATTTTGGTTCTCATGATGCTTTAGGGGTATTATTGATGTTTAGTGGGTAGAGGCCCACAGCAAAGGGGGGCCTGCCTTAAAAGCCAGTTCAGAAGTACTGCCCCACATGCACTGGTCCCTGTCCACTTGATCATTCAGACTTCTGGATTTCCAGCTTGGGTAGATGGGGTTGCCATTGTACAAAGTAGGGAGAGAACCCTGGGGAGAACAGTTCTGGGTGAGGAAGGTAATTACTTCTCTCTGGAGATGTTGGTTTGGGTGGCTCTGAGACTTTCAGTTGAGAGATGTATAGGGGAGTTGTAGCTTAGAGGCAAGGAGTGGGCAGTCATTTCCACAAAGATGGAAATTGAAAACCTGAAAGTTGGTGAGACTTGCCAGGGAGATTGTGTAGTTGAAATGAGTAGTGAGTCTAGACTGGAGCTCCAGGATTGACCAACATTTAAGGCAAGAATAGGCAAAGTAAACCAAGACAAAAGGGAGCCACCAGATAGCCTGGAATGTCCCAGCTGAGCAAGCTGGAGTCCAAAGGGAAGGGAGTTGTGAGTGGCATTTTTGGATGTGTCACAGAGATCCAGCAAGTTAGGGCCAAAGCACCCATTGAAATATATTTCAGATACCTTTGTCTGAGGGCTACCAGCAGGAATACCCAAGAAGAGATTGCTCATTTCTGGGACAGCCAGAATGGTGATCAGAGTCCTGAATATGTAGCAAGTCAAAAAGAAAGGGCAAGAGGACAGAGATGTGATTTTGATCAGGGCAGTAACTGGTGGTGAACCTTTTAGTGAAATGGAGTGGGAGAAAGGTGTGTTGCAGAATGAGTTGAGAAAGTGATTATGATTAGGGTAAAGGGAGGCTTGCCCCTGGGCACAGTGAGAGTAGAGAGGGTTTCTGCATGGCTTACTCTTGGTCTTTGGGTGCTATCTTCATCAACTGGTCCTAAGTTTACCTGCCTTCCTGGCCTACACTAGGTGTCTGAGAAGGGATGGTTGGGAGCTATCAGAACCATTTTGGAGTAATGGTTTTCTTTTAATGACACCTCGAATATCCAGTGGAGTCAAAGACAAAGACTGTCTCCAAGGTTTTCTGGCACTTTGCTACAGATTGAATCAGTTGTTTGCCCCAGACCATGACTTAATGCATTTATGCATTCCTGAGCCTAACAGAGAGCTTTGTACACATTTGTTGGAATGAATAAGAGAAACTAAGGCTTTTGCATGATTTAAATTGATTTCTCATTGTTTCTCAGCATCCTTGAGAGACCACAGTCTTTGAAGACATGTGATAACTCAGTTTTCTCCCTTTAAAACCAGAGCCCTACCTAAGGAAATGGAAAATCCTAACCTTGGGGTTTTAATATTTAAGGGTATAATGACCTTGTTAGACTCTTTTAAAAGATTACATGGTAAGTTACCTATTTATACAAATGCTCTTTGAAAGTTTGTATTAGTTGCATTCATTGCTAGCCTGGGTAACTATGCCTTCTGTGTGGAGTTTTAGGAGGAGGGAGGGCTGCTTTTGTCAGATGTGGAGAATTAAAGCTAGTTTACTGAGCATCAGATGTATACTTTGGTGCGAACCCACCTGACCCTCTCTTTCCCCAGCCCACCCAATGGTAGAATAACAGTGTGGGCCTTAGTTTATATAAAGGTGAGATTATTTCTTCCTATTTCTGCCTACTCAGGTTTTGCAACACCTTTATTTCCTGCCTCTTTATATAAAACCCTGTGCCAGGGGTACAAGCATATCTCAGAGATAATGTAGGTTTGGTTCCAGACTATAGCAATAAAGCTAGTCACAAAAAATTTGTTTTCCCAGTGCATATAAAAGTTATATTTACACTATACTGTATCTATTAAGTGTGCAATGGCATCATTATGTTTGATAAAAACAATGTACATACCTTAATTAAAACGTGACATAGAGACATGAAGTGAGCACATGCTATTGGAAAAATGGTGCTGACAGACTTGCCTGATGCAGGGTTGGCACAAATCTTCAGTTTGTTAAAAAACACAATATCTGCAAAGTGCAATGAAGTGGAGTGCAATACAATGAGGTATGTCTGTATTCTCTTTGGAAGAAAAGGAGCATAAAGTCATTCACATGTTCATTGGTCTTTTATTATAGTTTGGTAGAGGGGAAATTAGGTTTATTTATATGGTTATCTTTGTACTTAATCTGTGTTTATTTTTACTTTGCCATCTATACATACATACATACATAGACATTCATATTACTTTAGATTTTTCCATTATATAAACAACTCTGCGTAAACCGTTTTTTTCTTTAAGGAGCTACCTCATACATATGAAGCAGGCACTCAATCGCTGTGCTACACCCGCTCCTCCGCATAAAACAATGCACAAAATATACACTATTTTCAGGTGGTTTCCTTAGGATATATAGACTTCCAGATTTATTACGTCAAAGCATAAAAACATTTTCTTGAGTCTTGATACATAATGCCAAAAATAGTGGTATTGCTACTAAATCTCCCTGTTTAATAATGCATCATATCCAGCCTAATAGGATCATTATCATTAATTAAAAGAAAATTTTGTGCATCATGTATAAATTATTTTGCTTTCAGTTTGAACAATTTTGACATTACTTAGCTCCTTGTCTAAGGAAGGGAGGTTTGGTCCTTGCATTGAGAATTGTTGAAGAAAGTTTGTGCAAAGATCATAGACTAGTATGTGAGGCCCATGAACATGCACGTCTGTTTTAATGTCTGTTGAGCCCTTTTGGGATTGTGATTGAGGCTCAGGAGCATTCTCTGCCTTTTTGTCTGAGCATGGCTCAGTTGTCATCCTATCAAAGATGGAGCTACTCTTTGGATATAGGAAGCTAGAACCACAGTGACTCCTGTCTTTAGAAAATAGATTATGTCCTTACAAGCCAGAGCAGTATTTTTTCAGAAGGAACATGGGAGGAAAAATAGAACTTTATATCTGCAGGAGTTGTAAAGATACCCCTCAAGTCTTACCCTCTCATTTTATAAGGAGAGGTTGGAAGACAAACTTGAACATTTCTTTCTCTAAACCATGGTTCTCTAATTATGGTGGGACATTAGTATCACCTGGGGAGCTGTTAAAACTACTAATGCTAAGGCCCCACCCTCAACTAAATAAATCAGAATCTCTAGGGATAAGGCCCAGGCCTAGGTAAGTTTAAGAATCTCTGCTACTTGAAGCATGTAGACCAGCAGCCTCGGCATTACTGAGAACTTGTTAAAAATGGAGAATCCAGGAGTGGATGCAGCTCAAGCACCTGAACTTCCGCTTCCCAGATAGGAAGTCCCAGGTTCGGTTCTGGTGCCTCCTGAAAAAAAAAAAACAGTGAGCAAAACAAATGTAAAAACCAACTCAGGGAAGCTGATGTGGCTCTGTGGTTGAGCGCCAGCTTCCCACATACAAGGTCCTGGGTTCAATTTCCAGCCCCCGGTACCTGAAGAAAAAAAAAAGAAGCAGAATCTCAGGTTCTACCCCTACCTTTTGAATCAGAATCTATTCTTTAATAAAATCCTCAAGTGATTGGCTTGCACATTAAAGTTTAAGAAACTATGCTTTGGAATTGTATTTCTCAATGATGAACATTAGAATTCTCTTTTTACTTGGGAAGGTTTTAAAAAGACTGATACCTGGACCTTGGGGTGAGCCTGGCTATTGGTATCTTTAAATGAGAGATTCTAAAGGGCATCCAGGGTAGGAAGTACTGCACTAGCTCAGTCATTCTGCCTTGCTGTCCTGGCGGGGAGGAGTAGAATTCCAGAACTTCTTGAAAGTAGGACAATAAGGAAAAGAGACGTTTTCTTTAATGACGTGAAATAGAAGCAGACATTTTTCTGGTAGTTTTGTAGAGGGGCCTAATGCAAAACAGAACTGACATATTTTGATGATTTCTCTCTCAGGCGCAAACTGTCCAAGTTGCTGAAGTTGAACCACAGTCACAGCCACAGCCTTCCCCAGAACTTTTGCTTCCAAATTCACTGAAGCCAGAAGAAGGACTTGAAGTATGGAAAAACTGGGCCCAGACCAAGAACGCAGAGCTAGAGAAGGATGCTCAAAACAGATTGGCACCCATTGGGAGTGAGTGTTTGGGATAGAAAGGAGTAAGAACTCTACCTCAAATGCAGTAGGAGGATAAATGGCAGGAAAGTGATGCCCTCTGCTTGTGGACTAGGGAGTACCACCTGAAATAGGATGCTGAGTTTAAAACAAGCAACAGGCAAGTTTGAGCCTGTGCAGATGAACAAGATTTGTGGGGTTTGCCCAAGACCTAAATTTTTGTACAGAGTTGACTTAGCAGACCTGGGCAGAGCAGCTTCTAGGAGGAGATGGAAACCCAGTGAATGTGCCTAAGGCCCTTCTTTCTGGTATCAGACTCCTGTACACACTTAAATTACAGAAGGCGGTTCTCTTTTTCTCTTTGGCCCTAATAATAATTTTTGGTATGTGTGAGGTAGCAGGATTATGGAAAGGAAACTCTTGGGCATGTGGGATTACTGCTATAGTAGGCCAGCTCTAATCATAGATGCATTTGACCACTTTTGTTCCAGTATTCTGACAGTCAGTGTCTGCTCTGAGCCTTCCTCCCTGACTGCTGCCACGACTCCCATTCACCTTTGGGGTTTGTGTTGCAGGACGCCAGTTGCTGCGATTCCAGGAAGATCTCATCTCTTCTGCTGTGGCGGAGTTGAATTACGGACTCTGTCTCATGACACGAGAAGCTCGGAATGGTGAAGGTGAACCCTATGATCCAGATGTACTCTACTACATTTTCCTGTGTATTCAAAAGGTAGGAAATAGGTTTTCACATGAATGTCTTTGAGCTTTAGGGTTTACTGTTTGTCAAGTTAGTAAAGTGACAAGTAAATGGTGAAGTTAAGGAAGGTTTTCTTTCAATTATGTAATAAGTTTTAAAATGCACTATTTTTATTGCAGAAGACCTTCATGTTCACTTTAGAATATAAGAATATTCATCACCCATGATCCTACCACCTAGAGAAATTTTTGTTCTTTCAGCCTTTTTTTTTAAATCCACAAACCATTTATGTAACACTTTGCTTTTCTGTAAAATAAATATATGGTTTTCATAAAAGTAATTAATCCAAAATAAAGTTTGGTGCCGACATACAACTTTGCTTTTCATTGTTCCCTGCATTAACATAAAATAATTATTTGAAGCCTTCCAGTTCATTCCTCTCTCTTCCCTGCCCTAAGCTAAGCAAACACAGGGCACCATATGAATTACTTTACATGCTGCTCTCCCCAGTTCTGGAAGCTAGGCACAGCCATTATTTCCATGTACAGATAAGGAAGCTGAGCCCCAGAAGTTAAAAGACTCACATGTTGTTTAACTTACACCATTGCTAGTAATGAGACTGAGAGCCATGCTACAAGACACTGCCTTACCTTTGCATAATAGCAGTCACAAAATCCACCTCATTGACTCAACTCTCAGGGTGTTGTGAGAATCAGATCACATGATCTGGAGTGTACTATGAAAGTGTCACATGCTGAACACTTACCCTGGTATCTTGGTTTGTGTAGTGGGGAATGGATCAGGAGAGGTGGTGGTAGTGGCAGAATGTGTGTATTTTCCCTGACTGTCTTATTCTAGAGATTATCAGCAACTTCAACAACTTTTATTGATTGTTTTTCTTTTAGTATCTTTTTGAAAATGGACGGGTAGATGACATTTTCTCTGATCTTTATTATGTTCGATTCACGGAGTGGCTACATGAAGTTCTGAAGGATGTACAGCCCCGGGTTACTCCACTTGGTAAGAGTCTCCCTTTTTGGATGTCTTTCCCATCTGGGTTTTAAAAAGATCGACTGCTTCTGTGGCTGGGTATGATATAACATGTGGGTGAGGGGGCTCTAAATACCAGGCAGCAGCATCGGCCCTTTTGCTTTTTGACCTAATGAGGAAGTGGATGCGCAGCTTACCAGACAGAGAACCTGGCTGACCTGGTGTGGCAAAGACACACTGACCTGCAGAACTAATGGGATACTTACTGTCTTCATAAAATTAAAGATTATTGATTAAACAGTTAATTTTTGAGTATCTTTTGTGTGCTAGGTAGTATATTATTCCAGGTGCTAGAGAATATAATAAAGCAGTGAACAAACTGAATCTTAAAACATTAAGGCAGCAAGACAGTATCTAACTAATGGGATTAATTAAAAATTAAGTATGTGTTTGAAGAGCAAAGTACAAGTGAATGGAAAGTGACATTATGAGAGAGACCTAAGGGCCTGTCATCAGGATAGAGACCTGAGTGAGTAAGTCACTTTTTATATGTTTCGCAAATTTTCAAGTCATTTTATGGATATGCAAAGTTTACTTTTATAACCTTTTTATTAGGGAAATTTCAGACATACAAACTAGACAGAATAGGTTAATCCCCATGTAACCATCGCTCTGACAGATCTTTTCATCTATACCACCACCTACTTCTCTCCATATTATTTTGGGGCAAATAACAAGACATTTTATCAATAAATATTTCAATATGAATTATTGAATTATTTATATAACCATAATGTCATTTTCATGCTTAAAGAAAATAAGTGGTAATTCCACATCTCCATCAACTGTATGGCCTTTATTTGAATTTCTAATTGTCTCATAAATGTCATTTTAAAAAATCTGATCTATGTATCTTTTAAAAATAAATAAAAATTTTTAAAAATCTGAGGGAAGTGGGTATAGCTCTGTGGTTGAGCACCTGCTTCTCATGTACAAGGTTCCAGGTTTGATCCCTAGTACCTCCTAAAAAAAAACCTGAATCAAACAGCAAATAAGGTTTACATATTGAAATTGACTGATATGTCTCTTAATATTTAGTTTTAATCTTTAATTTCCCCCTCTGTTTAATTTCCCCCTTGTAATTTATTTATGGAAGAAAATGGCCTTTTAAATTGTTACAGATCAGGTTGTGCTGATTGCCTCCCCACTGTGGATTTTACATGTTTTCTGTCTACTATATTTATAGTTAATTGATACTTGCATATAAAGGCTTGATTGATTCAGGGATGTTTTGGAGTCTTTTTGGAGGGGGGCAAGGTTACTTCACAATGTCTTGATCCATTAATTCATTAAGGGTTACAAAACAGTAGTATTTAAATGTTATTATGTCTTCATTTATCAGCTGGAATACGAAGGGAAACTCCCTTGATAACTCTTTGGATTCCCAGCAGTACAGATTTAGAAGATGCCAGATGAGGGCTTGTTTCTTTTCCTTCTTTATCAGTTTTTACAGTAATAAGTTGGTTTACTAATCTTCTCTGGTGATAAACAATTAGTTTTTTTGTTTGTTTGTTTGTGTTAGATCATTGTGAACTCAAGAATTTAAACATATTTGGTGTGTTCCAATCCACCATAGTTACCTTTACAGAGGCACAATTGTCCCATCTTTGGCCATTTGGGACCTCTTAAAATTAGCTCCTGAGTTCTAGTATTCTTTGATAACTTCCTCGATTTCTTGTTTGACGAGATGTTCCAAGCTCATCTTGGACTTTTCCTGTACCAAATGTGGAATTGGCCGGGAACCTGGTTCCTTTTAGTAGGAAAGTGATAGTTCAGTACCACACTCTGGGTGCTAGGAGTGCTGCTTATTACTGGGTTGGTTATTGTTTCTAGGCTTTTCAGTGGGTAGAACTAGAAAATATTTTTAGGTAGGAAATACAAAATTTTGAAGCTTGCAATTAAGAGTCAGAACTATAAGGCTTTTATATAACATCTCTATATTTCATTTCTCCCTCACCAGGAGTTCTGATTCTCAGGCATGAGAATTCCCTTTTTCACTTGTGTTGTTGAGAGGTAGAGAAGTGATATTAGGGAGGACAGGAGGCAGAGTGCCCCAGAGACAGTGGAACATTCCCAGGTGTGTCTAAGATTGTCCTTAGGAGCTGGCCTTTGCTAAGGAAGGCTGTCTTCTTTTCACTTGTCCTATGTCAGATAAGTCTGAGAGCAGGGAAACTTGCCCATTGCCACTGGCCAAAGGCTGGACAAGAGTAGAGTCAGAGATTCCCTAAAGAGATGGAAGTGACCTAGTGGAGGGAAACAGGAGCATGCATACCAGTTCTTTGAGCTCAAGACAACTTTGAAAATATGATAAAAACTCTGTACCCTCTCTTCAGAGAAATGCCTATATACATAGAGATTGGCTTATAGTTTTAGGTGTTTCACTCCCCCTGTAGATCATTCTTTTGCCCCATATTATACTTGGATTAAAGGAAGAGTTATTGTTAGGTAGGAGCATTTCTTCAGGATAGTGGTTGTCAAAGTGTGGGCCCTAGAACAACAACATTAGTGTCCCCTGGGAACTTGTTAGAAATGCACGTTCTCAACTCCCACCCTGGAAATGTGGGTGGGGGCCCAGCCCATCTTTGTTTAAACAAGCTTTCCAGATGATTTTGCTATGCCCTAGAGAGACTTCCATCATTTGACTGGGGCTCTTTTGTGGTCCTTGTGCCTTATACCGCCTAGCCTGCCACCCTCTTGTAGCAATTCTCTCTTCCTCCTAGGCTATGTCCTGCCCAGCCATGTGACTGAGGAGATGCTGTGGGAGTGTAAGCAGCTCGGTGCTCATTCCCCCTCCACTCTGCTGACCACCCTCATGTTCTTTAACACCAAGTAAGTGTTCTGTGGGCTCCTAGCCATTGCTGAGGTTTGCGCAGTGAAGAGGGTGGACCCTACCCAGGAGGACTTCTGAATTCCTCTGACACACATTTGAGAGCCTTTGGGGTTACTGAAAGCCCCCAGCCCCATTTGGCTGCATCTTATTCGGTGACCAGTCAGGCAAACAGCCTTGTCAGACCCCTACCATCAGCTCTGATGTTGCTCTCCACCGAATATGTGCTTGGCTGTGCCTGCCCAAATCCTGGGACTTTAGGCACTGGCTCCTCTGAAGCACTGCTGGGTGGAGGGTAAGTCATGGTCTTCTCCCGGCACCCTTCCCTCTGCCTTGCTTTCACTTGCGGTCCAGGTACTTCCTGTTGAAGACAGTGGACCAGCACATGAAGCTGGCCTTTTCCAAGGTCTTGCGGCAGACAAAGAAAAACCCTTCAAATCCCAAGGATAAAAGCACGAGTATCCGGTACTTGAAGGCGCTTGGAATACATCAGACTGGCCAGAAAGGTAGGGGAAATAGAAGGAATGGCAGAAACAGATGCAGCTGCCCTTGTTCCTGGGAGACTAGTGATCAATGTGAAAGTTGGGGCTTGCTGGATGGTAATACGCCATTCCCTACAACCCAGCCAAGACCTTCAGACTTTTCTCCTAAAAGTAGAGAAACCCCCTTGTCAAGTCATTGGATTCCCAGCAGTACATACAAACAACTGTGCTGGCCTCCACTCACTCCTGCATGTGTGTGTGCATGTGTGCAGGGCCCAGCATTTCCTAGTTCGGGTGACTGGGAGCCTAACTTTTCTGTTGTATGCTAAGATAAGCTGATGCCATGTCTGTTGTGGTGGTGGGGGGTGTGTTTTATAGTTACAGATGACATGTATGCAGAACAGACAGAAAACCCGGAGAATCCACTGAGGTGTCCCATCAAGCTCTACGATTTCTACCTCTTTAAATGGTGAGGTGGCTGCATTTTCCTAGCCTTGACCTTTTGTTTCTTCCACCCTCTTTCTAAAGGAGACTCCATTATTTGGCTTTTGCACCCTCTTGCCCCTGCAGTTTGGCCTGTTTCCTTCACAGCAATGTCAGAATGACCTTTCTAGGTTGTAGGTTTTACCATGTCACAGTTAGATTAAAATCTTCACTGGTTTGCCATTACTCTACATGGAAAGACAGTAATTCTTATGGCCAACAAGGTCCTTTGTGTATTCCCTTTTGCTAACCTCATGTCCATGTAGCTCCTTGGTTCTCTGTCCACCTGACTTCTCTCCATTTCAGGAAACTGTGCTCCCCTCTCTCAAGGCTTTTTGGCTCAGAACATTTTCCCTATTGGGCAAGTCCCTGCTGCCCCTTTGACAAGTTAGCACCTATCCATCCCTCTTTATTCATTCATTCATTCATTCATTCCTCTACTCACTTTAAACACAACTTTACCGGGGGTACATTTCCAGATTTCTTAGCTGTTCCCTTGGACTAGATCAGTTCTCTGGTTATTTCTTCTGTAGCACTGTTTGCCATTTTGTGTGTATTTGTGTAACTGTTTAATTGCTATCTGTTTTCCCTGTAATCTGTAGACTCTATGATTATAGACTGTTTGTCTTGTTCATGCTGTAATGTCAGTACCTAGTGCAGGTTGGCACATAGTAGCCTTTTAATAAATCTTGGATGGATTAACTGTAGATGATGGAGTGTGCTAAGTACTTAAGAGAAGGGTAGTTGGGAGGAGCTTAGCCCAAGAAAGGGTCCTGGAATTTTATCTGAACTTAGAAGGAAGTTAAGGTCCCTCAGGTGGAATTGAGGACTATTAATGGATTGAGTAATGGAAACAGCATAAGCAAATATTGGAGATGGGTTTCTGTGCAGTGAGGTTGGTGCTGAATGTGATAAGGCTGGGCCCAAGTAGATAAGATAGGCTGGCTCATTAGAGGGGTGGATCACAGCCTGTCATTGGCATTTACAGTAGCCTCAATGGAGGTCCTGGAGGGTGATGGATTTTGGCTGCAAGGAATTTGATAGCTATGCCACACTCTCCAGAGCTGGTGCCTTTCCAACTTTTGCAGACCGTTAATGCCCAAGAAGTTCAGGATGGGGGAGGGTAGAGGTTGTGGTGATATTGCTTAGCTTTTACCAATGTGTTCTTCAGTCCGCAGAGTGTGAAAGGCCGGAATGACACCTTTTACCTGACACCCGAACCGGTGGTGGCCCCCAACAGCCCAATCTGGTACTCCGTCCAGCCTATCAGCAGAGAGCAGATGGGACAGATGCTGACCCGAATCCTGGTGATACGAGAAATTCAGGAGGCCATTGCTGTGGCCAGTGCAAGTACCATGCACTGAGACACCTCAGCCATGGTGCAGGGGAGACCAGCCAGGAAAAACTGGACAAACTTTCACACTAAAGAAGAGGCCTCCATTCTTTCTCTCTTTTTTTTTTCCCTGTTTTTTTTTTTTTTTTTTTTTTAATTGGTGTAGTTATGAAGCCTTTCTGGCTGCTTCTGTCTAAAATGTAAAAGGAAACTTTGCCCCCTGTGTATTTTCATAAGCTGTGGCAGACTCCTCAGCCCATGGGGCTTGGGGTTTCCTGATAGCCAGATGCCCTGGAGAGTTCTAGCTGGCTATTTTGGTTTTGGTTTTGGTCTGGGGCCATGGGAAGGAGTCTGGACTGTTTGTTAGGAGAAGTGTGGCCCCTTCCCTTCCTCTAGAAAGATGGAATTAATGATGAATGGACCCTCCAGGGAATCTCTCCAGCTACCCTCCATCGTGGACTGGCAGACCTCGCTGACCATAAGGAGCCACGTTCTTTTCTTTCTTCATGCTCAGACATAAATTTAGCATCTTAATGGAAGGAACATGAGAACTTCAATTATGATTTATTAAAGACAATTTCTATTACACCCTCTTTGAAACAAGTGACATTTTAGATGTTAAAGTAAAAACTTTACCATGCCATTTTTTTTTTTTGGCCTAACATTGAGAGGCCTTAAACCTGAGGCTCCTGTGCCTGATGGAAAATTCTTGTAACATACACTTGTGTATCATATAAAGATACCACTCTGTTTCTCTTTATGTATTCTTACTCTAGTTGTTTATTAAGAATGACAAGCACGTCTTTTCAACATGCTAGTGAACAATGCCTCTTTATTTGGGGAGGAGCCTGACGGGACAGTGGCAGCCAAGCCGCACCTATTAATATACCGGATACTGCGTGAATGGGCCAAAGTCCTGCCCTGGCGCGGGTCGCCTTAGTAGGGAGCCAAACCTTTCCTGGCTCCACAGCGCGGGATCTCAGGGCCACCTACAGGCCGGGCTGTGCGCAGGCGCCCGCTCGCTGTCGCTGGCTCCGCCCCTCCCGCAAGGTTGTAGCCTATCACGCCTGCGCGTGTTGCGACCTGACGTCAGCAGCGGCGCCGTAACGTTCGGCGGGTTTATATTGGCGCGGCTCAGGCGTATGCAGTCTCTGCGACGCGGTGTTAGACACGCGGCGGCGCCCAGCGCTGGCCATGGCCGACTATCTGATAAGCGGAGGCACGTCCTACGTGCCCGACGACGGACTCACGGCACAGCAGCTCTTCAACTGCGGGGATGGTCTCACCTACAAGTGCGGGCCTAGCGGGTTCACCTGGGCAAGGAAAGGGGTGGTGCCCTCGGCGAGGAGGCCGTTTGGGGGCTTCCTTGTAACTGCTTTGTGCGCCGCCTTGGGGGACAGGTTCCGGGAATTCCTCACCCATCTTGCGGGCTTAGTTTGACAGGTCTGGCGTGGGCTGGGGTGGGAGATGGGGGCAGCATCCTGGCAGTGCTTGGGATAGGTTAGAAGCTGGCATACGGAGTTGTGCCAAGGCAGCCCGGCGCGCTGATGACAGCTCGGTGGCAGAGAAGGGCCCCACGGCCTCATCTCCATCTTGTGCTCTGTCTTCCCTGTGACACTGGTTAGGTCAGTGCCAGTGACACTTCCAGCCCAGATGCCTATGGATATGAGCTATGGGGATGTATTCTCAGGCTGCTCTAAGCCTGAGTCCTCCCCCAATTAGCACTCACCCCCTCCCCTACAGCGACTTTCTCATTCTTCCTGGGTACATCGACTTCACTGCAGACCAGGTGGTAAGTATCACAGGGGATTGGGTCCCAGGTACCAAATTGGGGGAAGGTACTTCTCTATCCCTTGGTCTCTAAGCTATCTCACCAGATTGGGCTTGGGGGTAGATTCCTTAGGATTGTTTTACTGGTTTGTGTGCAGGTCATGGCAGGGGTGGGGGGATAGTACAACTTAGTAAATGAGGTGCTTTCCCATACTAGTAGAACTTGTCTCCTCAGGACCTGACCTCTGCACTCACCAAGAAGATCACTCTAAAGACCCCACTGGTTTCCTCACCCATGGACACCGTCACTGAGGCGGGCATGGCTATAGCAATGGCGGTAAGTCCCACTGTTGGGCTGGCAGAAGCTGGACTCCGTCTCCCTTTTCCAAGACTATAGTTATGTTTCTTCATTTGTGATTTTTCTTGTTTGTTCATTTTGCAGCTTACAGGTGGTATTGGCTTCATCCATCACAACTGTACACCTGAATTCCAGGCCAATGAAGTTCGGAAAGTGAAGGTCAGAAAGAGGATGATTCTGGCCAAGAGCTCTAGGAATTGTACCAAGGTGGAATGGGGTGGGGGGATTATCTGCTCCTGATCTAGGACCCTTAATTCCGGCTCATGGGATTCAATTCCTGAGAAGAGCCTGAGACCCAGCATCTTCAGGCAGCAGAAGAGGCCAGGTAGCCAGTGCCTGCAGCCTACCCATGTCTCCTGTCCCTGAGCTCTGGGAAGGGTTATTGTGATATTAGCCTGTGGCACTGCTGAGGAGGACACAGATCCCAGACTCTAGACACAGTGCTTAAAGAAAGCAATTTTTTATCATCTTTTCCAGAAATATGAGCAGGGATTCATCACAGACCCTGTGGTCCTCAGCCCCAAAGATCGTGTACGGGATGTGTTTGAGGCCAAGGCCCGGCATGGTTTCTGCGGGATCCCGATCACTGACACAGGCCGGATGGGGAGCCGCCTGGTGGGCATCATCTCCTCACGGGACATTGATTTTCTCAAGGAGGAGGAACACGACCGATTTTTGGAAGAGGTAGGTGTCACCAATAGTACTCAGCCAAGCTCTGGCTGTCATGGCCAAAAACGAGGAGGCCTGTGTTGGCTGAATGGTGTCTCCGAGGGCCTCTGCTGTCCAGGAGTGATACATGCGCAGCCAGGTTTCTGTCTTTTCATAGACTTCCTGCGTCCCTTCTCTATTAGTGGCTCCCAAGCTGTCCAAACACTGGCCTGCCCACATGCTGTGTTTGCCATCCTCAGTGTGGGGGAATCATTTCAGAACCAGCTTCAGTCTTCCTCTTCTAATTGTCATGACGTTGCTCCTCTGTTGCCCTTTTTCCACATTGTAGCAAGCAACTCCTCACATCATACTATCCTTTAAACTCTGTTCTTAGTTCTCACTAGACTCTGCTGCAGGGA
This sequence comes from Dasypus novemcinctus, assembly GCF_030445035.2. Classification (NCBI taxonomy): domain Eukaryota; kingdom Metazoa; phylum Chordata; class Mammalia; order Cingulata; family Dasypodidae; genus Dasypus; species Dasypus novemcinctus. Next base: position 10,025,941 of record NC_080698.1, on the reverse strand, counting down.
CTGTTAGGTTTCCTTGAGGAGGGTGGTTTGGAGCTTGTGGGTGAACATGGTGATCTTTGAGTAAGGACAGGGTCTTTTGGAGGGGCATTTCTCACAGCTCCCTTTCCTCCCAGATCATGACTAAGCGAGATGACCTGGTGGTGGCTCCTGCAGGCATCACGTTGAAGGAAGCAAATGAAATTCTACAGCGAAGCAAGAAGGGTGAGCAAGCTCTGGAGGTGGGAAAGTCCCCTGGAGGTGAGAAAAGAGCCCAGGGCCCTGACTCATGTCCTGCCCTGCCCCTAGGAAAGTTGCCCATCGTTAATGAAGACGACGAGCTGGTGGCCATTATTGCCCGGACAGACCTGAAGAAGAACCGGGATTACCCACTGGCCTCCAAAGATGCCAAGAAACAGCTCCTGTGTGGAGCAGCCATCGGCACACATGAGGACGACAAGTACCGGCTTGACTTGCTGGCCCAGGCTGGTGTGGATGTGGTGGTTCTGGTGAGCTTCGGCAGGGGCATGGTCAGGTAGCAGGGATAGCTGCCATGTTGAAGTCTTACTGGGACTTTCTTTCTGTCCCAGGACTCTTCCCAGGGCAACTCCATCTTCCAGATCAACATGATCAAATACATCAAAGAGAAGTATTCCAGTCTCCAGGTCATTGGGGGCAATGGTGAGGCAAGATTAGGTGCTAAAGGACATGTGTGAGTAAGGAGACTGGGTTCCTGTCTGGACTTTCTTCTGAACTATTCTCTCTGCCTCTGTACAGTGGTGACAGCTGCTCAGGCAAAGAACCTCATTGACGCAGGTGTGGATGCCCTGCGGGTTGGCATGGGCAGTGGCTCCATCTGCATCACCCAGGAAGGTAAGAAGATGCTTTATCAGGTTTCCTGAAGGACCCTGACTATAGCAGGGCCCTTAGCCCCACCCACCCTGGGGCTGAGTGCTCTTTGGAACTGCACTAAGTTCCCCAATAGGAGTAGCCCTGGAGGGCAAACAGGCCCTTTGGATTGGTGATACGTGCTGGAAGCAAGACCAGCTCTCGTCATCCCTCACCAGCTACCCATCCTGTTCCCTGCCTAGCCTGGCCTCCTCGCTCCTGCTCTGTGCCCTCTCTAAACTCTGGTCTGTTTGTTTTATTTAGTGGCTCCCAAGATCCCTCCAGACATAAAGTCCCACAGCCCCAAATGCCCTTCTACTGTCACGGGCTGCTATAGTAAGTCTGGCCCGGCCCACTGACCCGGCCCAGCTGTCCACTGCCCGGCTGCTTGGTTGACTGTAGCTGTAGCTCCGGGGTTTGTGGTGCTGATGGGTGGGCAGGGCAGACGTATGGACAGACCATGGTTTCCAGGGCTGCTCAAGAACAGTCCTCTGCTCTTTCTGGGACAACTGTAGGGCAGGACCTCCTTCCCCAGGCAAACCCTCTCTGCCCACATTTCCTCCAGGAGGCATGCTCAAGGACCACCTCTTGAGCCCGCTTTCCCTTCCACACGACCACCGCCTTGTTCTTGCCTGAGCTGCCCACTATGCAGGGAGGGGCTGGGCCTGGCTCAGTGCCTATGGGAACTAACTGCACGGTGTCTCCTGCACCACCTGATACCAGCTGGGTGGGGGCTTTCCCAGCTGCTAAGACTGCATGTGCCTGAGGCTGCCTTGGGCCCTGCACACACAGGGGTAAATGGAGGCTAGCACAGTTATATTGTTCAAGGCAGATAGGGCAGCAGCCATCCCAGACACATCTCTTCCTCAGCCAGGTTGCAGTCTTGGCATAGGTGTAGTTAAGCGTTCGTGAGTGCAATATGTGGCTAGGCCCTGTGCCCGTCCCCCCAGTCTGCTTCTTGGTCTCTTTACAGTGCTCGCCTGTGGGCGGCCCCAGGCAACAGCTGTGTACAAGGTATCAGAGTATGCACGGCGCTTTGGTGTTCCTGTCATCGCTGATGGGGGAATCCAAAATGTGGGCCATATTGCCAAAGCCTTAGCCCTTGGGGCCTCCACAGGTAAGGACCAGTACCCCTAGAGCCTGGCAGGACCTCTTCTGCAGTGCTGTTCAGGCTCTGCCCCAAGCACCGATTCTGTCCACAGTCATGATGGGCTCCCTCCTGGCTGCTACTACCGAGGCCCCTGGCGAGTACTTCTTCTCTGATGGGATCCGGCTGAAGAAATACCGTGGTATGGGTTCTCTTGACGCCATGGACAAGCATCTCAGCAGCCAGAACCGTTACTTTAGGTGGGACAGGCAGGACAATTACCCCCACCCTCTCTGCACTGCCAACCTCATCCTTGCTGTGACCTTGCCCATGCTTCTCTTTGCAGTGAAGCTGACAAAATTAAGGTGGCCCAGGGAGTGTCTGGGGCTGTGCAGGACAAAGGCTCCATCCACAAGTTTGTCCCTTACCTGATTGCTGGTATTCAGCACTCTTGCCAAGACATTGGTGCCAAGAGTTTGACCCAAGTCCGGTGAGCTAGGGATCTGGGGCATGGGTAGAGAGGCTGGTCCAGGACCAGCTATCATATCTGACATTGGCTCCTCTCTTCAGAGCCATGATGTACTCTGGGGAGCTCAAATTTGAGAAGAGAACATCCTCAGCTCAGGTGGAAGGTGGTGTCCACAGCCTCCACTCGTAAGTCACCAGTTTCCCCTCTCCCCATCCTGTCCTCCTGGTGGTGGCCTCTGTCAGGCCTCTTTCTTCCTGCCCTTACCTTACAACGGGTCCTTCTACCTGCAGGTATGAGAAACGGCTTTTCTGAAAAGGGATCCAGCATTCCCCCTTGGTTTTTCAATAAAAGTTTGAAAACAGTCATGCCTGGTCTTTGAGGTCAGCAGGCAGAGTGGGGCTCTGCAGCTGCTGTCACCACAGATGCACACAAACACCACCCTTCTCCAGGGAGTGCTTCAGGTTGTTAAGTAAGGGAACTCCCCCAGCTTTGATAAGCCCTGGCTCCCTAAGAGGGGTCAAGGAACAGTCCCCATAGTCCTAGACTGGCATCCACAGAGCTTCCTGCTATCCCAGAGCTTGACAAAAAGTGACCCCTTGGCTTTTTCATAACTCCCACCAGAGTCCACTGACGCATTAGTCCCTTATCAGCAATACACCAAATACAAAATTGGCGAGGCTAATAAATTATTAATAGCCTGAAAGAGCAAGACATGGGCAGGAGAAATGGTGAAAGGGTGGGAACCTCTGCACCCCTGTACAGGCAGGCAGGTCAGTTTCCAGTGGTTCACTCTGCATCTTGAGCCAGAGATGTGAGAGCAGCCCCTCCTGGAGGAGGGATGAGAGCAGCTCCTGTCACTCGGCCTTCATGACACAGGAAGTTGAAAGTAGCACAGGCATTGGGCTGCAAAGAAAAGTCCAGCGTCACCTGGCCTGGGCCAAGCCTGAGCTCCCCACGGCGTTCCCCAGCCCCTGGCCTCACCGTGTCCTGCACTTCCACAGCGATGCCCCGCTGCCTCATGGCTAGCAGTATCTCGGGCTGCAGTCGCTCCGTTCGGTCTCCAGTGCCCACCACAACAATCTCTAAGGAGGGGTGGGCGTAGTGAGGCTACAGGAATTCTGTTGGGAGGCTGGGGTAAGGATGGCGTTCTGGGGCTCAGGGACCCTCAGCCCTGCCTTCCCCACCCCCTATACCTATCCGAGGCTCCAGCATCCAGAAGAGAGAGAGACTCTCTTCAGTGATGTCCTGGTGTGATCCTACCTGTATGGGGAGGAGAGGAGGTCGGCTCAACACAACCAACAAATCCCCAAGCTCCTCCCCTGCTCGCCACAGGGAAACGCCAAGTGTGCCAGGAAGTGAAGCAGGGGACGGGCCTGTGACTATGGGCCTCGGTTTCCCCATTACGGGGCAAGGCTCACGTTCCACTGCACCACCGACTGCGGGAGCAGCGCGCAGGGCCCTATCACGCGGTCTCCGTTGACCGTGAACCCGCGGCTATTGTAGCTGTCGATGTACATGGCGTGCGGGGACTCGCGCTGCAGCAGCGAGATGCGCGTCCGCTGGTACAGCTCGTCATCTGCCGGCGTGAGCCGATGCCCACGCCGGGGCGCCCTGCGGAAAGAGGCGGTCAGGGCCGCGGGCGCCAGGCTCTTCGAACCTGGGGCGGGGGAAGGGCAGGGGCGCGGGGCCCAGCTCACCGCTGTAGTTCGGCGGGCGGCAGGCGCAGGCCGGGGCGCGCTCGGGACAGGCCGCGGAACACGGCGGCGACGGCCATGGCGGCGCGGCAGGGAGCGAGGCCGCCGCCGGGTCGGCGGGGTCGACACGGAGCCCGGCCCAGCGCAGCCACAGCTCCCCCTGCGGCCCGGAGGGCGCCGCGCAGCTCCGCCGGCCCTGGCGCGGGGAGCGAAGGGCGGGCAGGGCCATCTGTTCCGGGTGGGCGCCCCCGGCCCCCGGCGCGGCTCAGGTGTCAGCACCTGCCGTGCGCCCCACCCCGGGCCCCGCCGGCCGTCTCGGGGGAGTGGGGCAGCTGGCGGCGTCGCCCGCGTCACAGCCGTGCCCGGGCCGCCCTCGCCGCCTGGACCCCCGGGGCTCATCTATTAAGCGGGGCTCCGGAGGCTCGGGGCGGGGCGAGCGCGCACCTGGTCGCATCCCGCACACCTGGCCAGGGCGTGGTGCCAGCCCGCGAGGCCCTAATCCCGGGCTTCGGGGCTCGGGTTCCGGGGGCGGGCGGGCAGCTCAGGTTTCCCGGCCGCGCCGCCAGGCCCCGCCCCGCCCCAACCGTCATCCGCGCGACCGTTGACGGCGCCGTCGCGCGCCGCGGCGGGGCGTGGCCGCGCGTGGATTGGCTGCGCGGGAGCGCGGGGGGGCGTGGCTGGGCGGTACCGCCTTAAAATGGCTCCAGTTCTGCGGTCGGAGCAAGCGGAAGGGGACGCTTGGCAGGTGGTGTGGGGCTATCGGCGCGCCGGGTCGGGCCGGGCCGGAGACGACGCTGGGCTGGACAGCGCTGGGGCATCGTCCCGACCGCGCCGTGGTGCCTGCGGCTCGCGGGCCCCGCCTCTGGCCGAGTCACAGGACCTGCTGGCGCCAGAGTCGCCCGCGGTCGCGCGGGTCTCGGGCACCTCCGCGCGCCCGCCGGGCCGTAGCCGCGGGTTGACGTTGGCGTGTCTGCTGCCCGCTGAGCCTGTCGTGCGGGATGTTCGACACATCCGGGGCTTGACGGTGGGTTTGTCGGGACCGGTTCACAAGGGCTCCCGGGGTCCCGCCACTACCTTGCGAGCCCGTTCGGTCCTTGGCCCTTTGGGCGCTGGCAGCGTCGCTGGACAAAGGGCCCCGGGCGCCTGGGTGCCCCCGGGGCGGGCGCGCGGACTTACTTCCTCCCCGGCCCCGCGGCGCGCTTCCCTCTTGGCGGGTCCCGATGCCCGCCCCGCCTCCTCCGCCTCTCCCCCCGCACTAGTGGCTCAGGCTGCGTGGGACCGACAGGGCTAATCCTGCCTGGCGGATCTAATCCGGATCGGGACTCGTTCCCAGGGAAGGCCCCCACTTTTCCCTCCCATTGTTCTGGGGCCCAAGTGATCGCCTCGTTCCCACTGGACCCGGTTTCACCGGCTACTCCCGGGCCTGCCTCCTGGGACTGGAGTTGGGGGTTCTTGTCTGGCCCCAGGGCGAGGAACCTGGGGACAGGAGCCCCCCCGCACGGCTGGACAGCGGGCAACGGAATCCCAAAAGCAGCTGTTGTCTCCAGAGCATTCCAGCTGCGCTTGGATTTCGTTCCCTGCTCTCCTGCCTGAGCAGCGCACTGGCCCGGATGGGATGGGTGGTCTCTGATCCCCAGGCGAACTTGACTGGGCCGCTCTGGTCTCCGCCCTTCCCTCAGGTACGCCATCTGGCTAGAGGTGCCTGGCATAGACACGGAAGGACCGGGGCTGGTGGGCATCTCTGGAACCCCGGGGAGCACTGGAGAGGGCGGGCGGGTAGGTCTGCAATGGCGGCGAGTCCCACAGGGCTGCCCCAGCCCACAGCTCGCTAAAGATAGCGTTTCACTTCCGGGGGAAAAACCCACCCCAACCGTCTTCGTGGACCAAGAGAAGCTGAAGTTCCCAGCCCAGCCTCGGTCCCCTAATTCTGCTAGCAGCTGCCGCAGGCGCCGCGCCTGCGGCAATGGAAAGCGCTTTGGAATGACACGATCACTCCCGTTGAGTGGACACCCAAGAAGCCATCGGGATTATCGTGTCCGCCCAGTGCTCTTTCGGCGCTTCCTAGCAAGGCCTCGTAGCCCGAGCCCAGAAAGGGGTCTTGCCAAGCTTTTCCTGCTCCTTCCCCCCTGGGAACCCCTTGACTTATCCAAGCTCTGAGCTTGTTGGTTAGGAGGGATCACGGGTTTCTCCAGCTCTCTGCAGTCGGGCTCAATCTCTGTTAAGGAAAAGCAAAAAACAAGACACGGGAGATGGACGTTACATTGAAATGAAAACCTTTGGGAAGCTTCATGGGACAGAGGAAAGCATTTCCCACTGGTGGAGAAAGAGAAGCGGGATGGTCCAGCCGAGGCTGGGGCTTTCTCTTGATCCCATTGGTGCCTACATCAGGAAGGCCGAGGATAGCTGTTGAAGCACACCAGGTTAAAGGAGAAGCATTAAAGCTGATAATTCTGGAAACCATCATGTTCTAATTCCTCACGTATCAAACGGAGAAAACCGGTAAATCTCTTTAACTGAGATTTGTCAGGAATAAAGACAACCCATATCTCCAGCAAGGAAATACTTGCAAATAACCAGAAACAGCTGAATATTTTAGTAGGTCGTGAAAGTGACTTTATTGTTAGATGCCTTATTTCTGTGACAACTCATGGGTTGTCTGACGCTTTAATCACGTGTAAAACTGAAAGGAAACACTATTGCATAAACACAGAGATGGGAGGCTCCGAAGAGGAGAGCAGGGACCCTTGTCTGAGCCTCCGCCCAGTCCGGGGGTCCCTTCCCTTCTCGTTAATGCGGTTGGACGGGGAGAGCCCCAAGATTTCGGCCTGTGCCGGGCCGGACAGGTGAGCCTCCCGAGGCAGTGCCGCGCGCGCAGTTTGGAAGCGGCCCGCTCGGTCCCCCGCGGTGCGCTCCTCCCCGGGGTCCGCTGCCCCACCTCCGCCCCTGCCAGGCGCCTCTCCCGGAAGTTCGGCCTCCAAATATTTAGCTTCCGGTTCCTCCCGTTCCCTTCCGGTCGCTATGGCGACAGGGCGCCTCGGAGTCGAGGAGACGCTGGAGGCTCTCAACGCGGCTTTGGGGCCCGGCGGGCCCGTGTGGTTCAAGGAGACACGCGCACGCCACCTCCGCGCCCGGGACTTCCTGGCCCCGCGGCGCGCGCTGCAAGCCCGCTTCGGGGAGGGGCAGGTGGGTGAGGCGCGGCGGGGGGGGGGGGGGAGGGGGGGGGGGGACGGGGGGGACGGGCGGGGGGAGGCGCCGCGCCCTGCTCACTCGCCCGCTCGCCCGCCCGCAGGTGCCCGAGCGCGTGCTCCGTGCGGTTGGCCGGCCTGCAGGGCCCCGGCGTGGCGCCGGTGCTGCGCTGCGCGCCCACCCCCGCCGGCCTGGCGCTCCAGCTGCGGCGGCCCGCCGTCTTCGAGCACGTTCTGGGCGCCGTGGCCGCCTACGCCGCACCCGCCGCGCCCGCCGCACCCGGCCCGCGAGTCGTCCTGCACTGCGCGGCACTGCGCGGCGCCCCCCTCGGCGCTCCGCCTGGGCCAGCTGCGCGCCGTGCTCGTGGCCGACTACCTGGCACGAGCTCTTCGCGCTCGCGGGTGAGCGGGGACGCGCGACCGGCAGGGGAGAAGGCGGGGCTACCCCTGGCCTAGGGCAACCCCCTGGGGTGGGAAGTCGGGGCGCGCGGGCCTAGCCGCTCGGCTGAAGCGACCGCCGTCCCTTCGCAGGGTTCGAGTGTGCCGGGTGCCCGCTGTGCGGGACCCGAGCATGCCGACCTTCCTGCAGCAGCTGCGGGTAGACTGGCCCGCTGCCTCGGGAGCGCGCTGCAGACCCCGGCCGCCGCCGAAGCCCTGAGGGAGCCGCGCCCTCGCCGAGCTTACCTTTCTCCAAGACGGGGGCGCCGCGCCCCCCGGCGTTCTGGGCAGGGTGTGCCTAAAGGAGCTGGTGGGGAGAGCAGGGGTGTGCAGCTGGCTATGACCCCAACCTGGACACCTGTCTGGGTAAGACCTGGAGCCTAGCAAGGCGGGAAGGGAAGATGGGCCCCCCGCAATGCCTGGCCAGCTGAGCATGTCTGTGTCCTTGCAGTTACTGAGGATCTGCTGTCTGTGCTGGCCGAGCTGCAGGAGGCTGTGCGGCACTGGCCTACGCACAGCTCCTCAGGTCTGGTTAGTGACACTTATTTCCTGGTGGCTTCTGGTAAACACAGGTGGTCCTGTGTCCCTGCAGTGACTGTCCTCCCCTTTAGGCTGGGGCCGGGGATGCTGGTGCTGACAACTGCATGGTTGTACATGTGGTGAGCTGCGAGGAAGAATTCCAGCAACAGAAGTTGGACCTGCTCTGGTGGAAGTTGGATGGCCAGGCTCCTCTTCGACAGGTAGGTCAGTGATGGCGGAGCTCAGCCACCAGCCTCTGAGGGATCTGGAAACGCACCAAAGCATCTGATAGCCCCATGGGGGCCAGAAAGGGACGCTTGACCTGAGAGGAGATGTTGGGCTTGAAGTGGCAAGTACAGCAGTGCAGAAGCCCCAGAGCAGGCGGGCCTGGGGTGCCTCCCAGGGAACACTTAGGAACATGGGGAGGCTGAGCCGCGTCCCAGGGGGCTTGCCTTGAGGGCTTTGGCTGAGGGCGGGAAGCCTGTTGTGGCTGTGGGCTGAGGTGTGGGTGGGGTAGAGGCACCAGATTGGGGGTTCCTTGAGGGACTTCCTGCTGGAAGCAGCCCACCACCTGGGCTGAGCCCCTGCCCTCTTCCTAACAGAAACACCTGGTCTGTGGCCCAGTCAAAATAGCTGGTGCACCCGGCACCCTGACTGCACCCGAGTACTACGAGTGAGTGATGCTGGAAGAAAAGGCTGCTCTGGGCCAGGGTTGAGGTGTGGGGGCTGGGTCTTTAGTGGGACCTGCCCACCGGCCCTGCTCTCTCACTTCAAAATGCAGTCTCCGGTATGCCCAGGTGCGCAAGGCCGCAGCGCTCAAGCACGGCGGGGACCTGACACACGGTACGCCTGAGACCCCTGGCTGAGCTCTGGGTCGGGGTATGTGGTTTGCAGCCCTGCCTCATGGTTTCCAGCCTTCGGAGACTGACTGACTGACCTCCGTCCTCTCAGACCCATCCTGGTCAGAGATCTTCGGGGTTCTGTCTGTGGCCACCATCAAGTTTGAGATGCTCAGCACAGCCCCGCAGAGTCAGGTGAGTCTACGCTCCCCCCAGGGCCAGGGCGGCAGGATGGGGTGTGGTGCCTCCCCTCCCCCCCCCAAGCTGTGACTGTCTCCCAGCTCTCCCTGGCCCTGGCCGAGAGCAGTGTTTCCACAAAGGGCACCAAGAGTGGCACCTTTGTCATGTATAATTGTGCACGCCTCGCCACACTCTTTGATGGGTACAAGCGCAGCATGGAACAAGGTCTGTACCCTACCTTCCCACCAGTGAGCAGCCTGGACTTTTCACTGCTACGGGAGGAGGTGAGTTCCCCTCCCGGGTGGCTGGCATGAAGAGGAGGCTGGGCCTTTCCCTCCCAACACCCTTCTCCCCTGCAGGGCGAGTGGCTGCTGCTCTTCAATAGTGTCCTCCCTTTCCCAGACCTGCTGAACCACACAGCAGACCTGGCCTGCACTGCCCCAGGGCTCCACGTCACTGCACGCACGGAGACGGTGAGGCACTGCAGACGCTCGCTGCCTGCTCTGTTCTTTATTCTGGGTTGGGGCACAAGGGCACAGAGGGAGGGGTTGGCCAGTGACTCGGGCTCTTTCTCCAGGTGTGCAAGTTCCTGGTGCAGCTCAGCATGGATTTCAGCTCATACTATAACCGTGTACACATCCTAGGGGTGAGCGCACAAGGGGGGTACGTGGGAGGTACAGGGTGAAGGCAGAGGAAGCAGAGGTGAGAGCAGTGGACCCCTTCTCCTGCAGGAGCCTCGACCACACCTCTTTGCTCAGATGTTTGCCCGTCTGCAGCTCCTGCGGGCCGTGCGTGATGTGCTCCACGCCGGCCTGGCCATGCTGGGTCTCCCTCCACTGAGCTACATCTGAGGCCCCAGATGCCCAACGTGGAAAACATTCACAAACTGACTCAAAAAAAAAAAATAAAAGCACCCCCGCAGTTTTGTTAGGACCTGATGCCAAAATAAATAAGCTTCTGTAATGATGCTGGGGCCTGCTGTGGTGTGGGAGGGGTGTTCTCAGTCTGCCCAGCAGCAGTCTGCTCACCTTCAGCAACTCCTCTAAGGGCAGGAGGCCGCGGCTGCCTCCTCTCAAGGCACGTGGGCACGGGCATCCCTGCTCCAGCAGGTTTGCGAGCAGGCCCCTACCTGGCACACAGGCCAGCATGGAACATCTCAGTCATACCAGTTGTAAACCTCAAGCCCCTGACCCCCAAGAACACAGCGGTGCCCAAACTCAGGGTTCACAGGCCAGCAGTCCATGTCAGCCACATCCGGCACATGATACACAGCACTGTTCATGAAAGTGGGCTCACCGTGCCCCAGACGCCAGAAGGTCAACCGCTGGTCAATGGACGCCGAGACCATGAGGCTTGGGCTCAGGATCTTGAGGCCTGTCACGTGGGCAGCGTGTGCACAGGGGACAGAGTATTCCTCTAGCACACGCAGCTGGGACCTCAGCTCAGCGCCCCCGGCGGCCTCTTCCAGCTCCGGCACCTCCACCGCAAGCACAAGGACGTGGAGGGAGCCATCCTCGCTGCCACTGGCCACGAGATGGTGGCCCTCATGTGTGGGCAAGGTGTGTAGGCTGTTGACACCACAGCTGTGGGCCTGGAGCGTCAGGCAGGGGGTGCCCAGCCCTGGAGAGAGAGAAAGGTTGTCAGGGCCCTGCCTGCTATGTGGGTGAGGATGAAACGGAGCAGGAAGGGCAGCGCTGGCTGCATGTCAGGTACTCACGGCTGGGAAGGGCAGGGTCTGCTGGCGGCTCCAGGGTGGTGGAGCCAGGGTCTAGCACGGTGGTGAGATCCCAGAAGGCCAGGCTGCCATCGGTAGCTGCACTGCACAGGAACAGCCTCCTGGGCCAGGAAAGGGCAGCCAGGTCGGTGGTGGGCGGGGGGAGTACAACACGAGCCCCCACCCAAGCCAGACAGGACCCTCAGCCAGCCCCTCTCACCGCTGCTGGTTGGACGCCTTGTGCGTGAAGGAGTGGACTCTGAGAACACACCTCTTGTGGTGGAAGGTTTCAGCAAGCGGCTGCAAGCGCAGCCCAGAGTTCTGCAAGAGAAAGAGCCTGGGGGGCCGGGGGGAGGGGCGCCGCTCAGAACCCACCGAGGCCAGTCCCGTATTCTGTCTGCCAATCCCCTGGGCCCTGCTCACCTCACAGCCCCGTCACTACAGGCTGCAGCCACAAGGGGGCCAAGGCCAGGTCGCTCGAACTCACACACAGCAAGGGACATGTACCTGCAGCAACGACACACAGCTACTTTCAGGTGGAGCCTGCCTGCGAGCCCGGGAGCAGTGGGGCTCGCCCTGCACGACCCCGCCCCAGGACCCTGCCTGGCAGTGCACGCCACCTGATCTCTGGGTCCACCTTGACCTTCCGCATCCGGTGCCGATGGCGCTGCCGGTCCCAGTACTCGTCTAGTCGGTGCGAAGAAAGGTGCATGACCCGGCAGGCAAGACGGCTTGCGGTGCTGGGGTCCGGGGTGACCGTGATGCTGAAGCAGTGCATCTCGGCCCGGCCCCCTGCAGACAGCACACGGGCAGTCAGGCCTGGCCGAGGATCCTCAGGGCCACCTGGGGTGCCAACACCCCAGACAGCCACGGCACGCACCGAGGAGATGTGGTTGCAAACAGCTGCGAGGGCGTGGGCCGAGCCCGTGGTCGTGGGGAGTGCCAGGACACAGACAGTCGTGTCCTCGCTGCACGTGATCACGATGTCAGTCAGGCCAGGTCCTTTGCTGTCAGACTCCAGGTCGTCAGGCTGCAGCCCAAATTCAGGCTCCAGGGTGACGGCACCCACACGCTTCACACAGGTGATCTCACGGCCATGCAGACCCTCCCGGAGAATCACATGTGGCCGGGTACAGCCACCCCGGGCCCGGTACAGCATGACATCCCCATCCTTGAGGTAGGCAAAAGCCACGGCGGCCTCAGTATCGGAGAAGGCCCAGGAGCGGTGCCCGCCACCACAGTTGACAGTGTGCAGCTTCTCATGAGAGCGGGGGCTCCACACCACAAACTCATTGGCATGGAAACCCAGGATGACCAAGTTCCCATCCGGAACCACGCGGAGCCCAGCCAGCCAATTCATGCCCCGACAGGACTTCTGTCGCAGCACTGGCTGGAGCTGGCCGCCTTGCACAAAGAGCTGATAGTAGGCCCCATCACGCCCTGTGGTATACACGTAGCCACCGTGGCAGGTGACCGACGTCACACCCTGCTTCCCGTGCAGTGAAGGGAGGGTGGACACAGGGCCCCACCCAGTCGAGGCATTTCCACCTTCACCACTGCCTCCACCAGCTCCAGATGCCCCAGCCCCAGGCTTGCCGCCAACTACAGGGGCCTCGAGTAGACCTGGTCTGGAGGGGAACAGCAGCACGGAGCCTCGACGGTCTCCGCACACCAGGAAGTCGCCTGGGGGTAGGAAGGCACTGCATGTGTGCCATCTCTGCTTGCTTGGGGGCAGCAGATAGCGGCAGCGTTCACTGACAAAGATGGCCTTGCCAGAGGGCGCAGCTGAGATCTCCAGGCAAGCCACCACTCCACCGGGGCCCGATGCCAGCAAGAGGAGCTCCTCGTAGCCACGCAGGGCCCAGCTCAGGCTGTGCACTTTCCCCTGGAATAGGGTCAGGTCCACGGCAGCAGTTGGAGTGTTGATGGGGATGACCTTGACATGACCCTCCCCGTTGGCCATGGCACACAGCCCAAAGCCCTCAGGACCAGGGGCTGCCTCCAACAGGCAGTAGGACTGGAAGCGTTTGTCCTCCAGTAGCTGTTCCCAGCACTTGACCTCGAGGTCATAGAGATAGAGGGCCCCTCTGTCAGTCACTGCCAACACTCGCCAAGAGCCAGCCAGCGTCACGGCCTTGAGGGTACCTGCCCTGCTACAGGACTTGAAGCAGAGAGCTGCAACCCCCGAGCCCGGGTACCCACGCCCTACCAGGTGCCAGAGCCGGATGCCTGAGTCATCACCCCCAGTGATCACCCAGGCCTGCCGCTTGTGGGCAGCGAGGGGCACGAATCCCACGGCCCTGATGGCCCCGAAAGGCCTGCAGGATCTCACCTTCGTGGCTCCACACCAGGCAGACACAGTCCTCGCCCGCGCTGATAAGGTAATTCTCTAGGAGCTGGACCTGCCACACGCGGGCGCTGTGCCCAAAGCAGTGTCCAATATTCTGCACCCGGCCCCCAGGTACCCGCAGGTCGCCCACTTTCCAGATGCGGACACTTCTGTCTTCAGAAGCTGTGGCCAGCAAGCCCTTGCTTTCCAAGTAAGACATGCTGAAGATGACACCCACGTGCCCACTGACCCGCCGGTCGGGTGCCACAGGCTTGTCTGCTGAGCCAGCTGCTGGGTACCAGACCAGGAGCTGGTTGGACACGGCCCCCGCCACCACAGCCAGCTCCTTCCAGGTGTCTCCGATCAGGCAGGCTGAGGAGAGGGTACACCTGTCCGTGCAGGGCACCTCCTGCAGGATACTCCCCACCACGGGGTCGTAGAGCACCACTGAATTGTGGCCCAGGGCCAAGGCCATGTTCCCCTCCAGCCAGCGTGCATCCCAGATCCAGTCAGACATGTTCCAGAGGCCAGAGCGCCAGAGCTCCCGGAAGCGGTCCTGCCCCCAGCTAACTTTCACAATTCGGAGTCCCTTGCTCCCAAACACAGCCACCATGGCCTCCGAGTTAAGGTCTCCACTGGGCTCTGGCCGCACCCGGAACCCATGGACAAGATAGTGGCCAAGCAGGTTCTGCACTCGCTTCATCATCTGCAGGTGGCCACCAAAGTCCAAGCTGTACACCAGGACGTCTGGCCCCTCACCTAGACAGAGGCAAAGAGCCACATCAGATTCCACCTAACTTGAAGTGAGGCAAAGGAGACTTCCCGGCATGCCACCTGTGAACATATAAGGACACGCGATCCTGCGGTCTTGAGCCTTGGGGAATCCTTGCTCTCCGCTTCAGCTGGACTTTTAGTGCCCACTTTGTTTCCCTTGTCAGTCATTCCCATTTAGTTCAACCATGAATTCCTCAAATTCACAACCTCCTCTTTTCCCACCACTCTCACACTTTAGATGGAAACCCCTCAGCTTTGGTCTCCACATGCTGGGTGTCATCTACCTCTACATCCTCCCTGCTCCTCCCTCCCCCAGGGAGGGTTCACCCTGCTAAGGCAACCTGTACAGCAAGGGCTGCAAATATTTACAGTCTGCACCAAGTCAATACTTAACAAACATAACCAAACAGCAAACTAGACACTGGAGCAGTGAACAAGACAAGCAGAGGCCTAGCTGGTATCCTTGCACAAGTAAACTGCATCGTTATATGATTTTGGCAAGTTCCGGGAAAGAACTATATAGCTTGCTGGAAGAGTGTAAAATGGAAAAGTCTAACCTGGGGGCTCTCAACAGAAGGGGATGTTGCCCCCACAGGACATTTGGCAAAGTCTGAAGACAGTTTTGGTTGTCACGGCTGGTGGCAGGGTGCTACTGATATCTAGTAGGTAGAGACCAGAGATGCAGCTAAACATCCTGTAACGCACAGGACAGCCCCCACAAAAAAGACGTATCTGGTCCAAAACAGCAATAGTGCCATGGCTGAGAACCCCGGTCTCATCTAACCAGACTGCTGAGCATCAGGGGAGGTTTGCTCAAGGACACGACGTTCCAGGTGAGGATTCAAGAATGAGTGACACTCAGCCAGAGAAAGAGCAGGTAGGGGGAACACTTTCTTGGCAGAGGGAAACAGGTGTGACAGCCCTGAGGTGGACAAGAGTTTTAGGTCATGTGGCTGGAACAGGAGTGAAGGGCTCAAGACTAGGCTAGAGAGAATGAATGCTACAGAGGGAGTCTGGGACACATGGGGGCCTGGCCTCGAGCAGTGGCAACAAGGACAGCAAACTGGAGAGGCACCATGTTTTATGAAGTGAAAATCAACCAGACTTGGTACCTAACTGGCTTGGTGAGTGAGTGAGACTCTGGCTTGGGCAGCTGAGTGGCTGGTGGTCCCGCCAGTAAGGTGAGCTACCCAGCAGGACTCCTGAGTGCAGGCGGTGTTTCAGTTTGTAGGCAACTGTGTACTTTGGCTGGGAATTCAGATTACAAGAGCAGAGGATGGAATTCCTGAATTATAGCTATAGAAAAGTCTCTTTGATTGAAAACAGGAACTTGAGATTACCTGTACACGAATTTTCCTAAAAGCGTTATTCACAATAACAAAAAAGTAGAAACAACCCAAGTGTCTATCAACAGGTGAATGGATAAACACACTATGGAATATACATAAAATGGAATATTGTTCAGCGGTGAAATGAAGTTCTGAAGATGTACTACAACATTGATGAACCTTGACGACATATGTAAATAAGCCAGCTATAAAAAGGACAAATACATAAAAGTCACTTTGGAAGTCACAGGAATGGGGGAAATTGCTTAATGGTAAGCCGTGTAACCTGCACTTCCCACCAAGTCATTTCCCTGTTTAAAACTCTCCAGTGAGAACTGATGGCCCACTTAATACATATCAGTTCAGACTTTTAGTTGCATTATAAAACTTCAGACATTGTTAGATACCCTGGTTTGCAGTGAAAGTGTTCCTTCTTTTAGGAACTTATGGACAAAGATAAATTTGTTTCAGGTAACCTTATTAAATTTACCAGTGTTGATTGATTTTTTAAACAAGCTTTGATTATGAATGTCACATCAAAGATCGTCTTTTCCTAAGAACACAAAGGCTTGTGCTTCAGTATATTATAGTTGTTCGTTATAAAGTGATACCACATAATTCTTCACCCACTTTGGAAATATATTTAACTAACTAGGTTAGTATTTTTCAAGTGACAGCAAAAGATTCAGTCAGTCAGACTTGGAAAAATTAAGCGGTTTATTTTTATGAGATCTTTACGTAAAAAAAATCTAGTACTCTCAGCCAGGGTAAATGCTTTAACAACACGGATTTTAATATTTGCAGGGCTTGATAAGTTGATAAGACAGTATTAACTTCCTTTCAAATTTATGTTTTATATTCTGGTTTCTTAGCCTTTTGTCAAACAGTGGTCGCATGCTTTTAAAATAAACTAAGAGATCTTATACCTTGTTGGAGCTGCTACAAAAGACATCTGACACACACAGCCTTTTTTGGGGGTGGGGGGGGGGAGTAACAGACCGACAATTGAAAACCAGTCTAAATAACTAAGCTTTTTGTAAATTCCAAGGCTAAAACCTTTTAGGAGCTTCAACGGTGTTTAATTCTAATTAAGTATTCTCTCTCTAATTCGATGACCTCATTTTTGAACTTCAGTTTTTCGAAACTGTATAAGCTAGTTAGTAGTTGAGGCCCAGTCCTGGCTCTGTAATGTATTGACCTAATGAGCTGATATTCCTTAAATGTGGATCTGTAAGGAAATACTGTGGTGTGCTCTATTCTGATTTTTAGCCTGTTTTCAACTATTAATTAGCTTTGCAAGTGGGAGCATTTTGGCTCAAATTATTTATGTATTAATAGCATGTGAATATTACAGTCTTTTTTAGACTGTATTGGTCTAAATATGCATTCTGTGGTGAACCATAAGCTGTTCACTTGTATAGACTTTGGAAATCCCGTACCTGTACACATCTGACTGTTGACATTTTGTACTTTTTTCCATATCCAATACTGCACAATAAAAACTTGTCAAAAACAAACGAACAAAAAAAACCTGCAACGAGGCCTTCTCGCTGCCCTTACAGATACAGTCCGATCAGGGCCTAAGACAATCCAGCCCCTGCTCACTTCTCTAGCCCCCTCCCCTGCCAGGCCCAGCCGTGCTCCAGCCCCAAGGTCTTGGGCATGCTAACTCTCTGCCCCTTCTCCTAACTCACGCCCGTGTTTCTTTGGAGTTTCTGCTTTAACTGTCCCCTGCTCCAGGGACCCTGGACCGTTTGGCCCACAGTAGTAACCCTGGGCTCCCGGAGCCCCCACCCCAGATCAACAGTGGGTCATCTCCCGTACACGAATCCCACCCTCCTAGGAATGGAAGCTGCTCACTCAACGCCTGGCTGCCCAGCGCTCTTGCTTGGGACCGCTGTAAAACTCAGCAGCACCACCACCGCCACGGGCAATCGCGAGTGGCTTCACCACTTTCCAGGGCTCTCAGGCCCCAAGACTTCGCTGCCCTCCTCGAGCGGCCCGACCCCGAAGCTCCCGGGTCCCACCCATCTCAGCAGGGACTCCGCCCCCTGCATCCCAGGGCGCTGCGCTACTCTGAAAGGTCTCAGCCCTCATTTCCACCTTCTCGAGCGGCCAGACACGGCTCCCGCCGCGCCCCCGCCCCTCGGGGTGGGGGGTGGTCCTCAGGCCCGCACTCGCGCCCCGCCGCCCCTCTCCAGCCTCCGAAACCACCGCGCTCGCCCCGCACTTTCCCGCGGCCTCGCCCGTACGTCCCGCGGCGGCTGCAGCCCGGCCCCGCCCTCCGCCGGCCGGTCCCCTGGCCGCCGCCTCCGCTGCCCCCTGGCCGCCCCCCTCCTCGGGGCCCCTTTGTTCCCTGTGGCCCCGCAGCGCGCGGTTCAGGCCGAACCTCACCCGCCAACAGCCGGTCCCCCACGCACTCCAGACCCGTGACCGGGAGGACCATGAGCTCCGAGGTGGCCCGGGGCCAAACGTAGTCTTGGAGAGCGTCCATGTCGAGCCTCCCGCCGCCACTGCCCAGACGCGAGCAGAGCTCTCGCGATGAGGCGCGCGGGCTCCGGCAGCAGAGCCCCGGCCGCTGCGCCGCCCCGCCCAGCGACGAGCCTGCGCCTCGTGCAACCCCGCCCGTGATTGGCGGGGCCCGCGGAGCCCCGCCCCCGCGCGACACCCGCGCGCTTCGGGCTGGCTCGCGGCGCAGCCCTGCCCGCCTCCCTGCGCCCCCGCGCCTGCCGTGGAGCTTGGCGGCCGCGAGGCTCGAAGCCGTGGGGTTTTATTTAACGTTCTCGGGGCGGCGGGGGTCTGTACACAATAAATAACAGGCGTCTCGAAACTGCGTCCTGAGCGCGGCTGGAGGCGGGGAGCGGGGCGGGGCAGCGGCCAGGCCTTTGGTTCGCAGGCGGGGCGGGAGGCCCAAGCCCGGGGGGCCGCCGTCCACCCTCCTCTCAGAGCTCCACGCGCGCGTCACGGTAGGCCCGGTCCAAGGCCCACTCGGGCTGCGAGTCGGCGCCAACCTCGCGGGCCAAGCGCGCCATCTCCTGCTGGAAGAGCGCCTGCCGCGCGCGGCTGGGGGTCCACGTTGATCCAGTTGTTGGCGATCCACTTGGTGCCGCGCCGTGACCAGGCAGCCCCCGTGCAGCGAGTAGTCATCCACGTCGCCCATCCAGCCTGCGCGAGGAGGGGGTGGTGTGAGCAGGGAGCTGGTCAGGGGCGCTGCAGAGGACTTAGCCTAGTAAGGACCAAGGCCGGGGAGGACCGGGCCGTGCACACCTTGGTACCAGAGGCCCAGCTCCCGAGGCCGCAGTCGGGGCCTCAGTGTCTCACCCCACCTAACGCCTTGTCAATATCACTGGCCTTCTGAGACCAGCGTTCTTGCTGCTGGGCCTGTCCACAACCCTTACTAGCCGTGGTTGGGGGTTGAGGGACTGCCCTGCAGGGTGGCAGACGGGGGGGGGGGGGGGGGGGGGGGGGCTGGGTGCAGAGGAGCTTCCCCAGGGTACCTTAGCTGGCCACAGGCCCTCACCTTGGCCATCAGGCAGGTAGTTGTACCAGAAGACCGCTGTGCCCTGCCGGGGCTTTGACACGTAGGTTCCCCTTGTCACAGTGCCTCCGAGTGTCACGGAGGTCCACATCATCCTGAATCAGGCTCTGTGGGCAACAGAGTGGTGGGGTTTACAGGCCTCCGCCACGGCACAGCCAGGAACCAAGCAAGGCCAGGCAGCCAAAGGTGCCAGAGGCAAACCAGCCAGATGTGCGCTGGGGACAGCTTGGGTCCTGATCCCAGGTGTGACCCACGCGAGCCCAAGGCCTGGCTGTCCCACCACCATAACAGTTCAGCTGGCACTTACCATCTCATCATAGGTCCTGTTGTCTGCTACAGGGAAGACAGTCTCACCCCCGCCAGTGACGTTGTTCAGATAAAACAGTACCGTCATGTAGCTGTAAGGCAGGGGAGGCTGCTGAAGAGGTCTCCAGCCGTGGGACGGTCCCAGGGCCTCACCTGTGGGCATGATGGGCTGCCTGGGTTCCCAGGGGCCAGAAGGGCAATTCTAAGACTGGGATTGGTGACACAAGGGCAGACCAGTGACAAGATGCCCCTAATCCCTTCCTCCCTGCTGCCCAAACTCAGTCTTTTTCTGTGTGTCACTTGTTTTTTCATGGCCAAGATCACACTTTGCTAAATTATGTGGTGCTAAGGGCCCAGCTGGAACGGCAGGCCAGCAGAAGCGACAAGTTCACAGAAGGGCTGATGAAGGACAGCAAGGAGCTGGAGAGGAGAAAACTGCCTCCCCGCCTGTGCAGAGGAGGAGAGAGGCTGAGGCTCCAGCCCTGGAGGCAGGATCAACACCTGGGGGCTGGGGTGAAAGAGCTGAGGTCCTGTTGCCCCTAGCCTCAGAGCCTGGGGGCGAGTTTGGGTGGCCACAGGTCCCTCGGGCTCTGCTGGCTGGAGCGGGCATGATGGCCAGCAGCCACCCCTACCCCTACCCCAGGGTGGACAACTTGGTAGGCAGAAGTGGGGATGCTGCCGATCAGAATGGCCTCGGTTGCCCTCTCGGCCCCATGGTGAGGGGCAGGGTCATGCTTGGGTCTCAGGGGAACCTGGTGTGGGAGTCACGGGCAGCCCCCAGATGAGAAGTACTTGCCGGCAGGAAGTCTCGAAGGGTACAGATTCGTTGGCCACCAGCTTGGTGTGGGAGCAGATGGTCTCGGGGTACACAGGCCCACTGTCCACGTGAGCGTGGTAGTGGCCTCCCTCACCGTACCGCACAACCTGCAGCGGCTCGCTGAGCTCCACGATCTCAGGCGACAGGCGGGTGAGGCGCAGCACCCTGGTAGGCAGCGGGGAGTCATCTGGGTGGCACCCTGATGGGCCCAGCCAAAGTGGACCCTGGGCCTGTCCCCAGCTCTGCCTTTGCTCCCTTCCCTGGAAGTCCTTGAGCCACCCCAGACTGTGGGCGTAGGAGCATGAAGGGCGCGCTCACCATGAGCCCTTCTCCCAGCTTCAGAGGACGCCCTCTGGGTGGGAAAGATGAGCCTTCGCTCAGCGGGGGGAGGTCCAGACCCAGGCGAGGCCTCCCAGGAAGGAGCCCTCCCAGGAAAGAGCCCTCCCAGGAAGGAGCGGCATTATCTAAAGCCCCAGCTGCTAGTGGCAGGGGGTCATTTGGGCAGAGATAAAGGGTCATAACTAATTACCCAAAACAAATCCTTGTTCTATTTCTAATCTCGATTGTCTATTGTTTGCCCACAGTTAGAGCTAAATTGCCTTCCTTAATTGCCTATAGTCCAGCAGGTCCCAATCCTGGTCTAACAAATGGAACCTCAGGAGTTGGCTCATCAGCTCTGTCCCTGCCGCCCCAGCCCCGGGGTTCTCCTGGGAGCCCTGCACCCGGCCGGGTACGTGGGGACGCGGGCCTGGGGCTCACCTCTGGCGGATGGCACGCACGACGTGGTGGGCACCCTCGCCCTGGTAGAGCCACGTGTGGTGACTGTTGCGCACCAGCTCACTGCTCTCTGCCTTGTGGCTCCGCATGTACTTGTGGAAGTCCCGAAGGTCCAGGGTGGAGAACTCTTGCAGGCTCAGCACTCCTGCCCGGGGGACCCCGCCATCAGTGCCTGCCAAGTCCAGGGCAGGCTGCACCGCCTTCTACCCCAAAGGCAGCAGCAGCCCCTGGCCGCAGGCAATGAGGGGTCCCACCCAGCCTCTCGGGTCAGATGAACCTGGTGTCTGTCACGTCAGGCCCTAAGGGAATACCCAGAGAAGTTCATCGTTTCCTCAGTTAAATACTGACTGGGCCCCAAAAGAGACCAGTCCCTAATGGAGTGGCCAGAGCAGGGTCTCCGGGAGGAAGCGGGAGCCGCGTCCTTGGCTGAGGCCCTGCCCTGGCCCTCCTGCCTGGCTCTCCACAGGGTGGTGCCCCTCCCCCCCAGGCCTGGGAGGGTGAGGAGACAGCAGCCAGCGCTGGGCCTCATCCAGGGCCTCCCCTGCTGAAGGCCGCAAGCTGGAGCTGCTCCCCGGGCCCTCCCTCCAAGAGCAGTCCTGTCCTGGGTGGAGCACATCCGCTCAGGCCTGCCTGCTGAGCCCCTAGCCCATACTGGCAGGGAAGACCAGGCTACTCCCCCAAATGAGAACCGGCTCCCCCGGCCCCGCCCACCCCCCAAAGCAGGGCCCCGCCCTCCTGGGGTTCTAGAGGAGGAGTGGCACCTTTGCTCCATGTTAACTTGGCTGACCCTACCTGCCAGCACCTGTGAGGGTGGGGGACACTCAAGGGCTGGGAACCAGTCACCATCTCTGTGTGGGAGCAGTGGCAGCAGAATGGCCCTCTAGGCAGAGGTCCAGGCCAGATTCTTGGCTCTGGATTCAGCAGCCTTAAGGCCATTCCACCAGGTCCTCCTTGACCATTGGTTCAAAGCCTGGGAATGAGTGTGACGACCACACCTCTGTAACCTCTTGGGGTTCTTACCAAAAAGGGGGAGTCCACTCACATAATGGCTCCCCTGCCCACATCTGCCCCCAGCCGTGAGCAACGCCACCTCTCTGGTGTTTTGGTAGGCTCCAAGGGGGCAAGAGGAAGGTGAGGGAGACCCCAGTTAGACCAGCGAGGCTGCCTGCTGGGGTGGAACCTCTGCCTGGCTGCAAGGAGGGTGGAGGACGGAGCAAGCTGAGTAGCTGGGCTCGAGCCTGGCCTCACTGCCCCTTGCTCCTGCTCGACCCACATTGCCCTCTGCTGCCAGGAGCCCCACCTCCTGCAGCCCAGACTCTGCCTGAGGAAAGTCAAAGAGTCTCTAAGAACTGCCGTCTAGACTGTCACCAAGGAGCACAGGAGAGCCTGGCCGCCTGCCTGCTCCCCAAGGGTGAAGCCTCCACATCCCTGGCCTCTCTTGAAGCTGGGCATAGAGGCTGCCTGGCTGTGGGGGAAGGGCCCGAGCATTCGGGAAGGATGTGCTCGGGAGGTGGGCAGGAGGCTCGCAGGGACAGAACTGTGGTAAGGCGTGAGCTCACCGTCACCGTCAGGGGTCGGCCTTGATCGCAGTGTACATTTCCTGAATGTTCTCAGGGGTCATCCACCGTCCATTTCCCAGGCGATTCTGGGCTAGGACCTGAAGTACAAGAGGATCCCTCCATGATGGAGAGCCACCAGCTCTCATCAGAGAGCGGGGCTGAGGGCTGCGGCCAGAAGGCATGGAAGAGGACCCGGGACAGAGCCTGAGGGTGCCTGGGCTGAGGTGACGGGAAATGGAGCAGTCCAGAAGAATGTGGGGAGTGGCCGGAGGGTGGTCATGAGGCCTGAGGGCCATGGGTCCTCCCAGTGCTGCTAGGCCTGTGACCTCCACCGGGAGCACTGGTTGGAGGCGGAGTGAGGGGCAGCCTGTTTCCCACTCGGACATTCCGGGTGGGGTGGTGGAGGCCAAGGCCTGGGAGCAAAGAGGGAACAGGCTCCAGGGAGAGGCCCTGGCCAGGGCACGGGCCACTGGGCCCCTCAGGAAGCCCAGGCTCAGCGGGACGCGCTATCTGAGCAACGGACCTCATGCCTCGCCAGACCTCGCGCCTCTGCAGGCCTCTCGGAAGCCCAGGTGGGAGAGGCATGCAGAGACCTGCATGGCTGCTCGAGCGGCTGGCCACCCCAGAGTGCCACCCATCCCCCTGGAGGACTGCCCCAGCCACTGCAGCAAGGGGCTCAGGGCACAGACAGCATACTGTCTAGACCCTGGGGCGATAGGTGCCATCACCCCAGCTCCCAGCTGGATGCCCCTGCCATCTTCTGGCTCCTGGGGCAGAACGGGGGCTCTCCAGGAAAGGGGCCGCGAGGCGTGGGCCTGCCCAAGCTGGCCGGAAACGGCATGACAAGCGATCGGGCCACCAGCCAGGCCACTCTGGGTGCTCCCTACTCTGGGCCCCAGGGCCCTGACCCTCACGGAGCTGCAGGCGACCGTCCCGGTTCTGGTCCAGCAGCCGGAAGAGGTCCAGCTGGCTGACCTGCATCGCGCCCATGGCCTCCTCGTACTCCTCAGTGGGCAGGATCTGGCTGCGCTGTAACCCCTTCATCTGGGCCAGGTGGATGATGAGCCGACACTCTTCTTCACTCAGGAAGCGGGGACTTCTGCCAGAGGAGGAGGATGGTGAGGCTGGGCCGGATGCACTGGCACGTTCCTCCCCACTGGGCTCCTGCGCACTCCCCGGGCCCTAGTGGCCACCAAGTCTTGAGGACTTCACCCCTTCCCTTTAAGCAGCTCTGGACTCTGGCCCCAAGGTTAAGTTGTCTGGTGAAGGTTGCCTAGGTTCAGATGGGGGCCTCTCTCCATGATGTGAGCACACATTTTCCACCGAAGCCCTGGGAGAGAAGCCAAAGCTAAGCTGAACACAGGCTGATGCTACTTCTCCTCCTCACCTTGGCATGGGGCCGAAGGCCAGAGGATGGGCCTGAGGCCAGAGGGTGGACTTCCGCTTCTTAGTGGATATATATTTAAAGATTTATTTTATTTACTTATTTCTCCCCACCTCCTTGAAGTTGGCACCTGTTGTGTCTGTTCATCTTCCTTGTTTCTTTAGGAGGCACCAGGAACTGAACCTGGGACCTTCAATGTGGGAGGAAGGAGACTAATTGCTTGAGCCACCTCCATTCCCTGCTTTGTTGTAGCTCTCATTATGTTTTTCTTCTTAGGTCTCTTATGTCAGCTTGCTGCATCAGCTTGCTGTGCCTGCCATTGGGCCAGCTTGCTGTCCTCTTTAGGAGGCACTGGGAACCGACCCAGGGGCCTACCATATGGTAGGCAGGAACTTAATTGCTCGAGCCACATCTGCTTCCCTTAGCGGGTATGTATTTAAAAAGCAGGGGGATGCTATCTGGTTCACATAAAAACAAACAAGGTGTAAGACATCTAGTGGTCCAGGCCAGTCCAAAGGCCTTGCCCTCTGTTCTCCCCTGCAGTGGGGAGAACTGACTGACTGGATGCCCGGTGCTGGAAGGTCAGTGGGGGGGCAGGTGCTGGTCTTTAAGTTGCCCCAGGAATCTGCTTCTCTGATTCCTTCAGGCCCAGGTGTCCATGGCGCACCTTTCGCTGTGCCTCTAAGCCCCTGAGCAAAAGGACCAGTCAGGCCTGTGCACAGCTCCAGGGGCTGGATGCCCCCATGTGGGCACGACTGGTGGGCGGCTTGGTGGAGCCGGAACGCGAGCTTCCCACCTGGGCCCTGCTTTGTTCCCTGGCTCTTATGGGAGAGGATTTTCTGAGATGGCATCAAGAGGTCTATGAAGGGGCTGATCAGAGAAAAGGGTAGGGTGCTGCCAGCGCCCCTCAGAGCTGCCACGTGAACGGCCACGTCCCTCACTGTACTCCCAGCACGAAGCGCCAGGCGCTGCCAAGAGGAAGAAAAATGGCCACTC
Organism: Dasypus novemcinctus; assembly: GCF_030445035.2. Classification (NCBI taxonomy): domain Eukaryota; kingdom Metazoa; phylum Chordata; class Mammalia; order Cingulata; family Dasypodidae; genus Dasypus; species Dasypus novemcinctus. The sequence continues at coordinate 10,001,144 of NC_080698.1, read as the reverse complement.
AGGGCCAGGACTAGGGCTGTTGTTAATCTCAGCGAATCACATTCTCAGCACAGAATGCCCCAGGCGCTGCCAAAGCACTTCATGAACACCAGCTCCTTAATCCTTCCACGCCTCCTAGAAGGGCAGGCCCGCTAGTTTACCCTTCTCCCATGAGGAACTTGGATTAATTTGATATGGGCCCCCAAGCTCAGAGAGACCTGTGACCTGCCCGGGCGCCCAGGCCGCCCGGGTGAATCCCATGACCAGAATTCAGCTTCCCAGGGTGGGCGACCCCAGTGTGGGCAGGACAAAGGCCCCCACCTGGCTGGCATGACCCTGCGACCCAGCAAACCCAGGCAGGGTGGGAGCCAGCCGCTGGGAGGCAGCCCTGCTGGACCACCGGCTGGGCCAAGGTGCTAATCAACAGAGCCACCCTTTAAAAAGTAAACCAGAAAAACGAAAGAAAGCACAGGCTCAGGTTTCCGTGGTTTATTAGGTGCCTGTAATCTGCAGGCCCAACAGCGATGCCACCATAGCCCCCCACTGTGTGGTAAACAAACATAAACAGCCCAGATGAGCACAATGGGGCCTAATCAGGGGGGTCCCAGCATCTGGGAGCAGGGCAAACACGGGTGCAACCCCCATCTCTGCTGGCTCCTGGGGTGCAGGTGTGGCCCTATGAAGCCCTCGATCTCGGCCCACTCAGGCCAGGGCAGAGAAGGCAGGTGATGGAGCAAGGGCTGTGGCTGCTCATGGTGCTGTGGGGTGACAGTGGGGCAGAGGCTCCCCGGGGCCCTTCGCAGTGCATGCCCATTCCCCAAGCCACGGCGCTGGGCCACGACATTGGCTACACAGAGAGGCGGCTGCCCAACTTGCTGGACCACGCCCGACACAGTGACTGAAGCCAGCAGGCCGTCAGGCAGGTGGCTGCCCCTGCTTGCCCGGGAGCGCCACCCCAGTGCCCGCCTCTTCCTCTGCTCCCTCTCTGTCCCTGTATGCCCTGACAGGTAGGGCAGGGGCTCCCAGGTACAGCGGGGGGCAGGGGGCTCCGCAGCCAGGGCCTGCCCCGGAGGCTTGGGCTTTGCAGTAACAGTTGCTGAGCACCTATTTGGTGCCAGGTGCTTACAGGGTCGGGGAGGAAGCTAAGAGCTGTCCTGTCAGGGCACCTGTGGTACTCCTAGCAGAGGGGAGGTGTGGTGGGGCTGGAGAAGGCAGGGGACTGCCAACTGTGGGCACCATGGGGTCGGGTACTCAGTCTGGACCCAAAAAAATATCGAGGGCTCTTGAATGCCAAGGTGGGGCAAAGGGGTAGGCCTCTCCAGGTTGGGGGGTCAGGAGCCCCTCTTCAGTAAACCATCTGCCCAAGAGATCCTGGCAAGGGACAGAGCCATGGCCTCTCCAGGACCTCAGGCACGCCTTGACGCATCTGGTGGCCTTTTCTGCCAGAGTCCCGAGATGGTACAGCTGATTTCTCTCTCGCAGCCCGGCCTCTCCTGGGAACACCTGTCTCCTTGGCTCCCTCTCTGCAGGGCAAGCCCTTCCCCGAGCCTTCAAGCCAGCAGGCCAGGGGAGCAACAGCATGAGGGTCGGGCCCAGTGCTCCTTGCCCACCCAGCCTGCCCCGCCTGCGGGACTTTCGGGACAAGATCAGAAAGTGAAGGCCCAGGATGTAGGGCCCCTCCACACCCCTCGCCCAGACAGGAGATTGCCAACGGAGCTGGGGGGGAGGTGTCCTGAAAGGCTGGAGAGAAGCCTGGGCTTAGGGGCGGAGGGAAACGAGGGCAGCAGCCGTGGAAGGCTGCCAGGCTGTTGCTAGGCAACTGGGTGTCGTTGCCCAGTGACCGCAGGGAGTCACCGCCAGGGAGAGGCCCCAGCTGATCTGGGTGTCCAGCCTGCAGTCCCCAAGCCCTGGTTCCAAACGCCCCGCCTCTGCCGATCTTGTCCCTGGCAGGGTTGTCGACCCATGCCGCAGCCTGGGCGAAGCCGTGCAGGCCAGCTGTGCCCCCATCATGGCCTGCTATGGCTGCCCTGGCCAGCCACCCAGTGCTGTGGACACTTCCTCACCGCCACGGCCTCTGTGTTGCAGCCATCTCCGACAGCTCTCGCCTGGGCCACCCACATGTGTCTTGCAAGGCTTCCGGGCTGGACTTGCCCTCAATTGGCCCCACGGGAAGCGCCCACCCCTTTCAAATCACTCCTTGCAGCGATCAGGTAAACGGGGACCCTGGTTGGGAAAGAAGCCTGCCCATAGCAGGGCTCCAGCTCCCAAAGGGCAGTGAGCGGAAGGGAAGTGGGAGGGCCTGCGCGGATCACGCCCTTCTTCACTGGGGCCCGGTGGGCGCCTGCACGTCCCCTCCCACAGTGCCACATGCCAGCTGCAGGGACTGCAAGGTACAGGAGGCACGCTCGTCCCAAGAGGTCCTAGACACACTGCGCCAGCGAACTCTGTGAGCCCTGAGGGTGCAGCACCCCTCCTGTGTGCCTCCACTCCAGCTCTGGCTCAGGGCCAAGGCAAATGGAAGATGGGGTACCCAAAAGCTTGGTTAGAGCTGAAAAACATTCCTTTTATACAGGGGACATTGCTAAAATGACAGCAAAAGCAAGACAACCTAAGGAGGGCGGTGGCCAGAGGACAGCCCTTCCCTGGGTCCCTGATCCCAAGAGCAGAGCAGCAGGACAAGAGGGCTTCAGCAGGCGGGTGGAGGGGCTGGGGGGGCCCAGCACCGAGGCGCTGCCTCCTCATCTGCGCCCCTCTGATCCCGCTCACTGAAGGTCAGGCTCTCCTGGAGGAAAAGGACACCCTCTGGCCCCTTGGACTGTGACCTGGACTCATGGCCGGGGGTGCTAAAGACAGGTCCCCTTTGGAGCTGGCGCCCACCCTGCAGGTATGGGGCCACCAGCTGCTTGTGACCACGGCCCATGCCTGGAGTCAGGAGCTACTGCATTCTGCAGCGGGCCATACGCAGGTGGCATCATCACCAGTGCCCCGAGGTGGGGCTGGCCCAGGATGGGGACTTTGTGGCCACGGCCTCTACAGAGGCCCACACATGATGCCCGCGCTCCCCCTGGACACACAGCCGAGCCTCTTTCTGCTGCTCCCACATGACTGGCAGACCAGAGCCCGGGCAGGCCCCAAGCGCCCCTGAGGAATGGCTCGTGCAGAGCTCCGTGGCCCAGCTGAAGCGCTCTGCCCCGCAGAGACGGCTGGCAGGCTCCCTGGCGGTTTGTGCGTGCTGGGCAGCAAGAGCGCCTTGCTGGCCTTCCAGGCCTGGGTGGCAGCCCGACCGCAAGCCCCAGCACCCCAAGCTGAGTCTCAGGACAGGGACACAGCAGTAGGCTGTGCCCGCCCTGGGCAGGGTGCCACTCAAGGTTCAGAACACAGTTACACCTGTCTGACCCTTACCGAGGTCCCCAGCTGTGCCAAGCAGCGAGTCCCTGGAAGGGCAGCAGTGCTGGGTCTGTGTAGAAAACTGCATTACGGTGCACAAAAACCCGGACTAATATGGACCCTCAAATTCCTTATTTCTGGGCCTCCTGTGTTTGCCATTCTATACTTTTTTTTTTTTTTTAAAGATTTTATTTATTTATTTAATTCCCCCCCCTCCCCTGGTTGTCTGTTCTTGGTGTCTATTTGCTGCGTCTTGTTTCTTTGTCCGCTTCTGTTGTCGTCAGCGGCACGGGAAGTGTGGGCGGCGCCATTCCTGGGCAGGCTGCACTTTCTTTCACGCTGGGCGGCTCTCCTCACGGGCACACTCCTTGTGCGTGGGGCTCCCCACACGGGGGACACCCTTGCGTGGCACGGCACTCCTTGCGCGCATCAGCACTGAGCATGGCCAGCTCCACACCGGTCAAGGAGGCCGGGGTTTGAACGCGGACCTCCCATATGGTAGACGGACGCCCTAACCACTGGGCCAAAGTCCGTTTCCCTGCCATTCTATACTAAAACAGCCATGATTTGAAAATAAATTGTTTTGTGTACTGGTGGCAACTACTCATTTCTCTTTGAGAGCAAAACGACACAAATAAACAGAAGGTAGTGCTACGTGCTGAGAAGGAAGCCAAGAAGGCTCCATCAAGGTGTCTGGGAACCTCTTAAGACGGGTGGCATGAAGGGATGTGTGAAGGTACCCTCTGTGGGAAGAGCTCGGCATATGCCTTCTGATGGAGGGGAGAGCCGTACAAAGGCCCTGAGGCAGCGAGGAGCTGGGGGCAGGGAGTGAGGAGGAGAGGAGGAGAAGCAGGAGGTGAGGTCTGAGAGGTGAGAGGGCCTTAGGGCATCTCATGGGACTTAGAAATGCAATGGGGGGAAGCGGATTTGGCTCAACGGATAGAGCGTCCGCCTACCACATGGGAGGTCCAGGGTTCAAATCCAGGGCCTCCTGACCCGTGTGATGAGCTGGCCCACGTGCAGTGCTGACGTGCGCAAGGAGTGCCGTGCCACATAGGGGTGTCTCCCGCGTAGGTGCGTAGGGGAGCCCCACGCACAAGGAGTACACCCCGTAAGGAGAGCCCCCTTGCATGAAAAAAGTGCAGCCTGCCCAGGAGTGGCACTGCACACACGGAGAGCTGACACAGCAAGATGACGCAACAAAAAGAGACACAGATTCCTGGTGCCGCTGACAAGAATACAAGTGGACACAGAAGAACAACACACAGCGGATGGCCACAGAGAGCAGACAACGGGGGGGGGGGGAAGGGGGGGGAAGAGAAAGAAAGAAATTAATCATTTCTGTTAAAAAAAAAAAAAAAGAAATGCAATGGGAAGACTTGGAGGCTTTTAAGAAAGGGCGTCAGGAGTGAGTGAGTGGGGGTAGGCAGGAGTGGAAGAAAGCACCATCCCCAGAGCGGAGCGGGACTCAGAACTGGAGCACCTCCCCTCTTAACTGGACTCGGCAGAACAAAGTCCTTGGCAGATTCCCGAGAGCCCAAACCCTTGAGAAATTCCAACTGGGAACAAGGGTGGCAAACAGGAAGCATTCTCTAGAGAGAGAAAGAGAGACACTGGAGGCTGTCTGGGGTTTCCCTGTGAAGTAGTGGGGTTCCCTTGCATGAGGACAGAGGAACCTTGGGGTACAGCCTGGTCCCCCTGGCCACAGCGCACATCCTGAGCCCCTACTCCTGGAGCCCGGGCACCTCCGATCCTGACACTGGTGGATCACGGTTTGGAGCTAAGAGCAGAAGGGCAGGCAGGGCAGTGCCTGAGCCCAGCCTGCCTCTTCAGGGTGTCAGTGGACAGCAGACTGATGGATGGACTAACAGCAGGTACAGAAGCCAAAGAGATCCCGCTCCTTCTTGGGGTGAGACACCCTTGTCTGCATTCATCCAACAGCACAGCACTGAGGAACTGCCCGCTCAGACGGTGCTTCCCCTCCCTCTCAACTGTACTTCTTTTTTTTTTTTTTTTTTTTTTTTAAAGATTTATTTATTTATTTAATTTCCCCCCCTCCCCTGGTTGTCTGTTCTTGGTGTCTATTTGCTGCATCTTGTTTCTTTGTCCGCTTCCGTTGTCGTCAGCGGCACAGGAAGTGTGGGTGGCGCCATTCCTGGGCAGGCTGCACTTTCTTTCACGCTGGGCGGCTTTCCTCACGGGCGCACTCCTTGCGCGTGGGACTCCCCCACGCGGGGGACACCCTTGCGTGGCACGGCACTCCTTGCGCGCATCAGCGCTGCACATGGCCAGCTCCACACGGGTCAAGGAGGCCCGGGGTTTGAACCGCGGACCTCCCATATGGTAGACGGACGCCCTAACCACTGGGCCAAAGTCCGTTTCCCTCAACTGTACTTCTTGATTCATTTTGTAATCACTGATCTCTTCTTTATTTGCTCCGCCTGGTACACAGCCCCACTGCCTTTCACCAAATAGCAAGCCCCAGCGCTTTCAGGGTAAAAACTGGGACCTCTTCCACTGGCTGACCTGAGGAAGGTACTAGAAGTGTCTTTGAGGCAATGAGGACCACAAGAAGGAACTTTGGCTGCAGCTGCCCAATTCTCCTAATCACGCCCTTTGTAATTTGTCTGGAGAAACAGTGACGCATCAGATGGTTTAACCAGTATCAGTTTACCTTTTGCCACAGCTCTTCTGCTTCTATAATTGGCTCTTCATGAGTGACTTGAGGCAGGGATTGCCCATTCTCTGTAGGACTCTGATGCGACAAGCTGCGTGTGAGGGGAACTCTGGCCTCTCGGCTCACTTAACCTGGCATGTGTCTGAATTCAATTGGCCAGGCCCCAGGAAAGCTGGAGAGAAGCTTCTTCTCTGCGCAGTCAGCCGCCTGGCTCCATCCTGTGCCTCCAGCCAGGCTGTGCTCAAATGCCTTTCTCAGGGCACCCTGGCCACCCTCTTGAGGACTTGAACCCTAGGTGAAATTCTGCCTTACTGGTCTGCAGTCACCTACCACCACCTGACACGCCATGTCTATTCATTTCCTTGCTTATTTATTGTGTCTCCTCCCCATTCAAATGTCAGCTCTACTTTTCTCTGCTTGTTAGTTTGTTTCCCATTTTGTTCAATGTTGTGTTCCCAGCGCATAAAACAGTGCTGGCACAGACTGACATTATTTAGTAATAACAACAAAAATCACCTTGTGGTATTATTATTGGGATTGCGACCATAAACTATATTCCCACAGATGGCATGCATGTGACACTATTCCCAACCGCTACCCCAAGGGTAGTGGCGTGAGCTCAGATGCTCTGCTTTGGCCACCAGCCCCTTCTTAAAGCCCCCTCCCCTTTCCACTCCCATCAACCAGGCACAGCCCCGGGTCACAGAAATTTGTGTCACTGGGGCTGGCAAGCCGATCCTGGGCAAGGTTCATCCGTCTGGGGACTCCCAACTCATTGCAGAGGCCACACTGGTGGCCTTAAAGGAACCCGGAGTCTTCACAGGTAGCACCGCGGCCTTAGGGTATAGATGCTAGAGGCAGGCTGCCGAAGCTTGTGCCTCACTTTCCTACTGCAAGCACGCGAGCCGGGAGCTCCAGCCCCCTCATAGGTGGCTAAAAGGATTAACTGAGCACAAAACAAGAGCTCAGAAAATAAGAACCATGACACTGGCTCCCAAATGGGGTAGCCTGGAAAGGCTTTGTCCACAGCAGCTGAACACACACTCGCAGGAGAACCCCAGAATGCTGGCAGCAAAGATGGGGCCTCTGGCTGGGGCCCCAGTAGGACAGGCTTGAGGGTGCCAGCTTATCTCTATTTGGACAGACCACAGGGCCACTCCCCGGCTGAGACTGCCTCCAGCCAGATTATCAGTCTCCCACCAGGGGACAACCCAGAATGTGAGGGCACTAGTGGTGGCAGGTCATGTCCAAGCTGGTTTCAATGCTTTGCGCAGACTCTAGCGTCAGGCTCATTGCCCAGCCTAAGAGGGACAGAGGAGCCTCCGTGAGTAGGGGTCAGGGAGGGGCGAACGCAGAGGGCACCCGGTCACCCGGCTAGGGGAGTGGGGGTGCAAGCTTCACTAGGCTCTACGTAAGAGTGGAAGAAAGAAAGGGCTCCTTTGTCGCAGCCATTTTCAAAACCTAAGTCATGTGGTCCAAACGAGCCTCCGGGGCGGCCACCAAACCTCAGCCCCCGCCGGCCCTGCCCGGCTCCGCACGGGGCGGACTTACCAAAAAGCAGCGGCTTGAGGCTCAACGTCCGGATCAAGTGGTCCTTGCCGGCGACCAGCCGCACCTGGCGCTCGTGCCCCACCTGCGGGAGAGGGGCACAGCGGGCAGCCGGGGCCCACCTCGCGCCGCCAGACGAGGAGGAAGTCGCCCCCCGCGCAGGGCGCGATGGTGGGCGAGCGAGTGGGGGGCCACGGCGGGTTGGGGCGGGGGGAGTGCTCACCTTGATACCCTCGAGCCTGGACAGGGGGCCCAAGGGCGGCGCGGGCCCGGGGCCCTGGGAGCGGGCGCGGGGCGCGGGCGCGGGGCCCTGGTCGCCGTTGCTGTAGTGCACGAAGAGCAGCAGCGCCAGCACGTTGCCCAGGTACAGGTGCACGAAGACCATGAGCACCAGGAAGTAGGCGCGCGAGCAGATGCCGCGGGGCTTGCCCAGCGGCCGCCCCGCCGCGGCCTCGCCGTCCGCCGGCCCCGCCACGCCGCGCTCGGCCGGGGCCCACTGCGGCCCCGCAGCCTCGCCCGCCGCCGCCATGGCGCCCAGGCCGCGCGCGCGCCCGGGGAGGGGGGGGGAGCGGGGGCGGGGCCGCGCCGTCGCCTGGACGACCGCCGCCGAGACCGCGCGCGCCGCCGTCGCTAGGAGACGGCGCCCGGGACTGCCCCGCCCGCCGGGAGTGGTCCTCGCCGGACCGCGCTCCCTCCCGCCTGCGCCCGGGGGCCCCGGCCCCCACGGCTCCCCGACTTCGGGGCGGAGAGGGGCGTCGCCTTTAGGGCAGACCTCGCCCGTGGCGTCTCCGTTCTCGGGTCCCGGGCACAATCCCCCCTTCCCTCAGGCTGGTAAACACGGGCCGGGAGTGGCAGCTCCGAGGGATGACTCCATCCTGCGACAGTTTGGGGGCGCCGCGGAGCCCGATGGCTGCGCTCGTGTTGAGGGAGGACCCACGACCGCCGCCAGCAGCATTCGCGAGGGTGGGCAGCCCAGAACGCCCCGGAAGGCCGCTCGGCCGCAGGCCCTCCCGGGGAGGCCCACAGGAGGCAGGCCTCTGAGGCCGCCGGGTGTGCAGGGGCACAGGGTGGTGGCGGCCAGGGATGACTTCCTGGAGGCACCCTGGCCCTGAAAGGCCAGACCCTAACAGAACTGGCAGGAAAGCAGCAGGCGCTCAGCCTGAGGCACAAGGCTTAGAGGGGGAAAGGGACTCGTCCACAATCCAGACACCTTCTCAAAGGAAAATAAACTCAGCTTGTTGCCCGAAATGGGGGAGAAAGGACAGACCGGTGGCCAGGTGCCAAGGCCTGGGTATTTTGGAGTTCCCTGCTCTCCTAGAGCTGAGTTATCTTCAGGCGGAGACAGAACTGCCCCAGGGCAGAAGCCGACTCTGCAAGTGGAGGAACAGACAAGAGCAATTGGGTTCAGGGGGGCTCCACTGCTGTGTCTCACTGCCCTGTTAAGCTCCCCACCCCCACCTCTCCCTCCAGGAAAAGCACGGCCTGCATCTTTTCGTCTCCTCAGTCAGGGCAAGCAGAGGGTAAGAGCAGGTCCACTCCTTTCTGGGATTCTACGTGCCACGCCAGGTTTTACCAGCTGCCAATACTTGGTGCCGGCACTGACGTGGCCATCTTCATGGCCCACCTTGTCAATCTCCTTAGAACACAGTGGGGAAGCGCTGCCCATCAAGTGGAGAGGTAGAAGACAGTTTGAAGGGGTGGCAGGAGGGGGGCAGGTAGCAGTGGGAACTGCTGCGGCTCAGCCAAGGGTGGGTTGCTGACCAATCAACCTGCTACGGACCGAGTGGGAAGCAGCAGCTCCGGAGACAGGGAGACAGCCAGGCAGGCCTGAACTCCCACATGAGGATGGAGAGGCAAGGGAACCCTTTCCCCCTAAAATGATTTCCAAACGAAATGTAATTGCTATGAAGGAAACGTTACTGACTCAAATACATGGAAATTCTATTACCAATTTAGGACTGTTCGAATTTCCTGCACCTTGACTTTAATCCAAGTCAGAAATCTCTCAATTCCCAAGTATTAGTACAAATGGAAGAAGTCAAATTTTCCAAATTAATGTGAATCTCCTAAGTCCTCAGATATGATAAATGCCAATGGAGTCAAAATTTTACCAAGGCTCTCTCTTCAGCCTTTTAAAACTATCATTAGGTCACCATAAATTCCCCACTTTGCTTTGTTCTGAACTCCACGCCCTCACATTTCTGTTACCCACTTATTGGATTTCAGTTTTCCAATTGAACTCAGCCTGAGGCCGCCTGCAGCGCCTTCTCCTCTGACATCACCACCAGACATCAGAAGGCAAGGCGGCTTCTAGGGCTCACCTCACCCCTCTACTTCTGCTGTGGGAAGTTCATAGATTTCTCAGCCTTTTAAAGCCTGTGGTCCTTTCTACGTGCAAATCTCTCCCTGCTCAGACTGGCTCACTTTGTAGGGGTGACGGTCCCACCTCAGTCATTAATGTACACATTATTAAATCTGGGCCTTAGACTGAGCGGTGTTCTAATTTTTTTTTAAATTGGAATTGTTTTTTGTTTGACCATTTACGAGCAGTGGTAACCTTGGGCAAACTTGCACCTCATTTTTTTTTTTCAAGATTTTTTCATTTCTCTCCCCTCCTCCCCGCCCCCCCCCCCCAGTTGTCTGCTCTGTGTCCATTCGCTGTGTTTTTCTTCTGTTATCACTTCTATCCTTATCAGTGGCACTGGGAATCTGTTTCTTTTTGTTGCATCATCTTGCTGCATCAACTCTCTGTGTGTGCGGCACCATTCCTGGGCAGGCTGCACTTTCTTTCGCACTGGGAGGCTCTCCTAACGGGGCGCACTCCTTGCGCGTGGGGCTCCCCTACGCGGGGACACCCCTGCGTGGCACAGCACTCCTTGCGTGCATCAGCACTGCACGTGGGCCAGCTCCACACAGGTCAAGGAGGCCCGGGGTTTGAACCATGGACCTCCCATGTGGTAGGCGGGTGCCCTATCCATTGAGCCAAGTCCGCTTCCCTGCACCTTATTTTTAACAGCTATGTAACGTGGGCAGTGGACAGCACCTCCCTTGTAGGGCTCCTGTGGAGACTAAGTGGGTGCATGCCCACTTAGTTAGTGATTATCTTGTGAGGATAGAAACCTGTCTGGCCTGTCACTGGCTGTGTCTGTAGCATCCAGAACAGAGCTCCACACAGAGGCTATGCCCAGATGCCTGTTGCATGAATGCCTGGGGGTTATATGGACAGTCCCTCCTCCAGACTATGCTAGAATGTTCTATCTCGTTTCAAGATAACTGAAATAACTCTGCCCAAGCCATGGTATCCTGCCCAGTGATCTGCATAAGTTCCCTTTAGCCCTGGCGCCCCAGCAAAAACACTCACCTGTAGTCAGCCTGAGACCTATGGCCTGAAGGCTCCTGGAGGTGGAACCATGAATTTTCTGCATACCATTATGTCCCTGGCACCAAGCATGAGGCCCAGATCACCCCAGGAAGCAGCTGTCGAGTTCAGACTGGCAGGGTCTGGGGCTTCTTCGGGCCTTTGCTGCTCTGTGCATGTTACCCACAGGTCTGGAGCCTTCACCCCTGAGCTACCAATGAAATTGTTGCCAGTCCTGACATCTCAAGTGTGGACCCCTCTGTCAGCACTCAAACCCCGTTCCCTGCCCTAAGCCCTTGGAATTGGACTCCAAACACCTCCAGTCCCTGTCCAGAGCTCTCTCTGTACCCCTCAGGGGCCCTGTGAAGTCTCAATTCTCCTCTCTCCCACACCTGCTTTGGAGGGATCCAGGGGGTCTTCCGAATGAGAGGCTGCGGGGCCATCACATCAGTGCCTCACCCCACACCTGGGTCTGCCTGTGGTGAGGAGTGGCTCAGCCTGCACCCAAGGAGGGAGAAGACAGCCACGGCGGCCAGGACATTCCACTTCCCTCCACATACCACTTATGAGAGCCAGAATGAGGAGGTGGTGGCCCTGGCCCTGCACTCACCAGCCCAGACCACCCTGGGGTGTTGACGCGGGAGGCTACTTAGTTCCTTTGAAGACAGACTCCACACATACTTTTATAACCAGAAACTTACAATTTATTTTGAATAAACCACTCAACTTTGAGCAGATGACATTGCCTCAATTAACTTTTTTTTGAGGAAAGGCAAAAAGATACGGTAAATTCATGAAAACACTGTGCCTTCCTTTCTCTTTTATCCTTTGAAAGGCAGAAAAATTCTGCCTGACCTCCCCATATTCCTGGCAAAGTTAACAAAGGACAGCCCCTGGGGGCACAACAGGAAGCTCTCCAGAGGCCAAGGCTGCAGTCTGTGGTCTGGTCACAGACCTCCTGCAGCTCAGGTGGTCAGGGCCACAGCTGGATGCAAAGTGTAGAACATGGCAGCTGTGCAGTCCAAAAAATGCCCAGAACAACTTAGGGGGTAGAGCTGCAATTCAGGTCCTTGTGCCGTGGCGGTGCCACAGAAAGGACTCAAGGAGAGGTGAGGGCTCCAGATGCTGGAATCCTCCAGGTGTGAACACAGCAGTCATACCCCACCCCAAACTCACACAGCAGGCACACTCCTTGTTCACAATTAGCTCCCCAATGTCCCAGTCTGGGTTCATTTGCCACTCTCCTAACTCCTACTCCCACCCCACACACAGTTCCTCCTTTGCTGAGCTGAGGACAACAGGAATAGACAAAACCTGAGCGAGTAGAGAGGGGGCCTGCAAAGTAATAGCTGTCCTCTGTCTTCAAGGGGGGATTCAGTTTCACAGCTTACAAAGTACCTGGGAAATTGCTGACTGGAGGTGAAGATGTATGGAGATCAAAGATCTTCTCCCTCCCAGCTCTCCCGGGAGGTCAGGGAGGCCCTTTCTTGGGCACAGACAGCTCTGCTGGCCTCAGACTGGAGGCGCAGAAACCCCAGGGGTCACGAAGGCCTGTAGGACCAGGTCCAGGACGGGCAGGGTACTGGGTGAACCACCTACTCCGCTACGCTAAACTGTGCCCCCAAGGCTGGTCCTTTCCCCCTGCCAGCCCCTCCCAGTATAGGAGCTGAAACCACAAACCAAGGACCCTCCTGGCCTTGGACTCACTCCCAGACCCTCAAGGTGGTATTCTCTGACAGCTGGAACCAGGCGAGGGGGCGTGCCTACCCCCAGAGCAGCTGCTGGCTTGGGCACACCTGGCCCGGGTCAGGAAGGCCAGTGTCCTTGGGAGGGCCATGCTCAACTGTGACTGCGATGCTCAGCAGAGGAGAGGGCAGCAGGACGGTGCCAGGTACAACTGTGTGTGACCCTAGTGAGAGTTCCTACCCCTGGAATACTGGCACAAAAGAAAGGACCAAGATAAAACAAATTTACTCTGAGTACCAATTCTTTTCAAAGGTGGATCTCCATCTTTAGGAGGCAAAATGAAACACCATGCTGAACTCGTGTCTGGAGGGCAACAAGCACACCTGTATTCTGCTGGGGGCTCTCACCTCAGCAGCTAGGCCCAAGTCAGTCTCCCGCTCAAGAATAAAGATGAGTCTGAGGACACACAGCACCACCAGGGACAATGACCCCCTAGGCAAGAAGACCCTGGCCCATCTCCTCACTGCCAAAGTAAGGCAGGAGCACCTGATCACAGAGGGATCTAGAAGGCCCAGGCACAATAAGACCCCTACGCTCCACACCCATTGCACAAGCCAACTCAATTCCCCACCACCCACTACCCATGCTCTTCACTCGGGACTCCAGTTGTGGCCAAACACACGTGAATTTGGAAAGCAGAGGCCGGCCTGGGGTCCTCATTCAGTCCACACATTCTGAGGCAGGGTAGGTGGGCAGCATATGCTTTGTTCCAAGTAAAATAGCTAGAGGGTAAAACACTCCAATGCCAATTTATTTTTAAAAAGGGCTCTGTGTTATTCTATGGTTTGTTTGCCTCTTTTTGTATAATCGTACAACCTTTGAAAATTACATAAGTTGTAATGATCTAATACTATTAATAGCCATTCAGAAAAAAACTTTCCCTCCCTCCCAACAACCACCAGGGGGAATTAAAAGTCCTGAAGAGGTCAGTTCAACATGGCCTCTACCCTGGTAGAAACAAAAAGCAAAAGATGAGAAGAAAACAGAAATCGACTAAGAGGTGTGTTGCCAGTGTCTCTCAGGAGTGGGGCCCTGGCTGTCGCCTGGGGTCGTGAAAGGCAGCGCCTGTGGCATGCAGAGTGGCAGCTGGGAGACCTCTCGCCACAGCTTCCTCGCCCCGGACTGTCCATGTCCCAACCTAGGTGTCATGGAAATCCTTCAGCAGTGTTCTCCTCCGCTGCTCTGCTATATGCATCTGGTTCTCCAAGTCCTGCACCAGAGAAGCAAGATGGGTTTTTATAAGGCCCAGTGTAATGAGCAGGGAGCAGCCAAAGCTACACCCACCGTGTCAGGGGCTCTGGAGGGGTCAAAAGCCCTGCCCTTCCCACCCTTCTCAGCAGCAGCTTCCAGTCCACATGCCAACAACTCTACCCCGTTACTATACCAGTCCTCCCTCTCAGTACAGGGCCCAAGAGGACTGCCCAGTGGGGACTCACCCCTCTGTCATAGCTGTCCGCACGCTCCACTTTCCACGATAGGTTTTCAATCTCAGCCTCTAGCTGAGCCTGCTGGTATTCAAACTGTATGGGCAGAGCAGGAGGGTCAAAAGGAGAGGGGGCTGTAGCCAGGGCAGGGCCTGCAGATGGAGGGGCACATGCAGCACCTCAGGCTTGCACAAGTTATAGACAATTCTGATACTGTCCTCAGAAGCAGAGAGCAGAGTTATTCCCTGAGCCCAAAGCCAGAATCCAGACAAAAAGCTCCCCAAAGAATACGGACATTCTCAGACACTGTTTTCACAGTCTTTTCATTTCTTCAGCCCTTCAGCCAATCAAGAGCTTTAAAGAAAACCATTTGACTTAGTGATTGTATGCCTAGGATTCTCATGTAAGGAGATAAAGCTTTATGCTCAAAGGTGCTCTTCTATGTCGTATTTATAATGAAAAGCAGGAACAATAAATATTCCAAATGACAATATAATCATAAAATGGGACATTCATATAGCCATTAAAAATGATATTTACCAGCCTGGTATATGATAGCCATACATAAAATGCTAAATATAACATAACACCCATTATATAAATAATATTCATTTCTAAAGACTAGAAAATGCTAACAATAATCATTTCTTTCTGGTAGGATTATGGATGAAACTTTGCTGTGTTTTCCAACACTTAAACAATAAACATTCATTACTTTATAATGGGGGGGGGGGCACAATACAACCCTTTCTAAGATGAAGAATTAAAGATTTAAAAGAACTCAACTATGGCTTAGGGACATGTGTGCCAGGAGTCCTTCCAAAACATGGGCATTGGTCTCTAAAATGGGCATACACCTTTTTAGCCCACAGAGCTGACTCCATCTTCAGCCAATCACTGTTTAAATACTATTGTTCAAGGGCTTAGATGCATCTGCTGTACCACTACATAAAATGCAGCAACAGAGATCTATGTTGGAGATGCCAAGTACAGAAATATAGTTTTACAACTAGACAATTTTGTTCTGATTTTGCCCTCTTTTTGACCAGGGTCTGGTTCCCGCTCTCCTGCAAAGTGCCAGTGGACACGGGCACCTCTGGGAGCTACGTGGCAGAGTGGAGGGATTGCTCAGCCTTACCAGCTTCTTCCTGGGACCAGACTCCATGTAGTATGCATACGGGTAGGTGTATTGCAGGGTGTATCGACACTGCAATAGCAAAGAAGAGAGGGGACCTGGGTCTGTGATTCTCAGGTGACTTCCACCCCAGCGTGCATATTAGCCTAGCTCTACAGGTAGGGATCTGAAAGAAACCCAGCCAAGCCAGAGAGAGGGTGGACTGCAGGGGAGACCCCAGGATAACAAACAAAAATGGTCACAGAAAACCCACAGTTCCTTTTTCAAGTTGTGATTTATTACCAGTAGCCACCTCAATGGCTCTTCCCTCTCTAGTCAGACTGCAGAGTCCACACATCTATCTCAAACTTGTCCAAAGACAACCTATCTTCCTTTGGGTGATACACAAATAGGGACCAAAGGAGAAGAAAAGGGTTCTAGACTTCCCTGCAGTAACTTCTTTGAAGGCAGAAGCAGTGGGGCACTCTTCTTGGAAATCCAGCAGAGGGCTAGGTCCTCAGTGGGCCCGGTCCAGGTATATGTGGACTCATATTCAGAAGCACGCAGGCTGCACAGGCTGCTGAGCCGCTCCTCCCCTGACTCCGAGTGCTTCCCACCCTCAGAGACCTGGGGCCAGGCATCAGACTAGGCATTGGAAGAATGGGGTGACACATACCTTGGCCAAGAGCTTGGCAGCATTCTGGAGGTACTGCCAGTCGATCCATGTCCCCAGGTTGTTCATGACCCTCTCCTGAATCTTCTCATGAATCCGCTGGTATGTCTGTGCCTCCAGCTGTAAGCTCTTATTGTGGTTTTCCCACTATGGGGCAAAGAAGGAAGGAGAGAAAGCTCCAGGAATCCTAGGAAGGCGCAGAGGACCACTCAGAAGTTCAGGATAGACACCTTGGCTGGCAGGGCATGGCCAGAGCCTCCTCTAAATTATGGGAGCTGTGGATCCTTAAGAGTACTGGAGAGAGGCTTTGTCAATACACACTTCTCACACTGTCCGAAGCAGCTGCCTGCCAGCCTGCCCCATCACTCCACTCTGGGGCAATGGGGCTCTAGCCCTTAAGACTAAGAGCAAAACCAGGCACCCACCACTCCACTGTGCTTAAAACCAAACGTGCCCTCAATCCATCATTCAACCAAGGTTAGCACCTGTTTTCCCCGATTGGCACTGGTTACCCCATAGAGCCTAAAATGCATCTATGGGCGTAACACCCGGAACTGCTTCAGGCTCTCCATTCACTGTCTTCTGTGTGCAAAGTCTGGCTCTGGCTACCAGCTACAAGGACCCCAGCAGGTCAGCCAGAAGAAGCTCATCCTTGAGGACCTGGTTCAGAGGGACACCTACCCTCTCAAAGTAGAACAAGTACTTCTTGAGAGCCTCCCTAGCCTGGGCCTGCTGGCTCTGGTTGACAATGTCGGGATTCTCCTTGTACCGACTGCACTCGTAGTACTCACTGCCATGGGTCTTCCAATCTCCTAGACACATCCAGCAGAAGTCTGCACAGAACAGAGAGTCATTTACCCACAAGACAACCCCACATTCCTCTAAAGGCACAGGTGGAACAGTGGGACAGAGAATGGTGAGAGACCCTGCTCTGGGGGTGGGTGGTGGGGAAGGGGTTGTCGCCTGACCAGAAATTCCCGAAGGTGCCTCTTTCCAGAGAGAACATGAGGTTCTCATCCTTGTGACATTCCACTACTGTCTCTGTCGCCTGTCCTTACTAAAGGCCCAACAGCCTACAGAAGTCCACAGTTCCAGGAGCACACATGCTTTGTGTTTTTTAATATAACACAGGCAGACGCTGGCCACAAAAAGACAGCTGGTCTGCTCTGTGGCAATGCCACTGGGAGGAGCAGAACCGTGTTCCACTGAGGCCCACCTGGAGGGCCTCATCTGTACACCCATCACCCGTACCCACTGCACACTTCTTCCCCACCACCTTCCACCCTCACGACATTTATCCTAGAAAGAGGTTTTGTATATGAAGCTGGGAATAAAGACTCTTGTTGTTCTTTTTAAAGAACATAGTTCTATAAAACCTACAGTTACCCAACAGGTTGTACTCAGAATCAGGAGTCTGTTTCCACACTGAGGAAGCAATGGGGAAGAAATAAAGAACCCCTTAGGGTAGCTCTAGATCTAACCAATTCCTGAGGTCTGATGGAGAGGCAGCCCCAGTGCTGCTGGACGGCCAGCACCTGCTCTACATTCTGTCTCCGCCAGACTCCTAACTGTGGTAAACTGACTTTCCCAGGGCTCACACTCATAATCTGGCTCGCTGACTTCCCAAAGGGAGCTTCTGTAGTTTTAGGGAAGCTAAAGTCAGACCCAGAGACCATCTAGCTTCTCTTCTCCTGGGAGCCTTCATCTAACAGTGGCAGTATTGCCTTCTTAATCAGCTAGGTTGTGCTTACTAACCTTTAGAAGAATAATACTTGCTTAAGGTTGCCAGTATAGGTGGAATGACTACACAGCAAATAAGTGATGGTGATTAACTCTGGGTGATGAGGAGAGGCACACAGAGCTTCTGAGGTACTGGGTATGTGGTGGGTACAGGGTGTTCAAGCTGTCATTCCTCCTTGAATTGGACATGGGTCCCACACACTGTTCTAAGTGTATACAGACACTCCTCTCATACAAACACGCACATAAAAAGAGGGGGTGACCCCCATCATGGAAGAATGCCTCTTTCTTCTACACTTGAGTAAATGCTCCCTTCTAAGACCTTGCCATGTCCACTCTGATTACAGAAGGCTCCTGGGAAAACACAGGAATGGGCCCTTTCAGCAAACTCTGAGGGATTCCTAGTCAGCACCTAAGTAGCTGTTTGGATACATTTTCTACTTGAAGGAATCCTGTTTCTTCAATCTGGCAGGATGGAAATCAAAACCAACAATTTCTATCTGCGTAACCTGTTCCTGACAGGAGGAGGAGGTCTGAAAGGACAAATGAAAACTCCCTCTGGAAACATTATAAAACTTAAAAGGAAAACTATTATCTTCCTACCTTTGGTAAAACCATGTACAACCTGCTCTAGAAGGTATCTGTAAAGTACTACAGATAAGCCCCATGCTACTTACCTGCTTTGGTAAAAAGAATATACTAAAATCTTCTTCTTGGATGACGAGGCTCGTAAGAGTCATCCCAAACTTGACTTCTGACTATATGTGTCAGCAAGATGGCAGTGGGATTATAAGAGGGACCAAAAAATAAACAAAAATCAAGAGTTGCTTTATGTCAGTTGTTACTAGAGGTGACTGAGGTGCCCCTCTGTTTTGCCATTTCACTGCAAAATTACCCACTAAAGAAGCAATGGAGACGCAAGCATGAGAAACCGCCTGTGCTGCTGGGCCCATGTATCAAGCCTGGGACTCACCGTGTTTACACTTGGAGCATTGCTGTCAGAGGGAAACAGAAGAGAACATGTTAAGGGCATGTGGACCAAAGTCTTCATGGCACAAATGCAAAGCATACAGGCTTCTGCTCACCATGTGATTGCAGCCTCCGTTCTTCTCAATGCAGATGTTGCACTTGGGACACTGAGGAGACAGAAGGGCGCCATTAGGCTCACACACCATCAGGCCGGTTCTAAGACAAATTACACAAAGCTCCTGGTACCCGTGCCCAGCACTCATTGTGTGAGCACTTCTGGGGAGGAGCGTCTCACTTAAATGTGCCAGGTTGCTGAGGCTGGAACAGCAATTCAAGGAAATGAGGTCAGCATGTTTGGCTTTAAAACACTCCAAGCACCAGCTGAACCCCACCAAGTCTTCCACCCACTCAAGTTAAGCTCAGGTAGAGTCAGCAGAGAGCCTGCCTCCTGCCAAAGAAGCACAAGACTACCACACTGGGTTAAGTCCTGGTCAGCTTGCCCAGACTGCTGCTTCCAGAGGAGGGCAAGGAAACATTAAAAGCTCACTCACTCTCATTTGAGATGCCAGCCACAACAGGCAGCAATGCAGAGGCCAGCCTGATGCTGTGCTCTCCCCCTGCCATGAAGTGGGCTGTGTTTAACGGTATCATGGTCACAACTGTGCTTGTGAGTCCGTCAACTCAGCACGTGACTGGCACAGGACACAGCTCTGGGGCTCGAGTTGCCCTGGGTTCAAGGGCCCACAGACCATGCTTCCCCAGGGGAAGCTTCAGGATAAGAACTAAGCAGGCCTGAAAGCATTACAGTCTATTTATCAGGAGTGGCTATTCACCACTACCTTCCCATGGCTGGTAAACCTGATAGATATTCAATAAAGACTAGTTTTCCTCTGATTAGTTCCCCTTTAGGTCAAGCTTTTCCAGACACATCAACATTTTATTAAAACAAATGCATCCAAAGCATCCTACAATAAACTGCTACAACTCTGCCAACTCTGGGCAAGAGACTGTAGCCCCCACCAAGGGTGCTGGGGCCCTGGGCGTCCTGTTCTCAGGTGGCAGAGCTCCCAGGCAGGGCCCTGGGTAGCACTAAAGAGGGCAGATCCATGAGAGAGAGGACACAGTCCTTACGTCTTTAGTGTGAGCACTAATGTAGTTGGCGGTTTCAGAGTCATCTGCACATTTCGTGAGCCATTTCCGGATTGTGGCGCAGTCTGTGGGGGCATGATACATCTGACGACACTGGAAACTTAAAATCAGAAGAAAAACAAACACAAACAAACAAAACATTCAAATCCTTGTCAGGTCAGGGCCCATGTTTTCAATTTTCCTTCTTTCCAAGCCAACAAGATCATGAATTAGAGCTCTGTTCAAAGAGAGGCAGACTCTCAATGTTTTGGGGGCCTTTACTTACCTAGGCTTATACTCAAATATTGTGTCAACTTCACTTCAATCTGAGCCCTTCTAGATATGATCTCAATGCCCCCAAATAAAACGTCTCTGTTGTAAATATCTGTCAACCCTCCCTGAGAAGATGCAGAGCTCAGCTTCTCAAAGGGCATGGTGAGGTGCTCTATGAAGGATGTCTTGGCCCAGATCCAAGCCGGGCTCAAGGTCCACTTCTGGGAGCCTCACCTCACCTCCCAGCCACAAGTGCACATGAGGATGCACAAATACCAGAACTTGAGCCATATGTAGGGGCACAAGGCATCTGATGACACTTGAAACTTAAAATCAGAAAAGAAAAACAGTCAAATACTCATCACGGCAGCTCCCATGTTTTCTTTCATTTTCCCTTTTGACCAAGCCAACACAACTTTATGGATAAGGGCCCTCAGACAGACAGCTGAGCACATGCCCCAGGGAGTAAGTTCATAATGTGGAATAGGATGGATGGAACACAGTACATTAGTGGTTCTTAACCTTCTGTGGACCACAGACTCCCTCAAAATGGTCTTGAAAGGCAGACACACGTGCACACAAGCTCGATTTTCTCCTCAGTGACTTCTCTGAATCCTCCAGGGAGGCATGACTAGGACACGGCTCTCCATTTACTAGCTTGGTCACCTTGTACCTTGATTTCATCACCTATAAACTAAAGGTAACCACAGTTGTGGGGTAATACAGGTAAAGTGATCAGGATTACTGCCTGTCACCTAGTAGGCCTTCAGTAAACTTTAGCTGTTATCATATTTCTTGAATGGACAAATGAATCCTGAGGTAAATGAACCCTTTGACCTGTCCTCTCTGTAGTAGAGAACCCTAATTCCTCAATACTGAAAACAAAGAACTCTCAGACAAATGGAAATCTGTCTATCAGCCAACAAAAACTCTCACCTGGCTGCTGGTCTCTCCTCATTTACCCCATGGGTGGCAGCTCCAAGAAGCAAATCTTGGCCCCTCCATAGGTATCATCTGCCACCGCTTCCCAGTCATGCATTACACTTCAGTTATGCCAAAGGGCATTCGCCTTCCTGGCATAGAGTCAACCCCATCACCCCATCCACACACATGGCTCAGTACCTCCTCCTATGTGAAAACCTAGACCTTACCTCCTCTGCAAAGTCCTCGCTGAAGACTTTCACCCCATCCCCTCCACTGGGGTGTCACACCTTCCTCTTTACTCTGCATGCAGCTCTCCCCACCCCAATCTACAATTTATTTGCTTCGTTTATGCTACATGACGTGGGCCATTACCTTTCACCTAAGAAGGTACCTGGCACATGCTAAAAGTTAGGGGGATGGGGAGGGACTCCCTAGGCTATACCAGTCACTTCACCACCAAATCAAGAGCAAAACAACAGTGCTTTTTTTTCTGAGAAGGATAACCTCCTGGTTATGCCAAAATGCCAAATGCCTAATAAATACAAAAATTCTCCAAGTGGTATCATAATAGGTAAACACAGTAATAGGAAATATAGTTATGCTTTTATATTTTTCTACCCCAACTTGATCCAGAAAGCATTTAGGGCAAACATGCAGCTCTAATCTTCTGCTCCTGCCTGCTAGGACACAGATCACCAGAGCCAAATAATCGTTTCTATGCTTCCCCCCAACATACAGAGCACCAAAGGAACACAGAAGCATGAAGAAAGAGCTCAAACTCTGTTCACACCACAGCATGTCTGCCTCTCATCACAGTTTTATTTGGAAAATTGACTTTCCGTTTACACAGTTTTCGCACAGCAATTATAATGCATATAATTTTTCATTCTTTATACACAAGGAAACTACTTTGTGTTCCTATGTAGTTTTCCTTTGCTCTTTTTTTTTCTTTAACTCTAAGGGTATAAGTTATTTTTGGTAATTGATACATAAAAATTTACTGACATTATGTTTATATGTGATTTCTAATTTTCGGATACTGCCGATAACACAGAAATAAATATCCAAAGCCTACAGCTTGGTAAGTCTGTATCCTTTCATAAAGGCTATTAATCAAGAAGCTGGGTATTTGTTTGCTCTCCTAATTTATTTTCTTCATTAATATATCCAGTATGGTGTACCTATCTTGGAAATCACTTAAATTTTACAGTATGATACATTTATGAATTACAGCTTAAAAAAAAAAATTAGTCAAGAGAGACCAAACACACCGAGGGATCACTACCAAATACCAGCTGAAGATGCAACTAGAAAATGACCTTGAATTAAAGGTTCAATGCGGATCAGCAGAATATCCCTGTCTACATATAATAACATGACTTTAAAATGCTGTTTGACCTAATGTAAGGGGGAAATGGAAAGGAGAAATGAGTTTATATGGCTACGAGTCTCTAAAAAAGAGCCTGGAGGTTGTCAGAAGGATTGCCCTCATGCACACCTGAGCAGAGTCTCAGAGGCAGATACAGTAGATACAATCCCAGGTATTGGTTCTTTTGAGGGCTAAAGAGACCCACGGGTTCTATGGTCATGGCAGATGGGGTTCACTGCCATGTCAGTTTGCCCTTCTTTGGAGCTGGTGTTTCTGCGTGATGGAACTGGACTCAGATGGGTCTCTTTTCACAAGACTTTCATGCTACTTTACTGGAATTGTAGTTGGTGTGGGGGTTTAAGATATATTTAGGGGATTTGAATCTCTGGACTGATAATATGATAGCCACGCCCTGAACCTCAACAGACTTCAAATCCTACACTCTCATTTACTGGACTTACCCCACTCAGCTAACATGGAGTTGAAGAATGTTAACCACCACACCATGGAGCCTACAGTGCCTACAACTGAAAGCAGGAGGATTGCATCCAGTATCCATGTAGAATCTAAGCCCCCTCTTGACACAGATCTGCAATGGACACAACCAATCCAATGTCCACAGAGAAAATGTGGCATTGGTGTGGGAAGGGTGGCCATGGTGGCTGCTGGGTGCGGGGAATGGGAGGAAGAGATGAGATGGGGAGGCATTTTCGGGACTTGGAGTTGTCCTGGGTGGTGCTTCACGGACAACTATGGGACATTGTAGATCCCCCCAGGGCCCACTGGATGGAACGTGGGAGAGTGTGGGCTATGATGTGGACCATTGACTATGGGGTGCAGCGATGCCCAGAAATGTACTTACCAGGTGCAATGGATGTGTCATGATGATGGGAGAGAGTGTTGCTGTGGGGGGAGTGGGGGGTGGGGGCGGTGGGGTTGAATGGGACTTCATATTTTTTGAATGTAATATTTTTTAAAAAATGAATTAAAAAAAAAAGAAAGAAAGACCAAACAGATACAGATGAAAATTTTGCAGGTTGTAGCTTTTCAAACACAGCAATATGTGAATAAATGATCTGTGTAGGTAGATACAAACCCAACAGAGACCCACACAATTTCTGGGCCACGAGCCTTAGTAGCATAAAACACTGTCCATGAATCTGTGTCACTTCCTTGTCTGCAGACTAAGCAATTATCAAACACCTCATGGAACATGAGATGCTGGGCACAAACTGACCCCTTGAACAGTAGCTTTTTGGCTCAGAAACCCCACCTCTCCTAGCCCATCCTCACATGGAGAAACAACAGTGGCTGTGAGGGAGGAGGGGGCACGAACCAGGGCTGCTCAGCACCCACACTCACTCTTACCAGAAGACCTCATTGCATCGATTGCACTGCACTCGGCGAGCTCTGGGCTCCTGTACCCGGATAACCATGGGGCAGTCTGCACCGGGGCACAACTGGAGCTGGTAATGGCTCTGTGAACACACCAGGGAGAAACAACGAAGGCATACAAATTAGACTGCCCCTGAGGACTCCAACACCTTCTGTTCTTGCAGCTAATGATATAAATGAAGGGGCTATAGCAATTCAAATGGATGCCATGAAGACCAGACATTAGCCAGTTACTGAAGAGGACCTATAGACATTTAGCTTCGAACTAAGCAGCAACTCGTTATAAAGCAGATGATCTAAGGTTAGATTACAAAATGGAATACAGCATTCTATCCATGTGGTGAATGGTGCCTATGGACCAGGGCTCGAAAAGAACACAGCTCTGTCACAGTTATGCCTAAGTCAGCTATGAGGGGCTCAGTAACCTTTAGGTAGCTATCAAAAGCAGCAAATGGTACAAGGAATGAGGTTTTCCGTTTATCACAGAAGACCCAGGCCTTCAATTAATCCCATAAACTTAGGCAAAAAAGACAAAGATGGAAACTGCTGTACAGAGTCAGTGACCGTAGGTAGGTAACCCAATAGAGGAAAAAGATCCCAAAACTGACCAATCTGGAATCCTAGTCAAGTTTTCAATAACTCAAGAAGCAATGCCTCTTCTCTATGCTCAATCACACAGGGAACAAAATGGGACAGCAACACCTGAGATGTACCTGACTTGTGTTCATTCTGATATGTTTAAGCAACTGTGTATAAGGTAGGATGTCTGTCCATTCTATCAAAGAGGAAACCAAGGCTCAGAAATGTAAAATAATGGGCCCAAGGTCAAACAGCAAGGAAGCAGCAGACCCAGGATTCAATCACTGGACTCTAACTTCAGAACCTGTGCTATTCACTTCTACTCTAGTGGTTTCCAAATACTTCTGAAGCCATGGAGAACTTTCTTCAAATGATAGCACCTAATGGCAGCCCAATCTGTAGAGTAAATAACTGTGTTAAGCCGCTGATGAAAGGTAGGCTCAGGTATAAAGAAGGTAAAATGACGGGAAGTACCTCCACGTAATCCCTGAAGAGGTAGCGCCTATACTTGTCTCTCAGTTCTTCATGGGGCAGCAATGGAAACACAAAGTCCTCTGGTGTTCGGAGTGGGCAGTCCTGAGCCATACAAGAGATCCCTATTGAACAAAGATAATCTGATGGACAACCATATTACAGGAGACACAACACAATACACTTGCCCACTGAAGTCATTTTTTGAGGGTTCAAACAAACAAGTCAATTTAAGATCCATACAGGGAACCCTTTAAATAACAGAATTGATTTGAAGAGAGAAATTAACATATTTACAGTGATGCAATTAAAATATCATCATAATTTACACATATATCACCAATTATACTAAAACAAAACCATTTTTTAAAAATCCTATAGCATTCTTAACAATTTAGTTTTTTGATGCTTAATTATCATGTTTAACTGATCATCACCAACAAAATGAGAATCTGCAGATACCAATCAATATGATGCAAATTTGGCTTCAACATCATCAGACCACAGTATAACAAATACTGGTCATCAAATCTGATTTATGTTATATTACTTACATTAAGAGCACTTTGCATATTTCTGAGCTTTGGCTGCCATCTGGGGGATGAACCTAGGTAGGCAGCTTATAGGAAGGTTCTCACAAAAGGCAAAAGAAAGTAGCTGTGTATTCACAGCAACATTTATATATGTGCCAATTAATATCCTTAATGTTCTCATTTAGCTGAGGACTGGGGCAAACTTTGTCATTATTTCAACTGGTGTACTTGGGAACCGCTGGTTCTGATGATAAAAACCTCATTTGATTCAGAGAAAAGTTTACCTGAGCTTTTTAACAAATTCTGTGGCAGACTCACCCACGCCCACGCCATCCTTGACAAGTACTGAGCAGTGCTGTTCCCAGCAGCTACGGCAAAACTGATGCTGACAGGCTAGAGAGAGTAGGTTTTCCTTCCGCACAAACTGCATACACACTGCACAGTGGTGAGGGGAATGGGCTGCAGGGACCTGGGGAGAGGCAGAACCATGTGAGCCAAAGAGAAGCCTCCAGGTCCTAGGAGGCCACAAAGGTGCCTCATGCAGTTGGATGCATGGGAGGCGATGCCTAACCTGGCCCAATGTTAGCACTCAACTGCACAGCCTTACAGCCTCTGTGAGTGCCAAGGTTGCTGAGCAAAACGAATACAGCAGGAAGGCTCTCTGGGGTAACACCTAAGCTGGACTTGGAGCATCATCAAGATTCAGAGAGGTAGCGAGAAAGCAGAAGAGCTGAAATAAGCATACACTGATATAAAACGTCAGGCTGACAAACATAGGATTTCAGAATTTCAGAACATCCTTGGAGGTCATTCAGCCCAAAAAACTTCTTTTAGAGGTTATTAAAGTTTCTTTTGTAAACTGCCCCAGTTTAGCGCAGCACAGAGTTGCCCCTCAACAAGTACTGAAGTACTACAAACCAAGTCACAAAGGTTCTTAGAGGTTGTGTCTTTAAAGCCTCTAACAGACTACACGGCAGTTTTACTTGTTGAGACAGTGGTTTTTCCATACCGGTATGCCCAAATCACAAAACATTCCAGCTTTTACCAAGTTACCATTCATTCTTTTTTTAAAAATTTCTCCCCCCCCCCCCAGTTGTCTGCTCTCTGTGTCCACCCACTGCGCACTCTTCTGTGACCACTTCCACCCTTATCAGTGGCACTGGGAATCTGTGTCTCCCCTTGTTGCGTCATCTTGCTACGTCAGCTCTCTGGGCACATGGTGCCATTCCTGGGCAGGATGCATCCCCCTTCACGCTGGGCGGCTCTCCTTACAGGGCGCACTCCTTGCATGTGGGGTTCCCCTATACAGGGGACACCCCTGGGTGGCACAGCACTCCTTGCATGCATCAGCACTGCATATGGGCCACCTCCACATGGGTCAAGGAAGCCTGGGGTTTGAACCGTGGACCTCCCATGTGGTAGGCGGACACCCTATCCACTGGGCCAAGTCCGCTTCCCACAACTCATTCTTAACACATCAAAGAGGTGTCACATGTAATTAATATAGCAGGATGGGGAAGGCTTGTTCTAGGAAGGAAACTCTTCTAGAATTTGGGCAAATGAACCCTGGCCCAAACCACAAACCAATGGAAAAGTCCACTACAAGTTTACATTAGGTTCTTCTTAGTTCCCTGGGAATACAAAAACAAAAAAAACAAAACCTGAGGAAAAGGACCATAGTTTCATGTTTATCCTGTATGCTTCTAGAAACTTTTCTGCAAAAATGATGTGGAGACCTGCACCATCAAAGCCTCCTCCTAAGAGCTCTTTCAACATGGCCCTTGTTTGTTTAACATGGTCCTTGTTCATTAAACGAACGTTTGTTGAGTTTCTAGATGCACAGGCAAGTGCTACGCATTATGAGCTACAGATCCTACTCTTAAAGAACTTACAGTCTGGTAGGGTAAAAAAAAAAAAAAGATATGAGCGAGCCACTACAACATACATGTAAATGTTTACAGATATAATTACAGGAGTTTAAAGGAGAGTGGTCATAGGAGACAGGCTTTGTGAAGGAAGCAGCTTTGGATTTGGGTCTTAAAAGTTGAGTTCCACTCCCACAGGCAAAGAAGGGGACCGGGAAAGGAAATTTCAGAGCACAGAAGGCAAAAGCAGTGTTTAAAGAGGCATGTAGTGAGCTTGGGAACACCGAAGCACCAGGCAGGACTGGAGTGCAGATTAGCATAAGTGCAGAGAGGAAGGGGAGGCTGGAGAGGACCAAAGGACAGGCAATGATTTACACTCCATGAATGAGGAAACTTTTCAATCTAACAAAGAAATGGACGGTTTAGGCCTATATTGAACAAAGACTCTGAGCACGTCACTCTATAAACAAAACAAAGATGGTTCTCAATGGAAGCCACAGCAAGAGTCATATGCATCAGGACAGCCTCACTCAAGGAGACACTCACATGCTTTGATGGGTTGGGCTGGACTTGAGCCTCAACTAGTAGCTGAGCAGAATTGGATTTGTATCTACAAAACAAAAAGCAGAAATAAAGGGAATCAAGAACAAAGGAAACATTTTTAATTCTGAACAAAAACAGATATACAAAATAACAAACAAAAAAGCAAACCAATATACACTGGGGTCCCAATAAGGATCTTTATTTCTAATTACCTCTTCACAAAATCCAGCTTCCTCTTACCTTAGAACAAAGACTTTTCCTCCTTCAAATGTTTAGCTCTTAAATGATATGAAAATAATAACCCCAAAGGCACTGAACTCTAAGAAAAATACTCATTAAAACCAGATTTTATTGCCATAATCTTTTTAAGCTCTATCTTTTACATTTAATAATTAAAAATATAAACAATTAAAAACTAAAAAGAAAACAGTTGAATAAAAACATACATTTCTCAATTAAATGTACTGGATACATATAAGTTTTTTTTTTAATCATACAATATTACACTATTAAACAAAAAACACACAAACAAAAACAAGATCTGCTTTAGATTCTTTTCTGGAAATATAAGCCAGTATATTTCCAAGATTTCAGGATAGGGAAGGATTTCTAAAGACACAAAATACGAAATATAAAGGAAAAGTCAGAAAAATTATGCCATGTTTAAGAACATCGGTTTGGAGGTGGTTGTGGCTCAAGCAATTGAGCTCCCGTTTACCATATGGAGGACCCGTGTTCGATCTCCAGGTCCTTGTAAAAAAGGAAAGAAAAAAGGCATCGAAGACCTGTGTGGCGCCCCACGTGGTGAAGCAATGTACCCCAAAAAAAGGACAATGATGCAACCAAATAGGCAAAAAAAAAAGAGAAAAAAAAACCAAAACATTGGTTCATCAGAAGTTTCACAAAGTGAAAACTCAAGTCAGAAATTAAGATATTTATAGATATATAAAACTGACAACAGAATTAGTATTCAGAATAAACAAAAAATTATTAAAAATCAATTTGAAGTTGTGGTGATGAATACACAACACTGTGATTATACTAAAAGCCATCGATTATACACTTTGGATAGAGTGCATCATATGTGAATATATCTCAATAAAACTGCTTTAATAATGTAACATGGGACTATACAGCATAAGGAAACCTCATGTGAAATATAAATATGGGTAACATTGCATATATAAGTGTTCTTCTTTAAAACTGAACAAGAAACTGAACAAATGTGCGTTAATGTTACCAGATGTTAATATCAGGCAAAAATACAACCAAAGCAAACTAAAAAAAAAAAAAAATTAATTTGAAAAGACAAAATTCAATAAAAAGAGACATACTAGTCATTTCATAGAAAGGAAGCCCAGATAACTACCAAGGCTATGAAAAGATTCTCAACTTTCTTAATAACCAGAGACACTGAAATTAAAAACAATTAGAGAGTTTATACCCACTAGATTGCCAAACACTTATACATCATTTATAGTAATGTAAAGAAGTACAATCATTTTGGAAAACAATTTGGCATTATCTAGTAAAACTGAAGATGCACATACCCTACAGCCTGGCAATTCACTTTCTATACTCAACCCTAGAAAAATTACGTATGTGTACACTAGGAGCCACAAACAAAAGTTTTCAAAGTTGCATTGTTTCTAACAGTAAAAAACTAAAACCAAAAATGTCCTTTGAAGAACACACACAGCGTGATTCCATACCTATAAAGTTCCAAAAGCGAACAAAATTATAACATGTATCATTAAGAATACATTAAAAAACATGATCAACACTGAATTCAAGATATTGTTAACCTCAGAGAGGAAGGGGGTGTGGCCAAGCAACGGTCTTCATCAAGAGGCGCCTCTGAGTACAGGTCACAAGATTTCTTATTTGGGTTTCTTATATAAATCTTTTTAAAAAAATTTTATTACTATTCTTTAAAGATACTTAGATTATACAAATATCACATAAAAAAATGAGATTCCCTTATGCTCTACTCCCCACACCTCCCACATTATATAAATTTTTAATAGATGATCAACTGACATGCATGATATACACACATACACACACCTTTAAAAAATAAATGTTTCATAATAAAAATTTCATTCCTTTCTGGAATGAGGTAGGATATAAATACATTTAAAAATAAAGAGATAATGATTCAGTGATGAATACACAACTATGTGATTATACCAAATACCACTGACTGTACACACTGGATGGACTTACAACACAAGTGCAATATAAAGCCCAGGCAAATACATTACCAAGATACTTGGAATTACAACAAGGAAGACATATATCTCACGTTATGAGATTTCCTTATTATACCTCAACAGAACGCTTCCTTCAACAGTCCTTGTCAAGGGACAGGTTTTATTCTTAGTTCCCTCGCTAGCATTCCTGGTATCTTTAGTTATTCACATCTTCTCCATTTCCAAGTTAGGCTAGTGAATTTGGATAGTGAGAGACAGCCCACTACTAGACCCTGTGTGGTTCCCGAATTTTGGGTAGCAGTAACAACAGTGTAGACAGTGGCAGTGCACAGGAAAATCTATCTAAATGTATTCAGCTCTCAAGTAAAGAGAGTGAGAGTGCAGTCAGTGACTCAGGAATTAATTTGTTCCTTCCTGGGTGCTCAGCTGCTCTAGCTGGTCTGAACATTCCAGATGTGTTTAGCCAGAAGGAAAGGCGTGACCTTTTTCTGCAGATAAATGGAATCATGCTATAGAGAAAAAAGAGAAGGCTCACTGCAGCATGAAATGTCAAGGTTGGTGTATCTAGATCAGGGGTTCTCACCAGGGCCGATTGTGTTTCCCAAGAGTCATTTGGTAATGTCTGGAGACATTTTTCATTGTCAACACTAGGAGGTGCTGCTGCTACTGACATATAGTGGGTAGAAGCCAAGGTTGCGGCTAAATATCCTACAATGCACAAAACCGTTCCCCACAACAAAGAATTATCTAGCCCCAAATGTCAACAGTGCTGAGGCCGAGAAACTCTGGGCTAGGCAGAAGTACAGGCCCCTGAAACTAAAGGACAGGGAATCTCCTCAGAGGATGCAGAAGGAAGAGAAACCTCTCATCCTGACATCAAAGACATTCTGAGACTAAGATCTCCTCAAGAGCTCCAGTTCTGGAGGAGATGGGAAGAGATACTCAAATACCTTGCTGGTGGGAATGATGGACGGCAAACTGGCAGACCCTTTCTGAGGGCAATATGCAATATATATAACAATGCATTCCTCACTGTGGTATCCAAAAGAACTACATGGAGATGTTAACAAATGTTAAATAGAAGGGCCTTAACAATGTTATAAAAAATTGGAACTAATTTCCCTATCGCAGAGGTTTGGAAAAAGTATGGGGTATCTATATGATGAAGTACTGTGCAGCACTAAAACTCGGGTAAAAGAATATGCTGAAGACATGGGAAAATGTTCACAACATACTGAGAGAAAAAAGGATGCATAGTATGATGCAGTTTGTTAAAAACAATTTGCATATTGTCAGAATATATTCCAAAATGTAAATAGTAATCACCACTGTATGGGTGGTGGGTGGACAGAAGGGGAGCTTTGGTGATGCCATCTCTCCTCCCCCCAAACACCTTACCTGTCCAGTATCTCAGAGACTTGCCAGTGGAAATTAACTAATATAAGTTTAGCAACTGAATGAGAGACCTAGAAAGAAGAAAGAGAAAGAAATCAAATTATAACTGCAGTTTCTTTCAGAGCACTCCAGATTCTGAGAAATGCACACGTTAACATCTACGCCAGGCCCAAGCTTGATTTCCAAATTCCTCCTCTTGATTCTCTCGTCTTTTAAGT
Organism: Dasypus novemcinctus; assembly: GCF_030445035.2. Taxonomy (NCBI): domain Eukaryota; kingdom Metazoa; phylum Chordata; class Mammalia; order Cingulata; family Dasypodidae; genus Dasypus; species Dasypus novemcinctus. Next base: position 9,969,623 of record NC_080698.1, on the reverse strand, counting down.
TCAGACATGAGAGAAATGGCTCTCTTCATTTCTTGCCTTTGTTTTCATTAATGACCCTTCCAAGAATATTATTTTTATTTGAAACTTAAAAGCATCCAGTTTACAGTAGATAACAGCCGGACATTCAACTTAAGCATCAGCGTTATGGGTTCCCTAATGTGATTTATGTTTCCTCGAACTATGTCTGGGGAGTGTACCTAGTTACTTAACTGAAGATCTCCAGCCTTGGACTTCTCACACAATCCCCACAACACAACACAGCAAACTCTGTTTAAAATTCTCAAGTTCCTGGTGGCCAAATAGCCTAATTGCAAGGACAATTTCAAAGTCTGTGGCAGCCTTTCTGGCCGCTACGTTCTTTTAGGGGACACTGAAAGCAAATTCGTTTTGGGTAGAAGAGAGCTTCATAAGGTTCTTTAAGCTAGAAATTCTATGTCTGTAAATTCTTCCTGAGAAAATGACAGAGAACATGTACATTACAGAGTTATTTACAGTGGTAAAAAAAACAAAAAACACAACAACTAGAAATAGCATACATGTGGAATGAAAGGAAGCTAGATAAATAATAATATATGACAAATCCTTGCAATGGACTATTATGAAGTCATTGAAAAGGATGTTGTAGAAACGAGTTTTTTACATAAAAAGTTCACATTTTAGTGCTAGGTTAAAGAAGTTGTACAGTCATAATAATTTAATTAGGGAACTAAAGTTGGGTATAAAACAAAAAACCGTGTGAGTCAAGAATAGGTTGGTGTCTGGAAACTTCCATCAAGCTTCCCAGAAAGAGCACTGCACAAGATGAATGGAGATACAAAGACAGTGCTTTGTCCTGGAGAGCCAAGAGAACATACAGAACCTTGGTACTCTGCTCACTGGACCAAATCTTTCAAAAAGAGCCACTAAAGATCTGTAGGGCAGTGCATAGAGGCAAAGGAAGACCAACATGTAATTCCTGCCCCAAGAGCTCAAGTCACCCCAGGAAGGTGACATGCTTTCCCTTACTAAACAAGGACATATCCCAGGCCACCATCAAGTGTCAGGCTGAGCAATCGGTGAATGTCCTCTGTCCCTACATTTCAGGTGTGTCTTGAGAAAATCAAGAACCCAAGACAGCTTACTTCACAGGTTGAGGGAGAGACGGTGCTCCCACTTCCTTTTCATGAATGATAAGGGGCATCTGACCCATGCAATACTGCAGTAGTGTTTCCTTGTTGAGATCCACAGAGACCTTAGGCCATAACAAACCATTCACCCACACTAGACCACTACAACACAGTAAAAACAGTAACAAGATATTTGGTTTAAACTTTAATGATTGCTTGAATATAACTTTTGGCTACAGATATACTTTTTATTTTTATTTTTTTTAAAGATTTATTTATTTATTTAAATCCCCCCCCCCACCCCCGGTTGTCTGTGTCTATTTGCTGCGTCTTGTTTCTTTGTCTGCTTCTGTTGTCGTCAGTGGCACGGGAAGTGGGGGTGGTGCCATTCCTGGGCAGGCTGCACTTTCTTTTGCGCTGGGTGGCTCTCCTTACGGGGCGCACTCCTTGCGCGTGGGGCTCCCCTACGCGGGGGACACCCCTGCGTGGCAGGGCACTCCTTGCACGCATCAGCACTGCGCATGGGCCAGCTCCACACGGGTCAAGGAGGCCCGGCCTGGGGTTTGAACCACGGACCTCCCATGTGGTAGACGGACGCCCTAACCACTGGGCCAAGTCCGTTTCCCCAGATATACTTTTTAAAAAGACAGTGTATCAGAGTCTGGGGGAAGGGGTATGCAGAATTACTGCTTAATAAGTACAAGTTTCTAATTATATTGATGAAAATGTTCTAGAAATAATGATGAGGATTAGACACCATTGTCAATGTACTTAATGTCACAGAACTGTACACTTAAAAATGGTTAAAATTATTTTTGTTGTATATATTTTACTACAATTTTTTAAATTAAAAAAACTTAAAAAAAGAAATTTTAAAAAAGGAAATGATGATTGGAGTCAATGAAAGGCAATATCTGCAGAGGAGTAAGTATGTGATTGGTGGCGGGGGAGGGAGAAGCCTGCTAAAATACTAGCTATTTTTCATTTCATGACCTGGATGATGTTTCCGTAAGTGTTGGCTTTATCTTCAAACTATACACATAAGTTTCATATACTCTTATGAGTATGATGTATTTCACAATTTCTAAAAAAGTTCAGAACACAAAAACAAACACATGGTAGTGATACTGTTTTATATATATATATATATATGCACATGTATTTATTTTTTAGGAGGTACCAGGACCATGGGAAGTAGGTGCTCAACCACTGAGCTACATCTGCTCCCCAATAGTGATACAGCCTTAGATGAGCTTCTCTCTGGAACCTGTCTCTGCTTCTTACCAAGTAGAGCCCAATTAGACTTGCACCCACTACTTTTTGTTTCTAAATGTCTAACCATGCAATACAGTGGCTACCAAGTCCTTGAAAAGGCACTGAACCATTCAATGGCCTATTCGGTAGGTAATTACAACATTCCAACTCCTAAATATATTTATAAATTTACATTTTCAGTTAAAAAAAAAATAGACTTTTGAGAGTTTAGATTTTTTTGATACTCCCCCCACCCCACCCCCCCCGCCCCCTTACATTCCAGAGAACTGAAACTCAGCTCAGCCTCTTCTTTACCCAGAAGAGTCCTGGCCACCTCTGGTAGCCACCTCCCCTTATCACAACAGCTTAGGTGGGGCCTTTAAGTTAAGGACCAGAGGTGAAGCTGCTTTTCCCAGATTCACAGCATCTGGACCTGGACTGGACCCAAGGGGAAGACTCAATATATGCTGATTATTAAGTGATGTTATGACTTAAAAAAAAAAAAAAAGTGATGTTATGTTTCTAGTCTGCTTATTTTAGGGATAAAATTTTTCAGTCTTCCCGAAAAAAGAACAGAATTTTCACACTGTACCTGCTCTGATTGATTCTTTGACCGCAACAGCACTAACAGCAGCAACAAAGCATAAGAACTAGCATGCCAGTTACAGTCCAACTAAGAACTCAACATGGCCTTCAGCCAAGACCAGCTGAAACCCCAAGTTTGTTAATAACCAACTCAGAATGTCCCAGCAGAGTGGAGTTCTGGTAAGAAGAGATAATATGAAGAGAGGATACATCCAGCATGCCATAAAACTGCCAGCAGAGTGATCTGAATCTATTCTTCTAGCGCCAGCATCTGGGAATACATCAATACAGTAGGAGCTCATTTTACACAACCAATATGTTCCCTTTGCATAAAGTTGAAAATGGTGCATAATAGTGAATCCCATTATTTAATAAGTATTTCTTATACAAACATATCACGTTTTTAAATAAAAAGGCAAATAAGCACTCTAATAACAATAAATAACCATCACAGAAATAATTTTTTAAAATGCTCTCTCTCTCTGCCTTTTTTTTTTTTTGATAGCCAATCGTGTATACCTGAATTCGCACGTGTGGAGTTCACACACAAAAAGATGTCTTACTGGCTATACAAGAGTAGGCATACAAGTGTCAGCTGTACACACTTCCTGCCAGCCCCCTGCAAGAGGGGTTCCTTCGATCCCCATGTCAGATGGAGGGAGTGAGAATTGCCTATATTATGTCCATAGCACATTATCAGAAGATGAAGGACTCTTTCCCTCAGTAATCCACTATAAACCTGAAGGAATTCTGAGACCATTTAAACAAAATGCAGTGTGACTGCACCCTGCCCAGTAATGGACACCAAGAAGGATCTGTAGGAATGCCCGGTTCCAGAAGGACCTCTAAGCAAAAGGAGCACAAGAGGGAAGAGAGTACTTAGAAGAACTTAGGCTAAAAGCCAATCTCAGCAGAGGCCACCTTCTCCCTGATTAGGGGCACAGGTGAAGGCTCCCAAAGTATGCAACCTCAAGGTGACTTGGGGGTGGGGGCCCAAAACTTGAGCCACCATCAGCAGAAGGGCCAGGATAAGCCTTTGATTATATAAAGCTACATTAAAGATAAAAATTAGCCTCTCTCAGAATGCAGCAGAGTTCTCTCAGGAAAGAGAGTATATTCACACCTTAATATTCAAAGAGCTCAGCTATCTACTCCGAATCTAATAAAATCAACATTTCCATAAATGGGGAAATGTTACCCTTGTTCAGTTGTGGAAAGAAAACCTTTCAGCAGCATCAAGAGGAACTCTTGGCAAAGTGGTAGTCTGCGGCTCTCTTAACAGTTTGTAACAAACGTTTCACAACAGTACAAGCTATTGGTGGTAAGGAGATGTTTGAGAACCTTTCATGATGATATGCACGTTTGTTTTGTAAACTCACAAATTTTACTAACACTTGTTTATGTATGTTCAGGTATAAATGTTGTACTTCAATAAAATTTTATTAAAAAAAAAAAAGAACTCTTGTCAGACCTTTTTGATCAAGGAGCTAATAACTTATTGGTAATTAGGATTAAGTATTATCAGGACCACTTATTAAAAAAAGGTCAAACCAAAGAAAATGGTCCAGGGTGGTAATCAACCAGTAAAAGTCAAAAAGACTAATGACTTAGGAAGGAAAACACATGACTATATTGTGTTCAGGATAACCTTTGGTTCCATTTTATCAACATGTAATAGGAAGATTAAAAGTCATTTATTTAATGACTCCCTTCACTATTTCTAAAAACACTAAATGAAGACTATGAGTCTCTAGGTAATTACAGAGAGAATCAAATTTCACCATTCTCTCCATGTCAGGGCCAAAGAGGGACTCCTTCTCAAAAAAATGGGTCACTATTTCCAGCATGCCTAGGACTCCCTAAGCTGGTAGAATGTGTCTTTGGCAAGACACCTGAGATATTCACAAAACGACGAAAAAAGAAGAATAAAATTTTAAAAGACTAAATTCAAATTAAGTGGAAAGACAAAAATAAAAACAGAAATGAATGAAATAAAAAAGTGAAAATTAAAGTCCAAAAGCTGATTCTTTAAAAAGATCAACAAAATTGATACACCCTTAAGTAGAGCAACTCAAAAGAAATGAGAGGGTGGTGGACTTGGCCCAGTGGTTAGGGCGTCCGTCTACCACATGGGAGGTCCGCAGTTCAAACACCGGGCCTCCTTGACCCTTATGGAGCTGGTCCATGCGCAGTGCTGATTCGCACAAGGAGTGCCATGCCACACAGGGGTGTCCCCCGCGTAGGGGAACCCCACGCGCAAGGAGTGCGCCCCATAAAGAGAGCCGCCCAGCACGAAAGAAAAAGTGCCACCTACCCAGGAATGGTGCCGCACACACGGAGAGCTGACACCACAAGATGACAACAAAAAGAGACACAGATTCCCATGCCGCTGACAACAACAGAAGCGGACAAAGAAGCCGCAGCAAATAGACACAGAGAACAGACAACCGGGGTAGGGGGAAGGGGAGATAAATAAATAAATCGAAAGGGAGGGAGGGAGGGAGGGAGGGAGGGAGGAAGGAAGGAAGGAGAGACAGTAAAAATTACCAATAACAGGAGTGAAAAAGGAGATATCCCTATATCTGTTGGAGACATTAAAAGGAAAATAAGAAAATATTATCAACAAATTCTACTAAATTTGACATCTTAGATGAAATGGGTAAGTTGCTTGAACTATATTTACCCAAACGGACTAAAAATGAAATATGAAAACTGAAAAAATCTATTGAAAAGATGGAACTCATGATCAAAACCATTCCCACAAATTTCAGGTCTACAGGTTTTCACTGGTGAATTCTATCAACACTAATCTTACACATTTTCAAAAATTAGAGAAAGGAATATTTATTCTAACTCGCTTTATAAGTCCAACATAACCATGAGACAAAAACCTAATAAAAAAAAAAAAATTAGTGACCAAGATCCCCTTATGAATACTCACACAAAAATCCTTAATCCAAAAATTCTAGGAAATCAAATCCAGCAATACAGAAAAAGGATAATATATCATAATCAAGTGAGGTTTATCCCAGGAATGCAAGGCTGATTTAACACTTGGAAAATCCATAATAAGGCAAGGAAAAGAAATAAATGACAAAGCCAGTGAAATGACTGCTTAAGGAGAAAATCCTAAAGGAAATCTACGAACTACCAGAAGTAATAAGTAAATTTAACAAGGTTAAAAATAAAGGTCGATATACAAAAATCAAATGTCTTTCTATATAACAGCAAACAATTATAAATGGACTTTAATGAACAGTAATATATTATTTTTCATCAATTATTTTAAAAAGAATTATTGACAGAAATGAGACACAAGGTACTACACATTGTTTGACTACATTTATATAAACTGTAAATATGGATAAATTTGTAGAGATGGAACAGGACTGGCAGATATATGTGGCATGGGAGAGAGAGAGGTACAGAGAGGTGACTGAAGGGCGGCGGACGTGGCCCAGTGGTTAGGGCGTCCATCTACCACATGGGAGGTCCGCGGTTCAAACCCCGAACCTCCTTGACCCGTGTGGAGCTGGCCCATGCGCAGTGCTGATGCACGCAAGGAGTGCCGTGCCGCGCAGGGGTGTCCCCCAGCAGTGTGCCCCATAAGGAGAGCCGCCCAGGGCGACAGAAAGCGCAGCCTGCCCAGGAATGGCGCCGCACACACGGAAAGCTGACACAACAAGATGACGCAACCAAAAGAAACATAGATTCCTGTGCCACTGACAACAACAGAAGCAGACAAAGACGACGCAGCAAATAGACACAGAGAACAGACAACCAGGGTGGGGGGAAGGGGAGAGAAAATAAATAAATAAATCTTAAAAAAAAAAAAAGAGAGAAAGGTGACTGCAAAGGGATAGGGGTTTTTTCTTTTTGGAGTAGAGAAAATTATAATATTGACAGCGGTGATGAATGCACATCTCTGTGATTATACCAAAAGCTATTTAATGTACACTTTAGATGGAATGTATGGTTTCTGAATATAACTCAATAAAATCGCTTAAAAAAAAGATTTATTTATTTATTTATTTAATTCCCCCCCCTCCCCGGGTTGTCTGTTCTCTGTGTCTATTTGCTGTGTCTTGTTTCTTTGTCCGCTTCTGTTGTCGTCAGCTGCATGGGAAGTGTGGGTGATGCCATTCCTGGGCAGGCTGCACTTTCTTCCACACTGGGCAGCTCTCCTTACGGGGCGCACTCCTTGCACATGGGGCTCCCCTACGCGGGGGACACCCCTGAGTGGCGCGGCACTCCTTGCGCGCATCAGCACTGCGCATGGGCCAGGTCCACACGGCTCAAGGAGGCCCGGGGTTTGAACCGTGGACCTCCCATGTGGTAGACGGATGCCCTAACCACTGGGCCAAGTCCGTTTCCCTAAAAAAACTTTTTAAACAGATGACATTTATATCTTTTATTTGACCCAGTATATCCAAAATATTAACTTTTCTACACATAATCCACTAGAAAATAGAGTTATTTTACATCCTTTTTTTCATATGAAGTCTTCAAAATCCACTGTGTATTTTATACTTGTAGCACATCTCAATTCAGACTGGTCACATTTCAAGTGCTCAATGGCCATGTGTGGTCATGTGCTACTGGGTAGAACAGCTATGGATTGAACACAATCCCAATCAAAATCCCAGCAGACTTTGTTTTGTAGAAAGTAATAGACAATCCTAAAATCTACAGAAATGTAAAAGATACAGAAAATCCAAAGCAATTTTGAAAGAGAAGAGCAAAGCTGGACTTATACTATTTACCTTTAAGACTTAATATAAAGCTACAGTAACCAAGACATATAGACCAATGGAACAGTTCAGAAGTAAACATACACATTTATGGAAAATCTTCAACAAAGGTGTCAAGGTAATTCAATGAAGGAAATGAAATAGTAGTCTTTTCAACAAATGGTTCTAGAATAACTGAGCAGCATTATACCAAAAAAAGCAAATAATCAAACCAACTCAGAACCTCACCTCATACCACACAACAATTAACTCAAAAGTCATCCACAGGAAGTGGATGTGGCTCAACTGATAAGAGCGTCCGCCTACCATATGGGAGGTCCAGTGTTCAGTACTCAGGGCCTCCTGGCCCGTGTGGTGAGCTGGCCCATGTGCAATGCTGTCGTGAGCAAGGAGTGCCGTGCCACGCAGGGGTGTCCCCCACGTAGGGGTGCCCCATGTGCAAAGAGTACACCCTGAGCGAAAAAAGCACAATTCGCCCAGGAGTGGTGCCGCACACACAGAGAGCTGGCATAGCAAGATGACGCAACAAAAAGAGACAGATTCCCGGTTCCGCCTGACAAGAATGCAAGCAGACACAGAGGAACACACAGTGAATGGACAGAGAGAGCAGACAATGTTTGGGGGTGGGGGGAGGGGAACGGAAGAGGAAAAAAAAAAAAGTCGTTCACAACCTAAAAGTAAAATCTGAAACTATAAAAATTCTAAGAAGAAAACAGAAAAAAATCTTTGTGACCTTGGTTTAAGAAAAGATTTCTTAGCTATGACATCAAAGCACAATCCTTAAGAGAAAAAAAAATTGATGAATTGGACTTCATCAAAATTAAACTTGGGAAGCAGATGTAGTTCAAGTGGTTGAGTGTCTGCTTCCCATACACGAGGTTCCAGCTTTGATCCCAGGTATCTTCTAAAAACAAATAAACCAACGAAAAAACCAACTCTCATTAGGGAGCGGACATAGCTCAGTGGCTGGGTTTAGTGCCTGCTTCCCATGTACAAGGTCCTAAATTCAATCCCTGGTACCTCCTAAAAAAAAAAAAAATTTAAATTTTTGCTCTTCAAAAGACATCATTAAGAAAATGAAGAGACTTCACAGACTGGAAGGAAATATTTGCAAATCATATATGTGATAAAGGACTTAATTCAGAATATATAGAAAATGCTTTACAACTCAGTAATAACACAACCCAATTTTCAAAAATTAGGAAAAGATTTGGACACTTCACCAAAAAAAGAAAAAAGATATATAAATGGCAAATAAGCACAAGAAAAGATCCTTACCATCATTACTCATTAGGGAAATGTGAACTAAAATTACAATGAGATACCACTTCATACTCACTAAAATGGTTTTAATCCAAAAGACTGACAATACCTGTGGAGAAACTGAAACCCTTATATAATCCTGGTGGGCATGTAAAATAGGAGAGCCACTTTGAAAGAAAGTTTAGGCCTTTCCTGAAATATTAAACATACCCTTACTATACAACCCAGCAATCCTATTCTTAAGTATCTATCCAAGAGATCTGAAAACATATGTCCACATAAAGACCTGGATGTGAATGATCATAACAGCACTATTCATTATAGTCAAAAAATGGAAACAACCCAGATGTCTATCAACTGAATGGATAAACAAAATGTTTATGTAGAAAATGTATATCCGTATAATGGAATATTATTCACCAATAAAAAGAAGTAACTACCAATGCATGAGTGAAACCCAAAAAAAGGTATGCTGAGTGAAAGAAGCCAGGCACGAAAGACTCTATATTGCATGATTCCATTTATATGAAATTTCTAGAAAAAGCAAAACTACAGAAACAGAAAACAGAAAGATCAATAGTTTCTGAGGGCTAGGTCTGGCAAGTGACTGCAAATAGGCACAAGGGAACTTTCTGGGTGATAGAAACATTCTAAAACTGGGACTGTGGCGATAGTCGTACAACTGTACAAATTTACTAAAACTCGTCTAATGGTAATTTTTGAAATGGAGGACTTTAACAGTATATAAATAATACTTAAGTAAGGCTATTAAAAATAAAATGAATTGATGGATGGATATATGAAGCAAATGTAGACAAATGTAGATAAATGGACACCCACAGTATAAATCCTTAACCTTCTGTGTATTTTTTAAAAATTTCTTAATAAAAGGAGGATAAAAGTTTGCCAAATTTAACCCAATGACTATCTATGGCATAAACAGGTTATAATATATAAAAGGTTGATATATATTTGAGGGCTACTGCATCAAATAGTTTACTTTGGACATTTACTTATAATCCTCAAATGAAATATTCCCCTTCAGAACTTTAACAGAGACCAAAAGTTAACGGATTCTACAATGATTTTAATAGGCATACCATTTTCACATGGGTCTCCATGGCAACTAACAGTGATAGTTTCACAATAGTTTCTCTGGCTCTGTCTTGCCCTCTCTGACCAGAACCTCTCAGTGTCTATCGGATTCTCTGCTCCCAGTCTGCCAGCTCCTCAAATGCTGGTGTTCTACCAGGCACAGCTTTCAGGCCTGCCCTCTTCTCACCTTCCAGGCCTGCCTCTGAGCAATCATATTCAGGCTTCTATCAGTATGAAATAAACCCCAAGGACAAGCGGGAAGGAGAGGGAAGTGAGTATGCCTGAGGAAGGGGGGAAAGGAGGGCAAGTAGTGGTATCAAGTTCATCAAAGACGGAGAGTGCCCCCAAGTCTCTGCATGGGTCAAAGAAGGCTTTCACAGAATCAAAGACAGGTCAGAGCAAGGCCAAGTGCAGCCCAATCTTTCCTGCCTTTTTTTTCCCCTCTTTACCTGTGCCCTCCAAACTTTGCATCATGATGGGTCAGAAACTGCTAGGAAGCTCTCCCTCCAGCTGGAAAGGAATGTGGGTCACCCTCTGTTGTCATTTACTCTGGACACAGTACCACATGATCGCAGGCATCAATCAAATCTGGCTTTGTTTTGCCATTGCCTTTACAATCCCAACTCTCTGTTTCCAGATCTTTATTTCAGGAAGCACTTAGCTACATGCATGTCAAATTGAACTTCGCTGCTGGTCTCCAATACTTCCCAAAGGTCTTGGCAACCATCTGCCTTGCTCTATAATCTGTATTTGCAAAAGAAATTTAAAATTATCTCAACACAAAATACGTGCAGCAGTTGCCACTTGGTTAGTGTACGTAGATACCTCAAGGAATACACAGTTAGCAGGGAATGAAGTTCTCCTTTCTGTTTCTTATAAAGAACAAAGTAAATGTGTCACAAAATTCTCTCTCTCTCTATTTCACAAGCAGGTCTGAGGGATGAAGACCAAGGGAAAATCCAATAAGCAGGCCAAAGATGCTAAGATGTTCTCACAGCAATGGAATGAAGGCCAAGTGTGTAGGCATGCTTTAGTCCAGTTCCTGGAAGAGTTAACAGCACACTAACCCACAACCTCAGCATTTCTTAAGATATTCCAGAGACACTTTCTTCAATGATCTAAGGACTTCAGAGACTACAGAACTGAAATAGTATAAACAATCTGTTGACATGGAATGGAGAATATCTTGGTGAGGTAAAACTTGTATATCTGTGTGACCTCTATCTCATGCACTATAAGGAGAGAGCACCTGTCAGTTTCAAGAGCTTAAATAAGGCAACTCTAGCAGCAATTTGGTTGTGGGCTTATATTTTAGCAATTCTTTGATTGCTGCCCTACTCTATGCCTCAACTTTATTCAGTGTGCATGTTCTCCATTAGAATCCTGAACTGAAAGCTAAACTGTGATGAAACCATTTTCCAAATCACAAGTCCCCAAGTCCACCTGAAGTTTGTTAGTAAAGGACAGCCAGCCACAAATTTCTTTTCTGGTTTCCACCAAAAACCAAAAAAATTTAAAAATTCAAGTAACTTCCTTTTAGAATTCTAGTAATTGGAGCAAATCTTTCTTGAGTGCCCTGTCTACTGAGAAACAATACCAGAAAGAGATAAACTCTGCTACTTAAGGAAACAATAAGGACATACAAAATTCAGGGCCCCTTCTAACAGAGGCAATATCGATCCTCTGAAAAAATGTTTTAAGACTTTCAGGAAATTTAACATGAAGGTCATGACCTAACAAACCAGAGCACGTGGATATTGAAATGTTTATTACTCAAATAGAACATGCAAATTTTATGTAAGAATTAAGGCACATACTGAATAGTCTCTACTCCTGACAACAGTTCCCCTAAGGAAGCCCTATGAGCACAAGCAGCTGCTTCTTATTCATCTTTTTAGCCTATTATAGCTGGTTCAAGCTGTCTAGCCCTCAGGGACAAGTTAACCATACAGCTTGCAAACAAAATTTTCCCCCAGGAAAAAAAAATCCAGCAGCCCACCAAAACTGTCACCAGCCCTTCCCCACACTTACCAGTGCCATAGGGATGATGCAGCTGATGGCAGTGAGCATCAACGGCCTGAAAAAATACAGGTGGTAGTTTCAATTTTTATTTAGAATTCTTACTTGCCAACTGCCTGAAATCTTTTAAGACTACACGAATGGGTCTCCATGCCTTAGCTTGTGGTAAGCCACTTGGTGGTCCAATCACACTTGTTAACACTAGTGATCACTCACAAAAAAACAGAGATGAAGGAAGGAAGTGAACTGTGAGCCAGTTTCTGGGCCTGGGGCTGAAAGGGACAAGGTATAGGAAAACCAGCCTGAAGAGATCAAGATGGATGGATTCAGGTCTGTGGGAGTAGGGCTTGTAAAAAAGACCAAAGGGTAAGAGGAAGAAACAAGGTTAAAAGCATAGATGAGAAGGAATAAGTGAACACCAGCTTAGAGTGGGGCAAAATCGACACTGATGGTGGTGGAGTCGCAGTGGGGGCCTAAGACCTAGGACAAGGCTCACCCCTAAAGTCTAATTTAAGAGGTGGGACTTCATTTCTCTCATACTTCACACCCACATACTCTTAGCCTCTAAAAGGTCAGCTCTCTGGTACCTGATCATAACTATGCCCCTTTTCATTTTCTCTTTACAGGTCCTTGGAAGGCGGGTTAACTTGTAATTGACCAACATGTTATTTGTGCTTTTAATTCTCATTAATAAATGCAAATTTGAAATTTTTCCACTAGTCTAACCTAAACTTAGTCTCAACTGCTATCATCTCCAAGCATTAAAATCAATACCAAAAAAACAAAGACTCCCACTAAATAAAAGGATATTTATGCAAAATGAATAAAAACATAAAAATTATTTATTGACCATGAGGGTACATGTTTTTAATGATGAGCAATTCCAAACATCTACAAAAGTGAAGAGTATAATAATGAACCCTATGTGCCCATGCTTGAGCTCGAGCATCAACCTGTGACTTAGGCTCATTTATCTCTACCCTCCCCACACCCATTCGGATTATGAAACAAATCTCTGCTAGCAGACCTCTTAATGTACATTTCAATGAAAACCCTCTAGGAAGTACATAGTACAAGTCTGATTATAGCTCCTTCAAGAATTCTAACAGGTTTCCAAGGGATGCTATATAGACAGTATAACCATTGCAGTGAATCAAGGTTGTGTCCAGCAACCACAATCAAAAAGAAATGCAGGGAGTATATGTGGCTGAAGCAGCTGGACACCTGCCTCCCACACAGGACGCCCTGGACTTGGTGCCTGGTGTCTTCTAAAGAAGTGGCCAATGAGCAGACATAATGAGTAAACACAATGAGCAGACACACGAGGGAGCCATCTGGGGTGAGAGGAGAAATGCAGGTAGGAGCTGCTATCGGATGAACCACACACAGTAGGACTAAAAGCCAAATCTCCTACCATGTTCCTGCAACTACAGCTCATCTTGTCCAGAAGTGATTTCAAACCATGCTGTCTCTTCCAACCACTGCTTCTGTGAGGAGGCAAAGGAGAGGGAACACCGAAGTGTCAAGGTCCCCTTTCTCCAGAGGAGGGACACGTCCAAGGCAGCCATCTTACTGACAAAACCAGACTCAAACAGCACATTTCAGAGACAGTTTCTACCCCTGACTGCTGTCCTCACCTACTCTCTCAGCTATGCTTAAAACACATACCCTTATTTTTAATTAAAGATAATCTTTAGTTTATGCGTACCTCCACCAGAGTGGAAGCTCTTTGAAGGCAGAGATTTTTGTTTGTTTCCTTCTTTGCCATATCCAAGTACCTAGAACAATGCCTGTGCCAGCACTAGGTCCCATATGCTAATACCACCTTCTGCCTCTCTCTAATGGCCCTGTCTCAAATCACTGCATACCCATATCCTCCAGAACCCATGCTGGGCCAAGGCTTCCAAGCCCTCAGGGGTTGCAGAGTCTACAGGAGAAGCAAACATAGCTCCTCAGAGGAAAGTAATAAAGGGTCGAGGGCTCAGAAAGTCTCTTGAGGGTTGCAAGAAGGGCAGAGACCCTGACAGGAGGTTTGTAGAGGTAAAAAGCATATGGGTTAGGGAGCGAAGCAATGAGAATGAACGAAGCAATGAGAAGTTCAGGTTGCAGTCTAGGGAAGAGAGTGAGGACACTTCAAGTTTCAACAGAGTGAGATAAAGTGGTGCTTTTGGTTGATTGATCAGAAAAATATTACGTGGAAGTAGAAAAAGTTACTATTAATAATACCGCCTCTCTTACCATTCTGAACAAGGAGAGGGAGAAAATAAAGGCAAGGAGACATTTTAAGTTCTTGTGAGGTAGAGGTCAAACTACTTTCCCCATTTCTCCCAATTATCAATCTAAACATTGGACAACAGAAGATATCCAGGAAACACGGATTTATTGGAGTGTATTTATACCACTCCCTGCATCCCCTTTTCAAGCTCCAACTTTTAGATATTTAAATTCCTCCACTGGTTATCTCTGTAACTTTAAGATGCTTTTCATAGGACCAGAACTGCATTTTCTTCCCTGTGGTAAAAATGTAGCCACCTTTGGGCCACTCAGAGGAGACTGTTTCTACATTGGGTACAAATACATTAATTTTACTCATTGCCAATTACTCATCCTTGGGTCATATAAAGGTTTGCTTTATATTTTGATGACGATTTGTGTATGTTTTCTGCTTTGCATGAAAAGTTTTTTATTTTCCCACACCTCACACAAAGGGTTCTATAGTTTCTTTACCATATCCCTACCATCTTCCAGCTTCTACTCATTGCTTGAAATTCATTCCATTCCTATTCTTGAATTCATCAAAATTCTGTTCAAATCTGGGTTGAATGCATTCCAGGCCTGTTATACACCATGAAATTTTTTCACTGGGTTAGTAGATTAATTCAACCACTTCATATATTCCTTATCTTTCTCTTTTTTAAAAAAATCTTAAGTCTTTAAGTAATTATCTCAAAAAGGTACATTGTAAGTAAATTTTTCTGCATGTCTGGAAATAAGTTTATTTTATGATAGAATTCTAGGTTCAAAATAAATTTCCCTCAGGATTTTGAAGACCACTGCTTCATTTTCTACTAGTTGTTACTGTTGCTGATGAGATGTCTGATTCCTGTTTCTTTTAGAAGACCAAATATGTCTTTATAGGAAATTTTTTTTTATTTTAAAGATTTATTTTTATTTATTTTTCTCCCTTTTCCCCTCACCCTGGTTGTCTGTTCTCTGTGTCTATTTGCTGCGTCGTCTTTATCCACTTCTGTTGTGGTCAGCGGCACCGGGAATCAGTGTCTCTTTTTGTTGTGCTCCGTGTGTGCGGCGCCATTCCTGGGCAGGCTGTGCTTTCTTTCGCACTGGGCAGCTCTCCTTAAGGGGCGCACTCCTTGCGTGTGGGGCTCCCCAACGTTTGGGACACCCCTGCATGTAGGACACCCCTGCGTGGCATGGCACTTCTTGCGCTCATCAGCGCTGCACATGGGCCAGCTCCACACGGGTCACGGTGGCCCGGGATTTGAGCCGTGGACCTCCCATGTGATAAGACGGACACCCTATCCACTGGGCCAAGCCCGCGTCCCATATAGGAACTTTCAGGGTTTTCTCTCTATCCTTTTTTTTCTCTGAAACCTTGTTTTTTTTTTTTGCTTACACACATTTTTTGCCCGGATTTTGGCTTTATTTGTATCGAGAGATTTTCTTGATTCTACCTTCTGATCTATCTATAGAATATTCTTTAACTTGGCAAACTTATAATTCATCTCCATGAGCTCTTTTTTATTCTGATTCTTACTCATGGCGTCTCTAATTGCTTTTGAATACCACACCTTGAATATCTTGGAGAAAACACTAAATAGAATACTTTAAAAAAATAAACAAAACAATCTTCTGGCCTCTGTTTCAGATAAGATCAATTTTTTCATTTCTCTTTCATTTTGCAGATTTTCCTCAAATGTCCAATGATTCTTGACTAGTTACTCAAATAAAAAACAGACTCGGGAAGTGGATATGGCTCAGGCGACTGAGCTCCTGCCTTCCACGAGAGGTCCATGGCTCAGTTCCCAGTACCTCCTAAAGAAGAGAGCGAGCTGGTGTGACAGGCAGGCATGGCAAACTGATACAACAAGATGACACAACAAGAGACACAAAAAGAAAAAACATAATGAGAGACCCAACAAAGCAGGGAGCAGAGGTTCCCAGTGCCTCCAAAAGAAAATGAGCAAGACAGCAAGCTGACGCCATAGGCAGGTGTGGCAAGATGATGCAACAAGAAACACAAGAAGAAAAAACATAATGAGACATACAACAGGGCAGGGAATGGAGGTGGCTGGAACAATTAGGCACCTCCGTCCCACATCAGAGGCCCTAGGTTCAGTTCCCAGTGCCTCCTAAAGACAAAACACACAGCAAGTACAAACAATGAGGGGGTGGGGAGTAATAAAAAAACAAAAAACAAAGTCTTGCCATAAAAAGAGAGAAAGTACTGATAAACACCACAGCATGGATGAACCACAAAAATAATAAGCTAAGTGAAAGAAGTCAGACACAAATGGTCACAGATTATATGATTCCATTTATATGACATACTTGGAATAAGAGAGAAAAAGCGACTACTTTATGGGTACAGGTTTTCCTTTGAGGGTGATGAAAGTATTTTGGAACTAGAAAGAGATGACAGTTACATAACACTGTGTATGTACTAACTACCGCTAAATTGCCCACTTTAAAGTGGTTAATTTTATGTTATGTGAATATTACCTTAACTTAAAAAAAGGGGGGAGGGTGTCAGTAAGATGAATTCTAAGTTGTGTACAAGGAAGAACATATCAACTGATAGGTTTCTACAGGGTCAGAGGCAACTACTACTCTACAGCCTCCAAAATCTCACATCTAAGGATCCTAGTTCTCCCCAGCTTATTCATTTCTTTAAAATAAGCAGATTTTTTGCCTAGAAACTAAGTGGGGATGGGGTTGACTGTTCTGTGCACAGAGCTTTAATGAATCCCCCCAACCTGTGGCACACTTTTCTCTCCCAGTCCTTGTCAGTCAAATTGGAGCCTATAGGGAAGCAGATGTGCCTCAAGCAATTGAGCCCCTGCCTACCACATGGGAGGTCCCAGGTTCAGTTTCTGATCCCTCCTAAAGAAGACAAGCAAGACAGCGAGCTGATGCGATGGGCTGTCGCGGCAAGTAGATGCAACAAGAGACACAAGGAGAGATACAACAAAGCAGGAAGCGGAGGTGGCTCAAGCCATTAGACGCCTCTTTTCCACACAGGAGGTTCCAGGTTTGGTTCCCAGTGCCTCCTAAAAGGAAGAAGAGCACACAAAGAACAGACACATACAAACAACGAGGGAGTGGAAAAAACTTAATAAATCTTTTTAAAAACTCAGAGCCTATAACCTCTTCAAAAATCCACTGGACAAACTGCTTCCCATGTGCAACGTCATCCCCATGTACCACCCCTCACCCCATTCTGTTATTATGAGTTTATAACATGTATATGCCTTTACTTTCCTTTTTTTTTTTAAAGATTTATTTTTTATTTATTTCTCTCCCCTTCCCCCCTGAACCCCCACGTTGTCTGTGTCCATTTGCTGCGTGTTCTTCTTCGTCCACTTCTGTTGTTGTCAGCGGCATGGGAATCTGTGTTTCTTTTGTTGTGTCATCTTGTGTGTCAGCTCTCCGTGTGTGCGGTGCCACTTCTGGGCAGGCTGCTTTTTCTTTCATGCTGGGCAGCTCCCCTTAAGGGGTGCACTCCTTGCACGTGGGGCTCCCCTACGCAGGGGCACCCCTGAGTGGCACAGCACTCCTTGCGCGCATCAGCACTGCACATGGGCCAGCTTCACACGGATCAAGGAGGCCCAGGGTTTGAACTGTGGACCTTCCATGTGGTAGATGGACACCCTAACCACTGGGCCAAGTCCGCTTCCCTACTTCCATTTTTATGGTATTTAAAAACAGAAGGGGAACAAGGTATGTGAGTACAGCCAACCATCTTGAAACAGAAGCGATAAGCTATCAAAAACAAAAAACAACATGTACTAGTGTTGTAAATTTCAAAATTTAAAACATTCACATTATATTTATGACTGAAGATACCATTAATCATCTTTACAGCTATTCATTATCAAAACGGATATAAGATTTGATAATGACATATGAATTTGCATTTAGACAACCAAAATACTGCAGGAAGCCAATCTAACTTTGGGCAGTTTAAATCCTATTCCCAGTGGAGTGGATATAGCTCAGTGGTTGAGCTTGTGCTGCACATGTACAAAGGCCCCAGGTTCAATCCCTGGTACCTCCTAAAAATTAAAAAAATTCAGTAAAAAAAAAAAAAAATACTACTCCCACTCCTGTTACCAAACCAATATACTCTGAACATCGACTACAGTCTTGCAGCACAAAGAAAGGAAGCACCTCTCCCTATTCAACTTTGATAACCAATAAATACCTGAATTATTTCATAATTTTTTTGTACTTCCACATGAATATCATGTAAAATGCCTTGAATCACCCCTGAAGATTCTGTTAATTAAGTCTGTATGAAGTTCACATTTCTGTATCAGAATTACCAAAACTGACTCTGATACACATCCCAAGCCAGGAACCATCCATTAGATGGCACATCATCTCAACTAGGGAGTCAGCTAGCTTCAGGGAACATATTGAACTAAAATTTGAGCTTTAATTCTCTACTTCTGCATTTACTGACCTAGGCTCAGACAGTCTGATAAATAACAATCAACACTTAACTGAGAACACAAGATAACCAAGCATTTTTTTTACAGGATGCTGACATGCAAAAAAAAAAAAAAAAAAAAAGTATTCATGCTCTGTTATACAAACGGATCATTTCCAATCCATGTAAATACATCCAAGAAACATGCACAAAGTGGTACAAAGGCGAGAGTGACTGACTGACTATGCTGGGGGATCAGGGAGGGCTTCAGGGAGAGAAAGGAGTCAAGGACAATTCCTCAGTTTTCAGCTTCAGTAAGCAGGTAGATGATGGTATCACCAATTAAGTGAAAGAATCCAGAAATCTGAGTTTGACAGCATTGGTGTTATTTCTTGTAAACGGAGGCCAGGTTATTTACAAAGTACGGTGTTGAGATGACTGATAAAGGCTTAAAATTATGAGATTTCAAGAGATGAGAGTGGGTACAGTACATACTGTTCAGGAAAGAAACTGTTAGTCAAAGAAAACTTCCCTAAATAGAGACCACTCTTTGTTCATGATTATAAGAACAGCTCTATTCTGTTAATTCTCTAAACAAACCTCTCATTTGCCCTGCCTTTAGTTTTCTCTACTCATGGCTGGTAACTTGTGGTTATCACTGTGAAGTCATTTCATGTTTATAAAGGTGTGTGATAGCTCAAAGAAAAGGGAACACAATATAAACTTCATGTTCTGACAATTCACATTAGTTTTAGTAATAAAGCCACAGACACATTTCAGGTAGATTAAGCTGAGAAGCTTCTAGTTGTCTCACTATGCACCTTTCTCAAATCTTTTCTACAACTTTTCCTTTTTTGGGGCAGACAAATCTAATCCCTCAAATTTTTCTTACAGCAGCAGGGGCAAAGTTACAAACTTAAAATGAAAAGAAAACAAAAGAAAAACAGGAGTTGATTGGGAACAGAATGAGAACGAGTTGCAGAAATGTAAGGAGGCACTTCAGTAATGACAACTCCAAAGTCAACTAAACACTTGAAAAAATAGTGTTAACCCAGGCACAGGCACAAGATCAAACATAGCAGTCATCAGAAATGTAGATTGACAGGCTATTTACCACTAAATCCTTTTCCTGGTCCCAACTCAAAATTTATATTGTGTAATTTTCACTTTTCTTATCAGTTGGGCCCACCAAAGGGCACCAGAGGCTCTAAACCAGAGGTTCTCAATCTTTTTTGTTCCACAGGCCCCTCTGCCAGGTGTAATGAATACTACTGTATTTAATCGCATATATTCATAAGTGAGGGAAATGCTAGATTTCAGTTAGAGGTCAGAGAAAATAAAGATAATAAGTTGATTTTTTTCAATGCAAGCTCACGGACCACCTAAAATCTTTCCACTGATCTCTTGGGGATCTGTGGACGCTGGTTAAGAACCCCTGCTCCAAAATAAATAAAATTATAAAAATTTTTAAAAGAAAGAAAGAAGAACCCTTGCTCTAATGAAGAAAGTATCCAAAGTACATGATCCAACTTTCATACCACCCTCAGAGGCATGAGTCAGCAATGTCACCTAGAACCATCCTTCATGTGGCTCCTACTCTATGACTCAAGATGCATAATCCTGAGACTGTGCTTTAAGAAAGAACAGCAAACATGTGAAAGCAACATTCCCACTGCTCTGCTCTTCCTCTATCGCCACCATGACCAAGCAACATTTGTATGAACACTCATTTTTATTACCTTACATGGATTTTACATGCATTATTTCATTTAATGCTATGAAGAGGTATTACTGTTATTTTAGAGAGAGGAAAATAAAGCTTAAAGATGTTTAACGACTTCCCCAAGGTCACACTATATTAACGGGCAGAGAAAGGACTGAAACTCGATCACCTAACCACTAACCCAAGCTCTTTATCCACTCTCCCCAACAGACCCAAAGGCCACATCCATGAAGACGCTCAAAGCAGTATGACCAGTCCCCAACTATAACATGAAAGCTCACCTAATGACCCATGGGGAAAGTTTCAGCAAATTATGGTTCAAGAACAAGATGCTGTACTGTATGACCATTTAAAGTGATAAATGAGGACCAAGTAAAACAGGGGAAATGCTTGAAATATATATGAAAAAAAGTAGAATACATAAACACATGCACCGATTACTAGACAGTAATGTTCTTCAGGGCAGGAATTTTTGTCTGTTTTGTTCATGGCTATATTTCCAGGGCTTGGCACATAGTAGGTACTCAACAGATACTCAACAGATAACTGGGTGAACTGGAACATATTACACGTGAATATGGACAAGACCCAAAGGATAACAGGCAGGGAGAAAACTTATGTCAGGATAATGGAATTAGGAGTGATATTCTTTCCTTTAGTACTGTGGGAACATTATGTTGGCAACTGAAATTTAAATATAAATAAATTCAGGATTAGGGCACAAGAGTAGGACAACAATCACCCTTTGACTAGACATGGTTTCTAAGGCAGTGTGAAAAAAGCACAAGATTAGAATAAAAGTTGGCCTTAAATAAAGTTTCTTTTCTGGTAGGCAGTGACCATGTTGTATATGGTACCAGATACACAGTGAGCACACAAAGTCAATGATGACAATAACCTTTCTAAGTTGGCAAGACAGTGACAACTCTAGTACTAGTTACACTTAGGCAATTCTCAGTGTCACTCTGGATATTTCTCATCTCCCTTTAAAAATAAACTCATACACTAGTTACATACATCAGACTTCCAGACTAAAGGATCAAGAAATATGTGAACACACCCATTAACAACCAACTATTTGAAACTCGGGAATTTAATCTGGATTCTACTTAAAGGCATGCAAAGAAACTGGACAGGTCCAAAAATAGAAATCAGATGGCTGCTCAGCACACACACACTCTGGTGTTACCAGGTCCAACTTGAAGATACTTGCCCATGAGTAGGGACAAAAACAACCATCACTTGGTTAATTAATGAAAATGTAAATAAATAAAAATAAGATAGTCTTAAATTTCAGCTATATCAGGATATAAGAAAGTTGATTTAATCATTAAAATTGAAGTCTTCACCAGATATTATACAGGAACTTAATGCTACTTAAAGAAAGGCTATATATAAGATATTTTATGTTAAGAGTATCAACTGCTTATGTTAAAAGTGGCAAAAGCATAGAAACCAGATTGTTTTCAACATGAGACTATAAAGATTCCCACTGCACAGAGTCAGAAGCTCTGATAACTCATTATGATTTATCCACAAAGGGGAACAACGATCCACAGAAAAATCTCAGAGATTTTCCAGCTACCTTTTATTGAATTGCAAAAACTAGATTTTAAAACAAATTCTTTAAAAACTACGCAAAAAAAAAAAAGATTAAAAAAAATAAACTAAGAAAACAAAAGAAAACAAATTCAAACAGGAGGGTGGCAGAATACTCTAGGGCACGGCAGGTTTAGCTCAGTGGTTGAGTGCCTGCTTTGCATGTACCCTGGTGCCTCCAGGAAAAAAAATTTTTTCAATAGTCAAGGGAATATTTCCCCAACTGTACTGCAGTTAATATAGCAAATTCAGAGTGAAAAGAACTATAGTAAAAACACTCATGATAACTGGCTTATTTCTCCAATCCTATCTGGGAAACAACAGCCTTGAGAAATGAGAATCTCTGTGAATTCACCGTGCTACTCATGGTTCAAAGAAGTTTAAAAAAACTCTATTCCTTTCCTCCAATACTTGGTAAATATACTTCAGATCACACTGATCCTTTAAATTTTATTCCCTTTGACCTATACATCTTTTTTTTTTTTTTTAAAGATTTATTTATTTATTTAATTTCCCCCCCTCCCCTGGTTGTCTGTTCTTGGTGTCTATTTGCTGCGTCTTGTTTCTTTGTCCGCTTCTGTTGTCGTCAGCGGCACGGGAAGTGTGGGCGGCGCCATTCCTGGGCAGGCTGCTCTTTCTTTTCACGCTGGGCGGCTTTCCTCACGGGCGCACTCCTTGCGCGTGGGGCTCCCCCACGCGGGGGACACCCTTGCGTGGCACGGCACTCCTTGCGCGCATCAGCGCTGCGCATCGCCAGCTCCACACGGGTCAAGGAGGCCCGGGGTCTGAACCGCGGACCTCCCATATGGTAGACGGACGCCCTAACCACTGGGCCAAAGTCCGTTTCCCTGACCTATACATCTTAGTCCCTTGTTCCAGCCTAGAAGTAACCTTCCTACTACCCCCATGCTCATCACCCTATGGGGCCTGGATTTCTGTTACCTGCCCTTCTACCCTGCTTTCAAGGGTCTCCTGACTCAACAGAGCTCAGGTAGCTCACTGTATAATTCCATGAACTAGAACTAGATCTAGCCCAAAGATCTTCTCCCTCCTGAAGCAACTGGATAGGACTCAGAGCAACATTCTGTCTCTCCTGCCCACACAGCTAGCATGCGGCTGAGAGAAGGAACACACAAAGTGAGAGACATGTTTGGCTCATCAGTAACCATCATGAGTGAAAGATGGTGCCCAGACATGACCCTGCCCAGGTTCTGTCTGAGGTTCTACCATGGCTGAGCCCCTTTCAAGCAGCCTGTTCACAACCTACCCCATGGGGCATTTAGAGGAGTTCCATGGCATAGAATTAATGCGTACTCACTGGAAAAACGACCAAATTCTTCTTGGAAACTACTGAACATTGTGCAATAAAAATGTCTGTTCTACTGGAAAGAAGGTCTCTTACTTATGACAATAACAATACAAGTAAGAATCATAAAAATACAGATGGTATGTAAAAAACATAATTTTTAAAATAAAGATTCATACATAGTCACTAAAAAATACTTATTTTTCAGAGATTCTTTCCCTTCTGCAACACAACACCTCACTCTGCAATCACCTCATCTTTTGCAACTATTCCATTTGTGTAAAATGATAGCTCATTTTCAAACAATGTGTCTATGGTATTTTTGCCACTATATTTGAATGACAATAGTGCCCCGCTGCCCCCCACCCCCATAAACATTTTTGCTGTGCTCTGTCCTCAGCCTTTGATTTGATTTGGGGGGCATGTTCCTTTCTCTGGATTGAAGATTTTACCCATGGATTGCCCCAAGGGCAGACAAGACACAGGAAGTGACTTTCTGACACTAAGAGCCCTCACTAAACCAGAAGCACAGTGTCCCAGACAATTGGGATTTTTCGACTTAAGACACTTCAAATCCCAAAAGTAAGAAAAAGCTCAAATTTTCATTCATAGGCTACCGCTAGCAAAAAACAAAACATGGAACAGATATGAAAATCAGCTAAAAATTCAAGCCACTCCTCAAACTTTGATAGCTTTTGTTTCTGGACAATTGTTCATAAGGCTATAATTTTAAACTTTTTAAACTACTTACACATATCGCATTTCCTACTAGCCAAAAAGCAACTAAACATACAAGAGAATTAAAGGTGCTATTACATCAACAGAGTTGTGCAGAAAGCACCATGACCCACGGGGGAAATCAGTGGTACAGAAAGATTATCTGGGTGACCACTGATCCTCCCTCTGAGACACAAATGACAGGCAAGCCAGAGTAGCCAAAGCACCCGTAAACACCATCTGTAAACTGAGCACTTGGAGTATTCCCTCCCAGCCTCCAAAAACATTACAAAGGTAAAAACAAAAAGCTTGATGCTAGAGTAAAGCTGTTTAATAGCCAGCCTGGGAAAGAGCGACTATGAGAGTCCTTCTCCTTTACTCTTAACCGAGGTGCTTCTGCCTAGCCTCCCTGGTCAAGTTCCTGAAACACTTCAAACATCAGAGTCCCTTTATGTGAGGTCACACCACCAAATGAGCCAAGATTCTCACTGCCCAGACCCAGAAAAGAAACAGGTGTTAGTGTGCAACTCAGGGATGCCAGGGGGTGAGGGTGGAGGGTCTTTCTACCACTATCTAAATTTTTGTGGATTATTTTCCTCTTTGCCCCATATTCTCTTAACTCTTTTCTTCTGTTTCAGCTTTCACCCATCTCTTTTTTTTTTTTCCGTGTGGTTTGTGGTTTTTTTTTTTCCTTTTATTTTATTTACTTTGTAATAATATTACATTAAAAATATATATATATATGAGGTCCCATTGAACCCTACCTCCCCCACCCCACCTCTCCCTCCCCTCAGCAACACTCCCTCCCATCATCATGACACATCCATTGCATTTGGCAAGTATATCTCTGGGCACCCCCGCACCCCATGGTCAACGGTTCACACCATGGCCCATACTCTCCCCCATTCCATCCAGTGGGCCCTGTGAGGATTTACAATGTCCAGTGATTGCCCCTGAAGCACCATCCAGGGCAGCTCCATGTCCCAAAGACGCCTCCACCTCTCATCTCTTCCTGCCTTTCCCCATACCCATCAGCCATCATGTCCACTTTTCTCAATCCAATGCCACCTCTTCTATGTGGGCATTGGATTGGTTGTGTCCATTGCACCTCTATGTCAAGAGGAGGCTCAGATTCCACCTGGATGCTGGATACAATCCTCCCACTTTCAGCTGTAATCACTCTAGGCTCCATGGTGTGGTGGTTGTCCTTCTTCAACTCCATCTTAGCTGAGTGTGGTGAGCCCAATAAGTCAGATTGTAGGTGCTGGAGTCTGTTGAGGCTCAGGACCTGGCTATCACATTGTCAGTCCAGAGATTCAAATCCCCTAAATATATCTTAAACCCCGACACTAACTGCACCTCCAGCACATTAGCATGAAAGTCTTATGAAGAGAGATCCCATCTGAGTCCAGATTCGTCACACATAAACACCAGTTCCAAAGAGGGGCCATCTGACCTGGTAGTTAACCCCATCGGCCAGCGACAGTCTCCCTGGTGCAGCGGCGGGGACCGGGAGGGAGTGAGGGTTCAACAGTGAGCCCATAACGCTAATGACCATGCTTGGGAGCTGATAAGCCTAAAATAAGAACAAGGCCTAGAGCAGCATTGTGCCTGGGAATTTCCTCCTGTCAGCCTTCATGTTACTCAAATGTGGCCAGTCTCGAAGCCAAACTCAGCATGTAAATGCAATGCCTTCCCCCCAGCGTGGGACATGACACCCGGGGATGAGTCTCCCTGGCACCGAGGGACCACTATCAACTACCAACTGATGATGCAACTGGAAAATGACCTCATACGGAAGGTTCAACGCGGATCAGCGGAATATCCCTGTCTACATAAAATAACATGACTTTAAAATGCTGTTTGACCTAATGTAAGGGGGAAATGGAAAGGAGAAATGAGTTTATATGGCTACGAGTCTCTAAAAAAGAGTCTGGAGGCTGTCAGAAGGATCACCCATCTCTTTTTATCCTCCACCTCCATTTCAAGTTCCTTTTGCTTCTACTTTTCTCAGTTTGGGGGTCAGACAATGCCCTTATATGACAGGACAGAAAGATGTACATGAAGGACTAGGGAATCTAGTTCACATAAGTAAGAGGAGCTGACTCTGGAGAAGTCATTGGTCAGTAGCTACTGTCATCCACATTCAACAAAATCCATAAGTATCTAAAAAAATTATTCAATATCTACTATGGATAAAACATTGTGACAGGAAAGATGCGAGAGACAATCTATAAAGTGGTTTCTGCCCTCCAGGAACTTAAAACTCTAGTAAGAAAGAGAATGCAAAATGTGAACTAAGCAGTCAGAAGACTACAGTACGTGATTTAACATACAAAGACTGCGACCAAAGGAAGGCATGACCACTGTGTTCAGGGGTGGGGTAGGAGGGGAACTCAAGAAGTGTAGTTCAGAGAAAGCACAAGCAAAACTCTGAAAAAGCCTAAGGATACAAAAGGTGAGACAGTGAAGAGAAGGACTGCCACGGGGCTGACCATACATATATCAGCCTATTAAGAAGAAAGGACAGGTGCCCGGGCCTGAGTCCTCTCTAGCAAGGCAGGAAATTTGGCACATAGAGCATCACAAACTGGAAATTCTTGTGCACAGACAGGAACACTCTAATGGACTTGGTCAAATGACACAATCCAGTGCATAGTCACACACCAGACAACTTCTCTAATTTTAAACACCAATACTGCAAATAACTTGACAATATGCCTAAAGCAAAAGAAACTAATGGACCAGTGAGAGAGAGATGTGCACAGTGAAGAAGGAAGGGACCCTGTGTTTCTTTTCTATCAGGGAAATACCTTCTAGAAGCAGGGGGCTCAGCAGCTATCACATAGCAACAGTACAGAAATCCCAAACCCAGAGATTCCATGGGTCTCCTTTCCTTAGTTTCCTGCTGACACGAGAGGAAGTCTGTAACCACTTCTAGGAGTGAGTCACACAAAACAAGCTTTAGCTTTCAGCTTCTGCCAGTTGCTGATAAAGCCTTGAAAAGGCACCCTGAGTATCTAAATCCAAGGCATTACTCTTTGCTACCACCTGGAAAAAAGTGTCTCTAAACTAGTTAATAAAGCAACTTTTATAAAAATGATACATAGCACAACCTAATTGTTTACATTTAAATACCAACAAAAAAATTTATTTGGTTAAAATCATGCATATGTGCCCTTGACCTTCAAGTTAAGCAGTAAAAGACATGTCTCTATGTCCCTATGTCTATGTACAGAATGCCCAATGTCAGAGAAGGAAACATGCTGAGAAACTGCCTAAATGATTATAAATAATGAAAATAGTGAGAGCAATGTTTTGCCTGAGAGGAAACCATGGAAAGATATGCTAGTTTATGTGCTAAAAACAAGATCCTTGCTGAAATAATCAACTTTGTTCATTCTTTAAAATTTCCCTATTAACTGCCCCACCCCCAATTCAATGACACACAAGGTATGAAAATTTAGTTTTTCTTAAAAGTTCTTGCTAAAATCTCTCCCAACATTAAATATTAGTAATCAGAATATGAAAAAATGAGCTCATCACCTAGAGGCACTGATTATCAGCACAAACCAAAGGGATCTGGGTACTCTGAAAACCTTTATCATTCTAATACGGCTGTGTAGAAGATGATAGCAATTCTGGTGCTTAGCATATCTTACCTCATAAAATTTCATAAGACTCACTTTCCGACACAAAAGCGAGTCCATGCAATTCTGCTAATTCTGGTCTGTCTTTTCTGGGTCCACCTCACCCCTCCTTTCTAATTCATAGTAATTTGGAAACATTAGGGCCTGAAATGTTTACACACTAGAAAATAAAGTAAATATATAACAAATATGTTCCAAATAATGCAACATATACTTTAATTTGGTTTCGAGCTATAGGGCCATTCAATCAGTCTGGAGAAGTCAATGGTTAGTTGCAGCTCATCCTTAGATTTCACTGGGGGGAACTGCACTTGGAACTGGCCATACTGCTCACCTTTAGCACAGAGGCTAAGCTGGTCATGTGCTCATTGAGGGCACCCTCCGATTCCTTGTAGGTCAAGCAGGTGAACTGGTACTCCTCAGGATCAAAGGCATCAGCTCCCTGCTGCTCCACATCGCTGGCTACTCCCACATAATAGTCCTCTATGTCCCCAGGGTCCTCGTCTTCTTCTTCCTCTTCCTCCTCACAATTTGGGTCATAGTCCTCTTCATTGCTATCAGATCCCTGGCTATTCATGTCCACGGACATCGTAGCATCCAGCCGAGCTCCAGATCAAGAAAGCAGTTGCTTCTTTCCCCTCCCCCCAGACTTTACCGCTTTCTCAAATGCATTAGTGTTTATGTCTTCTAAAAAAAGAAAGAAAACAACAAAAACAAAACAAGGTTACTTATTACCTATGAGAAGTTGTAACAGAAACCATTTAAGAATCCAAATGGCACAGTACTGGCCTTACCCCCACTATGGCTATTCCAACTCTGGTCTCATACAGGGTACCTCACCTTCATTTCTCTGCCCAGGCTTACCTAAGGGAAACCCTTCCCTAGAGAAACATAAGTGGCTGAAGATGCACTGGTAACTTTACATGAAGGGCCTGGCATGAAAATGCAAGGCCATCTCTCCATGTCAGGGAATCCAATTCCCATGGACTTCTCCTCCCTACCAGGATCCTTAAGGAGAAACACATCCCTGCAGCTGGTTGTCCACAGGGAGACAACCTATAAGTTTAATTATCAAGGTTTAAAATCTCCTTGCTAATCATGCCCCACTGTGCAGTGGCAGCATATACATGGGGACATAGTGCCTTCCCACTATAAGAAGTAGAAAAAGACGGCTTTACAGGCATCACTCTCAGATATGTGGAGAATGAGCACATAGTTATAAAGAAAAATAAAGCCACATAATCCTTCTGAGTTGCAATTCAATATCCTCCTCTAGTCAGGAAAGTTAATTGATTTTTCAGTTTTAAAGGCTTCTACTAAGCCTTTAAAAGGGGTTCTTAGAGGCAAAGAAACTGACTCACTAGCAAAAGAAATGTATATATTCTACATTAGTAGGATCAAGGCTAGAGAAAATAATCTATTTAGGGTGAAGAAACAAGAGTTCAAATTCAGCTACCTACTGAAAAATCCTCATAAATCAAAACGTTACTCAATAACTATCTGTGAAAAGAGAACAGTTAAGAAAGCAAAACATTCACAAATTCTAAACTCATCAGAAAAGATCCTCACAAATACCCATTAATTTCGCTGTATAAATATGAACTGATCATTTGCATGGAATCATGTCAACTAGTGATTTAAATCTAAAAATTAATAGGTCCTCAAAATGCAAAAACATTTAGATTCAGTATTATGTAAACAAATAACATAAATAAATCTAGATTAAATACAAAAAGTACACATAAAGTCTATTTGAAGTAGAGATTGCCCAAAACAAAGATAAAGAACGCATGGGTACTAAAAATGTGACCAGTCTAGAGGATTATAGAGCCACTTTTTTTTTTTTAAGTACTTGGGGCCAGGGACTGAACCTGGGAACTTGTATGTGGGAAGCCAGTGCTCAACCACTGAGCCACATCAGCATCCCTGAGTTGGTTTTATTGTTTGTTTCTTTACCTGTTGTTTTTTCAGGAGGCACCAGACACTGAACCCAGGACCTCCGGGGTGGGAGGCAGGCACTCAACTGCTTGAGCCACATCCACTCCACTTTTTTTAATACTATAAAAGTGTCAGGGGATCCAAGTTTTATATATTAACTATAAACACTCAAATTAACAAAAGCCACATTAATGACTGGGTAGAATTACTGCCATATGACCCAGCAATTCTACTTCTAGGTATATTAATAAACCTGAAAGAATCAAAAGCAGGAACTCTGACAGAAATCTGTGCACCAATGTTCACTGCAGCATTATTCACAATAATCACAATAGTCAAAATGCAGAAGCAACCCAAGTGTCCATTCACAGATGAATGGATAAACAAAATGTGTTATATCCTACAACAGAATATTATTCAGCCATAAAAAGAACAGAAGTATTGGTTCACAGATGAACCTTGAAGACATCACGTTCAACATAATAAGACAGACACAAAAGGACAAACATTGTATGATTTCTCTACATGAAATACTTCAAATAAGCAAATTCATAGAGACAGAAAACAGAAGAGTGGTAACCAGGGGAAGGGGGAGGGAAGAATGGGAGCTACTGCTAAATAAGCATGAGCTTTGGTTTGGAATGATGAAAATACTCTGGAAAAAGATAGTGGTGAAGGTTACACAGTACTGTCCACTTAAAATGGACAGTACTTATTTTAAATGACTTATTTTATATGTATTTTACCACAGTAAAAAATATTATGATAATTTTTTTTTAAAACTTGGCAGTTTATTTAACTTCCAACAAATTATTCCATATGGTGGAACCACCTAAACACAACTAAACTTAATTATAGCATTTTTCCATTAGGAGAAAAAGTTAATCTTTAAAATTAAAAATACTTGCAATTCCTGAAGATCTGTCATATAGATGTCACCCAAATAATCGGTGTCATATGACTTCCATCTAAAAATGAAAAATGAGAATTAAATTTATATAATTGGTACCCTGTTTTTGAAAACTTATTTCTAAAAAAGCACTGACATTTAAAAGTACAGTAATAAGGGGCCAAAGAAACTATTAAATTCATCTTTTTCTAAAGTACCAACAGAAATCCATGCCAAAATTATACTGACAAGAATTACACCACTGTCTAAAACAAAGTATTCAAAGTAAATAACTAACAACAATTTAACGTGGGATACTGGTGATAGAAATGGGTCCCAAATTTCTTCTCCTGGCTTACAAGTCCACCTCCTTACTCCTACATTCCTATCCTTCAGATTCCCTATATTAACTACCACAATCTCAATCCTAAATTCTGCAGAGAAGTAGACAAGGCAAATTTTTTCAGGGGAAATTATAATTGACTTAAAATTAGACTTTTACTGAAAAGTCACCTCCACTGTGGTAATCTAATATTTCAGGGCTCACTTTACTCATGAAAAAGTTATTTCGAATTTTAAAAATTCCCTACAGGATGCCCACTAGGCAATATTAACACCCATTACCACCTCTGACAAGCTCCAAGACCAGCTGACTTTCCCAGAGATACAGATCCCACTATTAAAGACTAAGTACTAGTGTTGCTTACTTAGAAACTTTATTTCTAACACTTTATCATTTAGGATTTCTTAGAAAACCAAAGTTAATAACTTGCAAAGTAATACCTCAAACATAAAACAAGCAAAAATAAACTAAATGAAAATTACAGTTCAGAGATTATAAAAGATTATTTTTTTACCTGTTTATATAAAAGAGGAAGAGCAAATGGTGTTTTTTCAACCTTATTTCTTTTACCATACTTTTTAAAAAAAGATTTATTTATTTCTCCCCCACCCACCCACCCCCGTTGTCTGTTCTCTGTGTCTATTTGCTGTGTCTTCTTTGTCTGCTTCTGTTGCTGTCAGCGGCACGGGAATCTGTATTTCTTTTGGTTGCGTCATCGTGCGGCGCCATTCCTGGGCAGGCTGCACTTTCTTTTGCGCTGGGTGGGTCTTCTTACCGGGCGCACTCCTTGCGTGTGGGGCTCCCCTACGTGGGGGACACCCCTGCATAGCACGGCGCTCCTCGCGTGCATCAGCACTGCGCATATCATACTTTTTTTTACACAAGATACTGCCCTGGGAAGCGGATGTGGCTCCACTGATAGAGCGTCCGCCTACCACAAGGGAGGTCCTGGGTTCGATACCCAGGGCCTCCTGGCCTGTGTGGTGAGCTGGCCCACGCGCAGTGCTGCCGCGCGCAAGGAATGCCCTGCCGTGCAGGGGTGTCCCCCACGAGCAAGGAGTGCACCCCGCAAGGAGAGCCAACCCGCATGAAAAAAGGGCAGCCCGCCCAGGAGTGGCGCCTCACACACGGAGAGCTGACGCAGCAAGATGACCCAACAAAAAGAGACACAGATTCCCAGTGCCGCTGACAAGACTGAAAGGGGACACAGAAGAACACACAGCAAATGGACACAGAGCAGACAACGGGGCAGGGGGGAGAAGGAAAGAGAAATAAATAAAAACAAAATAAAATTTTAAAAAAGATACTGTCTAGAGGACAGAGAGACTCCATAAATACTGTTTCTGCCTACAAAAATCACTACCAACAACAACAGCTCTCATTTAATAAGAGCCAATTTCAACTTAGACTTATTCTACTTCTACTCTACAAATGCACTATCATCCCCATCTTACAAATGAGAAAGATAGTTCAGAAAGGTTAATTAACTAGCCCCGGATCACACTGTTGGCAATGGCCCATTGTCCTCTACCAGACGAGTGGCTTATTGGGATTCCTAATTCCCCAGCACGCTTCCAGAGAGGCTGATACTGTGCACAAAGGTACCAAAAGACCCTTCAGAGTCACGCCAACAAGAGCATATGCTTTTTAAAAAAATTTCTCTGGGCTTTCTCCCCAGGATCTGGGCTTAGTAGTTGCGCACAAACTTCTCACTAATCATTCAAAATGGGGAAAAACTCCCTGGGCGGGGAGGGGGGCGGCGTGTGGGAGGGGTGGGGGGTGGGGGTGGTTGAAGGCAGTCAACAATAACTCCATTTTACATTTACTGGGCATACTGGATTCAGATTGAAATAAAAACTTATTTTTTCATCTTTTCAAAGTTAAATATCTGTCTTCTATTTGACAAGAGTGTTGACCTTCTGACTTCACTCAAAAGGCCAGTACATTATTGCCTTATCAACAGAAATGATGACAAATACTATTCCTACATTCCAGGTAGAAAAGTAAGAGAAACTACTTTCCTACCAAATTCACGTGTTCAGGGGACCTGCCACCCACCCTAGGCTTTCTCATCAGCCCTAGCCACACCAAGGAGGGAAAGGATCCAAACTGACGACATCTCAGTTTGAAGGTGACAAAGAAAAAAAGCAGACTTTTAGGTGAGTCTCAGGGCGCTTATCCCGGATATATTTAGTACTTACTGGTCATTTACTAAGTCTACATCTCCAAAGAAAACAACGTGTTGCAAAAATCTATATCTGCGCTTGCAATACGGTAGTCACCAGCCTCATGTGGCTATTTAAAATGAACGAAATTTAAAAATAAAATCTAAATGTAAACTTAATTTCTCAGCTGCACCAGCCACACATGTCAAATCCTGACTACATATGGCTAGAGGCTACCGAACTGGAAAAGCAAAGGAACAGAATATGTCCGTAATCCGAAAAAGTTCTATGGGACAGAGCAACAATCACTAGAGGTGAAGTCATCGGAGAAGACGGCGGTCTCTCCCGCGACTGCCCGGGCAGAGGCGGGCAAAGCGGCGGGGTAGCTCCCGGGTCGCACGTCCCTTCCGAGGCGCCGCGGTCGCCCGGCTCTCCGCGCGGACGAACTGTCCACGCGGCTGGGGGACCCTTTACAGGCAGGCGTTAAAGCGCGCGGGCAGCTCTGCGAGAGCTCCCATGACGACTCGGGCGAGGACCCCCGGAGGTGGCGCGTTTCCCAGGCGCGCCCGGGGGAAGGCCCAGCTGCGCCGGCGCCAGTCCCTCAGAGCCGCTGGCCTCCGACCTCTCCGCGAACTGAGGCGCCGGCGGGAGGAGGAAGGGCGGAGGGACGCCTGGCGCCGCCGGCCCGCTCCGGCCACAGCCCCACGCCGTTTCCCCCCCTCCCCCACCCCCCACCCCCGCTCTGGCCCGGCGGCCGGCGGCCGGCGGCGGGGGGCGTCGAGACCGCGTACGAGCGGCGGGAGGCGCCAAGGCCTCGCAGGCGGCGGCGAAGGCGGAGTCCGGGCCCAGCCGGGGAGGCGCGCGGAGAGCCCCCCTCCCGCCCGCCGGGGTAAACAAGGCCTCGACACGTGCCGCGCACTTACCGGGAGCCGCAGCCCCGCGGCCGCTGAGCCCGGACGGGCCAGACCGGGGCGGCCCGGGCCAGAGGGGTCAGGGAAGGGGAGCGGGCGGCAGGGGAGACGGCGGGCCGACGCGGGTCGGGACCCGCGCTGCTTCCTCCGGCACAGCCGTCCCCGCAACTCCGGAAGTGCTCGGCGCGGCTGCGTCACTTCCGGGCCGGGGTCGACGCCCGGTCGCTCGTGTCCACCGCGGGCGCCAGGGCCCGTGCCCGTCGGCCTTCGCCTCGGGGAGCGGGGCGAGGCGACCCAAGGTCCGGCTGCAGGAGGTTGCGGAGGGGTCGGTGGACGGAGGCGTGGGCCGAGTCATCTCTTTCGCGTGCGCCTGCCCGCCCCACGCGCTGGCGTGTTTGTAAGCAGCGCTTTATTGACCACGTAAGTACTCAGGTGTTGGGCACCGAGCGAGCACCGTGGCCTGAGGACGGAGGGTTCCCGGCTGCAGGCAGGTCGGACGGGAGCCAAGCCGACAAGCCTGCGCGGCGGGCTCGGGACTCTCTGCCTACGCATCCAGCCCTGGCTTTAGCTTTCTCCGCCTTCGCCCCCGAGTTAGACTGCTGCTCATTTCATCGTACAAGACTGAACCAAAACTGCTGCGACAACCTTTCTTATAGTATAGGAACCATCAGTATGACTTCCAAAACCTTCTAGGACTTGTGACCAAGTGTTATAAATAGGTAGAGCCACGGAGGCTCACCCGAGTTGCTGCTGCAGGACAGCGGAAACGCCAATGTGAAGCCGGCGATGGTAGGGAACTTCCTGGCTGTGCAAATCCATTGCCAACAACCACCTCAGCCATTTCCACCTGTACGCGAGTTGTATATGTACAGACATTCAGGATATATATGTGTACGAGGCTCTTATTTTCTGCAGGCACTACATGATTTTCAGCTTCTGGTTTAATTAAGAGCACTTAATCTAAATCAGGTGCAAAACTAAAAAACACCTAATTAATTTGGAACGCAAATTAATAGTAATCAGTGTCTTAGTGTAGGATTATGAGTTATGCATAAAAGCCTCTGCTGTAAGCCAGAGTACTTACTTCATTTCTTTGACAAAATATATCCTTTTAAATGATAATACTAGCAAAATCCAAAATGTATTTTCTGCAAATGAAACTTCAAATTGAACCGCTCACTTTGGGTTACTGGTAATAAGTCCTCTCCGGTGAATAGAAAGGAAACAGTCGATTTTTCTGTAGAATTACTGCATTTGCAAAACAGGAAATGAAGATGTTCACATAGGCAAGCACATGGATGCATGTACAGTGTATTGGGATCCTTATGTTTTGCATTATCCTTATTCACCTATCTTTCCACTGCTAAAGGGTGAGTTTCATTATGGCACAGATCCAGCCTTGCTTTTGATATTACTCTTATTAAATAAACATTTCTTGGGCCAATAGTGGTAACAGTATTTTCACTAGTGGTAATTTTGCTTCAGAAAGTGATTTTAAAATTAAGCAAAAAACTTAAGGATCTCCTCAAAAGTAAGTGCATATATATGTGTTTTGGGATGGTAATCCTAATAGAAAAAAGTTTGCAGCAACCCAACTGTCCAAAAGTAGGGGCTTTGTTAAATTAATTATGATAATATATGCAATGAAGGAAACCATTAAAAATGATGCCATACTAAGTCATCTATTGACAAGAAAAGATATTTGTGATATATTCTTTTTTTTTACTTGTTTTTTTCCAGGAGGTGCCAGAGATTGAACATGGGACCTTGTACATGTGAAGCAGGTGCTCAAACCACTGAGCTACACCTGCTCGCTATGCTATATTCTTTTTGTTTGTTTTTTGTTGTGCTATATTCTTAAGTGATAAGAATAGGATTTAAATATGTATGCTATTACAGTTCCAAGATAAATAGACATATTAAAGTACACACATATAAAATAAAACATCTCTTGGTTTCTGTGGGACAGGAATTCAGGTTGGTCATGGTAGGAATGACGTATTTCTGCTCCATAATCTTCAGTTGGAAGGCTCAAAGGCTGGGGGCTGGGATCATCGGAAGGATTGTCACTCATACATTTGGTAGTTGATGGTGGCTGTCAGCCCAGTCACCCACATATGATCTCCATTTGGCATGGGCCCTATAACATGTTGGCTGGGTTCCAAAAGCAAATATCTTAAAGAACCAGCCAGGAAGAAGTTATATCACCTTTTATAACCTAGCATTTGAAGTCATACAGCATCATTTCCACCACGTTTGATTGGATAAACTGTTATAAAGGACCTCCCAAGTTCAAGAGAAGGTAATACACCCCTCCCCTCAATGGAGAAATAGCAACATCACATCTACATAAAGATCTATATCAACAGCTACACACACACAATTTTTTCATTAACCACCAACTGTTATAGTGTACTCTTTTCATCTAGTAGAAGGTGCTTTTATTATCCCTATTTCACAAATGAGCAAATTACAGCATAGAAAGGAGAGGTACATGTCCATAGTCAAAGCTGAGAAGTAAATTGCTAAGCTGAGATTTTTTTTTTTTTTTTTTTTTTTTTTATTTAATTCCCCTTCCCTCCCCCGGTTGTCTGTTTTCTGTGTCTTTTTGCTGCGTCTTGTTTCTTTGTCCGCTTCTGTTGTCGTCAGCCGCAGGGGAAGTGTGGGCGGCGCCATTCCTCGGCAGGCTGCTCCCTCCTTCGGCCTGGGCGGCTCTCCCTACGGGTGCACTCCTTGCGCGTGGGGCTCCCCTACGCGGGGGACACCCCTGTGTAGCAGGGCACTCCTTGTGTGCATCAGCACTGCGCACGGGCCAGCTCCACACGGGTCAAGGAGGCCCGCGGCTTGAACCGTGGACCTCCCATGTGGTAGACGGACGCCCTAACCACTGGGCCAAAGTCCGTTTCCCTAAGCTGAGATTCTTATCCTGGCTCCAGAGCCTGCCCTCTTTCACAATGCTATACCCCTTCTCAGTATTTCATAGTATGGATGTTTAGTAATCTACTTCAGATCGTCTGTTTTCAGTTTTCACAGTTGCAAATAGTTCTGCAGTGAACCCCTGTGGATGTAGTCTTTTTCAAATTGGTGTAAAAATTTGGGGCATTATATTAATAGAAATAGGACTGTTGAGTTAATTTCTATACTCCTTTCACATTTTAACAGATACTGCCATATCACTTTTCAAACTCTCTACAGTTTCTTCAGCCTGGCAAAAGGCCAGGGACCATGTTGTTAGATACAATGGTAAATAAATGAACCACAGTCCCTGTGCTCAAGGAGCTTTGGTCTAGTAGGGGTTGCAGAATTAGTGAAGTAGTTAAATGAGTATGAAAGATTTCAGGGGGTCCATGAGCTTGAATTGAAAAAATCAACTTACTATCTTTATTTTCCCTGACCTTTGTCATAAAACTATCTGCCACTACTTTTTGAGAAGGGGTCTGTGGTATTCACCTGCCTGGTGAAGGGGTCTGTGGAACAAAAATGTTAAGAACCCCTGCCCTAATTGATCTTTTTCAAAAATTTCTTAGCTAATCTCATGTAATTTTTCTTTTTTATGAACTTTAGATTTAGTTTGACATGTTTTCTTTATGAAAACTCAGGATTTCCTTTGGGGAATAGCAGATAATTTATAAGATTAATTTAAGGGTAGTATGGATAGCCTCAATATTGAATCTTTGCCTCCAAGGAATATAATACAGCTTCACATTTATTCTTTTATACATTTGAGTTTTTATAGTTCTATTCATGTTATCTTTGGTTGAATCCTGGATATGTTATGGGTTTTGTTATTCTTTTTTGCAGTGTCCTGATTGGTTATTGCTAATGTATGGGAAAGCCATTGCCTTTTGAATATTATTCCTGTGTCTGTCCACCTTAGTTAACTTACTTATTAGTTTTAATGGTTCTTCAGTTGATTCTCTTGGGTTTTCCAAGTAAGCAATTGGATCACCTGAAAGTAGTGACATTTTGGGTCTTAACTTTTACCATTTATATTTTTCGTTCTTCTTTTCTTATCTCCTTCCCTCCCTCCTTGCTCCCTGCTTTCTTCCTTCCCTCTCTACTTTTTTCCTTCCCTTCCTCCATTCCCTTTGATTCTGTTGCATTGGCTACCATGTCCAATATGTTAAGCAATAGTCAGATCAAAAGCATAGTTACCTGTGTTCCTGTCATTAATATTTCAACATTAAATATTTCTGCTATAAGCTTCTGGTCATTACTCTGTATCCATGGCAAGGGAATTTACTTCAAATCTTAAGATTCAGAGTTTTATATTCCTTTCCTTTTTGTTTTATTTTGTTTTTATTAAGTAATAGTGTTGAATACTATTTCAGTTTGGGCTTTCTGGAAGCAAATGTTGAGATGGAGTTTGGGGCACAAGAGTTTTATTAGGGACTAACATATGTAAAGGAGAAGGGCACAAAGTAGGATTGGGCAGAGTTAGGAGTTAAACTGTGATAACAAGCTGACAAAATCTCTGCCACTCCAGCAGAGCGCCCTGGAATGAATATTGCCTATCTAAGTACCCCACACCAGGCCAGACCGGCCAGACCTTTATATCCCCACCTTGCTCAGTCACTGGGAGTTTTAATTTCCTTGACTGCTCAAGCAAACACCATACAATGATTGGCTTAAAACAATGAAATTTATTGGTTCATTGTTTTAAGGCTAGGAGAAGTCCAAATCAAGGCAAGGCATCATCAAGGCGATCCTTTCTTCCCAAAGACTGGCATTCTGGGGCTGGCTGCCAGTGATCCTTGGTCCTTGGCTTCTCTGTCACATAGCAGTGCACATGACAGCCTCTCATCTTCTCTTCCTGATCCCCTTGACAGTCAGCTTCTTACTCCCATGGTTTTATCTCTCTGTCTGAATTTCATTCTGCTTATAAAGGACTCCAGTAATAGGATTAAGACCCCTCCTGTAACCTCATCAAAAGGTCCTACTTGGGAAGCAGACTTGGCCCAATGGATAGGGCGTCTGCCTACCACATGGGAGGTCCGCAGTTCAAACCCTGGGCCTCCTTGACCCGTGTGGAGCTGGCTCATGCGCAGTGCTGATGCGCAAGGAGTGCCATGCCATGCAGGGGTGTCCCCCGCGTAGGGGAGCCCCACATGCGAGGAGTGCGCCCCGTAAGGAGAGCTGCCCAGGGCGAAAGAAAGTGCAGCCTGCCCAAGAATGGTGCCACACACACGGAGAGCTGACACAACAAGATGATGCAACAAAAAGAAAC
This sequence comes from Dasypus novemcinctus, assembly GCF_030445035.2. Classification (NCBI taxonomy): domain Eukaryota; kingdom Metazoa; phylum Chordata; class Mammalia; order Cingulata; family Dasypodidae; genus Dasypus; species Dasypus novemcinctus. The sequence continues at coordinate 9,930,412 of NC_080698.1, read as the reverse complement.
AGATTCCCAGTGCTGCTGATAAGGATAGACACGGTCACAGAAGAACACACAGCAAATGGACACAAAGAGCAGACAATTGGGGGGGCGGTGGGGGAAAGGGGAGAAATTAAAAAAAAAAAAAAAGGTCCTACTTAACATGAGTTCTCACCCATGGGAATCGATTAAATTTAAGAACATATTCTGGGGTACATAGCTCCAAACCACCACGCTGGCTGTGGGCTGTCTTGGGAAGGGCATGACCTGGAGGGAGGTTTCTCTCTGCAGCTGAGACAGATCCTGAAGGGCTGAGAAAGCTGAGAAAGCTGTCTGCTACCATATTTCCTGTAGCCAGGCCTCAAGGCCTTCCCTGATGGAGTATCTGGGCAGCACAGCCCCATGTCTACCACAAATAAATGCTTTCTGGCATTTATTTAGATGATCATAGGATTTTTAACATTTACCATGTTAGTATTGTGGTCACATTATGAGATTCACTGATTTTATTTATTTTTTATTTTTTTTATTTTTTAAAAGATTTATTTATTAATTTTCTCTCTCCTTCCCCCCACCCCCGTTGTCTGTTCTATTTTGCTGCGTCTTCTCTGTCCGCTTCTGTTGTTGTCAGCGACACAGGAATCTTGTTTCTTTTTGTTGCGGTCATCTTGTGTCAGCTCTCCGTGTGTGTGGCACCATTCCTGGGCAGGCTGCACTTGGTTTCACGCTGGGCGGCTCTCTTTAGGGGGCGCACTCCTTGTGCATGGGGCTCCCCTAGGCAGGGAAACCCCTGTGTGGCAGGGCACTCCTTGCGTGCATCAGCACTGCGCATGGGCCAGCTCCACACAGGTCAAGGAGGCCCGGGGTTTGAACTGCGGACCTCCCATGTGGTAGACGGACACCCTAACCGCTGGGCCAAGTCCGCCGCTCAGATCACTGATTTTTAAACCATGCTTGGTCACAAAGTCTTACCCATTAAAAATTGCTGGAATTGATTTGCTGATATTTCACTTTTAATATTTTTATATTCACGCACAGTTCCTGCTGATTTTGGTGTCAGAATTATGCTAACCTCTAAAATTTAGAAATGTATAACAGTGAGAGCAACCACATATAAAAACTTGTTGGATATCGCCCAGGTGCTACATTCCATGTCAATCTTCTGGATTTTTGTACCAGATTGTTAATTTTACTTTAACATCAGTGATCATTAAGATAACTAAGTGTAGTAGTTTGATATGGTTCATGAATTCCAAAAATAGATAATGGATTATGTATATAAACTGCTCTGTACCTGGACATGATTAAATTATGATTAGGTCTTTGGGCCGCGTCAGTAGAGTGTTGAGTCCCTGCCCCTTGGTGGGTAGGGACTCACAGATAAAACACATGCCAAAGGGCAGAGTTGGAGTTTTGATGCTGGAATCTTGAACTGGAGCCCTGGAAAGTAAGCACACAGAAGAGCTTGGTTGTAAGCAAAGAAAGAAAGCCCCAGGAAGAGAAACAAGCCATTTTCCTAATGATCTACAGCTAGCCTTGTGGAGATAACAGCAGCTGAGCCCAGAGGGCTCGGAAGAGAGGAACCCAGGAAGTCTGAACCCTGGCAGACATCGGCAGCCATCTTGCTCCAACATGTGGGAGAGACTTTGGTGAGCGAAGTAATTTACACTTTATGGCCTGGTAACTGTAACCTTCTACCCCAAATAAATACCCTTTATAAAAACCAACCGAATTCTGGTATTTTGCATTAGCACCCCTTTGGCTGACTAATACACTCTTTTACAAGTTTCTTTGCTTACCATGTCTTTCTTGGATTTCTTAGTTGTTTGGCTGTAGTACATCCTTGTATAATTCATTCAGAGGAGATGTTACTGTAAGAACAGCTATTTCCAATAGAAGGAGCCTCCGGATCCAGCACTATGAGAGACAAACGTGTCTTGTAGGGGTGTGGTTGATAGTGAATGCACAAGCAAAGAACTGGGGGCATCTTCCCAAAACCAGGTCAAAGTGAGAATGGGAGCTAGGGTTTTTATAGGCAAAAAGAGAGGGGTAAGGGAGAAGAAAAACAAGTGATGCCAGGGGTCTTGGGAGGAGGATATTTCTCAGTCCTGTGTTGTCTCAAGCATGTTTAACTTGTCGTTGATTTCAGCTAGTGAACTACAATTCAGATATAGTTGTATGGGTACAGATCTTCAGAGCTCCTTTCTCAGCCAACCACTCAAGAATATCAAGCTTTCTGTTTCTGAGAAAAGTTAGAGATTTATACCATTCTTTCTGATTTTGCTTTGAGATGTTATCTTATTCCTGTAAGCAAAATTGAGAAGGTCTAGTTAATATCCTTTAGGGAACTATGTACAAAGAGTAAACTTCTCTGTGTCCATTTGCTGTGTTCTTCTGTGTCCGCTTCTCCTTTTTAAGATTTTTTATTTATTTTTCTTCCCTTCCTCCCCCCAATTGTCTGTTTTCTGTGTCCAATTTGCTGTAATCTTTTGTGTCGGCTTGTATTCTTGTCAGTGGCGCCCAGAATCTGTGTCTCATTTAGTTGCATCATCTTGCTGTGTCAGCTCTCCCGTGTGTGCAGCGCCATTCCTGGGCAGGCTGCACTTTTTTCACACTGGGTAGCTCTCCTTACGGGGAGCACTCCTTGCATGTGAGGCTCCCCTACGCGGGGGACACCCCTGCGTGGCGCAGCACTCCTTGTGCGCATCAGTACAGCACTTGGGCCAGCTTATCACACAGGTCAGGTGGCTCTGGGTTTGAACCTTGGACCTCCCATGTAGTAGGCAGATGCCCTGTCTGTTGGGCCAAATCTGCTTCCCTATGTGTCCGCTTTTATTCTTGTCAGCAGCACCAGAAATCTGTCTCTTTTTTTTTAATTTATTTATTTATTTATTTAATTCCCCCCCTCCCCAGGTCGTCTGTTCTCTGTGTCTATTTGCTGCGTATTGTTTCTTTGTCCGCTTCTGTTGTCGTCAGCGGCACGGGAAGTGTGGGCGGTGCCATTCCTGGGCAGGCTGCTCTTTCTTTCGCGCTGGGCGGCTCTCCTTATGGGTGCACTCCTTGCGCGTGGGGCTCCCCTACGCGGGGGACACCCCTGCGTGGCGCGACACTCCTTGCACACATCAGCACTGCACATGGGCCAGCTCCACACAGGTCAAGGAGGCCCGGGGTTTGAACCACGGACCTCCCATGTGGTAGACGGACGCCCTAACCACTGGGCCAAGTCTGTTTCCCTCTGTCTCTTTTTTGCGTCATCTTGCTGCATGAACTCTCCATGTGTGCAACACCAATCCTGGGCAGGCCGAACTTTCTTTCACGCTGGGTGGCTCTCCTTATGGGTGCACTCCTTGCGCGTGGGGCCCCCCTACGCGGGGGACACCCCTGCATGGCAGGGCACTCCTTGTGCGCATCAGCACTGCGTGTGGGCCAGCTCAAGGAGGCCCTGGGTTTGAACCATGGATCTCCTGTGTAGTAGGCGGATGCTCTAACCATTGAGCCAAGTCCGCTTCCTTCCTAAGGCTTTTAGGATTCTCTTCTTACCCCTTTTGTTCTGAAATTTTGCCACAATGCATATATATTTGAGTTTTTTCTATTCATTCTGCTTGTTAGTCACTGGCCCTATTCAGTTGAAAGACTAGAATCTCCTAGTCTGAAATATTTTCTTCTTTTATTTCTTTGATTATTTCCTTCTCTCCTGTCCTATCCTATTAGAATTCCTTTTATTTTTATATTTTTAAAGATTTATTTATTTTATTTTATCTGCCCCCGTTGTCTGTTCTCTGTGTCTATTTGCTGCGTCTTGTTTCTTTGTCTGCTTCTGTTGTCAGCGGCAGGGCAAGTGTGGGCGGCAACATTCCTGGGCAGGCTGCACTTTCTTTCGCGCTGGGCGGCTCTCCTTACGGGCACACTCTTTTGTACGTGGGGCTCCCCTACGCGGGGGACACCCCTGCGTGGCTCGGCACTCCTTGCGTGCATCAGCACTGCGCATGGGCCAGCTCCACACAGGTCACGAGGCCCGGGGTTTGAACTGCGGACCTCCCATGTGGTAGACGGACACCCTAACCACTGGACCAAGTCCGTTTCCCCAGAATTCCTTTTAGATAGGTCTTGGAACTTGTTAATCTATCTTCTTAGCCTCGGTTTTTCTCTTTTTCTTTTTTCAGCTTGTTTTCACTTTTTTTTTTTTTTTTACTTATATTTATTTCTCTCCCCGTCGCCCTATTCCTCCCACTCCCCCTGTTGTCTGTTGTCTGTGTCCATATTCACTGTGTATTCTTTTGTGTCTGTTTGTATTCTCATTTGCTGGCTCTGGGAGCCGATCCGGGGATCCGGGAAACTTCTGGAGTGGGAGAGAGGCGATTACTCTTTTGCACCACCTCAACTCCTTGTTCTGCTACATTATATTATTTTTCTCTCTTCTGTGTCTTGTGTTGCATTATTTTGCTGCGCCAGCTCTCAGCGTCAGCCAGCATTCCTGCGTGGGGCGGCTTTCCTGTGCTGGGCGGCATTCCCACACAGGGGCACTCCTGCACAGGGCGGCGTTCCAGCGTGGGCCAGCACTCCATGTAGGCCAAGTTGCCCTCACCAGGAGGCCCTGGGCATCGAACCCTGGACCTCCTATATGGTGGGCGGGAGACCAATTAGTTGAGCCACATCTGTTTCCCTCAAATTCCTTTTTTTTTTTAATCTCCCCCCTTGCGGCTTTGTGTGTGTGTGTGTGTGTGTGCGCGCGCGCGCGCTGTCTGCTCTCTCTGTCTATTCGCTGTACGTTCTGTGTCTGTATTTATTTATCTTTATTTCCCCTCCCCCCTTGTGACTTGCTTGCTGCCTGCTGTGTCCATTCACTGTGGGCTCTTCTGTGTTCTTGCTTGGCTCTCTTCTTTTTGTTGCATCACCTTGTTGAGTCAGCTCTCCGTGGCATCTGCAGGCCAGGTGGTGCTCCGCAGCATGCGGGCGAGCCTGCCTTCACAAGGAGGCCCCAGGACACGAACCCAGGGCCTCCCATATGGTAGACGGGAGCTCTTCTGATCGAGCCACAGCTGCTTCCCCCTCACATTCCTTTTTAAAGAGAATTTATCAGTTTGGTCTTTCAGCTTTCTAATTTGCTTTCCAGGAGTGTCCATGGTGTAATTCATCTCAAATTACATCTTCAGATTTTCTGGATGCCATTTGCCTTCAGGTGCATTGAGTTTGAGATGCCTTTGGGCAGCTAGAGAGGTAGGGTAGGAGCCAGGGGAGGGACAGAGATTGGGGACATTTAAGCCTAGACTTGGAATTTGAGGCCAGGAAGGAAGAAAAGAAAGGGCCAAAGAAGGGACACTGGGAAAATTCCCCCTCTTTCATGCTTGATGCTCAGTGTTTAGGAACAGAGCTTCTCATTTGGGATCCAGGGGTGGCTTCAAGGGGTCTTTTTGCTGGTGAAATTGAAAGCAAACTTGGAGGTACATATGCATGTGTACAATTTTCAGAAAAGAGGGTGCTGGGGGAGTCTCCGCTTCCAAAATGGTAAGAACCACTGATTGGACAATGTTGGCCATTTGGTGCATATCTCCTATGACAGTATATTATAAAACAGAGAAAGGACACTATGCTTAAGGAGAAAGTGTGTGTAAACCCTGGGGGGAGGGCTTAAGCAGCCAGTCTATGTGGGAAACCTGGAGAGGTTCAGTTTGCCCAGAACTGAAGATACATTCTGGGGGAGAAACACAGTTGAAAGTATAAGCTCAATCATGAAGAGCCTCGACTGCCCTGAAACACTTGTGTTTTATTCTGAGGCTCCAAGGAGGTTCTTAAGTCAGAGAATGACAGAGATTCAGTTTCACATACACTTTCTAGTTTCATGTAAAGTTGGCCAGATCAAGGCAGGAAGACAGTTTGCTCAGTGGATTATCGGTTACGTGTGAAGGTTCCACTCTGAGCTCACAATGAGGTTTGTCATGGAGAGCTGTTTTGTACTGAACACCGCTTCCTCCTGAGACTGCTCTGGTGCCGATCTAAAGGAGCTCCTCTTCTGCAGTCAGCCTTATGAGCCATACATGAAAGAGGCAGGACCCTACCACCAAACCCCAAATCTTGGACCTTCTGTCCAGTGAAACTCCTGAGGTCACTCTCCTCAGCATACAGTGACAAGCATGTTTGGCCTGGACATTCACACAGTTCTGCCTTCTCATGGTGATGGGTCCCCCGTGATCTGTGGGAGACAAGGACAACAGCGTTCACTGGGGTAGGGAATCAGTAGGTAACTTCACACGCTCTCCAGAGCTAACAGCCAGCTTTGCTCCCGAGTTTTCTCCTGACAGCCCTTTCTGGTTCCAGTGTTTTCAGTGTTTGAAATTCTCTCCAGCAGGACGGGAAGCCCTTTGAGGATAGAAACCCATTCTATAACTCAATAACAAACTCCTTTTTAAGCACCTACCTGCCCCAGCCTGTACATTTCCCCTCCTCTCTTGAGGGTTCTTTTGTTTTGCTTTGTTTTAAATTTCCCCTTCGGAACCCCCCCCCCAGTTGTCTGCTCTCTGTGTCCATTCGCTGTGTGTTCTTCTGTGTCTGCTTTTATTCTTGTGAGCAGCACTGGGAATCTGTGTCTCCATTGCGTCATCTTGCTGCATCACCTCTCCGTGTGTGCGGTGCCACTCCTGAGCAGGCTGCACTTTTTTCATGTGGGGCGTCTCTCCTTACAGGGTGTGCACCTTGCGCGTGGGGCTCCCCTATAAGGGGGACGTCCCTGTATGGCACGACACTCCTTGCGCGTATCAGCACTGTGCATGGGCCAGCTCACCACATGGGTCAGGAGGCCCTGGGTTTGAACCTTGGACTTCCTATGTGGTAGGCAGGTACTCTATCCATTGAGGCAAATCTGCTTCCCGAGGGTTCGTAACAATGGGTGTTTATCACAGTCACTGATGGAGCTCTGAAGACCTGTGCCAGGACAGAATCAGAGTCCTGGGATCTACACTTAGAAGAAGGGTGCCATGTGATGCCAGACAACCAGATACCACCTCCATCACGTCGGGGACCATGTCCTATCCTCCTATCAGCTGTGCCTTCTCCTTTTATCTCTGCGATGTCACTTACCCTTAGCCTCATCTTTTTTTTTAGGATTTAACAGCTACAATATGACTCAAAGGTAAAACCAAGAAGGTTGAAAGAAAGGCCTTTGGCTGAGACTTAGTCTCATCTTAAAACTGAAGTCTAAATCCTTTCCCTTCACACTCCTTGTGGGCTGTTCAGCCCTTGGACTATGGAGTTTTTTTATTTAAATTTTTTATTTATTTTTTATAGTTCAACTTATGCAGGTAAGTTTAATGATTGGAACAAAATGGGATCATTAGGAAAAATTATGTATAGAAGATGCCTTACACAGAATAATATATCCCTTCTTGCTGACTCTTTTAACAGGGTTTAAAATAAGTGATTATTCTTCAGTCTTCTGAATTGAAATTGTTCAGGGGGCTATAAAGTCTGGAAATGCAGATCGTATACATAAAATAAATAGTTTACTAATAATACAAGCTATGTTCAATGTGTTGTTCCTAACAATTCAAAAAGTGCAAAATTGCAATGAACAATGTGCATTAAGGCAGCATTTTCATCAATCCTTGTATATACATCTGCAATGCATTGTCTTAGATGATTTGTGCCTCTAATTTTCACTGAATAAACTTGTACCTTTAACATACATGAGAAGAAGTAATCAAGGGAGTTAACTTTTTAAAAAAATATATATTACCTATGTTTCCAGACTTTTTGGCCACCTATGTTTTATTTTTGTAAGATTCACCTGTGATTTTATAAATAATTTTACCTTTTGTATATACCAAGAAAAAATGGATATCAATTATGAGATAATGGAGGAAACAGTAACAAAAACATATCTTCTTGGTTTTCATATCTATATCAAAACATTTTCCTGAAAATGAAGTAATTTTTAATCTATAGAGAAAAGATTATCTGAATTGAGGATGTATTACAAATTTGGTCCTAAAATAGATTTAAAACAGGTCTTACAATAATTTCAATAAATCAGGCACAATGTGGAGGTACAACCACCATGTGATGACTCCTTAAGGCTCTAGGGGGATAAGATCTTTTTCAAATATACAAAGAAATTAAGTCTCTCTACAATGCTAACCCTAAGATCTATTCTTTATAGAATGCAATATTATTGTCAGGTTCGTATACTTTGTAAAGAACTCCCACAGGAAGAAATTTCTGAAGGTTTTCCCAGATATATGCAGCTACATTTTCTGTCGTGCTCAGAACCTCAGTGAAGTAGGGCACATCCAGTTCCAAATTCTTGTGGTTGAGGGGCTTCATAATTGCCTCCTCCATATACTCTTTGAGATCGGTGAAGTTCATATCCATCCCTGAAACAGGATCAATCTCTCTACGTACTGTCACCACAGCTTTATTTTTGTGCCCATGACTATTTGGGTTGTTGAAGTTCCCAAACTGTTTCAAGTTTTCTTCATTAACAGACATTCGCTTGTAATTTTATTAGATACAGTAGCTATGCTCCTGGGATAGATTAGCTAACATTTATGGAGTGTTTACAATGTGCCAGATACTGTGCAATTTGGGCAAGTTTAATTCCTTTAAATTTTTTTTTTTTTAAAGATTTATTTTTATTTATTTAATTCCCCTCCCCTCCCCCGGTTGTCTGTTTTCTGTGTCTTTTTGCTGCGTCTTGTTTCTTGTTTCTTTGTCCGCTTCTGTTGTCGTCAGCGGCACGGGAAGTGTGGGCGGCGCCATTCCTCGGCAGGCTGCTCCCTCCTTCGCGTTGGGCGGCTCTCCTTATGGGTGCACTCCTTGCACGTGGGGCTCCCCTACGCGGGGGACACCCTGCGTGGCGCGGCACTCCTTGCGCGCATCAGCACTGCGCATGGGCCAGCTCCACACGGGTCAAGGAGGCCCGGGGCTTGAACCGCGGGCCTCGAACCGCGGGCCTCCCATGTGGTAGAGGGACGCCCTAACCACTGGGCCAAAGTCCGTTTCCCTCCTTTAAATTTCACAGCAACTTTTTGAGCTAAATTGAGGAAATCTGGGGGAAAAAGATTCCAGTCACAGAGCTAGTGGTGCCCGTTAGTTCTCACTGTGCAGTTGGCTCCATGGACCACCACATTTTACTGCCTCCTCACGTGCTAAAGTTATTTTTGTTGTGGTCCATAATAAAGCTCTGCCGCCACATGAGCGCACCTAGCCCTGCCACCCCTCCATCGCTGGCTCCCCACCAAAGGTGTTTTGTTTTGAGATGCTGGGACAGGGGATCGAACCTGGACCCCATATGTGGGAAGCCAGCACTCAACCGCAGAGCCCATCGGCTCCCCTGAGATGGTTTTTGTTTGTTTTGCATGTTTGTTTGTTTTTTTTAGGAAGTACCTGGGACTGAACCTGGGACCTTCCATGTGGGAAGCAGGAGCCCAAGGGCTTGAGCCATACCCACTCCCGGGCTATAGGGTTTTCAACCCACCACTGTCAACGCTCCTGGCAAGCTTCTTCTAATTGTCTCCAATGACTAATAGTTAATGAGCATTTAAAATTCCTCAACTTGACCTCTGCAGCATTTCACCCTTTGCTTCCTTGGACTTGGAGGCACCATTCTCTCTTTTTCTCTTTATTGTCCTTCCAAATTCTAATAGGTCCTTCTGCTTTGGGGGCTCCTCCTTCCCTGCTGGCCCCTCTTTCCACCCTACAGTTGCATTCATTTTTTTTTTTTTAGGATTTATTTATTTCTCCCCACCCCCTTGTTGTTTGCACTTGCTGTGTCTGTTTGTCTTCCTGTTTCTTTAAGAGGCACTGGGAACTGAACCCGGGAACTCCAATATGGGAGGGCTGTGCCTAATCGCCTGAGCGACCTCCATTCCCTGCTTTGTTGTGTCCCTCATTGTGTTTTTCTTTCTGTGTCTATTGTTGCATCAGCTTGCCTTGCCTGCCTGACACAAAAGCTCACTGTCTTGTTCATCCTCTTTGCTATGTTCATTCCCTGCTTTGTTATGTCTCATGTTTTTCTTTTTGTGTCTCTTGTTGCATAAGCTTTCCATGCCTGTCTGTAGCATCAGCTTGCTGTCTTCTTTAGGAGGTACCAGTAGCCAATCAGGGACCTCCCATGTGGTAGGCAGGAGCACAATCACTTAAGCCACATCCACTTCCCTATATATATCTTTTTTTTTTTTTAGATTTATTTATTTATTTATTTATTTCTCTCCCCTCCCCCCCCACCCCGGTTGTCTGTTCTCTGTATCTATTTGCTGCGTCTTCTTTGTCCGCATGGGAAGCTGTGTTTGTTTTGGTTGCATCATCTTGCTGCGTCAGCTCTCCATGTGTGCGGCAGGCTGCACTCTCTTTTGTGCTGGGCGGCTCTCCTTACGGGGTGCACTCCTTGCACGTGGGGCTCCCCTACGCGGGGGACACCCCTGTGTGGCATGGCACTCCTTGCGCGCATCAACACTGCGCATGGCCAACTCCACACGGGTCAAGGAGGCCCGGGGTTTGTACCGTGGACCTCCCATGTGGTAGATGGACGCCCTAACCACTGGGCCAAGTCCGCTGCCCGTATATATCTTTATGCTGAAGACTTCTAGCCTCTACCTGTAGTTTTGACCTTTCTCCTTATTCTCCTGGTTCCCAAGGCATACACCTGACAAGGACTGGGCACATCTCCAGAGCTTCCATGGGCATTGTAAATGCTGTATATCATTGTTTCCAGCCTGGGCTGCTGAAATCTTTTTTAAATTGATCTCCCTGCTTCCAGTCTCTCCTTATCATCTGTCCAGGGTAATTTTTCTATAATCTGATCACATCACCATCATGCTGAAATTTCTCCCACAGTTCCCTATCACCTCCTAGAAAAAACCCATAGACAGGCTTTTGCCTTGCCCCGGCCTGCTTGCACTCCATTCCCCTCAGGCTCCTGGACTAGCCAGACCTGGTCACTTGCTGATCTCGACTGATCCTTGTCATCCTTTCTTCTGTCCCCAACATACATGGTCCATCTTCTCTCTGTGCTTCCCTCCGCTTGGGAATGCCTTATAGAGAAGGACCAGTATCAAGTTGGCTTGGCAGGGAGGTATCTGCTACAAAGTAGGGGTGTGTTTATACTTCCCAACTTTTTCACCCACACCACTCCCCAGGAACTGTTCTTGTCAAGGTCACCAGTGAACCCCTTGTTGCAATATCCAATAATAACTGAGTTATCGTCTTACTTAACCAGTCAGCCACATGATGTTCTTTCCTCAAGGGTGCCAGGTGTTGTGGGAAAATAGTAGGAACATGGTTTGAAGTTGAAATGTTTCCATAACGCAGACAAAAAGTGTGGGCTTAGGAACACTGGGTCTTGACTAGATGGAACACTGTCTGGTCAGCATGAAAAAATGTTTGTGTGATGAGGCTTTTGAACTTTGTATGACCTGTTCCTTATTGTAAATAACAAGCAGCTGCTTGTTTGTTCCTAAATAAATACAATGTGGAAACTAGGGTTGAGGCTCTCAGATCCAGAAGCTGGGAGTTCCCTGGTCCCATCCTTTCCTCTTGTGTCTCTCTGTCCTTTTATTTCTCTAGTTCTGTGTTGCCTTGCCTTCGAGTCAACCTATTGCTGAACGGTCTCAGCAGCCAGGTCCTTGCCCCTGTGACCTGGGTCTCTTCTCAGCCTTTCTGCCTGGTCAGATTTCATCTCTACACTGGTCTCTTCTCTGATTGCCAGACTCAAACATCTAGCTAGTTAATGGGCAGCTCTGACTGTCCAAAACTCAGGGGAAGCTGAGTTGTTAAGGCCAGAAACATGAGCATCATCCCACCTCCTCTCTCACACACTTTATATCCTCTTTGGTCGCACATCCTCTGGGCTCTTCCTTCAGAATATATCCAGAGCTGGGCTCCTTTCCACCTCTTCTGCTCTGCCCTGACCCGAGCTATCATCGCTGGCCATGACCTTTATCTTGCTCAAGGCTCTCAGCTTCCTCCTTAGCCCTACAGTCTCTTCCCGCTCTACCATTAGAATCATCATGCCACTGCTCTAAACCCCACAATGACTCCATCAGTCCATCTCCTTGAGAGGAGAGGTTGATGTCCTCACAATGGTGCACAACGTCCCACTTGATATGGCCCCGTTACTTCCCGTCCTCCTCAGCTACTCCTCTCCCTGCCTCTGCTCCAGTCACCCCGGCCTTCCCATGCCACCTCAAACGGCCCTCCTGCACCTGGAAAGGCATCTGGCACGTAGGGCCCAGGTGTCCACTGCTGAGTGAGTGGGCCAATGGGAGGACAGAGGAGGACACATTTAAATCTGAGAAGAGGGAAGTGGATGTGGCTCAAGCAATTGTGCTCCCACTTACCACGTGGGTGGTCCCAGGTTCAGTGCCGGGTGCCTCCTAAAGAAGTTGAACAAGACAGCGAGCTGATGCAACGATATGGCACAAGAGACACAACAGAACAGGGAGCAGAGGTGCCTCAGGCGATTAGGTGCCTCCTTCCCACGTTGGAGGTCCTGGATTCAGTTTATGGTGCCTCCTGAAAAGAAGATCATCACACAAGGAGCAAGTGCAGCAAATGCAAACAACGAGGGGATGGGGAGAAATGAATAAAATATATCCTTTTTTTAAAAATCCGGGAGACTTCCTGGAGGAGTAACTCCAGCGGCACAGTGCACCCGCCCCACCCCCTCGGGCCACGCCCATCGCGGGCGGAAGCAGTCCGCGGGCGGAAGCCGCTAGGCCCCCTGGACCCTCCTCCCGACGTGCCCCGGGCCGGCCCCGCCCACCAAGAAGTGGGTGAAAGGTCGGCGGCGCCGGCGCTGCGCCTGGAGCAGCGCAGCGGAGCGGGGCAGGCGGCGGACAGACAGGCTGACGGACAGACGGACCATGGCGGAGCCGGCGAAGCCCATCAGCCCGTTCAAGAACCTGCTGGCCGGCGGCTTCGGCGGCATGTGCCTGGTGTTCGTGGGGCACCCGCTGGACACGGTCAAGGTGCGGGGCGGCGGGACGCGGGCAGCGGGGAGGAGGCCCGGCAGGCGGCGCGGGGCGGCGCGGGGAGCAGGGGCCCTCGCGAGGCGCGGCGCTCGGACAGGCGGGGGCCCGCGGGAGTTCCCGTGAGCCGTGGAGGGAGCTGCCCGTGCGCCCCCGTCGAGGTAGGGGGAGAGGCTGAGCCTCGTACCCCAAGAGCCCTGCAGCCTAGAGGGAGCAGCCTTAATCGCCCGTCGAGAGTTCCAATTTCAAGTGCCCTGCCCGGCCCCCTCTCCTGACCCCGAACCACAGTTCTGGGGAGGATAAAGGAGAAAAAAGCCTCTCTCCCCAAAGCTTTGATTTCAGCCAACACTGTCTTCAAGGTTGACAGGTCGCCTGCAAAGCCTGCTCCAGGAAGCTAAAGAGAGAAGTGCTTTTATCCTGGAACTGGCTTTTGACACACTCCCCTGGGCAAGAGCGCCCCATCGCCACCTCCCTCACACTTGGCCAGCCCCGGAGAGGCCTGTCCACCTTGGGCCGGTCACCCCACGGGAGTCTTAGTGGCCTCCTGAGCCGACGCTTCCCTGTGAACAGAGATGGTGTTCCCAGTGCCGAAGCCCTTCCAGGGAAGGCAGGTGCAGGGCTTTGCTCAGGGCCACCTCCCAGAGGAGGAAGCCATGGTCAAATGGGCTCTGCGAGGGAGGAAACTCTTCAGGACTTGTTCCCGGACCTTTCTCACACTCACTGGTCAACTCTTCCCTGTGCAGCAGCTTCAGCAAAACCTTGCTGAGGACCAAAGTCCACAGCCTGTGGCGTGGCGGTCATCCTAGTTTTCCAGCTTTATTTCTGCACACAGACTTGGAGGAAATTGACTGGTCCTAGCCAGGTGGGCCTTTGGGAAGCAGACTTGAGTCTTTAGGGTTGGAGGTGGGTACAAGGGGCTCGCTAGGATGTTGGATCAGGCTTCCTTCACTGGGAGACAACTTTGAGGCCCTTCCTCCTGGCAGGCTTGGGCAGCAGGCTTTTTGCTCCCTTTCATCCAGGAGTGGAACTGTCCTGACAAAGAGTTTTCCCTAGGGTGATTCTAAAGCAAGACAAGGGTCAAAGCAGCTGGGCTCATTAGACCACTATGAGACTTGAAATCAAGCTGTATTTTTTTTTTTTTTTTTTTAGTGTGTATTAGTGCTTTCCAGAGAGTGGTTGTTCTGAGCAACACTGTCCAAAAAGGGAGGATCGTCTGGCCACTTCCAACTCCTGATCCTTGTGAGCAGAGATCTTGTTCCAGGCATAGGAGGTGGGGGTAGTGTCTAAAAACAAACCCTTAATTTGCTGCTTTGTCCAGGTGGTGCTCCTACCTCCTGGTCCTCTCGCCCTTCTTCCCATCTTTGTCCCTCCCAAGAAGGGTCTCATGCCTTCTGCATACTCAAGTGTAAATGACTGGCGTTGTTCACTGGCATTACAACCGCCAGAAAAGCTCTTCTTAGCTTAAATCAAAACCATGAATTGCTGGCAGTGGCCCTTGGAGAGCTAGCTGGCCTACAGGAGAAACCTGCCCTTGATTGAGACACTTTCTGAGTTCCAGGGTACACAGGCTGTGGACTCCATGTCCTGGCAAGCCGAGAGCTGCAGCGCTTTAGCCTTGGGGTTCAGAAAGGCTTTATGGCCAGTGGTGTTAGAGCAGGCTCTGAAGGGCCGCTGAGTACTGACTGGAGGATTGTGGCCGGGGAGGCAGGAGCAAAGGCAGGTATGGGCTTGGCAGAGGGGGCTCAGGTTATAAGATAGCTGTGGAGGACATTAATATTCTTACTGGTTTGGATGGTTGATGTCATGATGAGCTAGATGGGTGAAAGATTTATATAAAGTCACAAAAGTGTCAGCCAGAATGATCAGTCAGCCAAAGGGGTGCTAATGCAAAGTACCAGAAGTCTGTCGGCTTTTACAAAGGGTGTTTACTTGGGGTAAAAGCTTACAGATACAAGGCCTGAAGAGTCCACCTCAAGGCTGCTTTCTCACCAAAGTCATTTGCCACATGTTGAAGCAAGATGGTGGACCATCTCTGCCTGGTCTCTCAGGGCTTTCTTTATCAGTCTCTGGCATAGGGCTTGTTTCTTTCTGGGCCTGCTTAACTGCTCAGCTGCTCTGTTCTCTTCAGCTACCAACTATCAGGGGAATGACTCCTCTCTCCCCAGGCTTTAGCTGATTGAGCCTTCTCCTTTCTGTCACAGGGCAAAGCTCCCTCCTCTGGCATCTATGGAGCCCTCTCTCTTCCTGTGTCTTCTTCTTGAGTGTCCATTCACATGAGCCCACTGAGGGGGCAGGGACTCAAACTGAGTTACGCCCTAATCTTAACAAGCACTTTAATCAAGACATGTCAGCTGAATCTAATGCAGTCAAAGGGTAGCACATCCAGAGCAATAGATTAGTTTACAAACATAATCTTTCTCTTTTTGGGATTCATAAATAATCTCAAACTGCCACACAGAAGTTTCAGTCTATTTCTGTCTCCCTACTAACATCCTACAAAAGGTCCTGCTTTATAGTGGGGGAACTGAAAGCCAGTACAAGGGATTTTGGATATAAAGCATTGGGAACCTTCTGGATTAATTTGTGTCCCATAAACTCCTCAGACTTACATGTCACCTCTTGCCTAGAGAGTGAGTGAGTGTGGTTTTGAAGGCCCTAACAAATACAGAATGAGAGTGGGAAAATGGACAGGAAGAAGACTGCAGAAGGAAGCTGAATCTGTCAATGTAACAGCTTACCCCCAAGCTTAGTAGCTTAAAACAAGAGTAAGCATAATTAACTCTCATGGCCTTTGTGACTCAGGATTTTGGGAGTAGTTTAGGTAATAATCTAGCTCAGGATCTCTCATGAGGTTGCAGTCAAGATGTTGGCAGGATCCAGAATATATAAGGAGTTCTTATACCTCAATAATAAAAAGACAAATAATCAAGTGGCAATTGGGCAAAGGATCTGAATATACATTTCTCTAAAGAAGATATACAGATGGCCAATAAACACATGGAAAATTCGACACCATTAGTCATCGGGAAAATGCAAACCAAACTGTAAGATAAGGAAGCAGATATGGCTCAAGAGACTGAGCTCCAACCTACCACATGGAAGGTATGTGGTTTGTTTCCTGGTGCCTCCTAAAGAAGACAGCAAGCTGGCATGATGGGCAGGTACAGCAAGCTGATACAACAAGATGACGCAACCTGAGACACAAGAAGAAAAACGTAATGAGAGACAAAATAAGCAGGGAATGGAGGTGGCTCAAGTGATTAGGCACCTCCTTCACACGTGGGAGTTCCTTGGTTCAGTTCCTGGTGCCTTCTAAAGAAGGAAGACAATAGACACAGCAAGTACAAACAACAAGGGGGTGGGAAGAAATAAATAAAATAAATCTTAAAAAAAACACCGTAAGATACCTTAAAATGGGAATTTTGAGTTATAGATATGTTTCCACAATAAAGTTTAAAAGAACAAAACACTAGATACCTCTTCATGCACACTAGAATGGCTATAATTAAAAAGATAGGGAAGCATATGTGGCTCAAGCGATTGGGCTCCCGTCTACTATATGGGAGGCCCCAGCTTGGATTCCCAGGGCCTCCTGGTGAAGGCAAGCTGGCCCACGCCGCAGAGAGCTGGTGCAGCAAGATGACACAGCACAGGGAGACAAGCAGACACAGAAGAATGCGCAGCTAATGGATACAGAGAGCAGACAGTGAGTGCAAGTAGCAAAGGGGGTGGGAATAAATAAAATCTTAGATAATTGTTGACAAGGATGTGGAGAAATTAGAGCCCTCATTCACTGCTGGTGGGAATGTAAAATGGTACAGGTGCTTTGGAAAACTGACAGTTCCTCATAAGGTTAAACATAGAGTTAATACATGATCCACTGATTTACACCTAAGTATATACCCCCCAAAATTGAAAATATATATATGTCCATATAAAAACTTGTACACAAATTTTATAGCCACATTATAGTAGCCAAAAAGTGAAAACAACCCAAATGTCCATAAACTGAGGAATGGATATACAAAATGATGTATATCCATACAATGGAATATTATTCAGTCACAAAACGGAATTAAGCACTGATACATGCTGCAACATGAATGAACCTTGAAAACATTATGTTCTGTGAAAGATGTCAGTCACAAAAGACCATATTGTATGATTCCATTTATATGAAATGTCCAGAATAGGAATAGGTGAATCTGTAGAGATAGGAAGTACATTAGTAGTTGACAGGCATTGAGCGAAATGGAGACTAGGGAGTGACACCTAATGGGTAGGTTTTTTTTGGCAGGAGGGGTGATGATTGTAGTAATGGTTGTGTAATTCTGTGATTATATTAAAAATAAATGAGTATGGTATGTGAATTACACCTCAACAAAGCTGTTAAAAAAAAAAAAACTGGACCAAAGAAAGCAAAAAAAATTAAAAAGCCGTCGACTAGGGCTGCACTTATTGAAAGATTCCCTCCCAAGGTGGCTGACGCACATGCAGGCAAGTTGGTGTGACCGGCTCTTGTCAGGAGGCCTCATTTCCTCCCCACATGGACCTCTTCAGGCTGCTCGAATGTCCTCATGACTGAGTTCCCCCAGAGCAAATAAAAAGAAAGAGAAAAAGGGAGAAAGCCAGATGGAAGCTGACTTTTTTATTGCGTAGTCATGAAAGTCACAGAGCATCAGTTCCATCACATTCTTCTCCCTGGGACTGAGTCACTGAGCCTGGCCCACATTCGAAGGGAGTAGAATTAGGCTCCACCTTTAGAATTAGGAGACATAATGGAAAACCATCACACGGGCTAAGGATGGGTGAAGCTTAGAAGGATGATTTGGACAGAGGAAGAAGTTGCCTTGAAGCATCTTAGAGGGCCACTCTGATGGACTTGGTGCCTACAAAGTGTTAGAAGCAGGAAGAGCAAGTGAGACTAGTCAGAGGTGATGGCCAGGGTTTCAAATCCCAGGAAAGAGAGTAGGGAGGTGGCTCCGGCACAAGTGGGACATTTGTCCAGACAATGAGAATCTGGAGGCAATTTGAGGTGAATGGGAGGCTCTTGAGTAGAGGGAGACCTTCTCCAGGCAGCTGGAAATGTAGGCCTAAATGTGGAAGGGAGAGAAGGTCTCAAGACAGCTGAGTGTCATCACTAAGCAGAAGCCCTGGAGTCCTGAGTTTCCAGAAGGGGAGAATGGACTACAGGAGTGGGCTGTGAAGCCATGGAGAATGCCTGGGGTAGAAAAGGAGATAGACAGAACGAGCACCAAGCAGGGAGGTTTGAAGAGAAAGACAGTTTGAAGCAGTAGATACACAAAAGATTGAGAGGGAGAAGGACCAAGAAAAGGAGGTCTTGGATAATTTGATTCAATCCACCCTCACTCCAAAATGCCTTTACTGGGCACTGTACCTACCTATCAACACGTCACTCTGAATGGCTGAGAGCTGATGCTTTGTCATCAGCCGGGTCTGGTCTCAGCCCAGCTTCTCCGGTTACTTGGCCTGTGAAGTAAACTCTCTAAGCCCAGTCTTCTCATCTGTAAGCTGGGAACACCTGTCCCCTGGGTCATTATGGGATTTACTGGATAAGAAAGAAATGGTGAAACTAAGTGGAGGAGGAAATCAGAGGAAGTGTCACTCTTTCTAAAAACAAGCTGATAATTTGTGAGGGCAGGGTTTGAATAAATTGGAGGAAAGAGATGTCTGTATCTAGCAAGCTAAGTGGAGGCTGAAGACATGGACACCCCAGGTGTCCCTGCTCAGATTTTGGTAGACATGTGGGCCTTTGCTGCTCATAGGCAGTTCTGAAGTTGAGAGGTGACTGTATTTTTTTTTAACAAGTCAGTTGTTAAATATTTAAAGGCCTGTCTGCACAATGCTATACTTATATTGTTATTTACAATTTTAACAATTTATTTATTTATTTCTCCCCATGCCTTTGTTGTTTGCACTTGCTGTGTCTATTCGTCATTTCTTTAGGTGGCACCAGGTACTGAACCCAGGACTTCTTACGTGGGTGGGAGGTGCCTATCACTTGAGCCACCTCCGTTCCCTGCTTTGCTGTGTCTCTCATTATGCTTTTCCTCCTGTGTCTCTTGTATCAGCTTGTTGCATCAGCTTGTAGCACCTGCCTGTCGCATCAGTTCACCGCCTTGCCCGTCTTCTTTAGGAGCCACCAAGAACCTCTGCTTCCTGCTTTGTTGTGTCTCTTGTTATGTTTTTCTTATTGTGTCTCATTGTGTCATCTTTTTGTGTCAGCTTGCTGCACCTGCCCGTCACTCCAGCTCACTGTCTTCTTTAGGCAGTACCGGGAACTGAACCATGGACCTCCCGTGTGGTAGGTGGCGGGAGCCCAGGCGTTTGAGCCACATCCACTTCCATATTGATACATGCTAATAAAGCATACAATTCATCCAAAGCATACAATCAGTGTTATTCGGTATAATCACGTGGTTGTTCATTCATCATTTCAATCATTATTAGAGCATTTTCATTATTTCCCTAATAATAATGAAAACACCAGAAAATTCTTCACGATAGGTGACTGTATTTTAACTTCTGGTTTCAGGTACGACTGCAGACACAGCCTCCAAGTTTGCCTGGGCAGCCTCCCATGTACTCTGGGACCTTTGACTGCTTCCGGAAGACTCTTGTTAGAGAGGTACGGTGTCTCAGTGCTCAGCGTTCTTACTCAAAGGAACACATTCACAGGGTTGGTCTGTTGCTCCCCCAGGGGGGTGAGGTGGCTTTACACAGTTCTGCTGGAGGTCTAGCACACAGCTGTAGTTCCCTCCCAGGGCCGCCCCATGCCTCCTCCTGTTGTATCTGCTCTGGAGTCTTGGATAGTTCCAGCTCCTGTTTTATGTGGATGACTAAAGCTAATGAAATTGTTCTCTTTTCTGGAATGCAGAATCTAGACCACATGGAATTAGTAAGGAATAATTGGAAATGTGAAATGGAAGGAAAACTCAAATCTGGATCAGTTTGCCAGGGATTGGTGTCAGAAGTTCACATGAGGTCTGAAGGAAGAGTCAGCCAGTCTTAGAAACACTGTGAGAGCAGCAGATTCTCCAAACCTATACTCAGGGATGTTAAAATTGGTTCAGGGTCATTGAATTACATTGTGATTTTTAAGGTATTTTTTCCTAGTGAAAACATGGGATTTTAAAAAAGTATTAGTGATGTTTATTACGCACTTTGTTAGCCCAGATGGCAAAAGGCCTTGTTGAGAACTTCCCCTTTGCTTCTTAAACTCTTCTATGAATAGGCACTCTCTTAAATATATAGACTTTATCAAGTGTGTAGAAACCCAGAGGCAGGTGTCATCTGGATTAAAAGGCGGTGCTAGTAAGTGATGGCTTCAGCCTTGGAGGAGAAGTTGGTCCCAGGATTCCTGCAGGCCTCAGCTGTGGGTGGAAGGTCTCAGGCGCAGCCCACGGGAGCACCCCCAGCTTGCTGCTCTTTTCTCTGGAAAGTGCCCCCCCTTGCATCTGTGGTACCCAGGCAGAGTCCGATCTAGGCACCACCAGGTCTGCTTGGAGTCCTCACCCTGTGGAAGAGTGACAGGCGTGAATGCCTTTGGCTGGCAGAATGTTACCAGCACCTCCCCAGGGCCTCGGCGTGCACCAGGGGCCGAGGCCTTGGCCCGGAGAATCATGTAGAGACCCAACTCACTGCAGAGGCGAGTAGGGTCCTTAGTCCACGTTGTGCGTGTCCCTGTGTTTCGCTGTGCCGGCCTGAACTCTGCTTTCTGGAACTGCCAAGCAGAAGTCTTGGTTATGCCACAGGGAGCTGGGTGGGCCAGCGCAGCGGAAGGGAGGCTGGGTGAGTTATCAGGAGGTGCGGGGTGGGACATCCTCTGCCCTGGTGGCAAACCTTGGAAAAGGCTTTGGGAAGACTTTGTCACATGCCGCTTTTAGAGCTCCTCACCTTCCCTGTCCCATCCACCCTCTCCTGTTTGTTAGCTCTGCACTTTGTCCTCTCTGGGCCCGCCTGCACCCCGGGTCCAGGAGGGATCCAGGGGGGGTCCTGGCAGGCCGAGTTGTGCACATTTGGTTCTGGGAAGAAGCTGCGTTGTGAACATGCAGGGTCTGCAGCAAGGCTGCCAGTAGGCAGCTGGGCGCCGTGTCTCCTGCCACTCCCCGTCAGGGGCAACGCTGCCATTTTTTGTTTGGTTTTTTAGTTATTCCTTATTTTGTATTAAAGTGATACATGTACTTAGTTTGTTATTAAGTCTCGTAACAAAGTAACAAACTGGTCCTCTTCCCTGGCACTCTCCCAAGGCACCTACTTTCAGTTATTTTATCCCATTTCCACCTCCCCATTTCTATGTAATATGTAATACTACTAGATTTGATACATTTTTTATGTGTTTTGGCCATCTATTTGTGGTTGATGGTTTTAATTCTTAAAACTCCCTTATCCTCTCTCTGCCGTGCCCATATAATAATATCACACTTTATGGTTTAATCCAGATTACAACTTTGTATGTTTTTGTTGTTAACCAAATAATGTACTATGACGTGAATTTTATTTCTTGCGCAACTTTTTTATTTTCTTGGTTCGGGTTAACAATCGTGTCAGTTTATTTTGCTTAGTTTCCCTTGAATTGTGTCTCTGCCACCTGGTGCCCTAAATGCCCTCCCTCTCCGGTTTTCCACTGCCCAGACAAGATTCTGTTGCTCTAGTGTGTGTTGTTTTGTTTTTCTTGGAACATCCCTTCTGGAGTCCTCCGTCCTTCTCCCGCCTGGACTGGCTGCTTCCCAGCCTGCTGCACCCAGCACCATCTTGGAACCCCTAACCTTTGTTGGGCTGGACCCCTGGTCTCCTGCATCCCAGATCTTCCTCTTCCTTGGTTTACTTCCTTGTTTTGCTGGACTGTCTGTCTAATTTATTGGCTGGCAGATAGTCACTTTCATTATCAAGCTAGACTGGTGGAAATTCATGTGCAGTCCTAATATTGTTTCCTTTTTAATAAAAATAACATGTCTTCATACTTGGAAAAGAAGAAAATTTCTCAATCACCTGTAATCTCTCCTGGAGGAAGTCAGATCACCATTGTACATCCTGTTTGTGCCTGCTTTTTTTCACTTAACAGTCTCTTCCCATGTTGCTATGTGATTTTATGGCTGCCTGATAGTCCATATTCGAACTTCCATAATTGACTCATGTTTGGGGGGCTTTTAGGTTTGTTCTAAAATTTTGGTACCTTATAAATGCCTGATATCTTTTTTTTTTTTTCCTCCATCTCTCAGTATTTCCTTAGAATAAATTTCTAGATGGAGAATCTCTCAGTGAGAAGGGTATACTACATAGTGCTAGAATGCTTTCCAGAACGGGAACTGTTTTCATTTCTGTATGTAAGACAATAATTATTTCTGATAAATGTGGGGGTTTTCTTCCTTTTTAAAGCTCTCCTGGCGTGGCGGAAGAACGCCTCAGTTTAGAGGATGCACTGCTTCCTGGTTTTCACTGGCCTAAAGAGGGGTGGTGTCAGTAAACAGCTCAGGCTTCTGCGATTCCTTGCAGGGCATCACGGGGCTGTACCGGGGCATGGCTGCCCCCATCATTGGCGTCACCCCCATGTTCGCTGTGTGCTTCTTTGGGTTTGGTCTGGGAAAGAAACTGCAACAAAAAAGCCCAGAGGACGTGCTCAGGTGAGTACTTACTGGCCCAGAGCACCAGGTGTTCTACCTGGTTGTGCCATGGTTAAAGGAAAAACCTTGGCAGACAGGCCAGGACTATCCTCCTGATTTTCCTTTGCCCTGTGAACCAAAAGAGAAAACGAGAAAACAACGCCCCCAGCCCTGCTCGTCGTCAATTCTTCTGTGAGGTGTATCACTTACTGGACGACCGCAAGGTATGGCTGGGAGGCCTGCATGCTAATATTTATGTAAAACGCTGTGAACAGTACTCAGTGCAGCGGCAGCGAGGACAGCAGCCACAGCATTGTTTCTTGTCACCTGGGTGAGAGGCGGGGAGGTTCCAGCTTCTGTTTTGCCTTGTTCCTATAACATGATTATAATTATTTTGAATGTTAGTTTTGCTGTTAAAGCCAAACGGGTTAATGTATCTCCTTTTAATAAACTTTGAAAAGTTGGATTTGAGCATTGAGGTAGCTGAGCCAGAATTACAGCTCAGAATTTATAAAGTGCTTAATGAAAACAGACTGGCTTTTGGGGATGCAGGGTAAGTCTGAGCAGAAACCTGGAAGAGAAGGCATCCTCAGTCTGAGCCATGCAGCGTGATGGCCCCTGGGAGGGACTGCAGGAGGCACAGGAGCCATGAAGGCCAGCCAGGCTTGGAATCCAGGCACTGGAGGGAAGGAGTCCAGGGCACTATGCAGTTATCTTCTGCTGCCACTTAAGGTCACAGCAGACTGAGTGAGGGTCTAGGACATGGAGGTGCCTGCAACCCGAATCTCTTTCTGGAGTCCTTGGGATCTTCCTAATGTGTCCAGCTTCCATAAACAGCCACAGGGGCCCCCAAATACGGGCATTTGAAGGGTGGCTTTTTTTTTTTTTCCTCTTCCTTCCCCCCCAATTGTCTGCTCTCTGTGTCCATTCACTGTGCCTTCTTCTATGACCGCTTCTATCCTTATCAGCGGCACCGGGAATCTGTTTCTTTTTGTTGCATCACTTTGCTATGTCAGCTCTCCATGTGTGCGGCGCCACTCCTGGGCAGGCTGAACTTTCTTTCATGCTGGGTGGCTCTCCTTATGGGGCGCACTCCTTGCGCATGGGGCTCCCCTACCCGGGGGATACCCCTGCGTGGCAGGGTACTCCTTGCATGCATCAGCACTGCACATGGCCAGCTCCACGCAGGTCAAGGAGGCCCGGGGTTTGAACCACAGACCTCCCATGTGGTAGGTGGACGCCCTATCCATTGGGCCAAGTCCACTTCCCCTGAAGGGTAGTGTTTGAAGCTGTGTTTTACTGCTGGCAGTCCAAGTGCTCCATGGACTCGTGTCCTCTCCAAGTGCCCAGCTGTTCAGCACATGTACCAGCTCACAGCTGTCCCAGGGCCGTGCACAAGGTCGCCTGCTGGGGTCCTGCCAATGCTTTGGCTTTGGACTTTGTTCCTCTACAGCCACATTCACTCCCCGAGAAAACTTCCTGCTTGAGCAATGATTGGTACTCTCGGGTGCCCCCCCATGATTCCGTCAGCCCTGCTCCATTCACGGCCCCGCAGTGGCAGTGGGGGATGGTATGGAAACGAGCATTTTCAGGCCTCGGGGAGGCAGGGTGCCCGCAGAGACCGTGGGCAGAGGAAAGGCCCCCTCCCAAGAGAGGAAGATGTGTTTGACTTAGGGTCTTGGTGTCCGGGAAGAAAGGAGCACGGTGATCTCATGGGGACAAGTGTTGTTGCTGAGAGGGCTCCTCCTGGGGCAGCAGTGTGAGTAAGACGGAGAAGGGCCACGCGTTAAAAGCAAGTGTCCTGGCCGGGCAGCAGTCAGCCTCCTCGCTGGGCTCACGTGCCTGTGGTGGACACATGAGCCTACAGGGGGCGAGTGCAGGAAAACAGAGGGCAACTTCCTGGAGGGAAGGATCACAGTGGATGTTCCCCTAGCTCCGTTTTGCATCTGTTCCCCCTGCTGTCTTGGGCTCCTTGTTGGGTGGGACCAGCCCAAAGGCTTGGGCCAGGCAGCAGTTGCTTGACAGGTGGGCCCAGTTGTTGGGGGCTTGGGGTCAGGAGGGGCCTGAGGTTCAGGCCAGTATTTGAAGTTTTCCAGCAACACCTGCTACGTTCTGGGGACTGTTGAAATGCTGCTAATTGTAGCTTTGTGCTCCACTGCCTCCAGACCATGCTGATAATGCTAAGCCCAAATGTTAAAGGTGGCACAGACAGCTGTGGGGGATAGCTGCCAGGAGCCCCAGATTCCAGAGAGAAGACCCATTCCCTGCAAAGGGGACTAAAGGACGGTTCCCAGGCCCCATGAAGAGATCCTCGTCTGGGCTTTCTGGCTTCACTGCCTCTTGGCCTGTGGAGGGGGCCACAGCCATCCCCCCTCATGAGGTTGTCCTGCTTGAGTCTTGGCTTAAAATGTTCTCAGGCTCTTGGTGACCCAGGGGTGGTGGGATTGGAGGGGAACGGGTGTTGACTGAGGCTAGAGGCTTTTTACCCAACAGTCCTCCATTATACAGATTGTACACATTGTACAAGGCTCAGAGGCCTGGAAACTTGTCCTTGGTCCTTGTGCTTGGTATGACCAGGGGTGGGATCCATGTCTCACTCGCAAGCGCGTCCCGTGGGTGAGCCCGCCTGAGTGTGCAGCTCATGCAGGCCAGCCTTGTGACTAAGCTCGCCTTGCTCTGGGCACTGGGACCCCTACCCTGGGAAACGACATCAGAATGCACCTAGAACGTGGCTTTTGTGTGAAATCTGACTTATTTGTGGCTGGGCTTCTGCCCTGGTCCAAGTCCTTTATTTCCTTACAAAGCCATGCCCTTGGCTAGGATTGCCTGTGTCCTGGGTGGTGAGTGACAGGTGCTTGCTCTGGGTTTTGTTTTCAAAACAGCTACCCCCAGCTCTTTGCAGCCGGGATGTTATCTGGCGTATTCACAACAGGAATCATGACCCCAGGAGAAAGGATCAAGTGCTTGTTGCAGGTAAGGGTGTGATCTGGGAGGTGGATGGTTTTCCCCACTCAGTGCAGGCTTCAGGATAGGTGTGCAAAACAGTGTCAGGTTTGCAGGAACATGCAAGCAGTTGTATTCGAATCAAGGACCAGGACAGTGTAACAAACCAACCCAAAAGTCACACCTGTGATGTGGCTGTGCAGCCCACCCTGCCTTATTAGCAGCCACTTCAGGAATTCGGAAAGGTGAGTCCTATCTCATCAGGTGAAGGGAGGCTGCTCCCACCCAGGATGACTTGTGACTGCTGCATTTTGCCCAAAGGCCCAGAGCTAGAGGACCTGGGGACCAGAGGGTGAGAAGTGGCTGCGGGGCTCATTTATCAGCTCTTACCCCGCAGGCTCCTTTTTTAAAAAAGGAATGTTACTGCTTTTTTCTTCTTATGACTGAATTAATTTAACACACAGTTCTTGCTAGGAATTTTTGGTAATACAGAGAAACAAAAAATAAACAATGTATAGATCACCCATTATACCACCCCACTGAGGTAACAACTATTAGGCTTTGTGTGTAACTCATTCTAGTCTTCCTGGTAAACATATTTATTTTAAAATCTTATCTTTTAAAATAAAATTGGGATCTCATACTGCAATAGACTTTCTAAAAAAATTGTGGTAACATATGTATAACACATAAAATTTGTCATTTTTAAGTATACAATTCAATGGCATTAATTAACTTTACAATGCTGTTCCACCATCACAACTCTCTGTTACTAAAACTTTTTTGTAGCCTGAAACAGAAACTCTTTACCCTTTAAGCAATAACTCCTCATCCCTTCTCCCCACAGTCCCTGGTAACCTCTAATCTAATTTCTGTCCCCGTGAATTTGCTTGTTGTATGTATTTTATGTAAGTAGATTCATACAATAATTTGTCTTTTTGTGTTTGGCTTATTTTCTTAGCTTAATGTTCATTCATGTTATCGTGTGTATCAGAACTTCATTCCTTTTTGTGGCTGAATAGTATTCCACTGTGTGGATGTACCACATTTTGCTTATGCATTCATCTGCCAGTGGACAGACATTTGGGTTGTTTCCATCTTGGCTGTTGTGAGAAATGTTGCTTTGAGCATTGGTGTATAAGTCTGAATGAGTCCTGCAATTGTTTAATAACCTTTTTTTTTTCACTTGCTATATCATAATACATTTCTGCATATTATTTTTTCTAAGCATCATTTATTTATTTTTTAAGATTCATTTGTTTATTTATTTCTCTCCCCTTCCCTCCCACCCCTGTTGTCTATTCTCTGTGTCAATTTGCTGCTTCTGCTTTGTCCACTTCTGTTGTCAGCGGCATGGGAATCTGTGTTTCTTTTTGTTGTGTCATCTTGTTGTGTCAGCTCTCCGTGTATGCGGCACCATTCCTGGGCAGGCTGCGCTTTCTTTCGCGCTGGGTGGCTCACCTTACGGGGCACACTCCTTGCGCGTGGGGCTCCCCTACATGGGGAACACCCCTGCGTGGTGCGGCATTCCTTGCATGCATCAGCACTGCGCATGGGCCAGCTCCACACAGGTCAAGGAGGCCCAGGGTTTGAACCAGGGACCTCCCATGTGGTAGACGGACGCCTCAACTGCTGGGCCAAGTCTGCCGCCTCACTTCACAATCTTAAATCATTATCCTACATATGTTCAATTGCTAGTCTTTTTCAAAATTCTGAATTCTTTGCTGAATTGTGTGCTCCAGGTTTCTTATAAAGTTTTGATTTTGTTTTCCAGTCTGAGTTTTCTGATGTGACATCTAGCTCAAGGTTTTACCAGTTTAATGTTGTTTTTTCCTCAGTGTGAAAGTATTAATGTTGACTCAGGAATGAGTCACATGATCACGGAAGGTTTCCTTCCTTTGTGACATTGAAAGTGCTTTATACAATGTGAATACTACAAGTCCTACAAGTGTTGTCATGTGAATAAATGATCTCTCATGATTTTTCACTGAATAACTTCTCCAGCATGAATTATCTGCCACTGCTCCAAGAGGCTTCATCCTTCAAGGAAAGACTACTCTTATTCCTTGTTTTAGCAATTATTCCTACAGAGTTTTCGTGTCATACCCATGTGGCATGATAGTGAACAAGTAATTGCAGGCCTGGGATTTCTGTCCCATGGAGTTCAATCATTTTGTTTAAAGGATAAATTATAAATGAAGGTATTTCCACATTGACTACAGACATAGAATTCTCTTAACATCTAACTGGCTGGTTTATTTATCAGTTAGAGTTGTGTATGAAGATGCTTCTACTTTCATTACCTTTATATTGTAGTAAAATAACCATATATGTGTACAACTAGACCATCTACTAAAGGCTTTGCTCTACAGACGTCATCCCAATGGATTCTCTTCTGTAGGGACTTGCTTAAGCTAACAGAAGTAGTAAGGATGATTCGTGGATGTTCCAGATTGATTATACACATGGTGCCTTTTCCGCATGTGCATCCTCTAGTGTGTTTAAAGATTAAACCTATGGCTGATGTCTTTTCCATATGCAAGTCTTTTTTTTTTTTAAAGATTCCTCTCCCCTTCCCTCCCTCCCACAGTTGTTTGCTCTCTGTGTCCCTTCGTTGTGTGTTCTTCTGTGACCGCTTCTATCCTTATCAGCGGCACCGGGAATCTGTGTTTCTTTTTGTTACGTCATCTTGTTGTGTCAGCTCTCTGTGTTTGGCGCCATTCTTGGGCAGGCTGCGCTTTCTTTCGCACCAGGCAGCTCTCCTTATGCGGCGCACTCCTTGCGTGTGGGGCTCCCCTACGCGGGGGGCACCCCTGCGTGGCAGGGCTCTCCTTGCACGCTTCAGCACTGCGCATGGGCCAGCTGCACACGGGTCAAAGAGGCCCGGGGTTTGAACCGCAGACCTCCCATGTAGTAGGCAGACGCCCTATGCATTGGGCCAAGTCCGCTTCCTTCTGTATTCAAAACTTTGATAGTATGAGTTCTCTCATGTCATCTCAGGCCAGAACTTTCCCACATTGATGACATTCATGTGATCTATTTCTAGTGTGAATTTGCTGATGTCGATTAAAGCCTTTTCAAAATTGCTGCCATAGTGCTCCTTTCTCATGTGTGTTAACAGGTGTCATCACTGTGGATCTGTGAGTGAAAGCTTCTCACAAATCATTACATTCAAAGGGATTCTCTTGAGTGTGAGAGTTCTGCAGTGGCTTGATGGTGGATGTGTTCTTCCTCAGATGTGGTACATGAATATCGTTTCTTGTTTTCTTAAGGCTACGTTCCCTCCCTGGACTCTGGTTTTGGAGAAACCCTTTCCTCCTCTCCACACTTCCTTTCCTCGTTCTGACTGGGAAAGCACATCTGATTTGTAGACCTACTATCCAGCGGTTGCACTGTCAATAGCTCAGCTGACAGCTGTCATCCTCTGGATCTTCACTCTCAATCAGACAAACACTAGGTAGGCAAAGGGCTCCCCGGGCGGGGCCGGCCTGCCTGCACAGGGCCACGGGGAATAGCACCAGGAGTGGCCCCCGTGCAGAGCCCACTTCATTCTTCTTTAAAACATGCATCCATACAAAATTGAGAATAATTTAGAAAATTTAGAAAACCCTGCTGAGATTTTGATAGGAATTTTATTAAACCTATAGATCAATTTGGGGAGAATTAACAATACCTTTGTTATTTTGAGTTTCCCAATTCATGGATAATTATTTAGATTTTTAAAATTTCTTTCGTCAACATTGGTAGTTTTTAGCATATAAACGCTGTACCTGTTTTCTTAAATTTTTACCTGTTGCTTTTTTTTAAGCTTGTGAAATGGCATCGTAAGCATCATTGAAATTTAAATTTCAGTGCTACGTGTTCATTGCTACTGTATAGAGATAGCATTGATTTTTGTATGTTGACATTGTATTTTACAATGAACTGGTTTCCTTGTAGATTCCTTGCAGTTTTTTAATTGACAATCATGCCATCTGCATGGAACATGTTTTACTTCTTTCTTTCTGATCTGTATGCCTTTTTTTCCTTTTCTTTATTTCCTTTTCTTGACTTTTTTCACTGGCTAGAATTTCCATCTCTATGTCAACCATGAGTGGTAAGAGTGATATCTTTGCTTTGTTCCCATCTTGGGGCGGGGGGAAGGTATTCATTCTTTTACTCTTTTTTTTTCTTTTTAAGATCTATTTATTTATCCTCCCCACCCCTCAGCCTTGCCCACTGTTGCCTGCTCTCTCTGTGTCCATTTGCTGTGCGTTCTTCTGTGTCTGCTTGTCTTCTCTTTAGGCAGCACCAGTAACCAATCCTGGGACCTTCCAGAGTGGGAAAGAGGTGCTTAATCTCTTGCACCCCCTCAGCTCCCTGGTCTGCTGTGTCTCTTATTGTGTCTTTATGCAGCAGCAATCAGAATCTGAGGTGGCGCAATTGACAGGGAACCTCTCTCCACATCAGGAGTCTCCAGGATCAAATCCTGGTGAGTCCTAGAGAGAAAATGAGGAGAGAAGACAACAAAGGGAATCGGACTTGGCCCAGTGAATAGGGCGTCCATCTACCACATGGGAGGTCCGCAGTTCAAACCGCAGGCCTCCTTGACCCATGTGCAGCTGGCCCACGCACAGTGCTGATGCGCGTAAGGAGTGCTGTGCCATGCAGGGGTGTCCCTTGCATAGGGGAACCTCATGCGCAAGGAGTGTGCCCCGTAAGGAGAGCCGCCCAGAGCAAAAGAAAGTGCAGCCTGCCCTGGAGTGGTGCTGCACACACGGAGAGCTGACACAGCAAGATGACGCAACAAAAAGAAACACAGATTCCTGTGCCACTGACAACAGAAGCGGACAAAAAGAAGAACATGCAGCAAATGGACACAGAGAACAGACAACTGAGGCAGGGGGGAGGGGAGAGAAATAAATAAAAATAAATCTTTAAAAAAAATTTTTTTCCAAAAAAAAAGACAACAAAGCCAACAAAAACAGCAGGGCAGGAGGAGAAGGGGGGAAAATAAGTAAATAAATCTTTTTTAAAAAATTATATGCTCCTGGCCGGGGGGTCACTGTTGTGGGCCCTTGGAGAGCAGTGGCAATCCTCCAGGTGCAACGGCAAGAACCAGGAAGGAAGGAGGGCCCAACAGTGGGCTCTTGATACTAATGGCTACACTTTTGAGCCTATGCACCTGCAATAAGAACAAGGCCTAGAGTAGCATTGTGCCTGGGGGTTTCCTCCTGACAGCCTTCATGTTACTCAAATGTGGCCACTCTCACAGCCAAACTCAGCGTGTAGATGTGATGCATTCCCCCCAGCGTGGGACACGACACCCGGGGATGAGCCTCCCTGGCACCGAGGGATCACTACCACATACCAGCTGAAGAAGCAACTAGAAAATGACCTTGAATTAAAGATTCAATGCGGAACAGCAGAATATACCTGTCTACATATAATAACATGACTTCGGGAAGCAGTTTGACCTAATGTAAGGGGGAAATGGAAAGGAGAAATGAGATTATAAGGCTGTGAGTCTCTAAAAAAGAGTCTGGAGGTTGTCAGAAGGAATACCCCTATGTACAACTGAACAGAGTCTAAGAGACAGATAAGGTAGATACAACCCCAGGTATTGGTTCTTTTGAGGGATAAAGAGACCCACGGGTTCTATGGTCATGGCAGAAGGGGTTCACTGCCATGACAGATGGCCCTTCTTTGGAGCTGGTGTTTCTGCGTGATGGAAATGGACTCAGAGGGGATCTCTTTTCACAAGACTTGCATGCTACTTTATTGGAATTGTAGTTGGTGCTGGGTTTAAGATATATGTAGGGGATTTGAATCTCTAGACTGATAATATGACACCCAGGCCCAGAGCCTCAACAGACTTCAGCTCCTACACTTTGACTTATTGGACTTACTCCACTCAGCTAACATGGAGTTGAAGAAGGTCAACCACCACAACATGGAGCCTAGAGTGTCTACAACTAGAAGCAGGAAGAGTGCATCCAGTACCCATGTGCAATCTAAGCCCTCACTTGACATAGGTGTGCAATGGACACAACCAATCCAATGTCCACAGAGAAAATGTGGAATGGGTGTGGGAACGGTAGCCATGGGGGCTGCTGGGTGTGGGGAACGGGAGGAAGAGATGAGATGTGGAGGCGTTTTCGGGACGTGGAGTTGTCCTGGATAGTGCTTCACGGACAATTACGGGACACTGTAGATCCCCCCAGGGCCCACTGGATGGAACGTGAGAGAGTCTGGGCTATGATGTGGACCATTGACTATGGGGTGCAGTGATGCTCAGAGATGAACTTACCAGGTGCAATGGATGTATCACGATGATGGGAGAGAATGTTGCTGTGGGGGGAGTGGGGGGCGGGGGCGGTGGGGTTGAATGGGACCTCATATATTTTTTTTAATGTAATTTAAAAAAATAAATATTAAAAAAAAATTTAAAAAAATTATATATATAAATAAATAAAATGTCACTTTTTTTATGTACTTGGCAGGAGGAATAGGGAAAATATGTCTATTCTGTTTTCCCAGAAGCAGAAGTATATATATTGGTTTTTGACCTAGGGAATTCAGTAGCATTGTCCACAAGGTTTTTCTTCATGGTCTCTTCCTTCTTCTTTATGCCTGAGGTCCTTTTCTGCTCCTAGATCAGACATTCCCATATCCATGCTCCTTTCTTGTACTCTTCCATTCTGCTTCTCTTGTACTCTCTGTCTTCTTTCTCAAACCTCCACCCTCTGTGGCATGGCTTCCATTGAAAAAACTGCAACCATCAGAAGAGGACTTCTTCAGATTCCCTCCTCCACCTGCACCCACTCACCCACCTACCAGGCCTTGCTGCTGCTTCTACGGCTGCCCTGCTGGTTTCCACTAAGGATGCCTATACTTCTACTTGACTCCAGTGCCCCGACTTAGCCCAGGGTCCCATCTCCCTTGCCCATCCACAGACTTGCCTCAATGAGTCTTCCTTTTCAGTCCAACATCATCCTTTATTTTTGCTCCCCACCAGATCATTCTCATCAGCAATAAAAGCGCAAACCTGCCTGTATATTTCCCATCTTAAAAACACAAACTTCTCTTTGTTTTGTTTTCCACATCAATTTCTGTGCTTTCATGTTGTTGCTTTACTTTGTATCAAACTCCTTGAAAAAGTTCTTTTTATACTTGCTGTCCGCAGTTTCTCTTCTCTGTTAAACCTACTCCAGCCTGGCTTTTGCCTTACAACTTCAACAAAAGTGCTTTTGTCAAGGTCGTCAGTGGCCTTTAGACTGCTAAGGCCAGTGCTCAGTTCTCGATCCTCATCTTCCTTGTTCCATTAGCAGAATTGGATTAGCTGATCCCCCACTCCCTTCCTTGAAGTACTGTCTTCACTTGGCCTCTAGGTCCCCACATGCTGCTGGTTTTCCTCCTGGCTGCTCCTTTTCTGCCTCCTTTGCTGGTTCATCATCATCATCATCATCATCCTGAGCTTTTAATGTTGTGTCTACAGGGCTTAGTCCTGTTAAATTCATTTCCTTGATGATTTCTTCTTGTCTCATGACTTTGTCATACCACATATGTGCTGATGACTCAAATTAATACCTCTAACTCAGACTTTTCCTAACCTCCAGATGAGTTTAGCCATCATTTCCTTTTGGATGCTAATAGGTGTCTAAAAGTCACCATGTACAAAACTGAACTCTTGGTCTTTCGCTATACCTGCTCCACCCATAGCCTTCTCCAGCACAGTTGATGGCAGCCCCATCCTTCCAGTTGTTCAGGCCAAAATCCTAGTAGTCCTAGATACCTCTCTTTCTCTCACTTTATCTATCCCATTTGTTGAACAGTTAAGCTGGCTTTCACTGTATCCCAAATCCATCCCTTCTCCCCTGCAGCCACCTTACTCCAAATCACTGGCCTAGACTACTGTGAGGGCCTCCTTATCTGTTTCCCTGCTGACAGTCTGTCCTGTACATAGTAGGGAGAGGATTCTGTTAATATGTCAGTTCCATACCCAATCCTTGGTGTTTCCCCATTCACCAGGAGTCACCTGGGCCACCTTGGTGTTCCTCAGACATGTCAGGTTCACATGTGGCTGGATCATTTGGGGAAGTTATATTTAAAAACCATTGAAACTTAATATTGCCTTAATTTGATCATTTTTAGAAAAAAATGGACATTTTTTCCCAATTGAAAGCATTTCCCAACCAGAATTATACTCTTCCTTTATTCGCCTCTTTTTTTTTATGTCCCTTGGAGATGTTTTAGAGTTTTATTTATGCAAAGCCTATTGCTTGGCCCAGCTCACCACACACGGGTCAGGAGGCCCTGGTTTGAACCCTGGACCTCCCATGTGGTAGGTGGGTGCTCTGTCAGGTGAGCCAAATCCGCTTCCCTGTTCATCTTTCTTAACCAAGCTTCATGACCAATCTTGGCTTGGAATAGAGTTGGTGCCCAACGGATATTTGTTGAAAGAAAGAATGAATGACCAAAGTATTTGTATTCTCCTTTGTAGACCTTCCAAATAGTTTTATTGGGAATGCACATGTATTTGGGAGATTTCCTCAATTTATTTTCCAATTCTTCTGTTGATTTTTTTTTCCTGGTCTGTGTGTGTGTGTGTATTTGATATTTTCACCTGGCGTTATTTCATGTTGTTTTCCCCAATATTGCACATTCAAAATACTTAGCAGTTTGACAGTGAAGTCTTTTATTGCATGATGACCGCTTCCTCACTTACTTCATAATCTCCTGTAACCTGCTGGATCTGTTGACTTTTATGTCGCTGTTTCTGACTTGATGATTGTCCCCTCTCTCTCAGATTCAGGCCTCTTCAGGGAAAACCAAATACACTGGGGCCTTGGACTGTGCAAAGAAGGTCTACCAGGAGTCTGGGATCCGAGGCATCTACAAGGGGACTGTGCTCACCCTCATGCGAGGTAACCTTTGAGACTCTTCCTAGGGAGTCACCCAAAGAGGGTTTGCCAGAGAGTCTTTCTTAATGGGCCTTGGCACCATGCCTGCCCCAGCTCTGATGGGGCCAGCAGTGTGTGTCCTGGTTTTGGCCAGCGTGGACATAGATGAGGACAATGGTGTGGACCATCCATCCTTGGGCATGCTGGCCTGTAGAACTTCAGGGATGGAAGCCATGATAGCAGATAGAAATCATGGCTGGAGGGATGAGCGGGAAGAAAGAGTGACTTAGGGACAGTGGGGCTCTCCTTGGTTTTGAGAGGGTGTCCTGCAGGGGTGGTGGTGGGAAAGGTGGAGATGCTGGCACACAGCCCCACCTTTGTCCTGAGATGGCAGCTGGGAGACAGGCCACATGCTTGGAGTGGGCATGGTGGTAGGGTCCTAAAGGGTAGGACTTTAAAGTTGAAATGAAGTCATGTGATATTCACTTACTCATGCCCAGGGCAGCAACTGAGAGCTGCAAGGTTATGACTGCAAATAGGATGGGCTGCCGAGAACTTCTCAGGAAACCTTGAAGGGTCCAGTGCCAAGTGTGATTTGTCCCCAGGAAATCTCTGGGGATTTTATTCCTTTAATTCAGCTCTTTCTTGCCACTGACAGATGTTCCAGCCAGTGGGATGTATTTCATGACCTATGAGTGGCTGAAAAACATCTTGACTCCAGAGGGACAGAGGTGAGTAGAACAGAAGCACTTAGAGGCCCCTTCCCTGTCATGGGTGGGCTGCCATCTTTGGTGGGTGGGACATGCTCTGGCTCCAGGTCCACTCTCCTCGTGGCAGCTGCTGAAGTCCAGCTAACCCCTGTAACTCTGCCTCACCCAGTGGAGCAAGTCCGTGAAACAGCCTCACGACACCTCCAGGCAGTGGCAGTGGCAGCTGGAGGCTTCCTCCCTTCAGCCAGTTTCTGGCCGGTCACAGGAAGGGCGGTATGAGCGCCAGTCCCACTCCTTTGACTGGAGTTGTGGTGGTGGTTCTGCAGCGTCAGTGAGCTCGGCGCGCTGCGGATCCTGGTGGCCGGGGGCATCGCAGGGATCTTCAACTGGGTTGTGGCAATCCCCCCAGATGTGCTCAAGTCTCGCTTCCAGACAGGTGAGTGGCAGGTAGTAGGGTGCAAGGGGGCAGAGCAGGTCCCAGCACTGACTGCCCCTGGAGTGCAGCGTTCCTAAGGCCCTGAGGGATACTCACTGTCCACAGCAGCACCCTGCGCCTGTCTGACCCATGTTCTCCCTCGCAGTCATTTGTGTTCTGGGAACCCTAGGCTCAATTGCATGTTGGCATAAAAAAACAAGAAGCGAGATAAGTCAAATGCCCTCTCCCTCCCCCTCATGGGCAGAAGGGCAGTTTCATTCTTTATGCCTTTTCTCTGCTGCCTCATTGTGCACTCCTCTTCTCTGCTCCTTCAGTACCAGTAATCCAGGCATTTGTGCCTCTTTGTGCCACGGTGAGCTGTGTTCTCTGTAGGCTGGCCTGGGATGGCCTGTATGCCAGGTGCCCTCTCCCCAGTGCTGTGGCCCTGCCGAAAGACTTGACTCCAAGCTTGCCCCCTCGTGGGTCACCACAATCAGGTCAGGAAAGCCTGAAGCCTTAACAATTGGGTTCTGCCCCACAGCCCCTCCTGGGAAATATCCTAATGGGTTCAGAGATGTGCTAAGGGAGCTGATCCGGGACGAAGGTGTCACATCTTTGTATAAAGGGTTCAATGCAGTGATGATCCGAGCCTTCCCAGCCAATGCGGTGAGTAGTTGGCAGGGGCTTTGTTTTCCCTTTGGGGTCCAGAGCAGAGAGCAGCTGGGATGGCTTTGTTCACTCTGGGATTGGGTCGGGGACTCAGGCTCCCCCAAATCCCATCCTCAACCAGAGCCTCCTTACCTGCTCCCTCTCTTGGAGCTCTCCAGGGGGGGATTTGCCGTTAAGGCTCTCTTAGGTGAGGGACTTTGATTTCCTGACCTGGTCTTTAGGAGTGGGTAGTTGTGGGCTCTGCGTTTTCTTCCCCTTTGGGAATGCGGCTTGCTTCCCTAACTGGGGTAGGAAGGGAGTCGGGAGGGGTTCTGGCCTGAGAGGGCCAACAACACATGGAGTGGGGGCTCTGTGTAGTAACACTCCTGCTGGCTTTTCTCTTCCATCCCTTCTCAGGCTTGCTTCCTTGGCTTTGAAGTTGCCATGAAGTTCCTTAATTGGGTCACTTCCAACTTGTGAGGCTGAAGGCTGCTCTGGGGCTCCCGGATGCTGGAAGCTGTTGCGGAGGAGGAGCAGTGGGCAGGACTGGGAAGCTCCAGAGGGTGAGGGGAGGGGGAATGGTGCGATTAGAGCTCTGTGCCTGGACTTGGTGAGACTGTTGCTTTAATGACATTCTCTACCTTGGATAACGTCGTGTGCCATTTTGAAACTTGAATTTCACTCTTGTCGATTTAAGGACTCTCAAGAGGATTTGGAGATGGATGTAAAGCTTCTAGACCAGACACCGCCTGTGGCCAGAGACCTGCCCACTGGTTGACTGGTGGTCCTACTAGACCCAAAATATTTCTTGCTAAAGAGGGAATCTCACCTCTCACTGGAGGTACTATGCATATTTTCGACGAGAAAAACTAGGCCCTCTTTGATTCCTAGCTAAGAGTACCCATCTGATTCCTAGGAGACCATCAAATCCTGGGCTGCACATGGGGATGTGGACTTGACTGAGGCTCCCTGTCTACATGATCTAGGCATGTGTGCTCAGGGGAAGATAACCTGTTAACATTTGGATTTGGATTTTTATATGCATGCAAATAATCAGGAAGTAAAACTGGAGTAGATGTAATTTCCCAGGACTAGGTGGAGAACTTGCCTTCCTGCACAGTGAGGACAGTTTCGAATAGAAAGTTCCAGCCTGCTGAGATGAATAAGAAAGCCCAGGGTGTAGGAAGGTTCTTTTTGCATACTCTCCACTCATGAGAGCGTACTATTTTAATAAGAAACAATAAATATTGTTTCTGATTTTTTGCATTTGTGTGATTATTTTTTTCTTTCTATTCTGGGCCATTTCAGCAGGCAGCCTGTGGCCTTGGTGGAGGCTGTCGGGGCTCCAGTTTCCTTTCTTAGCAGCCTCAGGCAGGGGTTTCACCAGGGGAAAGAGCAGGAAGTGCTAGACGGCCCAGTCTTCCCTGGCTGTCCCAGCCTCTGCTGCTGGAGGGAGGATGGGTGAAATGGTACAACTTAACTGGTAACTGTTCCCACAGTCCCAGTGCAGGCCCCCACAAGGCCCAGCCTGCCACTCATCCCTTTATTCGTTCTCCTCTCCCCTCAGTGACATGGGTGTCAGAGCCAACAGATGGAGAGTCAGTTGTCTTAAAAAGAGCAGAAGCAATCCTGGGTTGGTTCCTGTGGGCATTGGGGTCCCCGTGTGATCTGACATCTCCAGCCTGGCTTTACTAGTCCAGCTGATCCACATTGATGTCCAGCTACAGCCAGAGGTGAGGAAGCCGGTGTGGAGAGTCACAAGCCAGGCCGTCCTGTCTGGTGGAGGGGAAAGCATGCTGAGGCTGCGAAGCTGCACTTCTCTGGCATCGTCCCCTCTCTGGCTGTCACAGATACTGTTCTGCTGGCACTTCCCACCTCACTGCAATGACCCAGAAACCCTGGAACTGGGGCTTTGCAACCATTACTCTGTGTGAATGGGTGAGAGGAACAGGGACTCAGCCCCATCCAGAAGTTGGGGGTGTGGCCACCCTGGCAGGAAACTGAAGATTTGGGGGTTTAAGAAAGGAGGCTTTATTTCTGGGAAGATGTTTCTGGATGACCAGATGGGAAACAAGGCCAACTAGAAAATAACATTTTTTAAAATAAAATTCTATTGAACTATATCATTCATACCTGAACATAAATAAACAATAAGTGTATAGTAAAAGTTGTAAACTTACAAAACAAATACACATATCACAGGACTCCCATACAACACCCTGCATTGTTGTGAAACTTTTATTACAAGCTATGAAAGAGCATCATCAGAATTTTACTACTAACTCTAACCCATATCTTATAGTTGAAGTATTTTTCTCCCAGCCCACCCAATTATTAATGCTGTTTTAGTATTATGCATTTGTTATAGTTCATGAATGAACCTTCTCATATTTGTCCTGTTAACTATAGTCCATCGGAAAATAACATTCGTTGAAGATGAAAATCCCGTGCCTTCTGCTGGAGAAGGTTAATTCAGGGTTAAGTCTGCTGGCAGGGGGTGGTCTTTAATCTGACTGATTTGGATGGCCACATATGTGTCTCCTGAAGCTCTTCTCAGCACCTCCCAGTTCTTTAGACTGTTCTGAAAACTCAGCTTTTGCCTGGAGCCCCTGTGAGTGTATTTGCATTCCAGCCAAATGCCAACCTTTTCCCATGGCACAGGACCACTTTTTTTTTTTTTACTTTTTATTTTAAAATACTTTCAAACTTACTGGACAATTACAAAAATAATACAAAGAACATGCAGAGAACTTCAACCTGCCCCTACCCAGTATCATTCTATCTATCTACCTATCTTTTCATCTATCTGGCTATCTATCAATCTAATTTCAAAATGCTTGAGTGAAGGTTATATACATACTTCTTGAACACTTATTACTACCATGTCCATTTCCTAAGAACAAGGATAATCATTTATAACCGTAAGTGAAGTTATAAAGTTCAAGAAATTTAACATTGACAGTCTATATTCCATTTTTTTCATATGTTCCAATAATGTCACTTTAATCCTTTTTCCCTTCCTTGCTAGATCCCATGTAGGTTCATATGTTGCATTTAATTGTCATTGTGTCTTTAGTTGCTCTTTCTTTTTTCATTGTGAGGACATATGTACAATATAAGGATTTACATCTTAGCCATTGCCAAAGCATACCATTCAATGGAATTAATCACATACACAATATTGCAGTATTCTCACTACCTCCCATTACTGAAACTTTCCCATCTCTCCAATCAGAAACCCTGTACCCATTTTGCATTAATACCCCTTCTCCCTGCCTCTGGAAACCTATACTTTAATGTCTGTCTCTATGAGCTTGCATATTCTCCAGTATTTTCTTTGTATTTACTATGGGGCTTAAATTCAACATCCTAAATTTGTAACAGTCCCATGTGCTTTGGTACCAACCTAACTTCAAAAATATACACAAACCTGTTCCCTTTTGTCCTCCCATCTTTCTGTGGTTCTTGTTACAAATTAAATTGAGACCAAACAAAACCAGTGCTTTAGCATTACATTTCATGCATTTGCCTTTTAGATCCTGTAGGAAGTAAAAAGTGGAGTTACAAATGAAAAATACAATAGTATTGGCATTTATATTTACCCAGGTCATTACCCTCACCGGAGATCTTTATTCCTTTCGAAATATTGTTTCGAAATATTGTCTATTCTGTCTTTTCCTTTCAACCTTTAGAATTCTCTGTAGCATCTTTTGTAGGGCTGGTCTAGTGATGATGAACCCCCTCAGCTTTTGTGTTTTTTGGGGGAATGTCTTAATCTTTCTCATTTCTAAAAAGCTTTTTATTGTGAAATACTTTCAAATTACTGGACAGTTATAAAAATAATACAAACCCCACACAGAGTACTCTACCCCCAGATACCCAGATCCACCAATTTTATCATTTTGCTACATTTGCTATATCATTTTATCTGTCCTATTCTTCTATTTCATTTTTGAAAGACAGTTTGCTTAATACAGAAATTCTTAGTTGGTAATTTTTCATTTTCAGCACTTTAAATATTACCCCACTGCCTGCCTTCTTCCTTATATGTGACATGTTAAATATGGGAAGTTTTCAGCCATTATTCCTTTGAATATTCTTTGTCCCTTTCTTCTCCTTCAGGGACTTCCACAACGCATGTATTGGCATGCTTCACAGTGTCCCACAGGTGCCTCAGGCTCTTTGCGTTTTTCTTCATTCTTCTTTCTTCTCAGACTGTATGATTTCATGTTTTTTTCTTCAAGTTCTCTGATTCAGTCTTTCTCAAATCTGTTGTTGAACCCCTCTAGGGAATTTTTAATTTCTGTTACTGTGTTCTTCAGCTGTGTTCGTTTCCTTTTCATAATTTCCAACTCTCTATTGGTATTCTCTTTGTGTACATGTATTATTTTCCTGATTTCCTTTATTTCTTTGTCCATGTTTTCCTTTAGTTGTCTGAGCGTATTTAGGATCTTTTTTTTTTTTTTTTAGAGTTATTGTTTATTTCTGTCCCCCTTGTGGCTTGTTTGCTGTCTGCTCTGTGTCCATTTGCTGCGCATTCTGTGTCTGCTTGTCTCCCTTTGTTGTGTTATCTTGCTGTGACAGCTCCCCATGGGCACAGGCCATCAGCCTTCACAAGGAGGCCCTGGGATCCGATCCCAGGGCCTCCCATATGGTAGCCCAACTGATTGAGCCACAGCTGCTTCCCAGCACCATTTCTTTTTTAAAAGTCTGTCTGATCTGTCCGAGGCACTGCACTGTGTGCCCTACAGCCAGCAATCCCTTGCCCCAGGCAGCACCACTTGACTGCTCCCCACAGCCGTGAGTAAGAGAGCTCAGGGAGCTGCCTTCTACAGGCAGTGCAAGTGCTGGCATGGCAGATCCCTTAGGGCACCAGTCAGATTGAGCTAGACGTATATGTTCCCAGAATGTGCCCAAGGGTTCCTCTGCTCCCTCTGGAACAAGGACCAGGGATCTGCACCCAGCAGGCAAGGGGTGGGGGAGGGGCCAGCCAGGGTGCCCAGAGTTCCTCTCTTTTTTTATTGGGGATTGAACTTGGGACCTTGTACATGTGAAGCAGGCATTCAGCCAATGAGCTACAACTGCTCCCCTCCTCTCTCTTTTTTTAAAGATTCATTTCTCCCCAGTTTTTTACTTGCTATGTCTGTTTTGTTTTTGTTTTTTGTATATAGAGATTGTACATTTATTTATTACTGTCCATATACATTAAAGTGACTATGAATCAAGTTCTTTCACTTTTCCTTCTTGCCTTTAGGGGGCTTCAATGGGTTTCCCCTCAGAGCCAACTTTTTCTTTTGCTCCAAGAGTTTAGCCACTTCTGCAGCCACCTGGTTCTTGTCTGCCTTGTCTTCTTTCTTTAGGAGTCACCAGGAGCTGAATCCTGGACTTTTGATGTGGGAGAGAGGTGCCTAATCGCTTAAGGCACATTTGCTCCCTGCTTTTTTATGTCTCGCCTTACATTTTTCCTCCCTGTGTCTCTTGTTGCGTCATCTTGTTGCATCAGCTTGCATTGCCTACCTGTCATGTCAGCTCATTGTCTTCTTTTGAAGGCATCTGGAACCTCTGCTCCCTGCTTTGCTGTGTCTCTCATGTTTTCTCTTGTTGTAATTCTTGTTGTGTCAGCTTGCAACACCTGCCTGTCATGCCAGCTCACTGTTTTTAGGAGGCACCAGGATCTGATCCAGTGACATCCTGTGTGGTAGGTAGGAGCCCAGTTGCCTGAGCCACATCCGCTTCCCCCCTCCTACCTCTTTTAAGTAGCCTTTTTCTTGGTTAGGTGCTTGCCCTGTTACTGCAGTTCTGGAGCTCTGAGAAAGATATTTCTGCCAGTTCCTGTTGGTTGTTCAAAGCTGCTGGGGGGCGGGGTGTGGAGCCCAGATCTGCCATCTTGATCTGGGTGGGGACCTCAGAATCACGGTGTGTGTACTCCTGGATAATTTGCCCTTTGAAACATCTTCCATTTTAACGGGCTGTTGGGTTCCTTGATGTTAGTGGTAGGAGAGTCTTTTATTCCTTTGGATGTTCAAACAGGGAAACTCTTGGAGGCACATTTGTGAAGGGAGCAGAGCAGGTGGTGAGTAACTCCCTCCTGGCTTGTGTTTCCTTTTTATGGCGCACTTTGAAATGCACCCATTCCTGATACAGCTTTTTTCTCCCCCTTTGGGGCAAAGGGGGTCATAGTGGAAGCTAGGGACCTCCCCAGCAATTTCTCTTCCCAGAGCACCTTGAGTCAAAGCAAGATGGTGATTGTTAAAACAACCAACTGGTGATAACAGTTTCACCCAGGCACAAGGAAGAGTAAAACTGGGGCAAGAGTGAGAGATAAGGGCAGGTCATTGCAACAGCAGCCTGTTGGGCGCACAGTAGCACCAATTCTGCCATAAGTTTCTACCATCTCTATCCCACAGTTCTTTCTGAGATTAGGAACTCATTATAGACAAAATACCTTTTCTAACCTCCGTCTGGGTTCCTCATGTACCTCAACATTTAGTGGATGACTTTTTAAGATCTATTTCTTTATTCCCACCCCCCATTGTTTGCACTCACTCTCTGCTCTCTATGTCCATTCCCTCTGTGCTGTCCGTGTCTGCTTGCAGTCTCTTGAGGAGGCACTGGGAACTGAACCTGGGACCTTCCATGTGGGAGAGAAGCACTCAGTCACTTGAGCCACCTCAGTTCCCTGCTTTGTTTTATCTCTCATTATCTTTGTGTCTCCTTGTTACATCATCCTGTTGGGTCAGGTCACCTTGCCTGCCCATTGTGCCAGATCGCTGTCTTGCCCCTCTTTTCCAGGAGGCTCTGGAAACTGAACCCGGGACCTCCCATGTGGCAGGAAGGAGCGCAATCACTTGAGCCACATCTACTTCCCTGGATGAAGATTTTTTTATTTTTAAAGATTTATTTTTATTTATTTCTCTCCCCTTCTTCCCCCCCCCCATTGTCTGCTCTCTATGTCCATTCACTGTGTGTTCTTCTGTGTCCGCTTGCACTCTTGTCAGTGGCACTGGGAATCTGTGTATCTTTTTGTTGCGTCATCTTGCTGCGTCAGCTCTCTGTGTGTGCTGCGCCACTCCTGGGCAGCCTGTGCTTTTTTATTTTCGCATGGGGCATCTCTCCTTATGGGATGCACTCCTTGCACAAAGGGCTCCCCTACATGGGGGACACCCCTGCGTGGCACAGCACTCCTTGCGTGCAGCAGCGCTGCGTGTGGGCCAGCTCATCACATGGGTCAAGAGGCCCTGGGTTTGAACCCTGGACCTCCTATATGGTAGGTGGATGCTCTCTCAGTTGAGCCACATCTACTTCCCAAGATTTTTTTAAATATACTTTTTTCTTTAACGATGTATTTATTTTGCCCCTGCCCCTGCCCCCACCCTGCTGGTTTTTGCTGTGTCCATTTGCTGTGTGATCGTCTGTATCTATTTCTCTTTGTCTTCTCATCTTTCTCCTCTAGGGGTTTGATCCTGGAGACCTCTGATGTGGAGAGAGGTTCCTTATCAATTGCACCACTTCAGTTCCTGGGCTCTGCTGCACTTCACTTTGACTCTCCCCTTCATCTCTCTTTGGTTGTGTCATCATCTTGCTGCATGACTCACTTGTGCAGACACTGGCTCACCACATGGGCACTGGCTCATTAGGTGGGCACTCACGTGGGCACTTGGCTCACTGCACAGGCATGCTTTCTCTTCGTTTTCACCAGGAGGTCTCAGGGATCAAACCTGGGTCCTCCCATATGGTAGATGGAGAGGCCTTATCACTTGAGTCACATCTCCTTCCCTGGATGAAGATTTTTAACCCCTTTTTACAGAAGTGGCAGCAAGGATCAGACAGGGTAAACTGGTCTGCCAAGGTCACTGGCAAGTTGGTGACAGAGTGGGACTGGTATTCATAGGTCTGAAAAAGCCCCAAGATACTATCAAATGTTGTCCCAGGCTGCTTGACCCAGGCTCCAGGAGGCCTGTCTGCACTGTAAGGTCAAAGTGTGGGCACTTGGCCTGTGGGTCAGGCAGGCCAGGGATGGCACACAGAGTCCAGACAGGCACGGGGAAGGCCCCAGGGCCAGGTGCACCGAGGGCTGCCTTTTCAGCTTTCTCTGATGTGGTTAGCATGCAGACCTGTGGCTCCCCAACCAGGCTCCCTTGTGCTTTCTAGATTCTGTCCTTGCCTTGAGATGTTCCAGAGGCAGGTCCCGGGTTCACTGTAGAGACATTTGTTACTTTTTCAGGACACAGTGTCGAGAGAGGGGAGGGGCTCACAGGAACAGAAAGAGGTTGCCTAGGAATTAACTGCTTCCTGGAGCTTGGGTGCTTGTTAAAATAGACCAGATCTCCTGGACCAAAGACAGTAAGTGGCCTCATGAGGGAGGCCTGGTGAGACTGAAAGATAGTTTAGATGAAGGCAGAGGAAACAGCCCCCTTCCCAGTCCTTTCAGCCCGTGGAGGCTCATGAACACTTCTAAGGAGAAACAGAAGCTGATAGT
Source organism: Dasypus novemcinctus (assembly GCF_030445035.2). Taxonomy (NCBI): domain Eukaryota; kingdom Metazoa; phylum Chordata; class Mammalia; order Cingulata; family Dasypodidae; genus Dasypus; species Dasypus novemcinctus. The sequence continues at coordinate 9,885,780 of NC_080698.1, read as the reverse complement.
GTTAGGTACTAAGACCAGGATGGGTGGGGGGTTGAGTGGCTGAGAGGAGGGGACCTGTGGGCAGAAAGGAGGAGGTGTTCCTTCTGGCGCTGAGTCCCCTTAGCAGGGATAGGGAGGGCATCGGAGAGGGCAGAGGGTGTAAGTTCTGGGGCCCAGGCCTCTCCTTTCTTCCTGCAGAAAGGGGAAAAAAACCTTTTTTATAATAATCCTATCAAGATTTCATAAAATCCATGGTTTCACTGGAAATCGCAGTTGGTACCCATGTTCCTGTTCACTGCGACCCGCTGTTGTTGGGCTAAACAATATGTGCCTCATTTGTGTAGCTCTGCATCCATGGTTGTAAACATCTCTGAGAACTGTCCCCATTGTGACTACATCTGTGCCAGTGGCTGGTGATGTGGCAGTCTCTGCAAAATGTTGATCGCCTGCCGGGCTGTGGTGGAGCACCCCTCAGGGCTCTGGGGCCTCCTCCTTTGTACTCTAGCTCTGTAGTTCTTACACTATTGAGGGTCTGTGCTCCTGGTCTTTTCCACCCACCATCACTTGCTGTTAGAAGCTGTTTCCCAGGTACTGGATGCACTTGGGTTTGGTTTCCATGGTAACCCACAGTACAGCTGGACAGGATTTAAGGCAGGCTGTTCTAGGAGGGTAAGGGTGAAGGACATGGGACTCAGGCTCTAGCTGTTCTATCCTGCTCCAGAGTCCTCTTCTTTAGGCAACTCACTGAGGCATCTATGAAGTCCCTTGGGGCCCCACTTGCTACTGAAGGGTTGCCCAGAAGGGACGGAGATGGCCTCCTCTGGGGACCCTATACTGGGGAAAGGGAGTCAGGCTGGGCCTGGAGGTTGGTTGTTCATCCTTCCTTTGAGTCTAAGAATGGTCTCTGGAGAGAGGTGAGGAGCAGCCATGGAGTTCCCCACTCTCTCCAGAACCAGTGATGCCTTGGAAATAGCATATTTACTGGATGAATGGACAGGACAGATGGATGGGCAAGCTATGGGGAATCTGAGAAGAAACCCTGCAGATGGGTCTGCTTTAGGCAGAGCTCAGTGGGGGTTTCTTGGAGCAACTGTGAGGACCTGCTGGCACCCAGCTCTGGAGTATCCTCTCTCCACTTTTCAGCCACAGCCTCCCTCTCCCCTATTTTGAGATTAGAGTCCTAACTCTACAGGTAGCTGTCCGTCCACCTTTAGAACATATATAACTAACAAATTGGACACATAGGGAGCAGAGGTGTGAATTTGTCTTCCAAAGGGTTGGTTGTAGGATTGCTTAAATAGGAGCAAATTCCCAGGTGTGGTGGTATGGTGGGAGTCACATCCTGGTTTCCTGGGTATCTCTAGCAAGGGCTGACCCCCCAAAATACTGTATCTCCCTAGAAAATGCTTACACAGGTCAGAGAACAGAGACCCTGCCCCTCCAGCCCCTCCCTGCCTGTTCTTAGTGTGGGCTTCGCATTCTAAGGTCAGAAGCACAGCTTTGAAGCACAGGATCCCAGTTCTGAGACTGTGAAGGTCAAGACAGCAGTTTCACTAGCTCTGCGTGCTGCATGGAAATGTATCATTCAGGAAACCTCCAAGAATGTGCAATGAGGACCCAGTAGGGAACAAGTCAGGCACTCCTCCATCCCTCACAAAGTTGATGGTCCAAGACTCCTTTCAGGGGTCAAGGAACTTGTCCAGGAAGAGACAAAGTTGTTTGGAATCACAGGCCTGCCTGGCCCGGAGCCTGGGCTGGCCCATGCATCAGCTGGGATCTTGTGCTCCTGCTGCCAGAAGCTCAGTTCCCAGCAGTACTCAGCTCCTGGGTGTGTGCCAAGTCAGTAAGGGAAGTGCTAGTGTGTGCTTTAATTAATATGGGGTAATTACCAGGTGGAGCTTAACCATCCCGAATGTCCTTCAGATTCCCAAGAGTACAGCTAGTCACTTCCTGGCTAGGCCCGCCAAGGAGAGGGAGGACTGTCCCATGCCCACTGGGCCTTTTGGTCAGCATCTAGGCTGTGGCATGGACATTCCCAGGGAGGACTTCATCTTTTTCTATTTCCTGCCAACTTGGCTGGGGGAGGGGGTGCAATTGGGAAATAGTCTGGCCTCTCTGGTTTGCCTGTACCCACACCCCAGGGGCGTAGGATGGCAGGGCCTCCCATTCTACTCAACTCCTTCGAGCAGCGGTGGCCAAGGGTCCAGCATGGGAAGGGGTGGTGTGCGCAGACCTAGGCCTAGGGGGAGCACTGACGGAGAGGGTCAGGCACAGTGGCAGCTCCTGCCCTGGGCCTTATTCCCATGTCCACATTTTCGGTTGGATGAAGGCTTCCAGGTTGATTACTCTGCCTGGGGCTCTACAATTACTCTCTCACTGAAACTACTACTACTACAACACCACAAGCATGCACACACACGCACACACACTCATGGCTGTCCCCATTTGACATCTCCCTGGCCTCATGCTATCCCCCGAGGGTCCTATGGTCATTTCCCCATTCCTCCCTGTGGCCAAGGTGGTCCTGACTGCCAGGCCTTTGCTCTGGCTGTCCTCTGCACTCAGATGGCTTTCCTCCAGATGCCTCTGGCCAGATCCTGCCCGGGCCTCAGGGTCAGTTTGAATGTCACCCTACAAATGGGGCCTTCTTACTCTCCACCGAAGCCGCAATCACACTGCGGTGATCGTCGTGTGTCCCTGCATTTGGCTCTCTGCGGTCTCTCTGGCCCCCAGGCAGCGTCCGCAAACAGAAGGCGCTCAGCGGGTGCTAAAGAACAAACGAAAGGCCTCACGACCAGGCGAGAGGCGTTAACCAGAACCCCGCGTGCCCCGCCGCCCATTTATCTCTTCCGGCAGCCACGAGGCGGCACCCGAGCCCTCGCCGGCTGCGACCCCCCGACGGCCCGGGCCGGCGGGAGCCCCCCTCGGCGCACGCGCACTGCGGGCCGGCGCCTCGGCGGGGGCGCGCACGCCCGCCCGCGGCCGCTACGTCACAACCCGGGCGCCCGCCCCGCCCGCCCCGCCCGCCGGTCGGTCTGTCGGTCGGTCCCCGTGGCGGCGACGGCGGTCCAGTGACGGCGGCGGCGGCGGCAGCGGCGGCGGCGGCGCCAGGCCGGCCGAAGGAGAGCAGGCTCAGCACGGCCCGGAAACGCAGCGCCGGCCTAAGCGCGGTGTGAGGAAGGCCGGATCCGGGCCGCTCGTGAGGCTACCGCACGGCCGCCAGGCGAGGGGCCGGCGGGAGGCAGCGCGGGAGGCAGCGGCCGCCGGCGGCCCGGACCCGCCCGACTCCGCGGCCGCCGTCGGCATGAGCCACATCCAGATCCCGCCAGGGCTCACGGAGCTGCTGCAGGGCTACACAGTGGAGGTGCTGCGGCGGCAGCCGCCCGACCTCGTCGAGTTCGCGGTCGACTACTTCAGCCGCCTGCGCGAGGCCCGCGCCTTGACCTCTGTCCGACCCGCCGCCGCCCCTCCTCTCGGCCCCCACGAGGCCGAGTCCTTGCCGGTCGCCGACGCCAGCGCGGACGCCGAGACTGACGAAGACGAGGACCTGGACGGTAGGCGGTGGGTGGGGCCGTGCCTCGCGGCCGGCCCGGGGTTGGCGGTGGAGGGGCCGCGGGGGCTCTGGCCTTTCAGGGGTCGCTGGAGGGCCAGGGGCTGCGGGGGCCCCGGTGTCGTGCCTAGGGCCGAGCCGACAGCCCTGGCCCGGGACCTGGGCGCTCTCGAGCGGAGTTTCTCGATTTCCCGGCGCCTCCAGCGTGAGCCCCGCGTGCGCCACTTCCAGATCAGCGGTGCTCGTGTTTGCGGAGCGCACGGAAGGATTTGCCAGAGTCGGCGGGGAATGAAACCAGCGCGCTTTCGGCCTAGGTGGCCGCGCGCTCCGGGGGGTAGTTCTGTGCCTCGGTCGGCCTGGTGGAAGGATCCTCGCCGTTTTTTGAGGCCCTTTGCCTCTTTTCGTTCCCAAGAGGAGAGTACTAAAACCCAGTGTCTCGTAACTTCATTTTCAGGACGGTAACTTTGGGATTAATTTATTTCTTCAAAAGTTAATATGAAATACTTCCAGCATAGACAAAAGTAGAGGGAAAAGGTGAAAGGAACTCATCCCCAGATCCAACAGTTGTCAGTATTTGTCACAAATATGTCATCTATACCTTTTTCTTTTTTTCCTTTGATGAACTGTTTTAAAGCAAATCCCCGACTTGCATACTGGAGTGTGTGTATTCTCTTAACATTTGGATCCTGGGAATATTCTTTATTACTGTTTTTTTTTTTTTTTAAATTTGGCTAAAACAGTTTTAAATCAAGTTTGGTGAGGGTGAACAGTTTCACCCTGGTTTAGTGTGCGAGTTGCAGGAAAGAAGAAAAGTACCATTTTCAACATCTAACTTAAGCAAGAATATCAAGAAGCAATTCCACTTTCCTTGGTTGTTTCAACCATGGCTTTATCAGTGTAACAATAGAATCATCTTTTACTCAGCCAGAATTCAACAAAACAATGAAAACATTTGAGACACAAAGTTAGAGACTTGGTATTATTAGATCACACTGAAAAAACGACTTCATAGTTGGCTCTGTCTTGGCCCTACGTTCCAGCCACTGCCAGCGAGGAGTTAATTAACGGTCATTGTAAGCTTCAGTGTGCTTGGACAACAGTCCCAAAATTAATTCATACTAAACAAGTGGAAATTGCTTCTTTTCCCTTGATTTACTGCACTTTATATTGTGGATTTTTAATCATAAACCTGGAAATCAGAAATTGTTGTTTCCCAGATTTCTGCCATAGGTTTGCTTTCTGTTCTTGGGCAAGTTGTCAAACCTGTTTTATTCAGATTTGCTTATCTTTAAAATGGGGACAAGGACAACAATTTCCCATGGATAAACGTGTTTTTAAAGAGATTGTCTCAGGAGTGACTTCTGTTTTTTTTTTTCCCCATTGCTATTCTCTATAAATCACAAAGCTGTAACCTGTTTTACCAGAACTTTTATATTTGTACAAAATACTAGTTTAGAGGAGTATTTAGAAATTAGCACTTGATGAGTAAAACAGGGTTTTAAAGTTTTTGTATTATGTTTTCATTCTTTGTCATCTTTGATATCTTTTTCAAAATTGAGTCGATTTATCTTTGTAATTCTATGCTCTATTTTATTGGTGTTTATTTTTGGTTATGCCTCTTAAGTGGTTCCATTGCTGTAATTTTAGAAATCAATACAAGGTGGACTTCTGTTAAACTACATTGCATATCCAGTGAGAACATTGGAGTAATAAGATACGTTGTGTTAGAACTGCATATAGTAAGAAGTCTTTGCTTAGTAAGGTCCTGTATACTGGCATGGCTAACCACCATTTCATTTTATAAAATCTATGCTAAAAATAGAAATAAATGTAAATAATTTAAAAGCTGTTATTAGTTTGTTCAATAAAAACTTTTTTAAAAATATATTTTTATTAGAGAAGTTGTGAACTTATAACCTTGCACATGTGTGGAATTCCCATACAACACCCCTCTATAAACACACTACATTGTTGGGGATGTTTAATAAAAACTTTGATGTCAAACAGCACACCAAAGTATGAGGTCTTATAATAAATATTTAACTTGTGGGAAAGCCTGACAAATTGAGCCTTATTAATAAGTTACTCTAATTGCATCCTCTCAGAGCACTAAATTGGCATTCAGACTTGATTCAGATTCACTTCAGTAATTACCATAAGATATTTTATACTTGTGATTCTCCCCAGCACTTTTTTGATAACAGCTTTATTGAGATAGAATTCACATAACCTACAGTTCACCCATTCAGTGGGAATAATTCATTGGTCTTAGTATATTCATAGAGTTGTGCAATTATTACCATAGTCCATTTTAGAACATTTTCATGATGCCAAAAAGAAACTATATACTCTTTAGCCATTGCCTCCAGTCCTTTCTCTGCAACCAGTAATCTCCTTTCTGTCTCTATAATTTTCCTGTTCTGGACATTTCATATAAATGGAATCTTACAGTTGGTGGTATTTTGCACCTGCCTCCTTTAATTTGAGTAATGTTTTCAAGATTCATCATTGCTGTAACATATCAGTTCATGCCTTTTTAAAAATTATTTTTAATTGTGATAAAATATACATAACATAAAAATCAATTTAACCATTTTCAATGGAAAATGTATATTTAGTACCTTGACAATACTGTGTAACTTTGACCACTTATCTTATTTTCAGACTATTTTCATCATCCCAAACCAAAACCCAAGTCCATTAAGCAATAACTCCCCATTCCCTCTTTCCCTACCCCTTGAAACCACTCCTCTCCTTTCTGTCTATGAATTTGCTTATTTTAAGTATTTCATATAAGAGAAATCATACAATATTTTTCTTTTTTGTCTGGGTTATTTCATTCATCATGATGTTTTCAAAGTTCATCCATGTTGTAGCGTGTACCAACACTTCTTTTTATGACTGAATAGTATTCTGTATGGGTAAACCACATTTTGCTTATCTATTCACCTGTTAATGGACACTTGGTTTACTTCCACTTTTTGGCTATTGTTAGTTAAGTTGCGATGAACGTTGGTGTACAAATAATTGAGTCCCTGCTTTCAGTTCTTTGGGGTATATATACCTAGGAGTAGAACTGCCAATGGGAATTCTACGTTAAACCTTGTGTGGAACTGCTAGACTGTTTTCCATAAGAGTAGGAATCACCCTGAGCATGTTTGTGTGCAGAAGAAAAACAGCCAGAGGGGGGGTAGCAAGTTCTAGAGCAAGGTCCTAGGAAAAAAGCAGGATATCTCATATGTAGAAACTGCTGAGAAGTGTTGTTTGTCTTAGCTTGTTATTTAACCTAAATGCATAATTTGAAATTTTCCTTCTGTTTGCCATGGATTCAAGATTTTGTCTTTTACTTGTATCTCATCGAGGTGAATGTTTAAGCTAAGGGAAAATGATCTCTCTGATTTTTCCAGCTTATCTGACTGTTGGTCAGTTTTTTTTTTTAAGATTTATTTTTTTATTTATTCCTCCCCCTTGTGGCTTGTTCCTTTCTTTGCTGACTCTTTTCTGTGTCCATTCGATGCACATTTTTTTCTGTATCTGTTTGTCTCCCTTTGTTGCGTCATCTTGCTGCGCCAGCTTTCCTCTCTGCACTCTGTGGCACATCGGCCGTCAGCTCTCCCTGGCTCACAGGCCAGCTTGCCTTCTTCACAGGGAGGCCCTGGGTTCCCAGGGCCTCCCATATGGTAGGTGGGAGCCCAACTGGTTGAGCCACAGCCACTTCCCCTGATGGTCATTTTGAATACCGTGAGTATGTAAAAAGGAAGCAAATGCATTCGTATAAAGGTTTCTATAATATAGACTTTGTTTTTCCTCTTTGAAAGTATCAACTTCCTCAACCCAAAATCTTTTATCTAGAAATGAAGGAAAAGGCAGTTTATTGAAACATCTTTTTAAGCCTTAAAATTCTTTGGTGCCTGATGAAAGATGGTGAGGTATATCTGGGTAGATTTTATTTGTAGGGAAATTTTTTTTTTTTTTAAGGCAGTATTGGAGATTGAACCCAGTACCTTGTATATGGGAAGCAGGTGCTCAAACCACTGAGCTACACCCACTCCCTGTAGGGAATTTTTTTTTTACTTATAAACTTCTTAGATACTTTCTTGAATAAATGAAAGAAATTAAAAGGTTGCCATTATGATGAAAAATATAGGAATTGTAATAATGAGTGAATCATTTACTATGCATATTTTTTCATATTATTTAAAAATTTATTTTTTTATATTAGCATTGCAAATTACTCAGTTAACACACTATAATAACTAAATAACAATAAATATGACTACAAGCTTATTATGGCATGATTTGTTAGCTATAATAACTAATTTTTACATTGGGATTTCTGGAGCTAGCCAGATATTTAAAACCAGTAGTTAAGGGATTTGATTATCATTGGATTAGTCTTTTGACAGATATCCTTACTTGAAAATGCAGATGATTTCCTGCTTTTTCCTTGGCTCTGTTTCTGATACTCACTTTTAATAATATTTCAATTTTGTGAAAAAGAATGCTGTCCCTCAGTGACCTGCTCACTGTTTTCACTATAGAAAAGCTCAAGACAGTCTCCAGTCAGAAGAGTGAGTTATCCAGTCCTATGAACCACACACAACTCCTCCTCTCCTTAGTTTTTCTCTCTGAGAGGTACTGTAGTCCTGTTTCCATCACATCATGGTCAACACATCCATGACTTGGCAAGGCTCCTGGGGCCCGTCTTCCCTGCAGGACTCTTCAGTTTCCTGGGTGTGAGAATCCGGGATTGCGGCTCCCCACAGATCTCGCTTTTGTGCAGCGAAAATGTATGAGGCCTTCTACTCCCTCCCTCCAGACTTTTATGCTCGATGACAATAAAATTTATAACCCTCCTGCCCTTTTTGAGAGTGGTTATACCAGTGGACTATGTGGAAGATAACTTCCCAAACAAAAGAAAAGGTGGGCTTTCTTCGCATGGTGGCCCTTCTTAAGGAGTGTTTACACAAATTAGAGTATGCTTATTCAGAGAATAAAGAGAAACCACTCCCATGTTAACCCAATAACTGAGCTCCACTAATACTTTTAAAAAAATTTTTATTGTAGTAACATTGAAATAACTCAAAATTTCCTCTTTTAACCACTTCAAGTGTACAAATCAGTTGTAATACATTTACAGTAACCTACAGGCTCCTTTTGAAATGTCTTCATTTGAAGGATCAGATGTTATTGGGGCCTCTGAATAAGCCATACATGCATAATATCTGGCAAGGACAAGGCAGGTATACTTGGACATGTGAGAATCAGTGTGAAGAACATGTTTTCATTGCCTTTGACACAGAATGGCCTTAGTTTACACCTATGTAGAAGGCCGAGAGAGATCATTTCAAGATTAGATGTTACTCAGTAATAATGGATTAGAGCCTCAAATAAAGCAACTTGAAGGAACATAATAGGGGAAATATTTTGCTCATTTAGAATCCTTTTGTAATTATTTTAGATGAGGTGGTTATAGGAATGAAAATAGGTTTTGGGACAGCTGTTTTTTGTCTCTAAAACATGGGATTGCTATATTCACAATAAGTTTTTCTAATGTAATTTTTCCAGGAACCAAACCTGGGACCTCCCATGTGGTTGCTGGGTGCCCATCTGCTAGAGCCACATCTGCTTCCCATTCAGTATTTTTTTTTTTTGAAGAAAGTAGAGTTGTGATTAGGGAAGTTCTTCATGCTATACGTAGACATATTTATCACCTTTTGTCATGTTCTTTGGGGTTCTTTGGGAAAGATTATTGAGACTTTGAGTTTGGTGACTCTGATTAACAGGGCTGTTGATTTGTCTTGCCATTCTAAGCCAAGGTTCTGTTACTCAACTAATGGATTGGTTTCTCTGTTTGCAAAAGAAAAGCTCCAGTTGGTTGGTTTTTCCTTGCAAGCACTAGATAATTCTCAGAGTATGGTTAACTTTAATCTTTAATACAAACCAAATTTTTAATATGTAGTCTAGTAGGTGAGTAGTATCTAAAATACTAATTTTAAATGAGAATGGGATTTACCCCTAAAATGAGTGGACATCAGTGGTCTTGGATAACTTTTTAATGTTTGTCTTTATTTTTAAAATATAGCTTGAGAGTTTTAGCTTTTTTTTTTTTTTTTTTTGGTAATTGCTATTATAATTTTGTTTAAAATGGGGGCCAAATGTGAACTGAAGAAAGGATATACACCAGAAGGGGGACATGACCTTCAGTCCTGTCCTGCCTGGGTAATAGGCAATCATTCATTCAGTCCATTTTTATTTAATATCTCTGTGTGCCAAGGTTTGTACTAGACAAAAGTCTTCATTCCTACTTCATAGGAGCTTTGAGTGTAATGTGATAGACCTGTAGAATTTTTGTGTGCTGTGAAAGAGAAGGGATGTCCAGTCTTTGGCATGGAGCTGTCTTTTCTGAGTCGTAGAGGATGGGGCTAGAGTGGAAATGGGCCTTTTAGGCAGAGGGAACTTCAGGCATGGAGATGTCAAATCTACTATGTAGAGGGAAGAGAGGTGGCATGGTTGTTTCAGAATAAATGGCTGTTTTTGCTGGCTGGATGTATCTGCTAGGATAGTACTTTGCAGAGTGGGTCCGTGGACCGTCTGTATCAGAATCATCCTGTCCAATGGTCCCCCACTCCCAGACATACTGGTTTTCTTTTCTTTTTTACTTTTTTATGATGGAAAATGTCAAACTTTGACAATAGTAAAAAGAATAGTATAATTAACCTCCTTTTACCGATCATCTAACTTCAATTATTAACTCATTCCCTGTGATAGCATAGTAAATGTTTAACAAAACGGCTCTGATTTTAGCCTTTGCTGATTTCCCTAGGGTAAATACTCTCGCAGTGGCCAATTTCAAGTTACCAACACAATTTCACTAAACATAGAGTTGGGAAAGATTCTCAGAAGCAGTTCTCTCAAGTGGGTATGAGCTGGCTCCAGAACATTAGTCATTCCCACACAAACCACCCCCTCCCATTTTTTAAAAAAGCCCCGGAAATAATTTTATTTATGAGTATTTGTTTATCTAAACATATTCACCCATAGAACTTTCAGTACATGTAAAATACATGTACTTAAGAATAATCCCATAGTATCAGATATCTAATATGTATTCACATCCCTCCTTATCTCCAAATAAGGGTGCTTTATCTCTTGTCTCTTTTTTTTAAACTTTTTTTATTGTCTTTTTTTTTTTTTTTAAGGTAAATAGGTCACACAAAACGTTACATTAAAAAACTTAAGAGGGGGAAGCGTCTGCGGCTCAATCAGATGAGCTCCCGTCTACCATACGGGAGGCCCTCAGCTGGTGTCCTGGGCCTCCTTATGAAGGCGGGCTTGCCCTCACACTATTGAGCGCTGCCGCCCGCAGACACCACAGAGTGCTGACTCAGCAAGGTGATGCAACAAAAAGAAGGGAGCCAAGCGAGAACACAGAAGCGCCCACAGCAAATAGACAGAGAGCAGACAGCAAGAAGCCGCTGGGGGAGAGGGGAAATAAATACAGACATGGAACAATGCACAGCAAATGGACACAGAGAACAGACAGCATGCAAAAAGCTGCAAAGGTGAGATTAAAAAAAAAATGAGGTTCCCATATACCCCACTCCCCTCCACTCTGCTCCTCCCACATCAATATCCCCTTTCATCAGTGAGGCACATTCATTGCATTTGGTAAATACACCCTGGAGCACTGCCACATCACATGGTCCATAGTTTACATTGTAGTTCACACTCTTTCCCAGTACATCCAGTGGGTTATGGCAGGATATACAAGGTACCACATCTGTCCCTACAATATATTCAGGACAACTCTCAAGTCCCGAAAATGCCCCATATCACACCTCTTCCTCCCTCTCCCTGCCCTCAGCAACTCCTGTGGCTAACATCTCCACATCAATAATACAATTTCTTCCATTGCTAGAGTTGCAACAGTTCTACAGTAGAATACCAGCAAGTCCATTCCAATCCATATTGTGGACCCTGGGATGGCGATGTCCACTCCACCTCTAAATCTAGAGGGAGCTTAGATATCGCATGACTTATGGATGCTATTCTGCTTACAGTTGTAGACACTCTAGGTTCCCTGGTATGGCGGTTGACCATTCTCACCTCCCCGTCAGCTGATCTGGGTAAGTCCAATGACCCAGAGAGTAGGTGTTGCAACTCTGCTGAGGCTCAGGGCCCAGCTGGCACGTGGACAGTCCAGAGATTCAAGTCTCCTGAGCATACACAAAACCCAGTGCCAATCACAGGTTCAGTAAAAGTGACAGAAGAGGCATGTGTAGAGAGGTCACATCTGAGTCCACCTCCAGCACACTCAGGAGCACAATTCCAAAGTAGGGCTCACTGGCAAGGCAGTGAACTCTAGAGCCATCTCTTGTCTCTACTAATCAGTAGGATCTCTCCCCGTTTCTCTCTCATACCCTTGATGCTTGTTTGTAGAAGAAAGCAGGTTGTTTATTTTGTAGGATTTTCAGCATTCTAGAGTTTGCTTATTGCATTCCCATGATGTTTGCATCAAAATTATTTTGTCCCAAAAGAACACTACTCTAGAACAGTGGTTCTCAAAGTAAGGTTCCAGGATAGCAACATCTGCATCACCGGGAAAACTTGTTAGTAACACAAGGTCTTGGCTGCCCCCCAGACTTACTGAATCAGAAACACGGAGGGTGAGGCCCTGCAATTTGTTTTAACTAGCCCTCCAGTTATTCTGGATGTACCCTGAAGTTTGAGAACCACTGCTCTATGGGCTTAATCAGATTCAGGCTTTTTTTTTTAACCCCTCTAAAACTATTTCATAGCTGTTGTATGTTTTCCATTAGGTGGCTCATACGGATGATCGCTCATGCTTATAGTCATATGTTGATCATTGCCTAGACTAGATCTATTAATTCATTGGGATTGCAAATAGCAATGTTCTAATTCTGTTATTCCTTTTTTTTTTTTTTAAGATCTATTTATTTATCCACCTCCCCTCCCGCCCCGGTTGTCTCTTCTCTGTGTCTGTTTGCTGCGTCGTCGTCTTTGTCTGCTTCTGTTGTTGTCAGTGGCACGGGAATCTGTGTTTCTTTTTGTTGTGTCATCTTGCTGTGTCAGCTCTCCATGTAGGAGGCACCATTCCTGGGCAGGCTGCACTTTCTTTCGCGCTGGGTGGCTCTCCTTACGAGGTGCACTCCTTGTGCGTGGGGCTCCCCTATGCAGGGACACCCCTGCATGGCACAGCACTCCTTGCGCGCATCAGCCCTGTGCATGGGCCAGCTCCACACGGGTCAAGGAGGCCCGGGGTTTGAACCGCGGACCTCCCGTGTGGTAGACAGACGCCCTATCCACTGGGCCAAATCCACTTCCTTGTCATTCCTTCTTTATGTGTAAGCTGGAATACTTTAAAGAAAACTGTCCACTCTCAGGTTACCCTGCAATATAGTTTGTTCAGGAAAGGCAGAATAAATACTTGGGTTTTTCCTTTTATTTACCTGTTTTCATATTACTAAGTAGGTTCCTTAGTATCTTTCAAAGATAACCAGTGATTTTTTAAAAACAGCAGTCTAAACCCACAGATTTAACCATATTCCATGTTTCACTCCATTGCTGTCTTGTTCTCATTTGATGCTTTTTGTCCAGTGGGAGTCTCTTCAAGTTGTTTCTTGATTCTTTTTGACATGACCTTAGTAGTCTTTTATAGCTTCTTTGATTTCTGGTAGGAGATTTTCCAGTCTTGTTATATTTTCAACTCCAGACCTGGAATCCACAATATCTTTAAGGAACCCCATTTCCTTTTAGACTGAAATGGCTGAGATCAGTCTGGGTGCAAGATGTGCTCATCGCTGCTGGGGCTAGTCATATTTCCAATTCAAATTCAAGACTACAGTGCTTTTACTTAATGTAATGTACATGCCTTCTTCAGTGCCAGAAAATCCCAGTGCCCAGTAACACTAATATAATTACCCATTTACTTTATCCATAGTGCACACATGACAGTCTCAATAGTAATACCAGCAATGTGATTTCTGAAAACAGCTTAAGATTTTCTTGAGTTCTTTATATTTTTAGGATATACCCTACTGGGATGTACAGTTAGTTACTTGAAATGATGCTTCTCTGTATATTGGTTTGCCTCCCAATTTAATATACAGTTAGGTTTATTTGCTTGATTTTCCTTATGTTTTAGGGATTGCTTTTTAAAAAATTTTATTTTATGATTGTGTGAGATACTTACATAGTTTTAAAGTCAAATCTACCAGTCAAGGTGTATTAGTCAGCCAAAACGGGTGCTGATGCAAAGTACCAGAAATCAGTTGGCCTTTATAAAGTATGCTTAATTGGGGTAAAAACTTACAGTTACAAGGCCCTAAAGAGTCTAACTCAGGGTACCCTAAGAGGTACCTCCTCAACCAAAGTCTGTTGCCATGTGTTGATGCAAGATGGCAAGTGATGTCTGCAAGGATTCAACCTTCCTCTCTCTCTTAAGGCTCTGTGGGCCCAGCTTCTTCTGGTCTCAGCTGTAGGCTGGAGTGCTGGTTTCTTGCTTGGTCTGCTCAGCTGCTAAGGGCTCTGGTTTCTTCAGCTGCAAACTAGCAGACAAATGGCTCATCTCTTCCCGGTGCTGCAGGATTAAGGTCCTCTTCCAGGATTAACGTCCTCTTCGTGTCTCTGGAGCTCTCTCTCTTCTTCTACGTATCAGTTTCTGTGATCTACTTCTGTGTTCTTGATTGAACGTCCATTTATATTGCCCACCAAGGGGGCAGAGACTCAATCATACACACCCTAATGCCGTGGTTGAATCAAAGCCCTGATCTTGATTTGATCAAGCAAATGTAAAGCCTTTGAATTTAACACAATCAAAGGGTATCACACCCAGAGGAACAGACCAGTTTACAAACATAGTAATATCTCTTTTTGGAATTCATAAATATCAAACTGCCACACAAGGTATATTCGAGAAGTCTGGTTTCTACTCTTATCCTCTCCATGCAATTCTCTCCTATCCTTCAGGTTTTTAGCCTTTGCTACTCAGAATATTCTCTTGGAAGCTTTTAAAAAATACTGATGCTAAAACCCCACATCCAGGGAAACAGATTTGGCCCAATGGATAGGGCATCTGTCTTCCACATGGGAGGTTCAATGTTCAAACCAAGGACCTCCTGACCCATGTGATAAGCTGGCCCAAGCGCAGTGCTGATGCGCACAAGGAGTGCCATGCCATGCAGGGGTGTCCTGCGCGTAGGAGAGCCCCACATGTAAGGAGTGTGCCCCATAAGGAGAGCCACCCAGCGTGAAAAAAATGCAGCCTGCCCAGGAGTGGCGCTGCACACACGGAGAGCTGACACAGCAAGATGATGCAACAAAACGAGACACAGATTCTGGGTGCTGCTGACAAGAATACAAGCAGACATAGAAGACCACACAGCGAATGGACACAGAAAGCAGACCGCTGGGGTGGGGGAGGGAGAGAAATAAATAAAAAATTAAAAAATCTTTAAAAAAAAAACAAAAACAAAACCCACACCCAAACAATTAAGGATTTGGGAGGTAAGGCGAGTGAGCCAAATTTCCACTTGGTTCTTATGGGCAGCCAAAGTTAAGAACCAGTGCCATTTAACTTTTTAAAAAATGATAAATCTTCCTAAATAAAAAAAATTATATATATATGTATAAAACAAATGGATACTCTGTGTCCTGTCCTCCCTTTCTTAATAACAGGAAATGTACTGTTGCACTCTTACTGAACAGCACAACCTGGAGAGCTTTTTTTTTTTTTAAAGATTTATTTTTATTTATTTAATTCCCCTCCCCTCCCCCGGTTGTCTGTTTTCTGTGTCTTTTTGCTGCGTCTTGTTTCTTGTTTCTTTGTCCGCTTCTGTTGTCGTCAGCGGCACGGGAAGTGTGGGCGGCGCCATTCCTGGGCAGGCTGCTCCCTCCTTCGCGCTGGGCGGCTCTCCTTATGGGTGCACTCCTTGCGCGTGGGGCTCCCCTACGCGGGGGACACCCTGCGTGGCGCGGCACTCCTTGCGCGCATCAGCACTGCGCATGGGCCAGCTCCACACGGCTCAAGGAGGCCCGGGGCTTGAACCGCGGGCCTCCCATGTGGTAGACGGACGCCCTAACCACTGGGCCAAAGTCCGTTTTCCCTGGAGAGCATTTTTGAGATACTGCATTTGACAACTTCCCCAGGTTATTCTGCTGTGTGGATTGTCAGAACTTTGATTGGAAAGCACAGAATTAGAACCAGCAAAATAGCAGTGGCTAGGGGTGAGTGAGTGGTAGGAGGGTGTGATGGTTAAATTCATGTGTCAACTTGGCTAGGTTACGGTGCCTGTTGTTTGGTCAGACAAGCACTGGCCTGATTGTTACTGTGAGGATTTTTTGTGGATTTAAATCATCAGTCAGTTAATTGCATCTTTGGCTGATCACATCTACATTCAACAAAGGAGATGGCCTTTGGCAGTGGAGAAGTCTCATCCAATCATTTGAAGGCCTTAAAAGGAGACCTGATGGTTTCAGTAGTCACAAAGAATGTCTGTCTCTACTTCCTGGGGAATTCATCTGAACCTTCATTAGAGTTCCCAGCTTGGGGTCTGCCCAGTGGAATTTGGGTTTGCTAATTCTCACAATTGTACAAGCCAATTCCTATAATAAATCTCATACTATTTATATAATATCTATATTTTCTGGAAAACCTGTTCCCCTAGCTCTAGGAAAGCCTGACGCAAAGCTGGTCTCTGTCCTACAGCAGAGAATGGTTTCTTCAGAGCGTGAAGTGTGTTTGCTCCCAGAGTCAGGGTTTCTGCCCCTGGACAGGCAATGCTCTGTAACCTTTCTGACTCGACCCCTACTTTCCTCTGCTCTCGGTTCTGATCATGCCACAGTCCTGTACTTGGGCCTGGGGTGTGTTCTCTCTCTTCCATTCCATTAGACTCACCCATCTGTGTTTTTAAGAGGACATAGGGAGGGAAGCGGATTTGGTCCAACGGATAGGGTGTCTGCCTACCACATGGGAGGTCCAAGGTTCAAACCCAGGGCCTCCTGACCCGTGTGGAGCTGGCCCACCTGCAGTGCACTGATGCACGCAAGGAGTGCTGTGCCACGCTGGGCTGTCCCCCTGCGTAGGGGAGCCCCGTGCGCAAGGAGTGCGCCTTGTAAGGAGAGCCACCCAGCGCGAAAAAAGTGCAGCCTGCCCGGGAATGGCGCTGCACACGCGGAGAGTGATGCAGCAAGATGACGCAACAAAATGAGACACAGATTCCGGGTGTCGCTGACAAGAATAAAAGCAGACACAGAAGAACACACAGTGAGTGGACACAGAGAGCTGACTGGGGGGAGGGGGGAAGGGGGGAGACATTTTTTAAAAATATAAATAAAAAAGAGGACATAGGAAGTAATTATAACTGTTTGGTGCTAGAGGATGGTAGCACTGCCCCTGAGGAGCTGTGGAGGTCACTGCTAGATTCCATTTGATTTTGTTGAGGACATTTTCTCTTTTTTTTTGGCGGTGATGGGGGAGAGGTACAGGGATCAAACCCAGGACCTTGTAAATGGGAAACAGGCACTCAGCCACTGAGCTACATCCACTCCTCCGGGACTTTTTAAAATCTCAGTTCCTGGGAAACGGACTTTGGCCCAGTGGTTAGGGCGTCCGTCTACCATATGGGAGGTCCGCGGTTCAAACCCCGGTCCTCCTTGAGCCGTGTGGAGCTGGCCATGCGCAGTGCTGATGCGCGCAAGGAGTGCCGTGCCACGCAAGGGTGTCCCCCGCGTGGGGGAGCCCCACGCGCAAGGAGTGCGCCCGTGAGGAAAGCCGCCCAGCGTGAAAAGAAAGAGCAGCCTGCCCAGGAATGGCGCCGCCCACACTTCCCGTGCCGCTGACGACAACAGAAGCGGACAAAGAAACAAGACGCAGCAAATAGACACCAAGAACAGACAACCAGGGGAGGGGGGGAAATTAAATAAATAAATAAATCTTTAAAAAAAAAAATAAATAAAATCTCAGTTCCTAAAGGATATTGTTGTATGAATAGAAACGATTCCAGAGCCAGTTGAATACCCCACTCAGTGATCCTTTACTGTTAATGTTCTTAGCAAAACTTACCCATTTTATTTTATCTGGCTTCATTTAGAACCTTTAACATGACTCAGAGCAGCTATGCAAATTTCTGGGAATTGGGGTTAATTGTGGATGTCTTCCTTAATTCCAAGAAAGATTTGAGATTCTCTTGCCCAAATAAATCTCTGTTCAAATGATCTTCTCTCTTCTCTATCCAGAAGCTCGGAAAGGTACTATACTTTTCTAATCAGAATTATACCCGTAGTTCTTTGTGCTTTAACATGATAGAGTGTTGTGTCGAATTTAACTATTAGGACCAACATAAGATTAGATAAGCTTTGTGATCTGCAGAAGTTGTGTTTACAAGTTCTCAGAGTTAACAAAAAATGCCAGCATATTTCAGAAATAAATTTTAAAAGTTTAAATGGATGTAAGTCTTCAAATAAAGTGAAATATTTTTCTGTTCATGGTTGCCATAAGTCTAAACGAATAAAGGGTGTATTCAGTCATTTTCTTATGTTATGTCTCAGAGCCTACTGAATTTTTTTGCCTCACTATGTTTTATCACCACAGTTGAGCTTCATAAGGACAAATGGTTTGTTTTGCTCTCCATTTTATTTCCAGTGCCTAACATGTAGTAGGTGCTCAATAAATATTTGTTGAATGAATGGAAAAAAATCATTTTTTCTACTCTTATTTCCTCTTCTCTTTACTGTTTCATTTCTTCCCCATTTTCTTTTTACTTAATATTGATATGACTCATGGCTAAGGACTTTAAATAATTTTTAAGAGCTTTGTTGTGGTATAACTTACCTGCCATAAGATTCCCACCCTTTTTAAGTGTACAGTTATTTTTAGTGAATTTTCAGAGTTGTTCAGCCATCACCACAATCAAATTTAGAACATTTTTTATCACCCCAAAAGACCCCTTGTGCCTATTTGTAGTCCTTCCCTGTTCCCATCACTGGCCCCAGGCAATCACTAATAGTTTTGCCTTCTCTGGACATTTCATATAAATGGAATCGTACAATATGCTATCTTTTGTGCTGGGCTTCCTTCACTTAACCTAATGTTTTTGAAATTCATCCATATTGTAATATGTCTTAATACTTTGTTCCTTTTCATTGCTGAATAATGTTCCAATGTATTGGTATACCACATGCTATTTATTTTGACTAAGGAGCAGAGTTAGGCTGTGTTTAATTTATCAGGGACAATTTTCTAAAGAAATAGGCATTAGAGAATGTTGAAAAAAAAAAAGCTTGGTGCATTTCTGGGACCCAGCCAATTGCCTTTCTCTCACCAGAGCCTGCCAGAGCAGAGGTAGGGAATGTGGCTTTCTGTCTGCAACTCTAATGAATTAGTGTTTTACCTTTCATCAGGCTTTTATGAGCTCACCTCACAGGTAATGGGAAGAATCCACCCCCAGGCCTGTTGAAAAGGTTGAAGCTTGTTGGCTCACATATGTCTCCTGCCTGTGAGCTCAGACTACCACTTGGAATAAGCCTTGATGGTCCTCTCTCTTGCTTATCTCTCTCTCCATATTGTGCTTTGATTTCACACCCTAACCATCTCCCTATCCTGTCCTTCCTTTCTTCTCTCCCTCCAAACTCCTGCCCATAGTATTTAATTTCTTTTTTAAAAATTAGAACAGTTGAAAGTTTATAAAAATATCATGCATAAAGTACAGATTTTCCACATACCTTCCCTGTTATTAACATTTTGCATTGATGTGGTAACTTTTTTTTTTTAAAGATTTATGTATTTATTTATTCCCCCCCCCCCCCCGGTTGTGTGTTCTTGGTGTCTGTTTGCTGCGTCTTGTTTCTTTGTCTGCTTCTGTTGTCGATAGTGGCGCGGGAAGTGTGGGCGGCGCCATTCCTGGGCAGGCTGCACCTTCTTTGGCGCTGGGCGGCTCCTTACAGGGCGCACTCCTTGCGCGTGGGGCTCCCCTACGTGGGGACACCCCTGCATGGGAGGGCACTCCTTGCGCACATCAGCATTGCACACGGGCCAGCTCCACATGGGTCAAGGAGGCCCGGGGTTTGAACCGCAGACCTCCCATGTGGTAGACGGACGCCCTAACCACTGGGCCAAGTCCGTTTTTCGATGTGGTAACTTTGTTAAAATTCATGAAACAATATTAACTGTAGTCTATAATTTACATTAGAGTTCACTCTTCCCATTGTAGAGTGTTTTAGTTTGCCAAAGGCTGCTGGGTGCAATGTACCAAAAATGTGTTGGCTTTTATAGTGAGAATTTTTTAGGTTGAAAGCTTACAGTTCTGAGGCTGTTAAAATGTACAAATGGGGAAGCGGACTTGGCCCAATGGATAGGGCATCTGCCTACTACATGGGAGGTCTGCGGTTCAAACCCCGGGCCTCCTTGACCTGTGTGGAGGTGGCCCATGCACAGTGCTGATGCGCACAAGGAGTGCCCTGCCATGCAGGGGTGTCCCCCGCGTAGGGGACCCCCATGCACAAGGAGTGCACCCCGTAAGGAGAGCCGCCCAGCGCAAAAGAAAGTTCAGCGTGCCCAAGAAAGGTGCTGCACACACGAAGAGCTGACACAACAAGATGATGCAATAAAAATAAACACAGATCCCCAGTGCCGCTGAGAAGTATAGAAGCTGTCATAGAAGAACACACAGTGAATGGACACAGAGAGCAGACAACTGAGAAGGGGACGGGGGGAGATATAAATAAAAAATAAATCTTTAAAAAAAATGTACAAATGAAGGCATCATCAATAGATGCTGTCTCACAAAGTTATAGTTGTGGGTGATAAGGCACAAAGCAGGGCACAATTCCAGTCCACTTGTCTCCCCCCTCTCCTCCTGGCCTACAGCTTTCTCTCTCCCAGGCTCCTCAACTTCTAGAGGCCTTTTCCCCAGTGTCTGCTTCTTATAGTTCTCTGTTTATAAAGGACTGTTACCAGATTTTGTCTAGGTTCTTGACTATGCTACAGAAATGAATTTTAAGAGCATGTTGAATGAGTTAGGCCAGTAATTTATTAAGGTAGGGAGGAAAGAGAAATGGGAGAAAATAACAGCTTATAGGTCCCAGGTAAAGAGGAAGGGGCTGAAAAGTGATAAAGCAGGCTGATTTACAGGCTAGTTTCCCATTATAGATTATAAATGCCCAGGTTTTACTTGTGTGGCCATCATGGCAGAGGGAAAACGGCAAGAGCAGTGTACAGAGGGCAGGAACAGGCACATGGACCGGCACTGGGACTGGCAACGGGCCTTGGCGAAGGCAAGAGCGGGAGTCCAAAGGCGAGAGAGTTAATTCAGGCCTTGAGCCTGCTTTTTTGAACCTTTAATTATTCCACATCTTTGCTAATGGCAGGGGAGGAGTTCCAGGTGTTTGCTATTGATTACCCCACCCATCAGTCCCCCAGGAGGACCCAATGATAAAGTCCTTGGGGAATATCTGAACCTTCTCCTGGCTTCCGGAGGAAATCTTGTTCTGAATGGCAGAATCTTGCGGGGGTGGTATGGGGGGGCGTGTCTTCCAGCGCCATCTTGGGGCTATTGATGTCCATGTGGACTCTGCCAGTTCCAGATCCATCTATTGATTCTCTGTCTTACTAGTCGGCTTCACCAGTAAAAGGATTAACACCCACCATGGTCCATGCAATCTAATCAAAGGTTCTTACCTGAAGTAATTTAACCAAGAGTTGGGGGGGGGGGAGTGGATTTGTTCAAGTGGTTGAGTGCCTGCCTTCCATGTATGAGGTCCTGGGTTTGATCCCTGGTGCCTCTTATAAACAAACAAACATGAAAAAAACAACCCTCTCATTGGGGAGAGGATATAGCTCAGGGGTTGAGTGCCTGCTTCCCATTTATGAGATCCTGGGTTCAATGCCTAGTACTGCCTGGAAAAAAAAAAAAAGAGTTCCCACCTATAATAGGTTTATATTCACAGGAATGGATTAGCTCTAAGAATATGATCTTTTGGAATTCTCAGAAAGCTTCAAACTGTCACATACATTTCTATGGATTTTTATTCTGGTACAGCCTAGCTGTGTACAGCCTAAAATTTCCCATTTTAGTCACTTTCAAGCAGACAATTCAGTGGTGTTAATTACATTCACAGTGTTGTGCTACCATCAATACCATCTTTTGCCAAAACTTTTTCATCACCCCAAACAGAAACTCTGTAACAAGTAAACATTCCTCATTTCCCTGGTAACCTATATTATAACTTCCGACTCTATGAATTTGCATATTCCAATTATTTCATATATGTGAGGTCATGCAATATTTGTTCTTTTGTGTCTGGCTTATTTCACTCAACATGATGTCTTCAGGGTACATCTACCTTGTAACATGTATCAACTTCATTCCTTTTTATAGCTGAAAAATCTTCCTATATATATTACATTTTGTTTATCTGTCCATCTGTGGATGGGCACTTAGATTGCTTCTCATCTTTTGGCAGTTGTGGATAATGCTGCTATGAACATCAGTGTAATACCTGTTCAAGTCCCTGCCTTCAATTTTTTTGGGTACCTTGAAGCAGGATTGCTGAGTCATATGGTAATTCTGTACTTAACTTTCTGAGGAACCACCAAACTGTTTTCCACATCAGTTGCATCTTTAATATTCCTGTCAACAATGTAAGAGAGTTCCAATTTCTCCATATCATCACTGACACTTATTTTCCATTAAAAAAAAAATACAATAGCACCATGTTTTGTGCATTCCAAGACCCTTCAGGAAAAAATCACACATGATAGTGAACTACATTATTTAGTAAGTATTTCTCATACCAACATACCTGTCATATTTTTTTATAAATATGGCAAATAAACACTCAAGTAACAATAAGTAAACAAAATTAATCTTAGAAATACTTTTTAAGAATTTTAATTCCCCCTCTTTTTCTGCTTTTATTTCTTTATTGTCAGTGGCATATACCTTAATTCGTGTGTGTTGAGTTTGTGAAAAATGAGATCCTATTGTAGTAGCCATATTAGTGGGTATGAAATGGTATCCCATTGTGGTTTTGGTTTTTATTTCCTTAATGGCTAATGATTTTGAGCATCTTTTCAGTTGCTTGTCAGCCGTTTGTATATCTTCTTTGAGAAATGTGTATCCAAATCCTTTGTCCATTTTTAATTAGGTTGTCTTGTGTTTTTCAGTTGTAAGAGTTGTTTTTTTTATATAATCTGGAAGTTTTTGCCTTATCAGGTAAATGGTTTCCAAATATTTCTCTCATTCTGTGGAATGTCTTTTCGTTTTCTTGATAATATACCAGAGTACATGATCATGCACCAAAGTTTTAAATTTTGATTTATCTGTTGTGTCTTTTGTTCCTCATGCTTTTGTAAAGCTCAAGAAAGCATTGCCTAATGCAAGGTCCTGAAGATGTTCTCCTATATATTCTTCTACAAGTTTTATAGTTTTCAGTAGTTTTAGTTATTTTATTTAGTTCTTTACATATTGTGTGAGGGTAGGGGTCCACTCTGAGTCTTTTGCATGTGAATATCCAGTTTTCCCTGCACCATTTGTTGAAGAGACTGTTCTTTCCTCTTTAACTGAACTTGTTTGGCAACTTTATAAAAAATCAATTGGGCATAGATGGGAGTGTTTATTTCTGACCTCTCATTTCAATTCTATTGGTCTATGTGTCTGTCCTTTTGCCCATACCCTGCTGTTTTACTTACTGTAGCTTGGTGTATTAGTCAGCCAAAGGGGTGCTGATGCAAAGTATCAGAAATTGGTTGGTTTTTATAAAGGGTATTTTTTTGGGGTAGGAGCTTACAGATACCAGGCCATAAAGCATAAGTTACTTCCCTCACCAAAGTCTAACTTGGAGCAAGATGGCTGCTGACAGCTGTGAGGGTTCAGGCTTCCTGGGTTCCTGCGTTCCTGGGGCTTGCTTTTCTCTGGGTTCAAGTTTCCTTTCTTCCAGGTGCTTGCTTCTCTTTCCTCTGTGTGCTTACTTCCAGGGGCTCCAGTCTAAGTCTTCAGCATCAAACTCCAACATCAAAACTCCAACTTCAGAAAACCCTCAACGCTGTTCTTTGCCGTGCCTTTTATCTGTGAATCCCCACCCACCAAGGGGTGGGGACTCAATGCCCTAATCATAACTCAGTCATGCCCAGGTAACAGATCAGATTACAAGCATAATGCAATATTTCTTTTTGGAATTCATCGATAATATTAAAGTGCTACACTCCACCTCTGAATTCTAAAAAGACATTACAGTATTCAAAAAAACCTTAAATCAGTAACAATGCAAGTACTAAATCATATCACAATTAACTTAAAGAAATACAGGTTGTCTTGGGGCTAAGTTCTATCTGCTATAGACTTCTGAAACTTACAAAACAATTTATCTGTTTTCAATTCACAAATGGACAGACATAGGATAACCATTTTCATTACAGTAATGAGAAATTGGGAGAGAAACATGAGTCACCGGTCCTCTACAGTTCAGTAAACCTGCAGGGCATCCTCCATTTGATTTCAAAGTCTGAGAGTCATTCTTAAGAAGATGGTTTCTTCTCCTTGGGGCCGCATGGGGACCCACCCCTTTCCATGGTCTTGCCCAACAGCCATTTTCTTGGTTCCACCCTCACCAAGCTCCAGACCTCTCCCTCTGAGAGTGTTGGGGTAATTGCCACACTTCACCCAATCTTTGGGTTAGAGTCTTAACCCCCAGTACAGTGATGTGAAGACATTCCCC
This sequence comes from Dasypus novemcinctus, assembly GCF_030445035.2. Lineage (NCBI taxonomy): Eukaryota > Metazoa > Chordata > Mammalia > Cingulata > Dasypodidae > Dasypus > Dasypus novemcinctus. The sequence goes on along the minus strand of NC_080698.1, from coordinate 9,861,515 downwards.
CTAACGATTGGCATACAGGCTCAACCCTCTCAGAACAACTAGTTGACCACCTGTCCTTCCCTAACTTTTGGAGGACAGGACCACCCGTCTCAGACCTATGGGGTGCTGACCTTAACTGCCCTAATCCTTGGGGATGTGATCCACCCTCTCTATAATGTGGGGCAGTAAAACTGTCCCAGAACATTGGGTGGGAACATCCACCCTCTTCAACTGCTGGGGCAAACTCACCCTCTCTGTACATATGGGTGGGGATCCTCTCCCGGCCCAATATGTTTTTTTGTTTGTTTTTAAAAAGACTTATTTATTTCCTTTATTTATTTTATTTATCCCCCTCTCCCCCAATGGGTTCTCTTGTCTGTCTGTTCATTGTTTGCTTGCCTTCTGCAAGAGGCACCAGGAACCCAACCCAGGACCTCCCACACAGTAGGTCCAATGGCCTTGTGGGCTGTGGCATCTGCTGGCTTGTGGTATCTGCTCATTTAGGCATCTGCTTGTTGCAGCAGGATGCAGTGTCTAGCTTGTTGAGGCAGGTGGGTACATCTGTTTGTCTTCCTTAGGAAGCTCTAGAACCCGAACCTGGGACCTCCCATGTGGTAGGTAGGTGCCCATCTGGTTGAGACAATCTGCTTACCAGTAATATGTTTTGAAATAGGAAAGTGTGAGTCTTCCAATTCTGTTCTTCTTCTTCAAGATGGTTTTGACTATTCAGGGGGCCCTTATCCTTCCATATGATTTTTTTTAAAAATTATGTCTCCAAACTCCATATTTATTTTATTTTATTTTATTTTATTTGGCAAATTCATTTATTTAAACCAAGTTTAAAAATATATTGTTATTTAAACTGGCTTGCCACAGTGGCTCCTTGCAACACTGAGAACATACAGAAAGGAAGAATTTTGTTGCAGTTTATCATTTCATGTACTCATTCTGCAAATTTTTGAGCACGTACTATGTGTCTGGCATTTTGCCAAGGATATTGTACTTTTTTAATTTTTAAAACTTTTTTAATCTTTAAAAAAAAAAATTTCTCTCCCCTTTCCCCCACCCCGTTGTCTGCTCTCTGTCCATTTACTGTGTATTCTTCTTTGTCCGCTTGCTTTTTTTGTCAGCAGCACCAGGAATCTGTGTCTCTTCTTGTTGTGTTATCTTGCTGCATCAGCTCTCCATGTGTGCCGTGCCACTTTTGGGCAGGCTGCACTTTCTTCACACTGGGTGGCTTTCCTTGAGGGGCAAACTCCTTGCATGTGGGGCTCCCCTACGTGGGGGAAACCCCTGCATGGCATGGCACTCCTTGCGTGCATCAGCACTGCACATGGGCCAGCTCACCACACGGGTCAGGAGGCCCTGGGTTTGAATTCTGGACCTCCTGTGTGGTTAGATGGATGCTCTATCAGTTGAGCCCAAATCTGCTTCCCTGTATTTTTTTTAACAGTTCAATTTTATTGATACATATTAATAAAGCATACAGTTTATCTAAAGTATACAATGATATATGATTTAATCATATAGTTGTGCATTCACTTCAGTCTTAATTAGAGCATTTTCATTATTTTAGTAATAATAATAAACAAAAAACTGACAAGAAAATTCTTCACCTGTCAATCTCTGTTTCTTCTGCTGTACATAGCTGCTATTTCTGGCTATTCTTTGATATTTATTTATTAAGTCCTTTATTGACATGTACTCACATACCATACAATCTATCTAAACTATATTAGCACTGGCTTTTAGTAAAATTATGATGTTGTGTATCCATCATCACAAAAAAATTTAGAATTATTTCATTACTCCAAAAAGAAAACTCCACACCTCTTAGCATACCTTCCCTAGCCCTACATAACCACTGATCAAATTCCGTCTTTATAAATTAATTTATATTTGCATTTTATATGAATGGAATCATACAATATGTTACACAATGTATTTAATTCATAGAAATGCAGATATACAGTATTTGTCCTTTTGTATGTGACTTGTTTCACTCAACATAATGTCCTTCAGGTTCATCCATCTTGTCATATGCTTTACGACTTCATTTCTTCTTACAGCTTCATAATATTCCATAATGTGAATATACCATAGTATGTTTATCCATTCATCAGTTGATGGACATCTGGGTTGTTTCCAACTTTTGGCAAATGTGAATAATGCTGCTATGAACATAGGTGTCCAGATGTCTGTTTGTGTCACTGCTCTCAATTCTCGTGAATATATACTTAGTAGTAGTACTGCAGGGTCACATGGCAAATCTATATTCAACTTCTTGAGGAACTGTCAACAGTCCTCCACAGTGGCTGTACCATTCTGCATTCCCACCCACAGTGGGAGAAAATATTTGTAATGCATTCCAGAGCAGTGATTTTTTTTGCCCTCCAGGTTGGGATTCATTACCGAGTTTTTAAATCAACGTCGAGTGTACTGACCAGCATCATTTTTTAAAGAAATTAAATAGAACAGAAAATAACAGAGTTCATTGCATGTAGTAAGGATACTTGTTCCCTAAATCTGTCAGTTATTATATGTATATACATATACCAGATTATAATATAAAATGTGATTTTTACTGTCCAAAAATCATTTGAGAAATACCGTTCTATTATAGGACAACACGAAAATATAGTCTACTCTAACTCAAACATCTTTGTGCCTACTGTATGTCAGGCTAATGTGCTAGTTGTTTAAGATTCCCAGATAAGGAAGACATGGCCCCTGCCTTTGAGCAGTTCCCATTCTACTTAGGGGAAGGACCAACAAGGCAAATACTGTTTGCCAGGCAAAGAAAGACAGGAAGACTTTGCAGACCAGGTTAAAGGAGAGGCAAAGGCACAGAAACTCAGAAAACAAGAGCTGTAGCTTGGTGAGGCAAGAAGTGGCAGGCATTAAGACTTTGAAAGTAAAATAAAAGTCAGATTCTGAAAAGTTCTTGAAAGATAAGAGTTTGACCCTTATCCAGAGATAGTGGCAAATTATTAGATATTTTATTCACTGGGAGAATGATGTAATTAGTGGTCTGTATTTGGGAGATTGTTCTGGGATGCATGGCAAGTGCTTGGGGTGCTTGCTGGGGGTGTTTAAGTTGAGGCTAGAGATGAGGAGGAGGGCCATCCCTACGGCCAAGGCATAGAGTGACACAACTTTCAGGGGCAGATTCAACGAGTCTTACGTAATGTTCAGTCAAGTGTGTGCACGTGCATGCTCACATGTATGTATAATGTAGTGAGCGAGAGGGAGTAGTTACAGATGGGTAGACTTCGAGTTTGGTGACTTGAGAGGATGGTGATGGTGGCAGGGGATTGAGTATAGACCTGACCTTAGCCATTCAAGTGCAAACCTCCAGAAACCACCAAAAATAGAAATCTGGAGCTCAGGAACAAGTTAAGAATGCAGGAATAGATTTAAGGATTTTTTTTTTTTTTATCAGAAAGTAGCAGCATGAAATTGCCACAAAGGGTTTGCAGAAAAGGTGGCTCAAGGGGGGAAATTGAAGCTTTTCAAAATGAAGGGCAGCATTGGGAGAAAGAGCCAGTGAAGGAAAACAAGCAACCAGAAAGATAAAAGTGAACGACATTGGGGTTAAGCCAGTGGAACAGAGAATTTCAAGAAAGTAGGGCTGTTCGGTGGTGTCTGGTGATATAGGGAAGTCAAATAGAATGAGGAAGGATGAGAGGTTGGTAGTGAGCTGCCAGCTTACCAGGGAGCCAAAGCAGGTCCCAGCTGCCGCATATGCCGAGTTCCACCCAAGAGAAACTATCATCTAGTGAAGAGTCCAACATGCTTTCCGAAACAAACTGCGTGGACTGTTGAGAAAATTTACTTCTGAATTTGCTTACCTCAAAAGCTTGGAAACATCTCTGTTAAGTTCATATTGCACGTAAAGTTAAAGCCTCACTGAAAAAGTCACCATCATTTTTGTATTACTTAGTTTCTACAGGTAGCCAGCAGTGATGCCTTTTAGACCTCTCTGCTAGCACACAAGATAGGAAAGGCAAGTCAGTTTCAGATGAAAGGATTATCTGAAAAACTCAACATGTTGTTTTGATTTAGAAATTTTTAAAGGATGTACTTTCATAGACCACACAATGAAGAAAATAAAGATGCTCCAAATTTTCCTCCTTTGGATTCTCAGTCTGTTTCCTTTAGTTTAGCTCATTAAATGTGATAGTTTCATCCCATAGTAGTAAGATGAAATCTTACTAGAGGAGTAAAATAGTTAACACTTAAAAAAATCTGTTTCTATTTAAATATTTTCTATTGGCAGTTCCTTAGAAAATTGAAAATAGAATTACCATGTGAGCCAGCAATCCCACTACCTGGTATATATCCCAAAGAATTGAAAGCAGGGACTCAAACAGATACTTACACACCAATGTTTATAGCAGTATTATTCACTGTAACCAAAAGGTAGAAATAACCCAACTGCCCATGGACAGATCAATGGGAAAACAAAGTGTAGTATATCCATACAATGGCATATTATCCACCTGTAAAAGGAATGAAGTTCTGATGTGTGCTTCATTATTGATGAACCTTAAAAACATCATGTTGTATGAAATAATAGAAAGAGGCAAATATTGTATTATCTCACGTATATACCTAGAAGCCGCAGACTTCATAGAGACAATTGGTGGTTTATAGGTTACCAGGAGCAGGGGAGTGGGAATATGGAGTTAGTGTGGAACAGGTAAGTAGTTTCTGTTTGAAATGGGGTAATGGATGTTGGTGATGGTTGCCCAGTATTGTGGATATAATTAATACTACTGAATTATACACTTGAATTTGGCTAAAATGGGAAATTTTGTGCCTTATATTGATTACTGCAATACAAAATTTTACAAAATTTGTCATTTTAACAGTTTTTAAGTCTACAATTCAGTGGCATTAATTACATTCCACAATGTTGTGGTAATGCGCTTTTGCAAGGAAAAATTAGAATAGTCTCTAAATAGCGTACATTTGCTCTGCTCTGACTTTGTTTTTGACTCCATGGCATTATCAAGGATCCAAGTCCTCCTATACTGCTACTGGCCAGCCTTCTTCCTACTTTCCTCTGGAGTTGGAAGTCAAAAGATATCAAAACTGAAGTAAAGAAAGAGCAGCGCACAACTGTATTATTTAGAAATATAAAGTAAATCTCAGGAGAAATAGCCACAAGAGTTGATGTGGGTGTCTCTAGGGAGCAGGAATTGGATATAGAGAGAGATGGGTTAGGTAACTAGTGTATTTTGTTTTTTCTGTGGTTATAAGCTTTGTTTTTTTGTTTTTTTGTTTTTTGTTTTTTGTTTTGTTTTGTTTTGTTGTTTTGTGGTTATAAGGTTTTTTTTTTGTTGGATTTTAAATCTCTGACGTGTATTTAGTTTGATTAAAAACAAATTTTGGAAAACAAAGTATCTTGTACTATGGTTGTGAACTCTTTTCATGTAACTGCATCTTGAAGGTTTTTCCATATCCGTTTATATAGGTCCATTGCATCCATTCTAATGGTTGTCTAGAGGTTTATACTATAGTTATACCAGTATTTCCTTAATTTTTGTTTCCAATTTTGCTATATTTAGTGATTGTTTATATGTTTACATATATATGACATGTTTATATATATAATCCATATATAAATTTTGCTAAGAACAGATTTCTAGAAGTGTAGTTACTGGGTGTTTTAGTTTGCCAAAGGGCTGCCAGTGCAAAGGACCAGAAATCTTTTGGCTGGTATAATGGGAACTTTTTTTTTTTAAAGATTTATTTTATTTATTTCTCTCCCCTCCCCCCCCCCCCTTTGTCCGCTGTGTCCAATTGCTGTGTGTTCTGCGTCCGCTTGCATTGTCAGGTGGCACCGGGAAACTGCCTTTCTTTTTTGTTGCGTCATCTTGCAGTATCAGCTCTCCGTGTGTGGTGCCACTTCTGGGTGGGTTGTGTTTTGTTGTTGTTTTTTATTTTTTTTTTAAATTTTTTTTATTTTTTTTTTAATATTTATTTATTATTATTATTTTTAATTACATTAAAAAAAATATATGAGGTCCCATTCAACCCCACCACCCCCGCCCCCCACTCCCCCCACAGCAACACTCTCTCCCATCATCGTGATACATCCATTGCACCTGGTAAGTTCATCTCTGAGCATCACTGCACCCCATAGTCAATGGTCCACATCATAGCCCAGACTCTCTCACGTTCCATCCAGTGGGCCCTGGGGGGATCTACAGTGTCCCGTAATTGTCCGTGAAGCACTATCCAGGACAACTCCACGTCCCGAAAATGCCTCCATATCTCATCTCTTCCTCCCGTTCCCCACACCCAGCAGCCCCCATGGCTACCGTTCCCACACCCATTCCACATTTTCTCTGTGGACATTGGATTGGTTGTGTCCATTGCACACCTATGTCAAGTGAGGGCTTAGATTCCACATGGGTACTGGATGCACTCTTCCCGCTTCTAGTTGTAGACACTCTAGGCTCCATGTTGTGGTGGTTGACCTTCTTCAACTCCATGTTAGCTGAGTGGAGTAAGTCCAATAAGTCAAAGTGTAGGAGCTGAAGTCTGTTGAGGCTTTGGGCCTGGGTGTCATATTATCAGTCCAGAGATTCAAATCCCCTACATATATCTTAAACCCAGCACCAACTACAATTCCAATAAAGTAGCATGCAAGTCTTGTGAAAAGAGATCCCCTCTGAGTCCATTTCCATCACGCAGAGACACCAGCTCCAAAGAAGGGCCATCTGTCATGGCAGTGAACCCCTTCTGCCATGACCATAGAACCCGTGGGTCTCTTTATCCCTCAAAAGAACCAATACCTGGGGTTGTATCTACCTTATCTGTCTCTTAGACTCTCTTCAGTTGTACATAGGGCTATTCCTTCTGACAACCTCCAGACTCTTTTTTAGAGACTCACAGCCTTATAATCTCATTTCTCCTTTCCATTTCCCCCTTACATTAGGTCAAACTGCTTCCCGAAGTCATGTTATTATATGTAGACAGGTATATTCTGCTGTTCCGCATTGAATCTTTAATTCAAGGTCATTTTCTAGTTGCTTCTTCAGCTGGTATGTGGTAGTGATCCCTCGGTGCCAGGGAGGCTCATCCCCGGGTGTCGTGTCCCACGCTGGGGGGAATGCATCACATCTACACGCTGAGTTTGGCTGTGAGAGTGGCCACATTTGAGTAACATGAAGGCTGTCAGGAGGAAACCCCCAGGCACAATGCTACTCTAGGCCTTGTTCTTATTGCAGGTGCAAAGGCTCAAAAGTATAGCCATTAGTATCAAGAGCCCACTGTTGGGCCCTCCTTCCTTCCTGGTTCTTGCCGTTGCACCTGGAGGATTGCCGCTGCTCTCCCAGGGCCCACAACAGTGACCCCCCGGCCAGAAGCCCAGTACCCCCCCAGCTGTTCTTTTTAATTGTTTCCACTATGAGTATATATAGACATTACCATATACCCTGGGCATATGCCCTGTATAACTCCCTGTCAACCATATATATCCTGTCAATAATATCCCATATCAGTATTCCTCCGCTGCCATTGTTGAACCATTCTGTGATCCAAAACTTCCCGTAAAGTGAATCCCAACATAATGTCAGCTTCAGAAGAGTCTTAGATCACCAAAATTCATATATACAATATACAGTATTTCCCCAGATCCACCATAAAACCTTTTGCCTTCCACAGCAATAATCTTTTAACTTATTCATATCATATTTCCTGAAACTGATGTACAGATTCCGAAACTATAGTTTTCAAACAAGGTAACATTTGTGCTTACTATGTGGTCCATACTTTAGGTTGTACAGTTTTCTAAATTTTTTAGTTATCCTATGTTTTGTCTTATGGTTTTCATTATTAGTCTGTCGTCCCCTATATGTTTTTGGTGTAATATTAGTTGTTTTATATTCATCCTCGTGTACTCTCACATAACTCCTCTTTTGCCCCCTTATTTACCTTTGTTCCATCCATTGCACGTCCATTTTCCCCTCCCCTTAGGGCCCACAACGCCTGCCAATCTAATGCCCTGGGAGCCGTCCTTTCTCACGAGAGATACAGTTCTCTCTATTCGACGGCGTTAGTCTTCCCCAGGATATGGGTCCACCCCACCCAATGGTAGAACCCACCTTGGCAAAATGAGCTTTCAGCTCTTCCCTCCGGAGTCCATCCCGCATCAGACCATACCCCCTGAGCGTCCTAACCAGGTAACCCTCCTACTTATACTTTGATACGTTTTACTCAACATTTAGTTCTCAATGCACTTCTGGCACTCTCCCATGTTTGTATGTTGCCCCTCCCTCCCACCTATTTCTTGGACCATATTACCCCTCTTCCCATCCCCAGCCCCCCTCAAACCCAGAAAACCCCACCCAAAGGTAACCCCTTGCCCCCATTTTGTCCCTTCTTTGTGCTCATACTTACCCCCAGCTCATCACAGATTCCACCCCTACAGACATTAACTCACATCCTTCCTCCACCCCCCGATTTCCAGTAAGCCACTTTTCCAGACTCTAGCTCTCTGAGGCAGTTAACTTATTTCATATCATTGAGGTCATATAGTATTTGTCCTTCAGTGCCTGGGTTGCTTCACTCAACATAAGATTCTCAAGGTTCATCCATGTTATCACGTGCGATTGTAGTGTATTGGTTCTTACAGCTGAGTAGTATTCCATTGTGTGTATATACCACATTTTATTGATCCACTCATCTGTTGATGGACTTTTGGATTGATTCCAACTTTTGGCGATGGTGAACAATGCTGCTATGAACATTGGTGTACATATATCGGTTTGTGTCCTTGTTTTCAGATCTGATGGGTATATACCCAGCAGTGGTATTGCTGGGTCATATGGCAAATCTATGGATAATTTTTTGAGAAACTGCCAAACTGTCCTCCAGAATGGTTGGATCCTTCTGCATTCCCACCAGCAATGGATGAGTGTTCCCCTTTCTTCACATCCTCTCCAGCATTTGTATTCTACTGTTTTTTTCATGGCTGCCAATCTTATGGGAGTAAGATGGTATCTCATTGTAGTTTTGATTTGCATTTCCCTGATAGCTAGGGATTTGGAGCATTTTTTCATGTGCTTTTTAGCCATTTGTATTTCTTCTTTGGAGAAGTGTCTGTTTAAATCTTTTTCCCATTTCTTAAATGGGTTGTTTATCTTTTTGTTTTCGAGATATATGAGTTCTTTATATATGCAAGTTATAAGTCTCTTATCAGATATATGGTTGCCAAATATTTTCTCCCATTGTGTGGGTTCCCTTTTTACTTTCTTGACAAACTCCTTTGAGGTGCAGAAGGCTTTAATTTTGAGGTAGTCCCATTTATCTATTTGTTCTTTTGCTGCTCGTGCTTTTGGTGTGATATTCATGAAGCCATTTCCTATTACAAGGTCCTGTAGATGTTTCCCTACACTGCTTTCTAAGGTCTTTATGGTCTTGGCTCTTATATTTAGGTCTTTGATCCATCTTGAGTTGATCTTTGTATAAGGTGTGAGATGGTAATCCTCTTTCATTCTTCTACATATGGCTATCCAGTTCTCCAGGCACCATTTGTTGAATAGGCCATTCTCTCCCAGTTGAGAGGGTTTGGTGGCTTTATCGAATATTATACGGCTATATACATGAGGTTCTATATCTGAACTTTCAATTCGATTCCATTGGTGTGTGTGTCTCTCCTTATGCCAGTACCATGCTGTTTTCACTACTGTAGCTTTGTAGTATGTTGAGAAAGTCAATTAAAGTGTATAAAAAAAAACAATTTTGAAGTCAGGAAGTGTGATTTCCTCCTATTTCGTTTTTCTTTTTCAATATGTCTTTGGCTATTCGGGGCCTCTTTTTATTCCAAATAAATTTCATAGTTAGTTTTTCTAGTTCCTTAAAGAAGGCTGTGTTGATTTTTATTGGGATTGCATTGAATGTGTAGATCAGTTTTGGTAGGATAGACATCTTAATAATATTCGGTCTTCCTATCCATGAACAGGGAATATTCTTCCATTTATTTAGGTCTTCTTTGATTTCCTTGAACAATCTTGTATAGTTCTCGATGTATAAGTTTTTTACCTCTTTAGTTAAGTTTATTCCTAAGTATTTGATTTTTTTATTTACTATTGTGAATGGTATTTGTTTCTTGATTTCCTCCTGATCTTGCTCATTATTGGTGTATAGAAATGCTACTGATTTTTGCGCATTGATCTTATAACCAACAGAAACTGAATTCACGGCCCTTGTTTCAACAGCTTCTCCTTCTGCCTTGACCCACCCTCCTCCCAATATATCTCCCTCCCCATCCCACCCCATCCCCACCCCAACCAGGAAGCAATGACGCAGCTGAAGATGTAGGGAGAGGGCAGCACAGTGCACTTTCTACATAGATGATTGGGAAGTGGAACAGTATATACAGAGAAACTGGGTCCTACACAGCCTTGCACATGCTCAGAATTGATAGCGATAGGATGTGGAATTCTGCCTTTTTCTATCTAACATGTTGTTGTTTTTTAAGATTTATTTATTTCTCTCCCCTTCCCCCGCCCCAGTGTCTGTTCTCTTTGTCCATTTGCTGCATGTTCTTCTTTTTGTCCGCTTTTTGTCAGCAACATGGGAATCTGTGTTTCTTTTTGTTGCGTCATCTTGCTGCATCAGCTCTCTGTGTGTGCAGCGCCATTCCTGGGCAGGCTGCACTTTCTTTTGCACTTGGCGGCTCTCCTTATGGGGCGCACTCCTTGTGCGTGGGCCTCCCCTATGCGGGGGGCACCCTGCGTGGCACGGCACTCCTTGCGCCCATCAGCGCTGCGTGTGGGCCAGCTCCACACAGGTCAAGGAGGCCCGGGGTTTGAACTGCAGACCTCCCATGTGGTAGGTGGACTCCCTGACCATTGGGCCAAGTCCGCTTCCCGGGTTGTGCTCTTTTCACAAGGGGTGGCTCTCCTTGTGGGGTGCACTCCTTGCGCGTGGGGCACTCCTACGCAGGGGCACCCCTGCATGGCATGGCATTTATTGCAATGCGAGGTCTGGGTATCAAACTCTGGACCCTCCATATGGTAGGCAGATGCTCTATCAGTTGAGCCATGTCTGCTTCCCTATAATGGGGATTTATTTGGCATAAAAGCCAACAGTTCCAAGGCTATGAAATGTCCAAATTGAGGCATCAGCAGAGATGATGACTTCTCACTAAAGTCAGCTACTTGATCCTGGCATTGCCATGTGGTGAAGCAAGATGGCTCCTGATCTTTGCAGATGTCTCTGCCTTCCCCTCCAGAATCTACAATCTCTTGGAGCTCAGCTTGAGAAACCAGGCATACGGCTTGTCTCTTTCTGGGCCTCAGCTCCTTGAGCCTCTTGGAGGCTTCTGTTTTCCCGTAGTTCTTTCTCTCACATGGCAGAATCAATCATGGCAGCTCCCTTTTCCTGTGTCTGACTCTCTTTGTGTATCCATTTATATCAGACCCAGCAAGGGGATGGAGATTCAACCTGAGTCATTGACATAGTCTAATCATAAGCCCTAAATCAATCTTATCAGGTAATCTAAACAAAGGCCGCTCAGCTGAAGCCAATGCAGTCAAAGGGTACCACACCCAGAGAAATAGGTTAGTTTACAAACATCAGCTTTCTCTTTGGGGACTCATAAAATAATTTCAGACTGCCACACTGGGTTAAAGACAGTTCAATTTAAACTTTTAGCAGAGGGTAGCAGATGTGTCTCAAGTAATTGAGCACCTGCTTCCCACATGGGAGGTCACAGGTTTGGTTCCCAGTGCCTCCTTAAAAAACAAACAAAAAACCACTTTGGAAACTGATGTGGCTAAATGGTTGAGCACTGGCTTCCCACGTACAAGGTCCTGGGCTCAATCCCCAACCTTGTACCTCAAAAAAAAAAAAAAAAACAACTTTGGTAGAGACTGCCAAATAGTCTTCAAAATTTTAAGGTCACTCTTATCATCACTATTTGGAAAATAGATTTTATGGAGCAGAATCAGCAGTAGGAAAAAGACAGGTTTGGAGGCTTTTGCAGTCATCCAGGCAAGAAATGGTGCACTTCAGATTTGTTTAGGAATGTAGATGGAGAAAAGCAGACTGATTCAGGCAGTAAAGTAAAAGGGAGAACAGATGGGATTTTTTTTTTTTTTTTGCTTTTTTTTTTAAGATTTATTTATTTCTCTCCCCTTCCCCCCCTACCCCGGTTGTCTCTTCTCTGTCTATTTACTGCGTCTTCTTTGTCTGCTTCTGTTGTTGTCAGCGGCATGGGAATCTGTGTTTCTTTTTGTTGTTGTTGTTGCATCATCTTGTTGTTTAGCTCTCCGTGTGTGCGATGCCATTCCTGGGCAGGCTGCATTTCCTTTCGCACTGGGCAGCTCTCCTTACGGGGCGCACTCCTTGTGCATGGGACTCCCCTATGCGGGAGACACCCCTGCGTGGCACAGCCCTCCTTGCATGCATCAGCACTGCACATGGGCCATCTCCACACGGGTCAAGGAGGCCCTGGGTTTGAACCGCGGACTTCCCAGATGGTAGACAGACGCCCTAACCACTGGGCCAAATCTGCTGCCCAGATGGGATTGTTAATGAAATACATATGACTAGTGAGAGGAAGGAGTCAAGGATGTCTCAGGGGGACCAGTGACATCAATTAGAATTACCATGTGAAATGAAACCTTGCCATGCCAGACCAGATGACTTCATAGATACCTTGCACCTTGGCCATTTTTTTAAAAAATTAAAAAAAAATTTTTAACTTTATTTTGTACATTTAATAATTGAAAATATAAATTTAAAAAGAAAAAGAAAACAGTTGAATAAAAACATGCATTTTTCAAATGTACTGGATACATAAATTTTTTTTTGAATTGCACAATAGGTTACATAATATATTTGGTTCATAGTAATGCAGTCATACATAATTTGTCCTTTTGTGTCTGGCTTGCTTCACTCAACATAATGTCCTCCAGGTTCATCCGTGTTGTCATATACTTCACAACTTCAAATCTTCTTACAGCTGCGTAATATTCCATGGTGTGGTTATACCACAGTTTAACCATCCAGTGGTTGATGGACACCTGACTTATTTCCAACTTTTGGCAATTGAGAATAATGCCCATTCGTGCCACTGCTCTAAGTTCTTCTGGGTATACACCCAGTAGTGGTATTGCAGAATCATGTTGCAAGTCTATATTCAATTTCTTTAGGGACTGCCAACAGTCCTCCACAGTGGCTGTACCATTCTGCCTTCCCACCAACAGTGAATAAGTATTCCTATCTCTCCACATCCTCTCCTACACTTGTAGTTCTCTGCCTTTTTAATAGCGACCATTCTGATAGGTATGAAAAGATATCTTGTAGTTTTGATTTGCATTTCTCTAATCATTAGTGATATTGAGCTTTTTTTTTTTTTGCCATTTGTATTTCTTCTTTGTATAGATGTCTATTCAGGTCTCTTGCCCAATTTTTAATTGGGTCATTTGTCTTTTTATTGTTGAGTTGTAACCTCTCTTTATATATCCTGGATATTAAAACCCTTATTGGACATGCAATTTTCAGATATTTTCTCCCATTTAGTCAGCTGCCGTTTCACTCTTCTGACAAAGTCCTGTAAGGTGCAAAAGTGTTTAATTTTTAGGAGGTCACATTTATCTGTTTTTCCTTTTGTTGTGCATGCTTGGGGTGTAAGGTCCAAGAAACCGCTACCTACTACAAGGTCTTGAAGATGTTCCCCTAGATTTTCTTCTAGCAGTTTTATGGTCCTGGCACCACTGACATTTTATGATTTTAAAATCTATAACAGCACCCTAATTCACAGATTGAATGATGTCTGTGTTGAATACTTTGTCTTTTGTAATTGTGGAGTAAACATTTAGTCTGTCACTAAACCGTGTAGATTTCATCTTCTCTACTTCTCTAGAACCCATTGTTCTCTTCCTCTCTGCAACAGTGCACCCAACTCACAGGCATTTCCTTCCTTCACCACCTGCAGCCAGAGTGAGCTTTATAAAACTCTTTCAGAGATGGCTTGCTTTGATCTCAGTATAAAGTTCACTTCCTTCAGACTGTAATGGAAGTGTTGTGTCCACTGATGAGCCAGTCCTAGGTAATATTTCCAACTGGTTCTGCCCAGTTCCACATTGTTTGTGGTGTCCAAGACTGCTATCCTCTTTCCAGTGGTCTTGCAGCTATCCTGGATGGTGGGGAAGCAGCCCACAGAAGGAGTGTTCATGAAGGAAGGGGACAGTTATTCTACACTGGAGAACTTTTCTGCCACTCTCTGGTCCTGGAGTGAAGGATTCTTTTTTCCCCCTCCCTCCAATTAATATTTCCTCTCCCATTCAAGCTTGGGTCACTATTCTTCTCTCTTCCTTTTCTGATTTTGCAAACATGTCCAAGAAAATCTTTGTTAGGTACTTTGAAATTTTGTTCCTGCCCTGCTGTGGCTGGGAGAGGAAGAAAATGCACAGATAAAAATGGTTTAACACTTGTGAATATTGCTGTGTCCCCCCCCCCCCAGGATGGCTTCCAAAATGGCCTTTGCTCACCCCTCTCCCCTCATCCCTGCTCTTTTCCTACACTGCTCAGGCTTGTGTCATGTCATACTCCTTTCACTTCCTGAATTCACAAGCTCATTCATCTTCCAGACCCCCATGTTGAGACCTTACTTTCTTAGGACTAGGAACTTTTCTTCCCTCTCTCTATACTTTCTTCCTATTTTCTCCCAGAGAATTCTGTACTTGCCTTTATTGTAGTATCTGTTACTATTGTGAGTTTTGGTTTATTTATTCACTCCTCTCCTAGATCCTAAGATTCTTTTGGGTAGGGACTGTGTTTGGAACCAAGCAATATTGAGTGATTTTTATTTAATTCAATGATAGAGGAATTAAAATAGAAGGAATAATATAGAGGAAAGGGAAGCAGATGTGGCTCAAGTGATTTGAGCCCCCACCTACTACATGGGAGATCCCTGCTTCAGTTCCCGGTGTCTCCTAAAGACGACAGTGAGCTGGTGCAACAAACAGGCATGGCAAGATGATGCAGCTAGAGACACAAGAGGAAAAACATAATGAGAGACCCAGGAAAACAGTGAGTGACACGAGGAAGAACATGAGAGACAGAAGAAAGCAATGAGTGAAGGTTCCAGTGCCTCCTCAAGAAGACAGGCTGACATGATGGACAGGCACAGCAAGCTGACACAACAAGAGACACAAGAAGAAAAACACAATGAGAGACACAACAAAAGCAAGAAACTGAGGTGGCTCAAGTGATTAGGCACCTCC
Organism: Dasypus novemcinctus; assembly: GCF_030445035.2. NCBI lineage: Eukaryota > Metazoa > Chordata > Mammalia > Cingulata > Dasypodidae > Dasypus > Dasypus novemcinctus. Next base: position 9,846,285 of record NC_080698.1, on the reverse strand, counting down.
CTCCCACATTGGAGGTCTCAGGTTCAGTTCCCAGTGCCTCCTAAAGAAACATGAATAGACACAGCAAGTGCAAACAATGAGGGGGTGGGGAAAAATAAATAAATAAAACAAATCTTGAAAAAAAAGCCAATGTCCGTATATATGTGGGCTTTTAAAAAAATACATATATAGAGGAAAATCTTGATTTTTAAAAAAGCTACTTAAATAATATTTGGAAGCCAGGATTCAAGGGCTTCAAGAAAAGAATGATCACCGTCAAGAGAGATCATTGGAGAAGCTTGGTGTTGGAGGGAAGTCGCACATCTAGAGGCCCTAACTGAGTAGTAGGATAAGAGTGTTTCTGTAGGTAGATTAGTGGGAAGATGGATATAAAATAAAATGCTGGACAGACAAGACAAGGCTTAATGAGGTAGGTCTCATTGTTAGCACACATTCATGTCTACCAGCAGAAACCACCATTCCAAGCAAACACCCTACAGGAGCTTTTGCTTTAAGCTTTGATGACTAGTCACCTAGTTTAACCAGCACTAGATTGAACAGAAAGAGAAAAAGTAAAGAAAGAATAGGAGCATTCTTTCCTCACTTCTGAGAAAGCAAAATCAGTTTGTGTGTATGTGAAATTATGGTGGATTTTATATGTATTTTTTTAAAAATTGTAGTATTGACTGGATCTCAGAATCCCAAAGGGTTTGCCCAGCACTTTCCTCGGGCTTTTCCTGCCTCACTGAGTGGTCCTTCTCTGACATCCAGTTCCTCCCTCACCTATATCTCTAGCCATCCTGAGACATTTATATTCCCACAAAGACTTTTTTTTCTTTTTGCCTTTGGGACTTTCCTCAGGCAAATCTCTTTCTCCTGGACTATAGGGGCTGGCCCACCTATCTCCTTGTTGCTGTTAACCACCCTGATTCCTGCCCTTACAGCTGCTTCACATTCCACTTCTGAGATTTACAAATTATGCTCTGTTAATTTGGTTCCCCAAATACAAGGCCCTTATACTCTGCTCCCCATCATTTGGCTGTGTACACAGCCAGTGCTGCTACCATCCTACCAGCACACCTTTAAGTTGAACATACCTGCTATTTGTGAATCACTTCACCAGCTTGCAGGATTTTCTAGCAACCTTGGAATCTTGTGTCCGAGCTTTGCCGTGTTGTAGTTGTTTGGATTATGCTCTTCAGATTTTTATGCCATTTCCCTGTAACATTCATGGTGAAGATTCTACTGTCTTGTCCATCACACATTTTAATTTTTATTTATTTATATTTTTAACTATTTTTAAATTGTGCTAAAGTATGCATAACGTAAAAATAATTTTAACCATTTTGGGTAGACGGTTCTTTGACATTAAGTACATTGACAGTACTGTGTAACTTTCACTGGTATCTTTTTTTAAATTTTTAAAAAATACTTATTTTATTTCTTTCTCTTCCCTTCCCCCCTCCCCCCACTGTTGAAATTATCTGCTCTCTATGTCCATTCACTGTGTGTTCTTCTGTATCCACTTGCATTCTTGTCATGCGGCATTGGAAAACTTCCTTTTTGTTGTTGTTGCGTCATCTTGTTATGTCAGATTTCTATGTGCAGCGCCACTCCTGGGTGAGCTGTGCTTTTCACACAGGGCAGCTTTCCTTGCGGGGCGCACTCCTTATGCATGGGGCTCCCCTCCGTGAGGGACACCTCTGTGTGGCATGGCACTCTTTGCGCATGACAGCACTGCACGTGGGGCAGCTCACCACATGGGTCAAGAGGCCCTGGGTATCAAACTTTGGACCTCCTATATGGTAGGCAGACGCTCTGTCAGTTGAGCCACAACTGCGTCCCTCACTGGTATCTATTTCTAGACTGTTTTCAGCATCCTAGAACCAAAACTCATACTCATTTAGCAATAACTATAATGGTACCACACTTTTTTGTATTAGAGATGTTGTGAGCTCACAAAACAATCATTGATAATGAGTGGAATTCCATACATCACCCCTCCACCAATACCTTGTATTATTGTGGAATATTTGTTACAGATTATGAAAGAATATCAAAATATTACTACTAACTATGGTCCATAGCTTACATTTGGTATGTTTTTTCCATACATACCCCTCTTATCAACACCATGTATTAATATTGTACGTTTGTTTGTGAGAGAAGTCTCTTATATTTGTCCTGTTAACCACAGTCCATCATGCACAACGTAGTTCACTGTGTTATACAGACCCATGCCTTGTGCAGTCCATCCAAAGTGTTCACTCAGTGGCTCTCACTTTCATCACAGAGTTGTGTAGTCATTGCCTTAGTAACTTTTTGAACATTTTCCTTAGACCAAAAGAAAAAATCCCATGCCCTCCTATTACTGACCCTTAGCATTGATATAGCACCTTCTTCAACATTGAGCAAGAATGTGACAATACTGTTGTTTACTATAGTCCATAAGTTACATTAGTTGTAATTTTCCCGTGCATAACTGTATTCTTATCACCTTGTAATAGTGAGATACATTTGTTTTAGTTCATAGAAGAACATTCTTATATTTATAGTATTAACCACAATCCTCACCTACCACTGGGTTCACAATGATATTCGTCCCTAGTTTATTCTCTAGTTTTCTTTCAGTTGACATTTACATCCCTAACCTACCCCTTTCAGCCATAATCCCATTTACAAACCAGCCATGTTAGTTATACTCACTATAATTTGTGACATCAACTTAATCCATTTCTACACTTTTACAGTGAAGCTTATTAAAAATTCTACATACATGAAGCATTAATACCCCTTCTCATCCCTCATCCTGTCTCCTAGTCATCTGTACTCTAGATTTTAACTCCTTGTGCTTATTCTTTGTGTTTAGATCATATCAGTGAGACCATACAACATTTGTCTTTTTGTGTCTGGCTTATTTCACTCAGCATAATGTCCTCAAGGTTCATCCATGTTGTCACGTGTCCCAGTGTAATTTCTTCTTAACTGCAGTATAGCGTTTTATCATATGTATATATAGCATTTTGTTTATCCCATTCATTCATTGATGGGCACTTGGGTTGTTTCCATCTATTGGCAGTTATGAATAATATCTCTATGAACATTGGTGTGCAACTGGCTCTTTGCGTCCCTGTTTTCATTTCTGGATATATTCTTAGTAGAGGGATTGCTAGATCATACGGCAGTTCTATGTTTAGCTTCCTGAGGAACTGCCAAACTGTTTTCCACAGAGGCTGCACCATTCTAAATTCCAACTAACCATAAAGAAGCATTCCTCTCTCTCCACATCCTGTCTAGCACTTGTTGTTTTTTGGTTGTTGTTTTTTTTAAGATTTTATTTATTTAGTGCCCCCCTCCCCTGCCGTTGTCTGCTCTCTGTGTCCATTCGCTGTGTTCTTCTGCATCCACTTGCATTATCAGGCAGCACTGGGAAACTGTGTCTCTTTTTTGTTGTGTCATCTTGCTGCGTGAGCTTTCCAGATGTGTGGCACCACTCCTGGGCAGGCTGTGCTCTTTTCATGTGGGGCGGCTCTCCTTCCATGTGGGGCATCCCTACGCGGGGGCGCCCCTGCGTGGCACAGCACTCTTTGCGTGTGGCAGCACTGCACGTGGGCCAGCTCACCACATGGGTCAGGAGGCCCTGGGTATCGAACCGCGGACCCTCCAATGGAAGGGGAAAGCTGTATCAGTTGAGCCAAGTCCGCTTCCCTGTTTTTTGTTTTTTTTTAAAGATTTATTTATTTATTTAATTTCCCCCCCTCCCCTGGTTGTCTGTTCTTGGTGTCTATTTGCTGCGTCTTGTTTCTTTGTCCGCTTCTGTTGTCATCAGCGGCATGGGAAGTGTGGGCGGCGCCATTCCTGGGCAGGCTGCTCTTTCTTTTCACGCTGGGCGGCTTTCCTCACGGGTGCACTCCTTGCGCGTGGGGCTCCCCCACGCGGGGGACACCCTTGCGTGGCACGGCACTCCTTGCGCGCATCAGCGCTGCGCATGGCCAGCTCCACACGGGTCAAGGAGGCCCGGGGTTTGAACCCCGGACCTCCCATATGGTAGACGGACGCCCTAACCACTGGGCCAAAGTCCATTTCCCTGTTTTTTTTTTTTTGTTTTTTTTTTGATAATGGTCATTCTATGAGGTGTGAAATATCTCATTGTAGTTTTGATTTGCATTTCCCTAATAGCTAGTGATAGCGAACATTTTTTTCTTGTGCTTTTTCACCATTTGTATTTCTCTTTGGAGGAATGTCTATTTAAGTTTTTTGCCTCCCCCCCCTTTTTTTCTTCCCATTTTTTATTTGGACTGCTGGCCTTTTTGTCGTTGAGTTATGTGATCTCTTTGTATAATATGGATATCAATCCCTTATCAGATACGTGGTTTTCAGATATTTTCTCCCCTTGAGTAGGCTACCTTTTCACCTCCTTGACAGAGTTCTTTGAAGCACAAAAGTGTTTAAGTTTGAGGAAGTCCCATTTGTTCATTTTTTCTTTTGTTGCTCCTGCTTTGGGTGTAAGGTTTAATATACCACCACCTACCACCAGGAATTAAAGATGTGTCTCTCTACATTTTCTTTGAGAAGTTTTATGGTTCTAGCTTTTATATTTAGGTCTTTGATGCATTTTGAGTTAATTTTGTTTAAGGTGTGGGATAGGGGTCCTCTTTCTCTTTCTTTTGATTATGGATATCTAGTTCTCCCAGCATCATTTGTTGAATAGACTATTGTGTCCCAGGTGGGTGGCCTTAACAGCCTTGTCAAAAATCACATGACCATAGATGTGAGGATCTGTTTCTGAACAATCAATTCAGTTCTATTGGTCTATATGTCTATCTTTATTCAACTACCATGCTGTTTTCACCACTCTACCTAGGTAATATGATTTAAAGTCCTTCCTTTTCAATACGTTTCTGGCTATTTCGGGCCCCTTATTCTTCCAAATAAATATTGATAATTGGCTTTTCCATTTCTTTAAAAAAGTCTCTTGTGCCAGTACCATGCTATTTTTTTTCCCCCTTTCTGGTGGCATCATCTTTTTGGTGCAGCGCCTCGCTGTGCAGGAGCCTGCACCTCACCATACAGGCCTAGGATGCCTTTTTTTTTTTTTTTTTTTTACCAGGAAGTCCTGGAGATGCAACCCGGGTCCTCCATATGGTAAATGGGAGCTCAATTGCTTGAAACATGGCAACTACAGAGTACCATGCTATTTTGATTACTGTCTTCCAACTTCATTCTCCTTTTACAAGATGGCTTTAGCTATTCAGGGACCTTTACCCTGCCATATAAAGTTGATGATTGGCTTCTCCTTTTCTGTAAAAGAAGGTTGTTGGAATTTTGATTGGGATTGCATTGAATGTATAAATTGTTTGGGGCACTGTTTACATCTTGATTATTTTTAGTCTTCTAATCCATGAACACAGAATATCCTTCCAATTATTTGAGTCTTCTTTAATTTCTTTTAGCAATGTTTTGTTGTTTTTTGTGTACAAGTCCTTTACATCCTTGCTTAGATTTATTCCTAGATACTTTTTTTAGTTGCTATTGTGAAAGGAATTTTTTTCTTGATTTCTTCTTCCAATTGTTCATTGCTTGTGAATAGGAACACTACTGATTTTTGGGTGTTGATCTTGTACCCCTTCACTTTGCTGAATTCATTTATTAACTCTAGGATTGGAGCTTTGCTGTGGATTTTTCAGTATTTTCTGTATATAGGATCAAGTTATTTGCAGATAGGGAATTTGGATGACTTTCCAATTTGGGTGCCTTTTATTTCTTGTTCTTGCCTGAATTACTCTGGTAAGAACTTCAAGTACAGTGTTGACTAATAATGGTGACAGTAGGCATCCTTGTCTTGTTCCTGATATTAAAGGATTAACTTTCAGCTTTTCACCATTAAGTAGGGTGTTAGCTGTGGAGTTTTCATACATGCCCTTTTTTATGCTGAGGAGGTTTCCTTCTATTCGTAGTGTTTTAAATGTTTTTATCAAGAAAGAGTACTGTATTTTGTCAAATGCCTTTTCTGCATCAATTCAGATGATCCTGTGTTGTTGTTTTTTCCCTTCATTCTGTTAATATGGTATAAGTATTTGTCAGCCAAAGGGGTGCTGATACAAATTACCAGAAATCAGTTGGTTTTTATAAAGACCAGTTTATAAACATAGTCCAATATCTATTTTTGGAATTCATAAACAATATCAAACTGCTAGACACTACCCTCTGAATTCCAAAGACATTACAATATTCAAAAAACCTTATTTCAGTAACAATGCTAAGTACAAAATCATATCATAATCAGTTTAAAGAAATGCAGTTTGTCTTGAGGCAAAGTCCCATCTACCTGTAGTCCTCTGAAACTTTCAGAAGAGTTTATCTGCTTTCAATACACAAATGGACAAAGGATAATTATTTCCATTACTGTAAGATGAAACTGGGAGGGAAACATGAGTCATGGGTCCCCTACAGTATAAACCTTCAGGGTATACTCCATTTGATTTCAAAAGTCTGAGAGTCATTCTCAAGATGATGGTTTCTTTTTCCTGGGGCTTCATGGGGGCCCACTGTTTCCAAAGGCTTGCCCAATGGCCATTTTCTTGGTTCCACCCTTATCAAGCATCTGGGTCAGCCAAGCTCCAGATCCCACCCTCCCAGAGTGTTGGGGTGGTTGCCATACTTTACCTAATTTTTGGGTTAGAATTTTAACTCCCCCTGGAACAGTGAAGCGAAGACAACATTTTCCTAATCTTTGGCATACAGGCCCAACCCTCTCAGAGCAATGAGTTGGTGGCCTGGCCTTCCCAAATCCATGAGGTACAGACCCACCCCTCTCAGACCTATGGGGTGGCAACCTTAACCTCCCTAATCCTTGGGAAATGTGCTCTACCCTCTGTACCCTGGGGTGGCAAAACTCTCCCAGAACAGCTGGCAGAAACATCCATCCTCTTTAACTGCCGGGGCAAACTTACCCTCTCTGTAGACATGAGTGGGGTTTCTCTCTTGGCCTGAGGAGATGTCTTAATTCCAGATCTCAGCTTCTATGTTTTCCCTCTAAAGCTGTTCCCCCTTCAGTCTCTCCCTACCATGTCCCTTTCATTCCAGACTGACAGCAATTTTATTCATACAGCTCTCTTAAAAAGTTGTATGTTTAGCTTGCAGGAAGCAAGGGTCCAGGCCATCAGACAGTAAGACTTTCCACAGGTCTTTCTTAGATAACTGCATTTTCAATCTTGATTTACAAGTTCCAAGTTCAGTTAAGTTCTCAAATGGGGCACTATCGTCTGCAGAATTGATTTCTAGAGGCTTGGAATTTCCACATTCAGTTTCTGGTTTCTTCATGCCCAATAGTTCAGTCCTCAGCTTATCTCTCTCATCTAGCATTTTGCTATAAGCTGCAAGGAGAAGCCAAGCCACGTTCTCCGAGTTTACCTTGGAAAGTTCTTCAGCTAAATGTCCAGGCTCACCATTTTCAAATTCTGCCTGCCTTCCTTATATCATAAGGAGTCAATCTTGCTAAGTTCTCTGCAACTTTAAAACATGGATTGCCTTTCCTCCAGTTTCCAGTAATAGTTTCATTATTTATATTTCTTTTTTTCAAAGATTTATTTATTTCTCCCTGCCCCTCCCCCTCCCCCTCGTTGTTTTGAGCTTGCTCTCTGCTTTCTGTATCTATTCTCTGTGTTCTTCTTTGTCTGCTTATTGTCTCTTTAGGCTGCACTGGGAACCTATACTAGGACCTTTCAGAGTGGAAGAGAGGCACTCAGTCTCTTGACCCACCTCAGCTCCTTGGTCTGCTGCGTCTATCTTATTTTCTCTCCTCTGTGTCTCTTTTTGTTGCGTCATCTTGTTGCGCCAGCTCTCTGCACGGCCCAGGACTCCTGCACAGGCCAGCTCACCACACAGTCCAGCTTGCCTTCAACAGGAGGCCCCAAGAATCAAACCCTGAAATTCCTACATGGTAGACAGGAGCCCAGTAGCTTGAGCCACATCCACTTCCCTCATCATTTACTTCAAAGGCCTCATAAAAGTCTCTTTAGTGTATATATTCCTAACAAGAGTCTCTTCAAAGCACTTTAGGCTTTTTCTATCAAACATCTAGCAATTATTTACTTCTAAGGCCTTATCAAAAATAACTTTACGCTCCATATTCTTACCAATAGTCTCTTAAAAGTAATTTAGACCTTTTCTATCAAGCATCGCACAATTCCTTCAAAAAATACCCCTCACCCATTTATAAAACCATTCCAGCATTTTGGTAATTGCAAAAGCATAACCTCACTTCTGGTACCAAATTCTGTATTAGTCACCAAAAGGAGTGTGGATGCAAAATAGCAGAATTTGGTTGGTTTTTATAAAGGTTATTTATTTGGGGTAGAAGCTTATAGTTACAAGGCCCTAAAGTGTCCAATTCAAAGCTACTTCCTCACCAAAGTCTGTTGCCATGTGTTGGAGCAAGATGGCTTCTTACATCTGCCAAGGGTCCAGACTTCCTCTTCCTCTTAAGGCTCCGTGGTCCCACTTCCATATCAATTCCAATATCAACTGTAGTCTGGGATAAGTCTCATCTCTCTGCTGGGACTCACTTCTCTCTGTGCTCAGCCTCTCTGATCTTTCTGCAAGGTCAGCTATAGACTGTCAGGCTCCCTTTCTCCCCAGGGCTTCTGCCGTGTCTATGAAACTGTCTCTATTTCTCTGTGTTCTTCTGTGTTTTCCCTTCCCGGAGCTCCAGCTCAAAACTCCAGTTGAGTCCTCTGCCGTGTGGTTTTCTCTGAGACCAGCTTTGTGGGCAGGAACTCAGTGTCCTACTGACATGGCCCTAACAAAGCCTTAATCATAATTTAATCAAGTAAAAGTGAAACCTCTGAAGTTAATACAATCTAGTATGCCCAGAGGAGCAGACCAATTTATAAATATAATCCAATATCTATTTTTGGAATTCATAAACAATATCAAACTGCTACAGTATATTACATAATTGATTTTCTCATGTTGAATCAACCTTGTATACCAGGGATAAATCCCACTTGATTGCAGTGTATAATTCTTTTTTTAAAATCCATCTGAATCCATCTGCAGTGTATAATCAGTGGTATTTGGTATAATCACATAGTTGTTCATTCATCATATCAGTCATTATTAGAGCATTTTCATTATTCCAATAAGAATAATAAAAACCAAACCAAAAAAGCTCTACCCCTTATTAATCACCTCTAATTCTTTTTATGTATATCCCCTGCTGTACATGGCTGCTATTCTGTTTTTGTCTTTCTAATTTATTTGTATTTATATTGTGTATAGACAGAGTCAAACAATATGTAGTACCTTTTGTCTAGTTTCTTCGACTTAGTATATATATTTTTTCCCGTATAGAAGATTATTAATAATAGTATATACTGCTGTCCATATTTTGCTTTGGTTGTATTTTTGCCTGATAACCATGCTTTCGTACCAGGAATAAAACCCACTTGATCGTGGTGTATAATTCTCTTAATATGCTGGTCGATTCAGTTTGCTGCTATGTCGTTGAGGATTTTTTCATCTATATTCATAAAAGATATTGGTCTGCCATTTTCTTTTCTTGCAATGTCTTTATTTGGCTTTGGTATGAGGCTGATGTTGGCCTTCTAGAATGAGTTAGGGAGTATTCCCTCCTCTTAAATTTTTTCAAAGCATTTGTGCAAAATTGGAGTTAACGCTTCTTGGAATGTTTGGTAGAATTCCCCTATGAAGCCATCTGGTCCTAGTGTTACTATGTTTTCTCTAGGTTCTTGGCTAAACTACAAAAAATGAATTTTAAGTGCAAGTCAGTTTAGTTAGGCCAGTAATTGATTAAAGAATGGAGAGAAGAGAAATGGGAGAAAATAACTGATTATGTGTAGAGAGGAAGGGGGGCTGAAAAGAGGTAGAGAGGCCTGATTTACAAACTATAATTCCCCATTACAGATTATAAATCCCCAGATCTACTAGTGTGCTGATCCAGGCAGGGGGAGAAGAAGGCAAGAACAGGGCCAGTTTGGATTTTGTGCTTGCTTTTTAACCCACTAATTATTCTGCCCCTTTGCTAATGTCGAGGGAGGAGTTCCAATTGTTTGCTGCTTTGGTTGTTTATCCTACCCATCAGTCCCCCAGGAGGGCACAGTGATAAAACTCCTGGAGTATATCCATGGCTTCTCCTGGTTCCCTCTGGAGGAAATCCTGGTCCAAGTGGAGTTTCTTGCAAGGTTCTTCCAGTAGCCATCCACATGGCCAAGTGTTTAGTGGAGATGGTTTTTCTGCCTGGTTGCAGATTTGTCCCTTTATTTCTTAACTAGCCTGCCTCACTAGGCTTTGCTTTGTTGGGAGGGTTTTTCTTTTTTTCTTCCTATTTTATTGTGTCATTGTCTTTTTGGTGTGTTGCTTTGCTGTGCTGTGTACCTGTTCCTCACGGTGCAGGTCTGGGACACTTTTTTTTTTCTTTTTTTTACCAGGAGGTCCTGAGGTTCAAACCTGGGTCCTCTGTATGGTAAACAGGAGCTCAATTGCTTGAGCCACAGCCACTTCCTGGGAGGTTTTTGATTACTGATTCATTCTCTTTACCTTTGTTGAGTCTTCTGTTTCTTCTTGAGTCAATGCAGCTAGTTTATGTGTTTCTAAAGAATTTGTCCATTTCATTTTAGTTATCCAGTTTATTGGCATACAGTTAATAGTATATCCTCTTATAGTTCTTGTTATTTCAGCAGGGGTGGTAATAATGTCCCCCTTTTCATTTCTGTTTTCTGTTATTTGTACGTTGTTTTTTTCTTTGGTTAAATTTCCTGATTTTATTGATCAATTCAAAGAACCATCTTTTGGTTTTGTTGATTCTATTGTCTTTTTTTTTTTTCCTTCCCTTCCCCCTCTACTACTACCCTGCTGTTTTTGCTATGTCCAGTCATAATAGAAATAGAAAAGTCTATTTCTCTTTTTGTCTTCTCTTCTTGTTTCTCTCCTCTAGGATTCACTGTGATTCTATCCTGGGGACTTCTGGTGTGGAGAGAGATTCCCTGTCAATTGTGCCACCTCAGTTCCTGGTCTCTGCTGTGCCTCACCTTTTTTTTTTTTTTTTTAAGATTTATTTTTTATATATTTCTCTCCCCTTCCCCGCCCCACCCCCCAGTTGTCTGCTCTCTGTGTCCATTTGCTGTGTGTTCTTCTGTGTCCGCTTGTATGCTTGTCAGCGGCATCTGGAATCTGCATCTCTTTGTTACGTCATCTTGCTGTGTCAGCTCTTCATGTGTGCGACAGCACTCCTGGGCAGGCTGCACTTTTTCTGCACTGGGTGGCTCTCCTTATGGGGCGCACTCTTTGCGTGTGAGGCTTCCCTATGTGGGGGACACCCCTACGTGACAGGGCACTCCTTGCACGCATCGGCACTGCATGAGCCAGTTCATCACACTGGTCAGGAGGCCCTAGGTTTGAGCCTTGGACCTCCCATGTGGTAGGTGGACACCCTATCTATTGCGCCAAATCCTCTTCCCTGCTGTGCTTCACCTTGGCTCTCACCTTTGTCTCTCTTTTGTTGGCGTCATCGTCTTGCTGCATGACTCATTTGCATGGGCACCGGCTCACCACACAGGCACTTGTGTAGACACTCGGCTCACTATGCGGGCACTTGGCTCTCCATGTGGGCACTTGGCTCACCACGTGGGCACTCAGCTCACTGCACGGGCCCTCGGCTCACTGCATGGGCACTTGGCTTGCTGCTCAGACACCCACATGGGCACTTGGCTCACTGTGCAGGCACTTGGTCACCAGGAGGTCCCCGGGATCGAACCCTGGTCCTCCCATATGGTAGGTGGAGGCCTTATCACTTGAGCCACATCCACTTCCTTCTCTGTTGTCTTTTGTTTGTTTCTTTGTTTTCTATTTCATTTATCTCCACTCTTAGTTTTATTTCTTTCCTTTGTCTGCTTTGGATTTAATTCGTTCTATTTTCTAGTTCTTCCAGTTTTGAGGTTAGACCTCTGATTTGAAGTCTCCTTTTTGAATGTAAATGTGTAGAGATATGTATTTCCTTCTTAGCACTGCCTTCACTGCATCCTATAAGTTTTGTTATGTTGTATATTCGTTTTCATTCTCCTCAAGATATTTCCTAATTTTTGCTTCTGATTTCCTCTTTAACCCATTGGTTATTTTAGAGTAAGTTGTTTAATTTCTACATGTTTGTGAATTTTTCCTTTCTCCTTTTGTTATTGATTTCTACCTTAATTGTCTTGTGATCAGAAAATATACATTGTGTGTTTTCAATATTTTTTAATTTATTGGGACTTGTTTTGTGACCCAACATATGATCTATACTGGAGAATGATCTATGTGCACTAAAGAAGAATGTCTATTCTGTTTTTATTGGGTACAGTGTTCCATATATGTTTGTTAAATCTGGTTGGTTCAGTGTATCAGTCAAGTCCTGTACTTCCTTACTCACCTTCTAATTAGATGTTCAGTCCATTTTTGAGAGTGGTGTGGTAAAAAGTCTCCTATTAATGTAGACAGTCTATTTTTCCCTTCAAATTTGTCAGTAATTTGCTTTATGTGATTTTGGGCTCTGCTGCATATATATTTATGATTGTTACATCTTCTTGTTGAACTGTTCCCTTTATCAGTATGTAATGTCCATCTTTGTCCCTTGTAACTGGTTTTGACTTAGTCTGTTTTATCCAATATTAGTATAGTCACCCCAGTTCTCTTTTGGTTATTGCTTATATATTTTTTTTTTCATCCCTTTATTGTCAGCCTACCTGTATTTATGGCTTAAAAGTGCATCTCTTGCAGATAACATATTGTTGGATCATATTTTTTCATCCATTTTGCCAGTCTCTGCCTTTTGTCAGTAGAATTTAATCAGTTTACATTTAGCATCCCTACTGATAATACAGATTTTTTTTCTGCCATTTTATTATTTATTTAGCCTTTGTAAGTCTTTTGTCCTTTTTTGTCCCTCACTTCCATTAAAGACTAATTTGCTTTCTTATGTTGTACCATATTGAGTACATATTCTCATTTCTATTTGGATATATTTTTCATCTGTTTTCCTTTTGGTTATCACTGGGTTAAAATTTACATCCTAAATATATAACCAGTATATTTGGTTTGATACCAACTTAACTTCAATAGCATGCACACAGTTTCCCTAAACCTCTCTCTTCCCCCACCATTTTTTATAATTATTACCTACTTATATTTTTGTACATTTTATTTCCAGAAACCTAGATTTATCATTATTACTTATGCATGTGCATTTTAGCACCAGTTGGAAGTAAGTGGCGTTATGTACCAATATAATACAATACTACAATACTGGCATTTGTAATTACCCAAATGGTCACTTTTACCGCAGGGTCTGTATTTCTTTATGCTGCTTTGAACCACTGTCTAGTGTCCTTTCCTTTGAGTCTGAAGAATTCCCTTTAGCATTGCTTCTAAGTCAGGTCTCATGTTGCGATGTACTCCCTCAGCTTTTGTTGTCTGAAAGTATCTTAATTTCTCCTTCTTTCAAGATCCTGGGACCTCATATGCAGGCAGCTAGCACTTATGCACTGAGCCACTTGGGTCCCTCGTCTGTTTACTCATTGTTTGCTCATTTACTTTAGGAGGTGTGGGGAACAGAACCGGGGACCTCTCATGTGGAATGCAGGTGCTCAACTGCATGAACCACATCCTCTCCCTCTCCCTCATTTTTGAAAGAGAGTCTTGCCAGGTATAAAATTCTTGGCTGGCAGTTGTATTCCTTCATCAATTCCTTGATTTCTGATGACAAATCAGCATTAAGTCTTAGGCTATTTTCACTTTTAATATTTTTTTTCCTTCTGCTCCTCAGCCTGACTCATTTCAGGTATCTTGTCTTCAAGTTCACTATTCCTTTCCTCTGCCAGCTCTGTTCTCCTGTTGAAACAATCCTAGGTAGTTTTCATTTCAGTTATTATGATCTTCAACTCCAGTAGTTTTGTTTGGTTCCTTTTTAAAATGTATATCTCTTTACTTAGACTCTCATTGTTCATTCTCTGTTTTCCTCATATCCTGTAGTTCTTTCTCTATACTTTCCTTCATCTCCTTAAGGTGTTTTGTTTTTGAGATACTGGGGCTGGGAATTGAACCCAGGACCTTGTATGTAGGAAGCCGGCACTCAACCACTGAGCCACATTGGCTTCCCTTCCTTAAACATTTTTTTAGAACAATCCAGTTTTATTGGTACATATCAACAAAGCATATAGTTCATCCAAAGTGTACAATCAGTGGTACTCGGCACAATCACATAGTTGTACATTCATCACCTTAATCATTATTACAGCATATATTTATTATTTCAGTAATCAAAAAACAAACAAGAAGATCCATCACCTCTTGATCTCTATGCTTCCTCTGCTGTCCACAGCTCCCATTTCTGGCTATTCTTGCACAATTATCTTTTTTTTTTTTTAAAGATTTATTTATTTCTCTCCCCATCCCTCCCCTCCGCACCAGTTGCCTGCTCTCTGTTTCTCTTCGCTGTATGTTCTTCTGTGTCCGCTTCCATTGTTGTATTGTCAGTGGCACCAGGAATCTGTGTCTATTCTTGTTGCATCATCATGCTGCGTCAGCTCTCCGTGTGTGTGGCTGCCACTCCTAGGCAGGCTGAACTTTCTTTCACACTGGGTGGCTCTCCTTACGGGGTGTACTCCTCGCACGTGGGGCTCTCCTACTTGGCGGACACTCCTGCATGGCACGCGCTCCTTGCACAACATCAGCACTGCGCGTGGGCCAGCTCCACACGGGTTAAGGAGGCCTGAGGTTTGAACTGCAGACCTCCTATGTCGTAGACAGACGCCCTATCCGTTGGGCCAAGTCCACTTCCCCTTTTTTTTCTCTATATATAGAATTATACTTACATCTTATATAAATGCAATCATACAATATGTCACACAATATATTAGTTCATATTAACTAAATCATACTGTATTACTGTATTTGTCCTTTTGTGTCTGGCTTACTTCACTCAACATAGTGTCCTCTGGGTTCATCCATGTTGTCATATGCTTTACATATGCATAATATTCTTACAGCTGCATAACATTCCATCTTGTGAATACACCATAGTTTGTTTATCCATTCATCAGTAGATGGACATCTGGGTTGTTTTCAACTTTTGACTTTTTGTGAATAATGCCTCTATGAACATAGGTGTGCAGATGTCTATTTGTGTCATTGCACTCAGTTCTTCTGGGTATATACCCAGTAGTGGCATTGCAGGGGCACATGGCAAATCTATATTCAGCTTCTTGAGGAACTGCCAACAGTCCTCCATAGTGACTCTACCATTCTGCATTACCACCAACAGTGAATAAGTGTTCCTATCTCTCCACATCTTCTCCAACATTTGTTAGTTATCTGTCTTTTTAAATAGTGGCCATTCTGATAGGTGTGAAATGATATCTTATTGTAGTTTTGATTTGCATTTCCCTAATCATTTAGTCATGTTGAATATTTTTTCATGTGTGTTTTTGACATTTGTATTTCTTCTTTGGATAAATGTCTGTCCAAGTCTTTTGCCCATTTTTAAAATTGGGTCGTTTGTCTTTTTATTGTTGAGTTGTAACATCTCTTTATATATCACAGATATTAAACCCTTATCAGACATGTGATTTCCAAATATTTTCTCCCATTGAGTTGGCTGCCTTTTCACCTTTTTGATAAAGTCCTGTGAGGTGCAAAAGTGTTTAATTTGGAAGAGGTCCCGTTTATCTATTTTTCTTTTGTTGCTCATTCTTTGGGTGTAAGGTCCAAGAAACCACCATCTACCACAAGGTCTTGAAGATATCCTCCTACATTTTCTTCTAGTAGTTTTATGGTCCTGGCTTTTATATTTAGGTTTTTGACCCATTCTGAGTTGATTCTTGTGTAGGGAGTGAGATAGAGGTCTCTTTGATTCTTTTGGTTATAGATATCCATTCTCCCAGGACCATTTGTTAAAGAGACTGTTTTGTCCATTAACATGGACTTGGTAGGTTTATCAAAAACCAGTTGACCGTAGATGTGAGGGTTTACTTCTGGAACTCTCAATTCTATTCCACTGATCGATGTATCTACCTTTATGCCAGTACCATGCTGTTTTGACCACTGTAGCCTTATAATATGTTTCAAGGTCAGACAGTGTAATTCTTCCCATGTCACTCTTCTTTTTTAAAATGCTTTTGGCTATTTGAGTGCACTTTTCCTTCCAAATGAATTTGATAATTGCTTTTTCTATTTCTACAAATTAAGCTGTTGAAATTTTGATTGGTGTTGCATTGAATCTATAAATCAGTTTGGGTAGGATTGACATCTTCACCATATTTAGTCTTCCAGTCAGTGAACTTGGAACATCTTTCCATTTGTTTTAGGTCTTTTAAAAAAAATTTTATCATTGTTTTATACTTTTCTGCATGTAGGTCTCTACTTCTTTGGTTAAATTGATTCCTTGGTATTTGAGTCTTTTTGTTGCTATCATAAATGGAATTTTTCCCCAGATTTCCTCCTCAGATTGTCATTACTACTATACAAAAACATTACTGTTTTCTGCATGTTGATCTTGCATTTTGCCACTTTGCTGAACTCATTTATTAGCTCAAGTAGCTTTATTGTAGACAATTCAGAATTTTCTAAATATAGGGTCATGTTATCTGCAAACAGTGAGAGTTTTACTTCCTCTTTTCCTGTTTGGATGCCTTTAACTTTTTTTTTCTTGTCTAATTACTTAAGCTGGAACTTCTAGTACAATGTTCAATAATAATTCTAGTACAATGTTCAATAATAATGGTGACAGTGGACATCCTTGTCTTGTTCCTGATCTTAGAGGGAAAACTTTCTCTTTTCCTCATTGAGTATGATGTTGGATTTGGATTTTTCATATGTGCCTTTTATCACATTAAGGAATTTTCCTTCTATTCTTCTCTTTTGAAATGTTTTTTTTTAATCAAGAAATGATTTCTTAAACATTTTTAAGGACATTTTTTTAAAAGGCTTTTTTCAGTATGTCCACATTCTTGTCTTCATTAATGTTTTCTCTATTTTTATCCTCTTCCTTTGGATGGGCTGTCCTTTCCTGTTTCTTTGCTTGTCTTGTACTCTTGTTGTACCCTATTTATTTTAATATTTCAAAATGTTAACTCTAGGATTTACTCACTGGGATGTCTGTTTCTTGATATTGTAACCAGCTGGTGATAAAACAGGTTTTCTTGAGCTTCGGCCCTCGTATCAGAAAGGTCTGCCCAAAGTGAATGCACTGTGCAGTGTTTTTCCTGACTTGCAGGGCCTCCGTCTTGTCCTGGGCTTGTGCTTCTTAGTTGTTTTGGAATTCCCATTTCCAGGAGTTTGGTTTTCTCTGTTTCCCAGGGGACAAATCTTCCTCTCCCAAGTATCTGAAGCCAGCAGACCTTTGTCAAGACTATCTGCCTCTGTTGAGTTTTACACCCTCTTCGTTGTCTCACCCTCCTTTTGTTTGGAAGGCAAATTCTTTGAGGAGGGTCATCCTGGGGAGGACTTTCCCAATTTGGTCTTTCTCAGCCAGAACAGGGGCCCACAAAATGGGTGCAAACATTTTCCAAAATGTCCTATAAAAGGGGCTAGGTATGGTGGTTCGCCAAAGGTGCGCTTTCCTGGCCTGTCCAACAAATGCAGCCCTTCTGCTAACTCCACCCCCCCTCTCCCATTTACCCCCTCCCTGCAGCCCTGTGGAAACCTGCATCTTTAAGTCTTCACTACCTCTACCCTTGTCTGGGGAAAGTTGAAACAATGGCGCTCTGCTGCCTTTGTCGAGGGCGGGTTGAAATAATAGCTGCCCTCAGGGCCTGGACTAGTTCACTAATCAAAAACCATGATTTGGGGAGACTTCCAGGTAAGGGGAGGATTAGAGAGGCAGAAGGATCACTTCTCTCCCAGAAAAAATAGAGGACAGGCGGAGACTATTGGGAGGATTGCTCTGAGGCTTAGGATGCCAAGGGGGAAAGCAAGACACTACCCAGAAAGAGGGGCAAAGGAAAGGAGTCTTGACTGGCTGGAAAAATCCCTTGATTAAAGCTGTAGCAGAAGCAGCTAGCACCCATCCCCGTACCCTCGGATCAAACAGCAGTCTGCAGACTGTAGCACCTGTAGATTGCAGCGGCTCAGACTAAGGGGGTTGTGGGGTCATCTTCCCCAAGACAGGGGAGAGGGAGAAACACAGTCTACAGCAAAATCAGATTTTGGCCAGCACACTTGGTTTGCTGCGCTGGAGGGGTCCCATACTTCCAGGCCAGGTAGGGCCATGACATTGTTTCCCTGAGACCCCACTGGGAGCTAAAGATAATTGGCTTTCTCAAATACCCTTCCTTCTGCTCTGGGCTGCTTGCTGAGGACACAGAGGGAGAACAGGTGTGGGTGGCCAAGGGAGGAGTACAGCTTCTGAGAAAGTTTGTGAGGCTTGGCCTGCCCTGAGGACCTTGCTTCTGCACCCCCTGCCTTTCCAGAAATTACACTGAATGCATCCCTCCTAGTACCTGGGGTCAGAGCTGAGAGTTCTGTCAAAGAGCTCCATCTGCTGTCAGACTAGAAAATTACATGAAAAGAAGGGGGGAATAATTAATGAGAGTCACCTGGGTACCTTTATTGCCCCCCTCTCCAAGGTCCTTGAAAACTGGCCTGCTCCCCATTATTTTGTCCTTAGCCTTGGTTTGAGTAGTTAAACGGGCAGTCCTAAATATCTATAACAAAAGAACTGAAAACAAGGACACAAACCTATATATGCACACCAATGTTCAGAGCAGCATTATTCACTATTGTCAAAAGTTGGAATCAACCCAAATGCCCATCAAGAGATGAATGGATAAATAAAATGTGGTATATGCATACAGTGGAATACTCCTTAGCTATAAGAAGGAATACAGTACAAACACATGGAATAACATAGATGATTCTTGAGGATCTTATGTTGAGTGAAGCAAGCCAGGCCTCGAAAGACAAATACTACATGACCTCTCTGATATGAAATAAGTAAATGCAGCTGTCTTATAGAGCTAGAGACTGGACGATAGGCTTGAAGGAAGTGGGGGGGGGGGGAAGGAAGATTGCAAGCTGATGCCTACATGGGTGAAATCTATGATAAACTGGAGTTAAGTATTTAGGGATACCTTTGATTGGGGCTTTGTGGGCTTGAGGGGGCAAGGGTTGGGAAGATGGGTCAGATGGCCCAAGGAATTGGGAGGAGGGCTGGGTGGGAACAGTTGAACATAGGAGATTGTCAGGTATGTGGCTGAAACTATAATGTTGAGAAAACTCTTTAGAAAATTTAATAAGAAAGTATTACCTGTTTAAGGTGCTTAAGGGGGAAGGCATATGGCACAGGGGCAGGCTACTAGGGAGTGTGTGAGTGCTCATTTTGTCATACTGGGTTATATCATTGGGTGGAGGCCCATACAATGAGTGTGAAGGTGTACTCACATCCTGGGGAGGCCTGATGTTCTCAGAGGGAATTGTGTCTCTCAAGAGAATTGGTGGCCCCCAAAGGGTTAGGGCAGTCTAGTGTGTCAAGTCCTCAGTATTGTTGCAAGTATCTGTGAATCTGGTCCTTCAGGTAGTGAAGATTGATTGTCACTGTGGGCCCTGAGGGGAGGAAGAGAGAGGTATAGAATAGATGGAATTGGGGTAACTGGGGGTAATGGAAGTATTCCACAAGATCATTCAGTGATGGATATAGGACATGTTCAATTACAACAAAAATGTATAAAAGTCTATAGGCTAAAATGTAAACTATAATGTAAAACATAAGGTAACTAAAAATTTAGAAAATTGTACAGTCTGAAGTATAAACCATAATGGAACCATGTTTGAAAGCTGTGTTTCAATATCTGTACATCAGCTGCAGCAAATATAACATGAACATGTAAAAAGATCATTACTGGGGAAGGGGGAAAAGGGTTTGATGTTGGATATATGGGAGCCCCTCCATATTGTGTCCATGAATTACTATGATCTAAAACTTTGTGGAGAGAGAATTAAAAATTAGAAGGAAAAAAAGATGTAGACTGAGGAAGAAATGAAAGAAATTGCCTTGCCACTGTACATACAGGGCAATACCTATTGCAGTGATGAAAGGCAAAACATGGAAAACAAAGCTTTATAATACTTTTCATTTTTTAATACCCAATTTATTTTTACTTTTAGTTTTTCTAAATTAGTATGTGTTCTATTTCTAATCTTTAAACCCATCACTATATTTCATTTTCCTATTGAATTTGGCAATATATTAGGCTTCATTTTTTAAGAGATTTTGGACCACAAGAGGTTCAGCTATGGAAGGGAAGGAACACTGGTGTGGGGTGTTATTGATGGGGGAGGGCACATGGTTAGGAGGGAGTTCTCCAGGGCATATATATAGGGTACATAAAATTTTTCAGATATATGTTCGGTATTTTCATAGTAGTTAGTTACAAACAACAACTGAGGGAGTGCTGAGTTCCTACCCAGGGGAGCTCTATCACATTCCCCAATGCACTCTCCCAAATGCAATGGCAAAGACCAACAAAGAAGGATGAGCCCTTGATACTGATGACTATGCTTATGAGTCTGGGTACCTGAAATATGAACTAGGCCTAGAGCTGCAGGGTGCCTAAGAGTTACCGCCTGAGAGCCTCCATGTTGCTCAAATGTGGCCACTTTCTAAGCCAAACTCAGCATGTAAATGCATTACCTTTCCCCCAGCATGGGACATGACACCCAAGGGTGAGCCTCCCTGGCGCCAAGGAATTATTACCAATCACTAACTGGTGATGCAACTAGAAAGAGACCTTGAATAAAAGGGTCACCTCAGACCAGCAGAATATCTCAGCCTACATGTAGGATCATGTGTTAAAAACGGCTTTTTGGCCTTGAATAAAAGGGGGAAATGGCAAAGACAAATGAGTTTATATGGCTGAAAGTCTTCAAAAAAGAGTCAGGAGGTCATCAGAGGGTTCACACTTATCTACACCTCAGCAGGACCCCAGAGACAGCCAAAGTAGATACAGCCCCAGGTACTGGTTCTCCTGAGGGCTACAGAGACCCACAGGTTCTATGATCATGGCAAATGGCTGTGGAGTTCAGTGCTGTTTTGGGGGACCCTAATTTGGAATTTGTGTTCCTGAGTGTGATGGAGTTGGACTCAGATGTGACCTTTCTACACGTGCCTCTTCTCTCCCTTTTACTGATCCTGTGGTTGGTGCTAGGGTTGGTGTATACTCAGGAGACTTGAGTCTCTGGACTATCCATGTGCCAGCTGGGCTCTGAGCCTCAGCAGAGTTGCAACTCCTACCCTCTGGTTCGTTGAACTTATCCACGTCAGCTAACAGGGAGGTGAAGATGGTCAACTACCACACCAGGGAACTGAGAGTGCCTGCAACTGCAAGCAGGAGAATTGCATCCATCATCCATGTGGGATCTAAGCCCCCTCTTGATATAGAGGTGGAGTGGACATCACCATCCCAGGGTCCACAGGATGGAGGAATAAAATCTGGATTAGAGTGGATTTACTGATATTCTACTATGAAACTATTATGACTAGTAATGGAAGAAACTGTAACATTGATGAGGAGGAAGTGGCCACGGTAGTTGCTGAGGACAGGGAGAGGGAAGAAGAGAAGTGATGTGGGAGCATTTTCAGGACTTGGAGTTGTCCTAAATGATATTGCAGGGACAGATGCTAGACATTATATATCCTGCCATAACCCACTGGATGTGCTGGGGGAGAGTGTAAATTACAATGTAAACTATTATCCATGTGGTGCAGCAGTGCTCCAAAATGTATTCAACAAATGCAATGAATGTATCACAATGATGAAAGAGGTTATTGATGCAGGAGGAGTGGGGTGAGGAGGGGTGGAGGGGTATATGGGAACCTTTTATATTTTTTGAATGTAACATTTTTTATGATCTATGTATCTTCAAAAAATGCAATTTAAAAAATTGACGGGGGTGGGGAGTGGGGTATATGGGAACCTCATGTTTTTTAATATAACGTTTTGTGTGATCTATTAACTTTAAAAAAAGGATAATTAAAAAATATTTTAAAAATCTGTAAAAAATTGAACCAAGAGTCAGAGCAGTGATAGCACACAGTTACTTAACAGTAAATCTGTAGGCAAGAAAGAGAAACTGAACATCAGAGTAAACTTAGTATCATAATCAGATTCCTAGACATCTGAAAAATCTACAGGCCATTGTAAGAAAAAGGAATATATGATTCAGGCAAAGGAATAAATCAAAGCTCCAGATGAGACTCAGGACTTGAGTATAGATTTGCCACGTGCCCCTGCAATACCACTATTGGATGTATACCCAGATGAACTGAAAGCATTGACACGAATAGACATCTGAACGCCAATATTCATAGCGGTGTTATTCACAATTTCCAAGAGGTGGAAACCACCCAGGTGTCCATCAACCAGGGAATGGATAAACAAACTGTGGTGTACACATATGATGGAATATTACACAGTTGTAAGAAAAAATGAAGTCAGAAAACATATGGCAACATAGATGAAACTGGAGGATATTGTGTTGAGTGAAGCAAGCCACACATGAAAGGACAAATACTGTATGATTTCATTACTATTAACTAAATATGTTGTGTAAACTCATAGAGTTAATAACTTGAATATTGGTCACCAGAATATATAGTGAGGTTAGAGAATGGAAAGCTGAGGGTCATCTTGTACAGAATTGGTAAAAAGGAAGTGTGTTAATCCCTGGAAATGAATAGAAAAGGTGAAAGCACAACATAATGTCTGTAGCAGTACTATTATGTGGTTATGAAAGGGGTTTAAAGGGAAAGGCTAAGGTCATGTATATTCCTAGGAAAACTAAATTAATGTAACATGGAACTGTGTAGCATAACAGAACCACGTGAAAAATGAATATGGGTAAAATTGCACATATAAGATTGTTTTTCTTTGAACTTGAACAAATATATGTTCATACTATGAGTTGTTAATATCTGACAAAAATTATGCTAAGTGAAAAAAACCAGACACAAAGTACTATATATTGTATGACTCCATTTATATAAAATGTAAATAGAGATCAGTGTATAAAGATGAAGGTAGTTTAGTGGTTATGTAAGGCTGGGGAAGGCATGCAAAGGGGTGCACAGTTTTTCTTTAATAAAATTGTACTAAAATTTTTTGTGGTGGTGAACATTGTGAATATACTAAAAATCATTGATTATACACTTTGGATGGAGTGTCGTATATGAATATATCTGCTTAATTGATGTGGATGTGGCTTAAGTGGTTTAATGGCTCTTTCCCACATGGGAGGTCCCGGGTTCAGTTCCTAGTACCTCCCCAAAACCAAAAAAAACAACAAGCAAACAAATGAAAAAAACAACTCAGTGGAGCCCATGTGGCTCAGTGGTTGAGTGCCAGCTCCCACATAATGAGGTCCTGGGTTTAATCCCTGGCCCCAGTACCTCAAAAAACAAGCAAGAAAAAAAACCCTACTAAATAAGTAAATACATAATTGTACAAGAATAGCCAGAAACAGCAGCTATGTACAGCTGGGGAAGCATAGAGAGATCAAGAGATGAAGAATTTTCTTGTTTGTTTTTTATTTTTGTTTATTATTATTATTCAGATTATCAAAATTCTGTAATCATGACTGAGGTGATGAATGCTGCGTAATTATACCAAATACCATTGATAGTGCTTTTTAATATGTATCAATAAAATTGATTTATTTGAAAAAAATGAGAGAGGCTTTGATGAGAGTGTAGAAGTGAAGACTTTCAGAAAAGGAAACCAAAAGCGTAAAAAGATGGACAAAAGTAAAATATGACATATAAAAACTAAAAGATAAAATGGCTGAAGTAAGTTATACCTTTACAGTAATAACATTGAAAGTTAATTGATTAAATTCCACCAATAAGAAGACATAGGCTGACAGATTGGATAAGAAAAAACATGAGCCATCCATACGTTGTCTGCATGTGACTCACGCAAGGATGCAAATAGGCTGATAGTGAAAGGTTAGAAAAAATATTTCATGCAAACATTAACCAAAAGAGAGCAGGGAGAATGCTATACTGGTGTTGGACAAACAGACTTTAAATGTAAAAAGAGTGATGAGATTCAAAAGACCATTATATATTAATAAAAGGGACAATCCACCAGGAGTAACAGCCATAAATATCTATGCATCTAACCAGGGTGCACAAAAATACATGAGACAAACTCTGGCAAAGGTGAAGGGAGAAATAAATATCTCTATAATAATAGTTGGATACTTCAGCGTGCCACTCACGTCAGTAGATAGAACAACCTTGACAGAAGGTCAACAAGGAAACCGAGCTTGAACAATATAATAAGTGAGCTGTACTTTACAGACATGTATAGAATATTTCACCCCAAATCAGTGAGTTATAGATTCTTCTCAAGTGCACATGGATCTTTCTCCAGGGTAGACCACATGTTGGACTACAAAAACAGCTCTGAGTAAATTCAAGAACACTGAACTTATACAAAGTATTTTCTCAGATCATAATGGAAGGAAGCTGGAAATCAATAATAGGCGGGAAAGGGGAAAACTCACAAATATATGAAGGCTAAACAACACACTCCCAAACTATCAGTGGGTCAAAGAAGAAATTGCAAAAGAAATCTCGAGATGAATGAAAATGAGAACAAAACTTATCAATACAGTGAAGGCAGTGCTGAGAGGGAAATTTATAGCCCTAAATGCCTATATTAAAAAAGAAGAGCTAAAATCAGAGACCTAACTGAACACCTATAGAAACTAGAAAAAGAACAGCTAACCAATCCCAAAGCAAGCAGAAAGAAAGAAATAGCAAAGATTAGACCAGAAATAAATGAAATTGAGAACAAAGATATAATAGAGAAAATCAACAAAACCAAAAGTTGGTTCTTTGAGATCAATAAAATCAATGAACCGTTGGCTAGACTAACAAAGAAAAAAGGAGAGAAGATACAAGTAAATAAAATCATAAATTAAAGGAGGTTCATTACTACTGATCCCACAGAAATAAAAAGGATAATAAGAAATTGTGTGCCAACAAATTAAACAACCTAGATGAAATGGACAGATTTTTAGAAATGCACAACCTACATTGACTCTAGAAGAAATATAGGGAACTCAAAAATCAGGCACAAGAAAAGAGATTGAATCAGTCATCAAATATCTTCCAACAAAGAAAAGTCCAGGAACAGATGGTTTCACAAGTGAATTCTACCAACCATTTGGAGAATGTACCTGAACAATTAACTAAAGTAGACTTATTATTCTACTGTGACTTATTATTCTAGGAATGGAAGAACTTGTAGCATCAGTATGAAGGCAGTGGCCACCAGAGGTTCTGAGGGGAGGGAGAGTGAAGAATAGGTGTAATATGGACCATTTGGGGGGCATTGAAATTGTCCTGTATGACGTTTCATGACAGATACAGGCTAGAATGCAAAAACCTGTAAAATTGTGCGTACAAAGTATAAAACTATAGACCTTTTTTTTTTAAAAGATTTATTTATTTCTCTCCCTTTCCCCCCCATTGTCTGCTCTCTGTGTCCATTCGCTGTGTATTCTTCTGCATCCACTTGTATTATCAGGTGGCACTGGGAAACTGTGTCTCTTTTTTGTTGCGTCATCTTGTGTCAGCTCTTCGTGTGCCTAGCACCACTCCTGGGCAGGCTGTGCTATTTTCACGTGCGACAGCTCTCCTTGCGGGGCGCGCTCCTTGTGTGTGGGGCTCCCCTATATGGGAGCACTCCTGTGTGGAACGGCACTCCTTGATTAAATTAATTGATCTTTTTTATTTATTTCTCCCCCACCCCCAGTTGTCTGCTTTCTGTGTCCATTTGCTGTGTGTTCTGTGACCGCTTCTATCCTTACCAGTGGCACCGGGAATCTGTGTTTCTTTTTGGTGCATCATCTTGTTGTGTCAGCTCTACGTGTGTTGTGGCACCATTCTCGGGCAGGCTGCACTTTCATGCTGGGCGGCTCTCCTTACAGGGCACATTCCTTGCTCATGGGGCTCCCCTGCGCGGGGACACCCCTGCGTAGCAGGGCACTCCTTGCGTGCATCAGCACTGTGCATGGGCCAGCTCCACACGGGTCAAGGAGGCCCGGGGTCTGAACCTCAGATCTCCCATGTGGTAGGCGGACGCCCTATCCATTGGGCCAAGTCCGCTTCCCCTTAATCTTTGATAAACCAAATCCCACAGATTGTACACTTGAGGTAAATTATATGGTTTATGAACAAAAAATTTCATAGAGTGGGGAAGCAGATGTGGCTCACGCTATTGAACTCTGCCTACTACGTGGGAGGTCCTGGGTTCAATTCTGGGAACCTCCTGGAGAAGATGAACAAGGCAGCAAGCTGGTGCACGATGGGCAGGCACAGTGAAGTGATGCAACAAGATGATGCAAGGAGACACAAAGAGGAAGGATAATGGGAGACACAACAAAGCGGGGAGCTGAGGTGCCTCAGGTGACTGGGTACCTCTCTTCTACATGGGAGGTCCCAGGTTCGGTCCCTGGTGCCTCCTAAAGAAAAGACGAGCAGAAATAGCACACAGCAAATAGACACAGAGCAGACAGCAAGTGCAAAACGAGTGGGGGAAATAAATACAATAAGTCTTAAAAATATATAATATATATATTATTATATATAGGGTGGATTCCAGGAAAATACATCAAATATAAGATATGGACTGTAATTAGTAGCAGTATATTTGATGATGCTCTTTTATAATTTGTTACAAATGTTTCACAACTATGTAAGGTATCAGTGGTATGATATATGGGAGCCCTGTATGATGTTATGCATGTTTTTTCTTAAGTTCACAACTTCTACCAAACACATTGTTTATCGATGTTCACGTAAGAATGATATACTTCAATTTTTTAAAGGATTAAAAAAGAGCTGTGGTCTGTGGTTGCCTGTGCACACCCCTGTTCTTGGGGAAGAGGATTTTTATGTCTCTTTCTGTCACTAGCTGCTAGCCTGAGACTGGATCCTGCAGCATCCTTCTGCAATGGGGCATGGACACTGGTAACCAATTCCTGGAGAGAGCAATTTACGGTTTCTTACCATAATTTTATCAGCCTCTTCCTCCCACACTTCCCTGGATGCTCTACAGTGTTCTCCTCTGGCCTCTGGAGTTTCAGAGAGTTCCTGCCTGTTTAGTAGTTGTTTTTATGGACAGACTGAGTCCCAGAGGTCCCTATTCCACCATCTGCCCAGTACGTCCCAAATCTAGTTTATTTTTTTAACCCCACAAATCAGGTTTTGAATTTCATATAGTCAAAATTTATTTGGATTTGCCAAATTATTTACCATTTTCCATACTCATTATTCTTTTTTTGCATCTTAGCCGTATTTCCTGACTAACTTTCTTTCTTCTCTTGAAAATATCTTTTAGGAACTCCCTTAGTGATGGTCTGTTAGTGATAAGCTCTATCACATTTTTTCAGAATGTTTTTTCTCCCTATTAAAAATAATTTTATTTGTATAAATTACAGATTAACAGTTATTTTTTCTTAACACTTTGTCTTTTTCCATGGTCATCTTGTGTTTATTGTTGCTGTTGAGAAGTTACCTGTCAGTGTCTGTTTTTATGTAAATAGAAATATTTTGATCAGATTTTTTTCTCTTGCAGTTTTTCAGATTTTCCTTTTGACTTTGGTGTTCTACAGTTTCATGACCATGTACCTAGGTTTCTCTTGTGTGGGATTTGTTAGGCTTTATGAATCTGAGGGTTGTGTCTTTCACCCAGGTCTGGAAAATCTTTTAAAATATTCTTTCTTCCCCTTTTTCTCTTTTACAGCCTCCTTTTATGACTTTAACTGTTGCAAACATACTGTTCCTGTATTATTGTAATAGTTCTGTAATCTTGATAGCTAACTGTTCGTGGTATCAGCTGGTATCACCTGTGCTGATTGTTTCATTGGGTGTTTTATAATTTCATTTGTGTACTCAAGTTCAGTGAGACTTTATGGATTTACCATAAGCTCTGGGTTGAGGCCTTAAACTGGTGTACATTTCAACTGCCAACCTGAGTTAGAATAGGCACATGTGTTTCATATAATCAAAAATTCTCCCCTACCCCTCTCAAGCTAGAATGCAAACCCCATGAAATCAGGGGTCTTTGTTTTGTTCACTGATGTCTCTCAAATTGTCCAGAACACTGCATGGCACATACTAGGCATTCAAAATCTATTTGTGGGGAAGTGGATGTGGCTCAAGCAATTGAGCTCCTGCCTACCAGATGGGAGGTCCTGGTTCAGTTCCCAGTCCCTCCTAAAGAAGACAGTCAAGACAGCTAGCTGACGGAATGGGTGGGCACAGTGAGCTGATGGAACAAGATGATGCAACAACAGGAGACAAAAGGAGGAAAACAATGAGAGACAAAACAAAGCAGGGAGCAGATGTGATTCAAATGATTGGCGCCTCCCTCCCACATGGAGGGTCCCAGGCTGGGTTCCCCGTACTTCCTCAAAAAAATAAAAAAATAAAAAGATGAGCACACAAGGAATAGACGCAGCAAATACAAACAACAAAGGGTTAGGGAGAAATTTTTTTAAAAATAGCCCTTTGTGGATTTTGACTAATTTACCCTTTCATTGAGAAACTGAGGTACTGCTGTAGGTACTTTTTAAAATCAGTAATAACTGTGGTTTCCTTTTGAATTAACATATTTGTTCTAGTAACCTGACTTTGATCCATACTATGCAAAAGAGATAATTCTGATTATCATAGATAAACATTTGTCTTCTTCCTGGGCCTCTTTTAGAGGCCTATCATTGAATTTGATTCTCGGAGTTAATCTTAATTTGTTTTTCACTTATCCTCAAATTTCATTTTTGAGAGTGGGAAGACATTTTAATAATTTTTAGTAGAAGAGTAAGTTTGCAAGGTAAAACCTTATTCAAATCATAGTTGGGGAGTACGAATTTAGATAATTATGAAATTATCTATAATGTAAGAGTGATTGATGAAAACTAGAAAAATTAGCAGAGAAAAAACTTTTTAACATAAAGACGTAGTTTATTTTTCTTTTTTTTTAATACATTTTTATTACAGAAGTTGTGAATTACAAAGCAATCATGCACATGTGTAGAATTCCCATACAGCACTTCATCAGCGCACCACACTGGTGGAATATTTGTTGCAGATTATGAAATAATATCATCAGACTATTACCACTAACCATGGTCCATTGCGTACATTTGGCACAATTTTTCCATACTCCCCCATTATCAACACAGTACATCTTAGGCATAGATGCATGAATATTACAGCATTGCTTTTAACCACAAGTCCATATAGGTCACAGCAAATGTATTTTTCCCATGCTTCACATTCCTACCACCCTGCAATAGTGATGATGAACATCTTTTCTAGCTCACAGAAGGATGCTCTTGTATCTGTACTCCAACCACAATTCTCATCTGCATCTGGGTTCACTGTGTTTCAATCTCTAAACTATTTTTTAGCTGTTTTTCATTTGACATTTACATCCCTAGACTACCGTTTTCAGTCACATTCCCATTTATATACCAGCTGCTACTCACTGTAATGTGTTACCATCAACTCTATACATTTTCACACTTTTTCAGTCAAGTTATTTAAAACTCTGTATACATTAAGCATCAGTAGTCCTTCTCAGTCCTCCTCTTATCTCCACCGTTTTTGAAAGAAAATCTCACCACAATCCTCTGTAGCTTCTTTTTCCAATGAGCATGCTGACTCTAGGCAAGAGAAAACCCACCCATATGGTGAGGTATAACTTAATGGTTATTTATTTTCTATTTTAGCGTAATATTACTCATGAAATAATGTTTAAATGAAATGTAAACAATATTATCTGGCAGATATGGAGATTATTTTTAAAGAGTATTAAAGAAGAAAATTTACTTTGTATATCATATTATTACCATAAATTCCATAGTTTTCTTATTTATCTGATATGATACAAATTAGATGGAATATGGATGTGAGCATAAATAATATTGCCATCTTCAGAATGTTGAAATTATAAAGAGCTTGTTTCAAAGAGATATTGTGTATTATATTGTCTTGATTGTACAGAAGAATATAAGCTGACATACTCCCTGGTATGAAAGTTCTTTTGTCAAAGATTTTTGCAAAACTGGAGGGGGTAATGGGGCCCTGTACTATAACAATGACTAAATGTTGCTTCTTTGTTTTGCAGTTCCAGCTCCTAGCAGATTCAATAGGCGAGTATCAGGTATGTGCTCTCTTCCATTATATACCATTAAAATAAAAGTCAACTGATCTTTTTAATAAAAAGTAAACTGCATTATAGAACATTATGCTACACGTAAAATTGCCTGTAGTTCTTCCATTTTATTTTCATCTTAATATGAAGTGAGTATATATGTACGTATTTTTATATTGCTATATTTGTGTGGTTTGTCTCTTTGCATTCATGACATTAATATTTTTCCATGTTTATAATTAAATTTCTAAAACTGATTTTTATTTTTTATTGCTATTTCACTGATACTGGGTGTTTGGCTTTCCCCATCCCCTGCCCACCCATATCCCCTATTTTTTTTTTTTTAAAGATTTATTTATTTATTTAATTTCCCCCCCTCCCCAGGTTGTCTGTCCTTGGTGTCTATTTGCTGCGTCTTGTTTCTTTGTCCGCTTCTGTTGTCGTCAGCAGCACGGGAAGTGTGGGCGGCGCCATTCCTGGGCAGGCTGCTCTTTCTTTTCACGCTGGGCGGCTTTCCTCACGGGCGCACTCCTTGTGCGTGGGACTCCCCCACGCGGCACGGCACTCCTTGCGCGCATCAGCACTGCACATGGCCAGCTCCACACGGGTCAAGGAGGCCCGGGGTTTGAACCGCGGACCTTCCATATGGTAGACGGACGCCCTAACCACTGGGCCAAAGTCCGTTTCCCCATACCCCTTATTTTTGGTATTCTAGATTATATTGTCATTAACTTCTTACATTACAGTTTTTGAGGTCAGAGTCCTGGGAGTTGCATACTCTGGTGAGAAAATGAGCATTTCTTTGGCTTCTTCTGTGTATTTCTCTCTAGAGACAGTTTACAGAATAGGCCTCAGAGGAGAAAGATACCCTTCACAGGCCTCTTTTCCACCATCATCTCACCAATATGGAAGACAGCCACTCCTTTTAGATGCAGAATTGCATCGGATTGTTTTATTTAGCATTTCTTTGATTAGTACCGAAACTGAATATTTTCCAAATGTGTAGGACATTTATTGTACTTTCTTCTATAGGACTAGTTTGGTAATTTTTGCCCATTTATCTTTTATGGTC
This sequence comes from Dasypus novemcinctus, assembly GCF_030445035.2. Taxonomy (NCBI): domain Eukaryota; kingdom Metazoa; phylum Chordata; class Mammalia; order Cingulata; family Dasypodidae; genus Dasypus; species Dasypus novemcinctus. The sequence goes on along the minus strand of NC_080698.1, from coordinate 9,815,019 downwards.
TAGGTTTTTTAAAAAAAATAATAAATGTATAAACTTTCTATGATGATTTTTTTAAATGTTTGAGTTTTTTAATGTAAAATTTTCTAGTCAGTTGTGCTATTTATTTTAATTTGGGTATTTTTTAAATTGACACAAAGTTTTTACTGTTACTTGTTTCTCAAACACTGCCTGGCACATAGCAGGCACTCAGTAAGTATTTATTGAATAAATACTACTTCCTCTCCCTTTCCTTCCTTCCCTTCCTCCTCCTCCTCCTCCCCCTACCCTCAACTTCTTTCATGGAGCTGATAAAAAATTTTCTGTAAAATTTTCTTATAATTAAAATGTTTGACTTTTTGATACATCTAGAGCAGGGATTCTTAATCAGGGGTCAGACTCCAGGGGTCTGTGGAAAGATTTCAGAGGGTCTGTGAGCATGAATTGATAAAAAATCAACTCAATTAGATGTCCAACATGATAAGCATATTATTGCCTTGTCAAATACTACACCACAGTTTACTGTTCTTATTCAAGATAAACAACAATTGTCTGCACATTTTTATTAAAAGAAAAATTAACTAACTGCTGTATTTTTGGTATAGTAGTTTATTGTTTAATGTGTTAAGAAAGAAGCATATATGTATAGTATTATATGTTTACTATTTTAATAACTATTTCAATATACATAACTGGTTTCTTTTATAATTTTATGCATTTAAAAACATTCTTGTCGGGACATGTTGGTGCAGGTGTGATATATTTATTAAATAATATACAGTATAGTGTGGACTTAGTATGATTTTTATTTTGATGTAGCATGTTCTGAGTGCAGTGGATAAATGCCTGTGAAAAGATAGGTAAGGATGGTGAAGATGGATTCATGGTGCTGAATTTCCAAATGTTTGCCCAAAATGACCATTTGAACAGATATTGAACCATGTTAGGTTATCTGGTATTGAAATTATGGGAAAGTTGTAAAATATGAATTTGAATAATCCTAAAATTTAATTTTGAAGACATGCTGATATTGAGTGCCATAAAACTATCTGCCACTACATTCTGAGGAGGAGTAAGGGGTCGGGTCCATAGTTTTCACCTGACTGGCAAAGGGGTCTGTGGAACAAAAAAGATTAAGAACCCCCCTGATCTAGAGTTTATTTGGGAATACAATTGGATTAGTAAGGTGTTTCAAAACTGCTCTGCAAGCTACATGTATTTTCTCATCCTTTCATATCCCCTTGTTCTGGGAAGGGTTTTTGATTTTAAGTTGTAATATCACCTAATATCCAGTAAGGTTAGGCATCCCTTTTCTACTTCTCAGTCTTTGCGAAAATCAGTTCTGTATGTTTTCAAAAAGCTTTTAGTTAGGGTGTACACCAATATCTGTTGAAAGAAGATTTAAGAAGGTGTTGCTTACGTGCAGAGTCAGTTTACAGGAAGAAAACAGTAAGGATTAAGGTTGGTTTGATACCAGTGAGCTATTATCTTCTATTTTGTTCATCCCTACCTTGTACCCCTTTTTACCCTAAGATGGTAATAATAGCCCTTGACATGTATAGGGCAGGTCTGGAAGACCAAGAGTATGGTGACACTCATCCAGAGGTCACAGATGCTGTTCAGTGTTGTTCAGCCTTTGAACCTTTGTGGGAGACATATGACAAGTACATGATATTACCCTTCCTCCTTAGATTTTACCGTCTTACTGAAGATGTAAGACCTTTTCATGTCATTCAAATGTTGCGAAAATCAAAAAGAATTCAGGGGAGCAGATATGGCTCAAACAGTTGAGCACCTGCTTCCCACATGCAAGGTCCTGGGTTAAATCCCCCGCCCTGATACCTAAAAAAAAAAAAAATCCAAAATTATAATATAGGAGAGAAATTACTAGCCTGTAATAATAGATAACTTTATTTATTTATTTCTCTCCCCTTCCCCCGCCCCCAGTTGTCTGCTCTCTGTGTCCATTCACTGTGTGTTCTTCTGTGACTGCTTCTGTCATTATTAGTGGCACTGGGAATCTGTGTTTCTTTTTGGTGCGTCATCTTGCTGTGTCACCTCTCCGTGTGTGTGGCGCCATTCCTGGGCAGGCTACAGTTTCTTTCGTGCTGCGTGGCTCTCCTTATGGGGCACACTCCTTGTGCATGGGGCTCCCCTACACGGGGGACACCCCTCCATGGCACGGCACTCCTTGAGCGCATCAGCACTGCAAATGGGCCAGCTCCACATGAGTCAAGGATGCCCTGGGTTTGAATTGTGAACCTCCCATGTGGTAAGCAGATGCCCTATCCATTGGGCCAAGTCTGGTTCCCAATAGGTAACATTTTTGAGTGCAGTGTACATCCAAGTGTACCCTTCTAAGGTCTTTCTAAACCCTTTCTTTGTAACCATGGTTATCCCCATTTTACAGATGAGGAAACTGGCACAAAGAGAAGTTGAGTAACTTACAACATTTGAAATGATAATGTACCCAGAGGCAGCATGGGTCCTAAATACTACCCTTTCCATCTCTAAGCCTCTTCTTTCCTTATGCCCTCTGAACTCTTAGTCTTCAGTAAAATCCCCTCAATTCTCAGCCTCTTCTGTGACTGTGCCCTTAATATTTTTGCACTGCTGAATCTTGGCTTGCCCTGCAGCCTTCTCTTTCTCTTCCACCTTCCTTGTAACACTGACAGGAGATAGCTAAATGTTTCTATTGCCTCAGTGCTACTTCCAGTCCATTCACTGTCCCTCCTTCCTAGAAACTTCAGTTTCAAATCCCACATTATTATATTCCACCACTGGCCTACTGCATATCCCTGTTTTAGTCATCCAACAATTCCCTGGTCATTCCTTCTTATTTCCACATAGATGGTCCTACCAATGTTTAACCCTTCCATTCTTTGACGTCCTCTTCTCCAAGGATCTTGACCTCTACCCTACTTCATCCACTTACTCTCATGGACATACTCTGGTATGATAAACATTGCAACTCTTCATACTCTCAATCTGGGATCTCATTTTCAGCCATCTTCTGCTATCTTCCCAGCTCATTCCCCATCCTCTTAAACCCTGGCAATTGGTTGATTCTGCCCTTTTTTCATTATCCCTCACTTCTCCCTTACTCACCCAAATTCCTTGATCGGTGGTTATAACCACTCCTTTTCATGTGCCCTCAATTCACTTTTCCCCTTCTGCTTGCTTGACTAAACAATATCTTGGTTAAGTCCAACTCTTTGCTATGTGAACACAGCTGAATTTGACTGGTGGTAAATACATAGCCCTGTTGACTTACTTTCAATTCATGATCATTTCCACCTCAAAAGGACTCTTTATTTTTAAAGGAGCTTTAGATTACATAAATGTTACATTGAAGATATAGAGGGGAAGTGGAGTTGGCTCAATGGATAGGGCGTCTGCCTACCACATGGGAGGCCCAAGGTTCAAACCCAGGGCCTCCTGACCTGTGTGATGAACTGGCCCAAGTGCAGAGCTGATGCGCATGGGGTTCCCCTGCATAGGAATGCACCCCAGAAGGAGAGCCACCCAGTGTGAAAAAAGTGCAGCCTGCCCAGGAACGGCGCCACACACACGGTGAGCTGACACAGCAAGATGACGCAACAAAACGCGACACAGGTTCCTGGTGCTGCTGACAAGAATACAAGCTAACACAGAAGAGCACACAGTGAATGGACACAGAGAGCAGACAACTGGGGTGGGGAGGGCAGGGATGGGGAAAGAAATTTAAAAATAAATAAATAAATCTTTTATATATATAGGGGTCAAGTGGACTCTTGATGCCAGCAGTCGTACTATATTTCCCTACCTCTTTTCACTTTCCTGTTTTCCTGGATAACTCTTTCATACCTTTTCTCTCCCAAAACCTAAATACCTACTCATTCCTAGCAATGATCTTGTTCTCTATTTCACCAAGGAAATAAGGGCAACAGAACTCCCACCATCACATCTATCTTCACCTGCCTAAGTCCATATTTTCCCTGTGCACTAGATCCCATCCATTCATCCTTCTAGCAGTCCTGTGTTATCTTTATCCTTCAATTAGATTATTCTTTTCCATAAAGAAACATATTAGCTCTCCCTTCTTTTTTTGAAATTAAATGTAACTTATTTTTTTACATATTCATTATTTACTGATCTTTATTTTTTTTAATTTTATTTTGTACACTTAATAATTGAAAATATAAACAATTAAAAACTAAAAAGAAAACACTTAAACAAAAACATACATTTCTCAATTAAATGTACCGGATACATGTATTTTTTTTTTTAACCATACAATATGTTACACAATGTTTTTGGTTCATAGTCACGCAATCATACAGTAATTATCCTTTTGTGTCTGGCTTCCTTCACTCAACGTAATGTCTTCCAGGTTCATCCATGTTTCCATATGCTTTACAACTTCATTTCTTCTTACAGCTGCATAATATTCCATTGTGTGAATACACCACAGTTTGTTTATCCATTCATCTGTTAATGGACACTTGGGTTCCCTTCTTAAAATAAAAATTTCTTTCAACCACTCTTTCCTTTCTGGCCACCAACCTGTTTCTCTCCATTCCTTTATAGCAAAACCTCTTGAAGGGGTGTTTGTATTTGCTGTTTTCAGTATCTCTCTTGAACCCATTCTAATAAAACTTTTGCCCCCACATCTCACCAAAACTCACATTCTTCAGGCCTACATTTGAAAGATACCTTCTCAGTAATGCCTGTCTAAAATCACCCCTTTCCTGCCTCCCAACACACTGCCCTATCTCCCTTCCTTACTTTATTTTCTCCTTAGCACTTTATTTCTGTTTTAACTTACCCCATATATTGTCTAGTTTTCTCCACTAAAGTATAAGTTTCATAAGGGCAGGGAATTTTTTGTTCATCATGTATAACTAACACTTAAAACAGTGTTAATAAGTATGGGTGGATAAGAAGAAGGGAGGAATGGAGAGAGGAAGGAATGAAGAAAAGAAGGAAAGAAAGATTACTGTAGGTGGGAGAAATAAAAAATCAGGAGAGTGTATGTAGCTCCAGTGGCTGAGTGCCTGCTTCACATGTACGAGGTCTTGAGTTTGATCCCTGTACCTCCTAAAACAAACAAACAAAAGCCAACTGTTATTGGAGGATGGATGTAACTTATTGATTGAGTGCATGCTTCCCATGTATAGGGTCCTGGGTTCAATCCCTGATACCTCCTAAAAAAAAAAAAAAAAAACAGAAACTGCTTTGGAGGTTGAAAGTCATGGTTACTATTTGGCTAGTATATGAAAGGATGCATTCTAGGTGGAAGAATGACTTAAAGACAAAGGATATGAATATGGCTGCTCTAACTGTAGGAGAGGAGGTAACTGAGACTGAAAAGATAGGTGGGGGATGGGGGCCAGGGCCCTTGATGTGACCCGAGGGCCTGAGGAAAAAGTAGTTGTATGAGGAAGTGGTCTGTGTCAAAGACTGCAGGACAGACTTCTCCAACAAGTCAAAGGGACTGGACAAATGATAATCTGGAACATAAAGCAGCATGGGAGAGCTAGGTGTTTTAGGGCTCCTGTGACTGACCCTGTGTTTTACATGTCATCTCCCATTATTATCCCTCTGTGTGGTTCTGAAACTAGTAACCCCTCTTATCACTGAAGAGGCCAAGGATAGAGAACTGCTAGGTAAGGAGTGGATGGATCCAATCTCAGACTCCAGTCTGTGTGTCTTCAAACCTGGGCTCTTCCCTTCCTCGATGCTGCCTCTCCCCTGCACAGCAGTCAGATTGAAACGCTGGACCTTCCAAGTTCTGCAGTCCCTTATCAAGTGAGAAGTCGATTGAAGACAGTCTTGAGTTCTTTAAGTGCGGCTTTCTTGAAATAGTTCTAAATTTGTGTTAACTGTCTTTGAGTTTGAAATGTTAGTGTGATATTATTAATTGAAAAACCTCATTCATTAAAAAAAACTTTGATTTATTAAATTCATGTTGAAGCTTCAGAACACATTCATGAGAAATCTGTGTCAGCATTGTGCCGCATTTAAACAGGAGCATCTGACTCTGGTGATAACTGAGGTCACTGAGAATCTGTGCTGTATCCGTTACTCATTTCTCCTTGGTAGGTGCTCTTCATCAAACATCCCTGCTCCTAAGGCTTATGTGCTTACAATGTACTGAAATACTGATTTCTGTCTTTACATACTTTTACAGTATACAGTATTTTTTCTTCAGCAGAAATATTAAGCTTTACTTAAAATAATTTAGGGAGTAGATGTGGCTCAAGTGGTTGAGCTCCCACCTCCTAAATGAGAGGTCCTGGGTTCAGTTCTCGGTGCCTCCTGTAAAAAAAAAAAAACACAAAAAAAACGAAAAAACCAACTGAAGAAAGCTGATGTGGCTCAGTGGTTGAGTGCCAGCTTCGCACATACAAGGTCCTGGGTTCAATCCCTGGCCCCCAGTACCTTAAAAAAAATTTTTTTTTAGAAACTCACGCTATCAGTTCTTCATGGATTGGTGGTTATACTGTGAGGGGCCAGCCTCAGGCCTGTGACCAGGTCCTATGTTCATCTCATTTCTTTGTTGAAATGAGATTTTTTTTCTCACAGGCACATTTTAATGATTCACATTTCTAGATGACGGAAGCACCCATTAAAATTTGGAAGGAGAATTTGTACTCAATAATGTGTTTTGTTGTCAGTTTGTACAGTTTCACATTACTGACTAGTGACATCTGCTGGAGAATTGCATCAAAATAAATTGCCTAAAACAGGGGTCTATGCTGCTCTTCAAGTCTTCATTTTCGTGGTCTTGAGCATCACAGGCACATTGATGACTTCTCATTCTCAGGTCACACAGGCCCTGGGCCAACTTCATTAACTTACACACTTAGACAAGCTCCCTGATACGCAGAACCATAAGGGGCACCAGTCAAGTAAGTGTTTAAAAATTAGCTTTTACATAGAAAATTAGGAAAGTAATTTGGGACTAGGACAGAAGGAAACAGAGAGGTTGGGTGAAAACAGAGCAAGAGGACAAAGGGGGGGCGAGTCTGGAGTGCAAAAGAAAAGAAAAGAGAAAGGGAAGGAAGGGGAAGGAAAAGGAGAAAATTCAAAATCAGTTTTGAAAAACTAAGGCATAATGTTTTTCCACAAATAGAATATATACTTATCATTTAAATGAAAATAAATTACCTTTGTTTAAATCATAGAGCCATATCTTTAGTCATGAAGGCTATACTTAACACTTCAACCTCAGTTATATTAATGTCTAAAAATATAAAAATGATCTAATTTGCTGGAGTACTTCCCTCCTAAATCAGAGGAAAAGCAATCCTGGCAGTAGGCTAGCCTAAAACTGTCATTATCAGTAAAATCCTGTTAGTCATCATTGAAATCTATTTTTCATACTTTTTAAATGAAATTTTTCATACATCCTCAAAAGTAGAGAAAGTTAGCATAACACCCATTTACCCATCTGTCTCCCAAGTGAAGTCTTTTTAAATGCATTTTTCGAAGCAGACATTTTTAAGTCCTAGATCAAGGGCTATCAGTTGAAATAAACTAAATAAAGGTAAAATGTGAGGATATTTCTAAAGCAGAATTTGAAGCATTCATCAAATATGAAGTGAAGGAAGAAAGTCTGTAATGAATTCAAAATTTCTAGTTTAAAAAAGTGGGCTGATAATGACAGCATTAATTAAGATCAAGAGTGCAAAGGCCTAAGGGGCTCGCAATTTAACACAATGACGGGGTAAGCTCCCCTCAGTGCAGCTTCCCCCATCTTATGGCTAGGAACCCAGGAAGATGTCTACCTGAATTCTAAGGACGAAGTGAGGTAAATACACCTTGGTCTCATCTCATGGAAATAGGAATGGCTTTGAAGTAAACTAATGAGTCGTTACCCATGGCCCATGTCACTTCCCTGGGCAGCCTCTGTAGAGCATCCCCTGCTGCTGTTTTTTTCTCTGTTTAAGGACATTAGGCCCTTGTTGGGCACGCAGAGTATTGATGACATTATGAACACCAAGCGTGGCCCGTGCTGGCAAGGTGGACACCACACAAGTAGAATACTGTAGGCTGGGTAGAGAAGGAGAGTCCTGTCTGTAGGACATGACGGGAGACACCATTTATCAGGTACATCAGTTCAGAGTCTTGAAGGAAGGGGAACTGGGAGCAGGTAGACCAGGGCTATGCTGGGTAGATGCCTCTAAGAAACTGGAAGTTACTTTGGGCGCAGAATGTATCAACATGTCCCCTAGTTGTAGATATGTGGGTTGTCGTGGGGGTTTTTTTGTTTTATTTGTTTGTTTGTTTGTTTGTTTGTGAAGACCATGGAGATTTAATTTAAAAATCCCAGTGACTCAGCCAGGGTGCCCCACCCTTAGGGGCAACCCCAAATAAAATATGGAACACCTCATGAATTTGCATGTCATCCTTTCACAGGGGCCATGCTAGTCTTCTCTGTATCATTCCAACTTTAGTATACGTGCTGCCAAAGCGTGCATGTGTGGGGCCTTTGGGGCACCACACAAATGAATAATTAGCCGTTTCTATTCCTTGCCTCCTAATAAACACTGGATCTGGATACATTATTCCTTGAATTATAGGATAAGAGAGAAATAGACACTCAAAAACAATGCAGAGCTTATGAGTGAACTTGAATTATGAGTAAAAAGCCAAAGGAAGGAATAGGCTGAGATGAAAAAAGAAGGAGGCATAATAAGGAAAGTTCATAAGGAAATTAAAAACAGTAGGCAGGAATTAAATATATAGAGAAGGTGATAAAAAGCAAAATTGTTAAGGGCAAACTCTGTAATGGAGGGCAGCCTTCAAGAAAGGACAGTTCAAAGAGCTGAGAGAGAGAACAAAACCAAGGTTACAATAATATTTCTGAAAAGTAGAACAAATGGAATGCGAGTAATAATAGTAATAGTCCAAGGATTTGGCATTTATTGCATCCTTACTCTGTGCCCAGTGCATTGTCTACTTGAATCTTTATGACAGTCCTCAGAGGAGAACCACTACTAGCCCTGTCATGTAGAAGAGAAGTAGACATTTGTAGTAAACCCTTCAGGTCACACAGCTAATGCAGATAGTTTGGATTTATTCAAAGAAAATTCCCAAATGAAAATTACCTGTATTGTGAAGAAGGAACAGTTTGCTGGTTCTGGGCACCACCAGTGATCATATCAAGATCATTACTGGCAAAAACAGTTTTGTTAGTGGGTATAAAACCTTTTCATTAAATAGATGATTCATTGTCTCTTTAACAATAACAGCTAAGGTAAAGTTTAAAAACATGACTTGTACTAACTCTGCCTGTTCTACTCCTTCCTCCATTCTGTATTTGTATCCCCTTTTTCTCCAGTTAGAAGCCTGGTTCCCCAAAACTTCTGTGTGTTTACTTATTTACTTCCTACTGTAACACATAGAAGAGTTTTGGAATTTCTATACCAGTACTACTATCAACAGCAGTTATTTTCTGTTCTTGGAACATACCCCACTGAAGGTGGATACTCAGATTACTATGTTCAGAAGCTGCTTGGAATAATTCTCCTTTCTTTTTCTGTGGTAATGTAATCAGCCTGATTCATGGTTAGGTGCCTTTGTTTCTCTTTGTAATATGTTTTATATATCCCACTGTATTAGTCAGCCAAAGGAGTGCTGATGCAAAATACCAGAAATTGATTGACTTTTATAAAGGATATTTATTTCGGGTAGGAGCTTACAGATACCAGGCTGTAAAACATAAGTTACTTCTCTCACCAAAGTCTATTTTCAGGTGTTGGAGCAAGATGGCTGCTGACGTCTGCCAAGAGTTCAGGCTTCCTGGGTTCCTCTCTTCCAGGGTTTTGCTTCTCTCTGGGTTCAAGGTTCCTTTCTTCCCAGGGCTTGCTTATTCCTGGACTCAGGGCTCCTCTCTTCCTGGGGCTAGCTTCTCTTTCCTCTATGAGCTTACTTCCCGGGGTTCCAGCTTAAGACTTTAGCATCAATCTCCAACATCAAAAACCCTCAACTATGTCCTTTGCCATGCTTTTTAATGCCCTAATGAGGTGGCCCAATCAAAGCCCTAATCATAACTTAATCACACCCAGGTACAGACCAGATTACAAACATAATCCAGTATCTATTTTTGAAATTCATAACCATATCAAATTGCTACCCCCACCATTCTTATCAATTGTACTTTATTTTTTAAATATGTAAAACATTAACATGACTTAAATGTCAAAGCTGTATAAAAGAGTTTCCTTAGAGAAGTTTCATTTCCCTTCCCTTTCCTTTTTCTTGTTTCTGCTTAGGAAAATAATTTCATTACTTTTTTTTTTTTTTTTAGGTACCAGGGTCAGGGATTTATGTATGTAGGAAGCCAGAGCTCAACCACTGAGCTACACTGGCTCCTCTAAGTTGTTTTTTTTTTTTGTGTGTGTGTGTGTATAGATAGCATTTTTATTTTTATTTTTATTTTTTTATTTTTATTTTTTTTTTAATTTTTTAATTTTTTATTGACTTTGTAATAATATTACATTAAAAATATATATGTGAGGTCCCATTCAACCCCACCCCCCCACCCCCCCTCTCCGCCCCCCCAACAACACTCGTTCCCATCATCATGACACATCCATTGGATTTGGTAAGTACATCTTTGGGCACCTCTGCACCTCATATACATTGGTTCACATCATGGCCCATACTCTCCTCTATTCCATCATGTAGGCCCTGTGAGGATTTACAATGTCCGGTGATTACCTCTGAAGCACCATCCAGGGCAGCTCCATGTCCCGAAGACGCCTCCACCTCTCATCTCTTCCTGCCTTTCCCCATACCCTTTGTCCCTAAGTTGTTTTTTTTATGTTTGTTTTGTTTTTAGGAGATATCAGGGATCGAACCTGGGACCTTGTAAGTGGGTAGAAGGTACTCAATCACTTGAGCTTTATTTGCTCCCTAATTTCATTACAATTTCATTACTTCCTGGTTTATCTTTTCCTTGTTTTCTTTTGGATAAATAAGTATATTTGTTTATGTATGTATTTATTCCCCCCCCCCCATTTTTAGCTCCCCTTTTATCATGGGAGTACTTCTACACTTTTTAAACTTTTTCCCCTAGAACATACTCTCCATTAGTTGATGGGGATGTTACTCATTTTTCTTATAGTTGTGTTACTCAAAAAGGTGCTTAGATCACTTAAATTCATTCTCTCCCCACCTCCCAAGATGGCTCCCTCATCTGTCTGCTCAGTGTTTGCATTTGTTGTCTGCTCATTGTGTCTGCTCATCTTCTTTAGGAGGCACCGGGAATTGAACCTGGAACCTCCCATGTTGGAGACAGGCACCTAAACGCTTGAGCCATATTCACTCCCTTCTTGTTGCATCTATTCATTGTGTCTGCTCATTGCATTAGCTTGTTGTGTCTGCTCGTCTTCTTTAGGAGGCCCAGAAACTGAACCTAGGACCTCCCATATGGGAGGCGAGCACCCAACTGCTTGAGCCACATCCGTTCCCTCTTAAATTCATTCTTACATTATACATGCACATAATGGCTTTGAACTATTTTAACTGATTGTTTTAGTAAATACCTCTATATCTCTATCCTTATATTGCTTATGTACTTCATGGTTTTTCTTTTACCTTGCCACTACCAGAGGATTTAGTAGGTGATATATTTTATTGCCTCTCTCCTGTCTGGGACTACCAAACCCTAGAGAGCTGGGTTTTCAAGCACCTAACAGAGTGCCTTGTACTAGTGGGTACTTAATGTACTTACTAATTGAAAAAAGGAGTAAAAAGGGACAACTTAATTTTAGAACACAGTGAGTAGAGAAAATGATGTTCACTTTCTTTTTTTCCTATAAAAGCATATACCTGTTTGATACCTTTTTCTCTTTATTGTTTCTCTCTCAATTAGTCTGTGCTGAAACCTACAACCCTGATGAGGAAGAGGAAGATACTGATCCAAGGGTAAGAACTGTGGCAAAGGTGTTAGGGAGAATTGTTTAATTCCCCACTGACTTCCCCCTTTCCATACATCCCCAAATCTAACCATGCTGATAATCAAATGAATACAAATTAAATCTCAGTGAGATGTCATTTTTAATCTAACAGATTGACAGATATTAAGAAGAATGAAGGCAGCACTGATTGAGAGCAGTTGAGAAGGTGTGCCTAACTGTAGCTGTCAGAAGCCTTAAACATAGTCAAGCCAACTGACTCAGCAGTTACCTGAGTGAGAATTCATCCCTAACAAACAATTGGGTCCTTCCCAAGGATGTGCAAACAGGAATCATGGCACTATTATAATAGTGAAAAATGAAAACAACCTATATGACACAAAATAGATTACCAGGGGTTGAATTATGGTATATTCAAATCAAGAGACTCTGCAGCCATTGATAATGATGAATGACTTGTGTGAGGTACATTTTATAGAGCGTTTTATAAAATAAAATTATTTGTGCATATTTATTTATGTACAGAGAATTATTTCTGGAAGGATATATCCCAGCTGTTAACAGTGGTTATGACAGAACTGTATTTGATTTAGTGGTGCTTTTTATAAAAACTCAGTTTTCAGAACTTTTGCAAAATTAATATAAATTATTTTTATAAAAGCAAATAGGATTCATCATTTTTTAAAACTTGATTATCAAAAAAGAAACTTTAATGATCTCTTTTGTATGCCTTAAAATGAGCAGGCTATGAAAGATTTCTGAAGTATTCTAATAATAAAGTGCTTCCATTGTGTTAATATAATAGACATGTAGATCTTTTAAATTTCTGGAACCAAGAGAATCTACAACTGCAAGCAGAAGAATCCCATCCATCAGCCATGTTGGATCTAAGCCCCTTCTCAATTTAGAGGTGGTGTGGGCATCACCATCCCACGGTCCTCAGGATGGAGGAATAAAATATGGACTAGAGTGGACTTACTGGTATTCTACTATAGAATTATTGTGACTCTAGCAGTGAAAGAAATTATATCAATGAAATGGAGTTAGTGGCCACCAGAGTTACTGAAGGCAGGGAGAGGGAAAAAGAGGTGTGATATGGGAGCATTTTTGGGACTTGGAGTTGTCCTGAACGAAACTGCTGGGACAGGTGCAGGACACTGTATGGATTGGGAGAGAGTGAAAACCACAATGTAAACTGTAATCCATGCTGTGTAGCAGTGCTCCAAAATGTAGTCTTCAAATGCAGTGAATGTACCACACTAATGAAAGAAGTTGTTTATGTGGAAGGAGTTAAGGGGGCATGGGGAGTGGGGTATATGGGAACCTCTTATATTTTTTAATGTAACATTTTGTGTGATCTATGTATCTTTAAAAAAAAATAAAAGAAAGATTAAGAAAACAATTTTTTAAAAAGAAAAAAATTATTTATTCTGAATATTATAAAATTCTTGATAATTTTTTTTTTAAAGGAGGTACCAGGGATTGAGTCTGGGACCTGGCAAATGTAAAGCAGGCATTCAACCACTGAGCTACACCCACTGAGCTCTTTTTTTTTTTTTTTAAAGATTTATTTATTTATTTAATTCCCCCCCTCCCCTGGTTGTCTGTTCTTGGTGTTTATTTGCTGCGTCTTGTTTCTTTGTCCGCTTCTGTTGTCGTCAGTGGCTCAGGAAGTGTGGGCGGCGCCATTCCTGGGCAGGCTGTTCTCTCTTTTCACGCTGGGCGGCTTTTCTCACGGGCGCACTCCTTGCGCGTGGGGCTCCCCCACGCGGGGGACACCCTTGCTTTCAAAAGTTAAAATATACTTAACAGTTTTTACTTCTGTTATTTTTTTGTCAGATTACATGATTGTGCCTTTTTTTTGAGTAAAGATAGTATATATATATTATATATATACTTAAGAAGGAGCTTGATATGTTTTTTAATTATGGTAGCAATATTGGCAATAATTATTTCTTTTTATTGACTATAACTATAGCAATTATAATAGTTTCTGAGCATCTACTAAATGCCAGGAACTGTTCTAAACACTCTGCATGAATTTAATTCATTTAATCCTCATGGCTACCCTTAATTCATAAATACCACTATGAACTCTAGTCTTATATATCACTGTTTACTTTCTCCACTTAGATGTCAGTAGGAAATTCAAACTAACATAAACTCCTGATTATTCCCTTTAAACATTCTTTTCCACCTAGTCTTCCCCAGCTCAGTTCATGACAATTCCATCCTTCTAGTTGCTCAGGCCCAAAACTTTGGGGTTACCTTCAGTTCCTCTCATTCTTTCAAACCACATCCAGTCTTTCAGCAAAGCTAATAGGCTCTATCCTCAAAATATATCCAGAATTCAACTACTTCTCAGTACTTCCATGACTACCACCCTGGTCTAAACCACCACCATCTTCTCTAGGATAATTGCATTAGTCACCTGGCTTCCACTCTTGCCTCCCTCCAGGCTGTTCTTCATTCAGCAGCCAATGTGATTCTTTCAAAACATCAGTCTTTCTGTGAAGATGGCACCGAAAATGAAAAAGGAAACCCCTGCACCTCCTAAAACAGAAGCCAAAGCAAAGGCTTTGAAAGCCAAGAAGGTAGTACCGAGAGGCATTTCCAGCCACAGGGAATAAAAAAGATCCACACGTCACCCATTTTCCAGTGGCCTAAGACACTGCATCTCAGAAGACAGCCCAGATATTCTCAGAAATGTGTCCCCAGGAGAAACAAGCTTGACCACTATGCCATCATCAAGTTCCCGTGACCAATGAGTAAGCATAAAGAAGAGCGAAGACACTTGTCTTCATTGTGACTGTCAGAGCCAACAAGCACCAGATCAAACAGGCTGCAGAGAAGCTCTATGACACTGAACGTGGCCAAAGTCAACACCCTGATCAGGCCTGAGGGAGAGAAGGCATATGCCTGACTGGCTCTTGACTATGATGCTTTGGATATTGCCAGCAAAATTGGGATTATCTATCCAGCTAACTAATCTAAATATAAGTTTTTTGACCATACTGAAAAAAAAAAAACACAAAAAACATTAATCTGGTCCCTTTCCATCCTCATTCAGAACTTTCAAATGACCCCCAACTACAGTGCCCTCTGATTTGGCCACCTTCACCCACCCCCAACCTGACCTTTCTTCCTTACTCTGCTTTATCCACACCTGCCTCCTGGCTAGTTTGAAAACATGCTACCCATGCTTTGACCACAGGGCCTTATTTTCACCCGCTGTTCCCCCTGCTTGGAGAGGTGTTTTCACAGAGATATCCACATGACTTGCTCCACCAGGTTGTCCTCACTGCTTTCAGATTTTTACACAAATGTCACCTCAGCAAGACCTCATCTGGCCACACTTAAACACATTTCTCATCTCCCTTCCCTACCTTATTTTCCTCCGTAGCTTTCTCACTCTCTAACGTGCTTGATGTATTTATTTATTGACTATGAGAGCAGGTGTTCTTGTCTGCGTGTACTGCTGTGTCTGCAGAGCTGGGACAGTGTCTGGCACCTAGTAGGTTCTCACTGTTGGATGAATGGATCTCTCGCTGCCTCTTTACAGATGAGAGCCCTGGGGCTCCCTGGGGTATCTGCCTCGATGCCAGCTACACCCCCTGGGGTGGCTCCAGGGTGGCACTCTTTACTTCCCTTGATTGTTACCCTCCACATTCAGGGCACTATTCAGGGTTTGTGTGGAATTATTATTACAGTAAAAATGCTCTTATTTTTCCCACTTTTTAGAAGAAAGATATCTAACAATTGATAAGTAGATGATTTTTTAAATGGAACAAAAAAAAATTTCCCTGGTTTTATTTGGATTGGCAGGTGATTCATCCCAAAACTGATGAGCAGAGATGCAGACTTCAGGAAGCTTGCAAAGATATTCTCCTTTTCAAAAATCTTGATCAGGTAACAATGACTTTTAAAATATTTTTTTGCTATAATGGTCTTATTACTTTGTTCTCCCATTTGTCATTTAAACAATTTTAAGTGTCTTAGCCACAGTCAAATGTGACATAAAACTTTAGATACATATGACTTTAAAAATGTTTTCACTGTGTTGGCCACTGTAACTCAGATGGTGAGTTATGGAGTTTTTCAGATGACTTCATAATTTTGTGAGCTGTTTTGGTATTTTCTCCAATACAAATGAAGATAAATAGTATTTGAGGACTATGTGATTTGGTCATGTTGTAAGGAAATGCTCAGGTTTGCATGACCCTGGCTTAGTTTGGAGGGTCTGGATTTATCCTGCAAAGAGGTAAATTTCTCTGAGGATGCCAGTTCTCTTCACTGGTAGCAGTTAACTCACTGAAGTCTGGGAATGCTTCTCAGCCAAGACCTCATGCATGAGTCACCTCTTGGATGTGATGTGTGTTTGCAGGTCCTCAAAACAGAATCTTTGGCTTGAACCTGTCCTCCCTCTGTTGGTGGTGCAGATAGCAAGAGCTACATCCTGGGGACAGTGAGCCTTCAGATTTCCTGTTTTTCTTCTACTTTGAGGGCCACACACTGAAGCCATGTACAGAGTGGCTAAACTGCTGGACCTGTTGGGAAAATTCCAGAATATTCAGAGGCAGAAAGGATGGGACTAGAATTCCCATACTACACAGCTTCTGCAAAAAAAGACTTTTGAGAAGAGGATTGTGGGAAGATGGCAGATAAGGACATCCCCTAAATCAATCTCTCCACCAAGACAGCTATTAAACTGGCAGGGACTGTCTGAATCAACTATTTTGGAACTCTGGATTCTAATGGAACACTGTGAAACATCCTGGAAAGAGTTGAAGGAAGAGTGAGGTAAATGGCAATATGTATCAGTGAATTTCACCCTCCTTGCATTGGCTACCATCCCAGCCACATAGCAGGCAGTGGACTGCAGCCTGGGCTCCTGGTACTGTTTGCTGGTGCTAGGGTGAGCTGTAAGGACTTGTAGTCCTCCAGAACCCTAGGGCTTGGGAGGTGTAGTTTGCTCACTGATCACTGTTTTTGATCAGCTACTTCAGATCTCTGGAGAGACAGCTCTGAAGGTGGCCATTGTTCCAGCCTCCCTCAGCAAAACAGCAGAGGAATCTTAAAGAGGCAGTAGTACCTTTATTATTCTCTTTTTTTCTTTCCGTTCTTTGCTTGGGAGCAAAAAATAGGTGGAAAAGTCACAGATAGACAGCTCCAACCCTCAACAACAAGAACAAGCAAACAGAAAAACCTAGCAACCCTGGAAGAACTGGATTCCCAGAGATATAACAACATAATATTCAGAATGTCCAGTTCTCAACAGAAAAATTATAAAATACACCAAGAAACAGGAAAGTATGGCCCATTTACAAGAAAAAAAAAAAAAGGTTTTCCCAGAAACCATCCCTGAAGAAGCTCATACATTGGAACTATTAGTTCCACCCCAGTTATCTGTTCTCTGTGTCCATTTGCTGCATATTCTTCTTTTTGTCCACTTCTGCTGTTGTCAGGGGCATGGGAATCTCTGGTTCTTTTTTGTTGTTGTTGTTGCGTCATCATGCTGTGTCAGCTCTCCATGTGTGCAGCGCCATTCCTGGGCAGGCTGCACTTTCTTTTGCCCTGGGCGGCTCTCCTTATGGGGCATACTCCTTGCGCGTGGGGCTCCCCTACGCGGGGGCATCCCTGTGTGACACGGCACTCCTTGCGCATATCAGCACTGCGCATGGGCCAGCTCCACACGGGTCAGGGAGGCCCGGGGTTTGAACCGCGGACTTCCCATGTGGTAGACAGACGTCCTATCCATTGGGCCAAGTCCGCTTCCTGGTCAAAGATTTTAAATCAACTATCTTAAATATGTTCAGTGAGCCAAAGGAATCCATATATAAAGAACTAAAGGAAATTAGGAAATTATTGTCGGATCAAGATAAAAAGATATTAATAGAACTTACAAAAAGGAACCAAATTTTGGAGCTGCAAAACATAGTAACTGAAATGAAAAACTTACTAGGCATTATTTTAGTTTTCTTGACCGCACAAGCAAATACTATGTAATGGTTTGGCTTAAACAATGGGAGTTCACTGATACATGGTTTTGAGGCTAAGAGAAGTCCAAATCAAGACACATCAGGTCAATGCTTTCTTCCTGAAGACTGGCTTTCGGGAGCTGACTACCAGTGGTCCTTGGTCCTGGGCTCCTTTGTCACACGACAATGCACATGGCACCCACTCCTGGCCTCTCCTTTCTCTTCTGGGTTCTGGTGATGTTCAGCTTCCTGCTTCCCATGGCTCTCTCTCTCTGCCTAAATTTCATTCTGCTTATAAAGGGCTTCAATAATGAGGCTAAGGCCTATCCTGATTGACTTAGGCCACACTTTAACTGAAGTAACATCTTGAAGAGATCTTATTTACAGTGGGTACTGTAGGAATGGGTTAAGTTTAAGGACATGTTTTTCTGGGGCAAGCCAGCATAAAAGGATTCAATAGCAGATTTGAACAGGCAGAAGAAAGGATTAGCAAATCTGAAGGTAAGACAGGGTGAGGAACAGAAAGGAAAAAAGATAGTAAGGAAAAATGAGTTGAGCTTGAGGGACCTGTGGGACACAATCAGATACGGCTACATTTGCATCATTGAAGTCCAGATGAACATGAAAGAAAAAGGTGAAGAAAAGGTATTTGAAGAAACAATGGCCAGAAACATCCCCAGTCTGTTGAAAGACATGAATATACACATCCTGGAAACTCAATGAACTCCAAACAGTAGATTCTAAGAGCTGTAAACCAAGACACAGCAAAATTGTCAAAATCCAAAGACAGGATTTTGAAGGCAGCAAGAGAACTGACTTACCACATACAAGGAATCCCCAATAAGATTTTCTAATCAGAAACCATGAAAACTAGAAGAGAGTAGGATGGCATATTTAAAGCCCTTAAAGAAAACAAGAACCCAAAACTGTCGCCCAAGAATTCTATATCTGGCAAAAAACTATCTTTCAAAAATGAAGGAGAGCAGTTCCTTAGAAAGTTTAGAATTACTGTATGATGCAGCTATCCCACTTCTAAGTAAATACCTAAAAGAATTGAAAGCAGGAACTCAAACAGGTATTTGCACACCAGTGTTCATAGTGGTATTATTTACACGTGAAAAAAAATGGACACAACCCAAGTGTTCGTCCACAGATGAGTGGATTAAAAAAATGTAGTATATACATAAAACGGTATATACATGCAATGGAATATTATCAGTTGTAAAAAGGAGTAAAGTTCTAATATATGCAACAATATGGATGAACCTTGAAGTCATGTTGAATGAAATAAGCCAAACACAAAAGGACAAACATTATATGATCTCACTGATTTGAAATAAGCAAACTCTACAGAGTCAGGATCTAGAATGTAGGTTACCAAGGAATGGTGTAACGGTAGGGAATGGAAAGTTACGGCTTAAAATGCAAAGAGTTTTTATTTAGGAAAAGTTTTGGTCATGGTAGCACAATGTTGTGAATATAATTAATAACACTGAATTGTTTCTTTGAATGTGGTTAAAAGGGGAAACTTTAGATTGTATACATAGTACTAGAAAAAGAATTTTCTAAAATCAATGGAACTGTACAACACAAATAGTGAACCCTGAATTAAACCATCGACTATTGTTACTAGTAGGATTAGAAAAATGTGTTTTCGTCAGTTGTAACCAGTGTACCACACCAATGCATGGTGTTAATGATAGGGTGATATATGAGAACTTTATTTTATGTATGATTTTTCTGTAAACCCACAACTTCTCTAATAAAAAAGGAGAAATGAAGACATTTACTGATAAACCAAAGCTGACAGAGTTCATTAACAGATGATATACCCTATAAGAAATGCTAAAGTAAATCTTTCAAGCTGAGATAAAAGGATACTAAACAATAAAACTATAAGAAGAAATAAAGAAATGTTAGTAAAGAAATCTACTATAGGTAACTATAAAGCCCTGTATTATTGTCCCTTTGTCTGTAACTATTTTTCACTGCCCCCATATGCCTTAACAGGCAAATGGGTGAAAAAGAATATTCAAAATCTGTGTTAATGGGCATACACAATGTATAAAGATGTTTTCTGAGAAAATAATATAAGGGAGTGGATATAGCTCAGTGGTTGAGCGCCAGCTTCCCATGTACAAGGTCCCAGATTCAATCCCCAGTACCTCTAGATATATATATATAAAGGGGAAGGGATGTAGATATACTGGAGTAGAGTATTTATGTAACACAATACCATTGTTAAACCTAACAAATTTAACAATCATGTAACAGTATCACCTTATACAAAGTCTATAATCAGATTTTGTTCCCAATAAAATTCTCTATAGCTTTTATTTTTTCTTTTCTTTTTCAGTCTTGAATTACTAGTTGGGTATGGTTGTCATGATGTCATTTTAGTCCCCTCTAACCTGGAAACTCCCTCACTACCTTATTCTGTATCTCAAAAACACTGATGTTTTTGAAGAGCTCAAGTCAGAAGAAGAAAAGTTACTTAGAATAAGAGGCTACCAACTGACAACCCCCAGGCCAAGTACAGCCAGGCACAGATGTGTGTGTTTAGTCTGTATTGTACATTGAATTTGTTACCAGTATTTTAAAAATCAGGAGATTTCTGGTGACACTGGGCCCACATTCCACATGAAGGTGGATGACATTTGAGTAGTAAGCCATACCTTCTAGTATTCTTAGCTTGTATAGTATTTACCACATATGCAACCAAAAAAGATGCTTTCAGGTAGCACAGTCACACTAAATTAAATCTCACAGAATTACACTGGTAATAAAAGTATTCCCTTGTCAGGTGGTCTGTACACTTTGCTTGGAAAAGAAAGTCTCTCTTTCAGTTGAAGCTCGTTTCTTTACCACCCCTCTAACAATCACTGCTCTCCCTTCCTGACAGAGGAACCCTGGTCCCAGGCTCAGCCATTAGAATTTAATAGCATTGGTCTGTGTTTATTATACTTATCAGTACAGTTACCTTCTGGTCGTGGCAGATAATATTGATAAATAAAAATAATTATAGATATTGTATACAAATGATTGAAGCAGTGTTAGCTATCTGATAATAGATACCATTTATTGAATACCTATTATATGATAAATACTTTGGATTTTTCTCCTTTAGGCATAAAAATTTGTGAGTTATAAGTGATTATACTATTTTTACATAGGAAGAAACTGAGGCTTTGAGAGATTAAATGATGTACTGGGCTTGTCACAGGCAGTTGTTTTTCATATGGGACCAATGCTGCTTCACAAGATAACCTCTAAGGCCTTTTGATTTGGTGATCCTATAAGGTCAACACCTACAGCAAGGAGGCATCACATGGCATTACATGTGATAGTGGAGCCATCGAGGCAGGAGATAATCATGTGAGCGCAGCTGAAATAATGGGGACCATGATTTAGGTCACCTATTTTTGGGTAAATTATGGAATGATTTTCCAAAACAATATTGCCTCAAAAGAATTGACTGTTGTGCTGTGTACTGAGGTACATGGAGGCAGAAAGCTGAATGGTCCCAGAAGACCATTTCTTTCAGACTGCGCTTAGGGTTTCTGGTTGAATGTGGGGAGCAGTTTGGTATGGGGACTTCTGTCACTTGGTCACAAACTAGAATAAGCATGGTCATTGCTTTATTTTAGCAAATGTAAAAGCCATCTTCACTCCTTGTGTGTACCCTGCAGGAACAGCTTTCTCAAGTCCTTGATGCCATGTTTGAAAGGAGAGTGAAAGTTGATGAGCATGTCATCGACCAAGGAGATGATGGAGACAACTTTTATGTCATAGAACGGTAGGAGTCTGGAGCTTTGCAGTTGCATGGCCACACTTGTCTTGTGTTCAACCCAAAGAGGACTAGGGCTGTCCAAATCCTTGTGAGGGTCCACTGCTCCTCTGTCTGTTGCTGACCTGAGTCCTCAATACATCCTTTACTTGGGGAACCACCATCTACAGTCAGGCAGAATGTGCCGATTATTGAAGGGAATTGATCTCTGAAGAATACCTGCATCTTGCAGCCACAGCCTATTTTTGCACATAAATGCACTGCCTCGATCCTCATTCCCCTAGCCTCTTCTGGCTCTGTTCCAGGTAGGAGCCATGTAGGAGCAAAGAAATATGTGAGTGTGACTTACTCAACTTGTGTTCTGACCTCTTGAGCTGTTCGTAACCCCTGGGTTGCCCTAGTGGTCCCTTCTCAGACCTGGAACACCTTCACCAGAGTTTAAAATCAAGAAGATGTTGTTTCACCCAATATTTTTGATTAACTTAAAATTATTTTCTTTTGAAATAATTTCATACTTATAGAAAAGTTGCACCAATGGTACAAAAAATTTTCATGTAACTATATTCCCTAAATGTTAACATTTTACAACATAGGTTTTATCAAATTCTTTAAGAATCATTTGCAGATATAATGCCCCTTTATCTCTGAATACCTCAGTGCATACTACCTAAAAATAAGGACATTCTCTTACATTACAACAGAAGAATTATAAAAATTGGAAATTGATTTTCAAGTCCTCTCATGAGATCTTCACTGTAGTAGGGTGGGTGGTGGTAGCTGCTGAGGCAGCTGTGGGGTTTGTTCTGTCTGGGGGTTTCTGACAAATCTGGGTCCTACCTAGAAGTGCTGCGTAGGTTCCAGGGATCAAGCCGGAGGCTGCTGGCACACCAGGTCCCTGAGGAGAAGTTAAGGTGTACAGGACAAAGCATTATATGACAAAATCACCAACTGCAGCCCCTGGACACATGCTGTGGGTATGGTGGTCTGTTGAGTCCAAATCCTCCCAATATTTGTGTGGCCTGTTTGTGAAGTCAAGTAGATGTCAGCCAAGGAATTCTGAAACAGATCTCCATTTCTTTCTGCAAACAATGTCAAAGATATTTTCAGCCATCAGGAGCTTGGATACAATGTGCTTTAGAATCCAGGGAACTTCTTGCTTGGTGTTTAAAAAGGTATGGCTTGTATGTAGATACAGGCTTTGTTTGGACTGAGCCCCATTCTCAGAGATTAAACTGACAATACAGAAAGAGGTGACAGCTCCCTTCCTCCCTCCCTCCCTGTGCCCCCTTCCCCTTGCTTATTACCCTTTCATTCCCTCTCTCCCTGACCCTCTTGTCCCACCCAGCCCCTGTAGCAGTATCCTTCCCTTGTCCCTCTCTCCTCCTCCTTCTCTGCCCCTCTGCCTCCTTCTGCCCCCCGCCTCCCTCCCCTCTCTGTGCCTCCCTCTCCCTCCCCTACACCGCTTTCTGCCCCCCTGCCCCACTCTTTGTGCTTATCCCCATGCCTCGACAACCCTGGATGGAATGCCCAGCCACCCAGCGGATGAAGCATGGTCTGGTTTCTCAGCGCTTCAGTGCTATTGCCCCTGGCCGGAGACTTCTCAGCGAACTCCTTGGTCTTACAGGATGTGAAGCAGCAAGACTTCACATCCTTCGAGATCAGCTGGCTGTGACCAGTATGGACTACCAGGCTGTCCCAGGGACTGCAGCCCTGTGTGTGGAAGCGACCTGGCAACTTACCCAGTGAGTGTACCTGCTGCCTGAAAATCAGGGAAGCTCATGATATTAAAATAATCTGAAGTGAACCATGCTAATAGAACAGTTTACAGAAAAGATGAAGAAGCCACCTTAAAATGAGCACTTTAGATGAATTCGAGGCTTTCCCATTTTCCTTTTTCCTATGTTTCTTTGCGTAAGATTGTTAACCATTTTCTGACAGGAGGTATGCAAGAGAGCCATGTATATTAACTTAAGTGAAAATAAACTTGCTTATTGGCTTTTGCCCTTTGCCGTAAGCTAACTAAAAGAAAAGAAAAAGAGGTAATGAATGGCACTATCCTTCAGCAAGTGTTTGTGGTAGATTATGTTGTTCAGCCCCAGATGTCTGGAGATTGCCATCGAGTAGAAGCTAAGGATTTCTGGAAAGCTGTAATTCAAGTTAGACAAAAGATCTTGCACAAAAAAAACTTTTCTGCTATCTTCAACAGTTGACTTTCAAATATGGAATGCATCAGAACATGCTTCATATCAAAAGAGATTCATGATGGCCTGAAATTCTATTCTTCAAAACAACATGCTCAGAAGATGGTATTTCTTCAGTGTATAGTTCTCTGCAGATACAAGGCATCACATAGCCTGATCTTTCAGAATATCCATAATAAAACACACAATTACAAAAGCACATTTTCTGTGGAAATAGTTCCAGTATGCCAGGATAATGTTGTCTCTGTCTCCAAAATTAGCACAAAGCCTGGTAAATATGAACCAAATTTGTGTGTGTATTCGAGTAACCGGCGCCATTCATCTTATACACCCAGACACTTCACAAGTTGCGGATATTGATGATAACAATTTCTGGAACCACCCTTTCAATAGTTTTTGCTATCCCAAACAGCTAGAGGAGTTCATTGTGATGGAATGCGTGTAGTCCAAGATCTAAAACACAGTGTTGGGAAGCAGACTTGGCCCAAAGGATAGGGCATCCGCCTACCACATGGGAGGTACACAGTTCAAACCCCGGGCCTCCTTGACCCGTGTGGAGCTGGCCTTTGTGTGCAAGGAGTGCCGTGCCACGCAGGGGTGAGAGCCACCCAGAGCCAAAGAAAGTGCAGCCTTCCCAAGAATGGCGCCGCACACACGGAGAGCGGACACAAGATGACGCAACAAAAAGAAACACAGATTCCCAGTGCCACTGATAATCAGGATAGAAGTGGTCACAGAAGAACATACAGCAAATGGACACAGAGAGCAAAAAGACAACTGGGCAGTGGGGAAGGGGAGAGATAAATAAAAAATAAATCTTTTTAAAATAAATAAAAATAAAACACAGTGTAACAATGTCCAATAAACATCCCCTTGGAGAAGCCTGGGTGCAGGAAACATCTGAAATGAATACAGATAAACAGTATTTTTGTCCTATTTATTTGGAACATCTTCTAAATCCTGGAGACTTGGTGTTAGGGTTGATTTGGCCAACTCTAACTTAAATGATGAGTATATCAACAAAATGAATGCAGATAAAGTCTCAGATGTGGTGTTAATCAGGAAGAGCTATGATAGTACCAAAGTCAGCATCATAGAAACTGGAAACTTACGAGCTTGCAAAGAGAGAAAGAAAACCAGGGATACAGATAATGAAAGGCAATACCAGATTTCCTTGAAGATCTTGACAAAGATGAGGCAATTAGAAAAAATGTGAACAATTATAGAGATTCAGCCATCCCTGTGGAAAGTAACAGGTTGATGAAGGAGCACCTCAAATTAGTCCGGCTAAGATGCTTATAGATCTTCACATTTCCCAAGATGCCACTGGGGAAGAAGGTGCATCGATGATGATGTAATGAGATCATGTTGTAGACTGTTTCCACATCTGTGGACTTCAGGAAGTTGGACAAAATAATCTTTTTTATCTATTCCATTTGTGCCTCCATATAGAAAGAGGAGAAATTTGCTTTTAAACCTAAATAAAAACAAGTATTTTGATTGCTCATTCAAAGCACTGAAAAAGATTGATAGCTTTGAAGTTTTAGATAACAAAAGGATATGGAGAATGTAATTATTATTGATATTTTGGTCCTTTCTGAGCTTGTCCCATATTATCATTTTTGTTTTTATGTGAGGTACAATAGTATTTTCATATACTCTAGTGTTGGATTTGGAACTCAAAAGTTGTGATTCCTTGGACATTAACTAGATCTTCAAGCAAAAAACAAACTTTTACTCTTTTTTTTTTTTTTGCATTGGTTGTTTTAGTAAAAGAGCGTGAAGAATTTTTTTTTTAAAGGAATGAAGTCTTTTTTTTTTATGATTTATTTTATTTATTTATCTCTCCCCACCCCCTTGTCGTTTGCACTTGCTCTTTGTTGTGTGCTCAGCTTCCTTTTAGGAGGCACTAGGAACCAAACCCAGGTCATCCCTGTGGGAAGGAGGCACCTAATCACTTGAGCCACCTCTGCTTCCTTACTTTGTTGTTCTCTCATTATGTTTTCCTCCTTGTGTCTCATTGCATCATCTTACCATGCCAGCCCATCGTGTCAGCTCTCTGTCTTGCTCATTTTCTTTAGGAGGCACCAGGAACTGAACCTGGGACCTCCCATGTGATAGACAGGAGCTCAATTGCTTAAGCCACATCTACTTCCCAAAGAATAGTTGTTTTTTTTTTTTGTTTTTTTAAAAAGATTTATTTATTTATTTAATTTCCCCCCCTCCCCTGGTTGTCTGTTCTTGGTGTCTATTTGTTGCGTCTTGTTTCTTTGTCCGCTTTTGTTTCTTTGTCCGCTTCTGTTGTCGTCAGCGGCACAGGAAGTGTGGGCGGCGCCATTCCTGGGCAGGCTGCACTTTCTTTTCACCCTGGGCGGCTCTCCTCACGGGCGCACTCCTTGCGTGTGGGGGCTCCCCCACGCGGGGGACACCCTTGAGTGGCACGGCACTCCTTGCGCGCATCAGCATTGCGCATGGCCAGCTCCACACGGGTCGAGGAGGCCCGGGGTTTGAACCGCGGACCTCCCATATGGTAGACGGACGCCCTAACCACTGGGCCAAAGTCCGTTTCCCAGAATAGTTTTTAATATGAACTCGTTATTCAATTTGATCCACTTTAGATCATTTTCTGTCCTTGGGGTGGATGAGTTGGGGTTCAGCTTACCACTGTACATTCATGAGGAAAGTTAATCTTTTAAAAATTTTTTCGTAAAATTGACACCTTCAAAAGCTGTTAAACTTAGAACTATCTTGATTTTTGTTGAATTGAAAGAAACTGTATTTAAAATATTTGTGGATTTTGAGCAGACAGACTCATTATTTAAAGGTTAAATTAAAATTTGTATTTTTGTTATTTTTGCCTGTGCCAGCAGCTTTGGACAATAGCTGCCAGAATCATCTTCTTACCACTTCAAAGATTTTGTTTTCAAATTTTGACTTACAAATTGAGAAGTAAGGGATTTGTTCTCTGTAAGTTTCTATCATTGAACATATCACCATCAAAAAAAAAATAGATTTCAGCATATAGATGATGAAGTAATAAAAATGAGCTACATGCTTTTAAAACTGCGAATCAAATTCGAATGAGGAATGCCTTCTACATCCTCAAAAGAAAAATCTTAGCTTAGGTTTCTAAGTTTTCTGAGAATGAAATATTAAGCTCCTTCTTATCTAAGCAAGATCAGACTTGCCAATTATGCTGTAACTAAGAGCTAATTCATTAATTCTATGTATGTCTCTTAATAAAGAGATTGAGCAGTAAAAAGCAAATTGGAAATTAACATTGATATGGTATTATTATCTAACATACAGACCTTATTCAAATTTTTCCAGTTGTTTTCCCTGTTTGGAGGTTCTTTTAAACTCCATTAAGTTGCTGCTCTAAATTCACTTGGTCCCCTTGTCAAGCTTTTGCTTGTTCAGGTTCTAAAACAGGAAATGTTCCCACTCCCTGGGTAACCTTTAGGCCTATAAAACCTGTGACAAATTATTACAAGTAGAAGTATTTTATTTAAAGAGTAAAGATGTTCTCAAAGAAAAGACGTATCCTTTATGCTAATAATGTTATACTATTTCTTCCTACATAGAAATTCCATAAGTAGTGAAAGAATAATTGTTGTTGTTGTTAAATCACTGCCTCCAGCAGCCACTTTTCCCCTTGCCCTGCAGTGTACTTCTCCAACAAGATAAGGGTCCCAACAGTCTCCTGCTATCTGGGAAATAAGAATACACCTGCACATGTCCCGGGTTTACAAAATGAAATGCCTGTTTGCAAAAGGGGTGATTTGTTACACATGTAACAACCGAGGAGAATTATCCTTTGTATGCAACTGAAGTGGTGATTAACATGTAAGAAAAACTATCATTCAAGTAAAAAGATACACTTCCTTACCTAAAAAAGGTCTTTGTCTAGGGGCTGAGACCAACTCTTAAATAGATAATTATTATATAACAGTGGTAACTGGGAAACGGACTTGGCCCAGTGGTTAGGGCGTCCGTCTACCACATGGGAGGTCTGCGGTTCAAACCCCGGGCCTCCTTGACCTGTGTGGAGCTGGCCCATGCACAGTGCTGATGTGCGCAAGGAGTGCCGTGCCACGCAGGGGTGTCCCCCGCGCAAGGAGTGCGCCCGTAAGGAGAGCCGCCCAGCGCAAAAGAAAGTGCAGCCTGCCCAGGAATGGCGCCGCCCACACTTACCGTGCCGCTGACGACAACAGAAGCGGACAAAGAAACAAGACACAGCAAACAGACACAGAGAACAGACAACCGGGGGGGGGGGGGGGGGGAATTAAATAAATAAATAAAATCTTTAAAAAACAAAACCAAAAAACATAGCGGTAACAGAAGTAATACAAATGTGTCCCATTATTTGAAAGAAGACCTGAGTGAGAGAGGTTTTCTGCCCTGCCGCTGCCTGAAATGGTTTGTGTTATTCCCAGAGTTAAATAACTAGTGTCTCCTGGCAGAGAATATAAAAGCCCATTAATTTACTCTGAAATGCCATGTTTCCCACTCATGGCCTTGTCCACCAGGTCTAATAAAGGTCAGCCTCCCTACTTAGTTGTGAGCTCCCTTGAGGGCAGGGTTGGTGCCATATAACTTATACTTGAATGATTGGTTTTATTCTCTGCTTTTTGTATATCATGATACATGATGACTTTATTAGCTATCCGGAGGCTCTTTGTAAGAAACTTAGAAAATAACAAAAAGAACAGGAAAGAAAATAATTTAGTCATAATCTCATGACCAGAGCATATCCTTCCATTGTTTTTTTTCCATATTTTTGTGGTCACCTGGCAGAGACAGGATATACCCCTCCACCTACCCACCCAAAATTTGGTTTGGACATTGAGGCTGATAATGCCATACACATACCAGTAAGGGTATATGAAAAAGGTATATTACTCATATAATGAGTCTTTCTGGGGAGAGCATAGTAGCTACCAAGCAAGCCCAAAAATGACTTAGGTGTTTTACGGTGGTTTTGGAGTGGAGCTGGGGTAAGGGTTCTCTTGCACATGGGCTAGGGCTTATATTGTTTGAACTTCTTGCCTGCACCAAAGACGGCTGGGATGTCTTTTCAGCTTACCCAGATATAGGGCAGAAGAGGAAAGGGGGTGGAATGATGAGGCCTGAAAGCTAATGGCAATCAAACATTGAAATGGAGTAAAGAAGTTCCAGGAAGATGGCATTGGAGTAGGTAGGTAGTGCTCAACTCTCACAAAAACAATGGATTAATGAATGCACAACTATGTGTTTATACCAGATATCATTGATTGTATACTTTGGATAAATTGTATGCTTTATTAATAAGAATCAATAAAATTGATTTGTTAAAACAAACAAAAAAACAATGGAGAAAAAGCCAGAAGCTGTCTGAGGGACCTGCCTTGGGAGTCAGGAGACCAGGATAGTGCTGAGCAACTCCTGGGAGGGCAAGGGACAGAGAGACAAAGAACCCAAACAACAAATAAGAGTTACTAAACACCCACAGTAACTGGGAAGGGCTATTATCCCCTACACTCAAGATATTAAACCAGGATAAAACCCCTGGCTCATGGCACCCTACTGAGAGGGGAACAGACATCTTTGTTGTTAAAAAGGAAGAGGGAAAGTGAGTCAGAGGACTGCTCTTCAGTGAATTCAGCCAGCAGAGCCCACTTTGAATCTCAGCTCTGGCTAGACCAGAAACAGGAAAGTGGAGATTCAAAGAAACACCTCCATGGAAAGGTTCGCTGACGAGCGCCATCTGCTGGCCAGCCAGGAAATTACAAGGAGAAAATCTGCTTTTAGGTCTCTCTTTACACCTACCCCTGGGGGAAAATTTTTGCCCTATTAGGGAGTCTGTGGTCTGATTTTCATAATTTAAACTGGGATATTTTAAAGACTTAGAATAAGTTGAACCAAAAATCAAACAAGAGCTATGGAAAAAAAGGGAAAAAAACTAGGCAAGAGAGAGAAATTGACCTTCAGAGTAAATTCACCAACATATTCAGATGCCTAGACATCAGCAAAAAATTATAAGCCATACTAGGAAACAGAAAGAGATGGCTCAGCTGAAGGAACAAACCCAATAATATCCTGAGGAGACTATAATCAATTATCATCACACAAATCTACTAAATCATTTCAAAGAATTGAAGGAAAATATGACTAAAGAGATAAAAGATATTAAGAAGACATTGGATGAGCATAAACAATTTGAAAGAGTGCAAAGAAAAGTAGCAGAGTTTATGGGAATGAAAGACATGTTGGATGAGATTAAAAATGCATTAGAGGAACATATCAGCATTGAATTGCTCAAAGACAAAATAAGTGACTTTTTGAGGCCAGAACATCTGAACTGGAAAAGACAGGAAAACAGAAAGAGAAAAGAATGGAAAAATGGAACCACATTAATAAAGATTACATGATCCTCTCAATTGATACAGAAAAGACATTTGACAAAATACAGCATCATTTCTTGATAAAAACACTCCAAAAGTTAGAAATAAAAGGACACTTTCTCAATATGGTAAATTGCATATATGAAAATCCTACAGCTAGCATCGTACTCAGTGTGAAAAACTGAAAGCTTTCCTTTTGAGTTCAGGAACAAGACAAGGATACCCATTGTCACCACTGTTATCAATAACAGTACCAGAAGTTTTAGCTAGAGCAATTAGGCTAGATAAATAAAAAGCACCCAAATAGAAAAGGAAGAAGTAAAACTTTGACTATTTTCTGATACGATCCTATATATAGAAAATCTTGAAAAAATCTACAACAAAGCTACTAGAAAAAATAGACAAGTTCAGCAAAGTAGCAGGATACAAGATTAATACACAAAAATTAATAGCATTTCTTTACCAATGAACAGTCTGAGGGGGAAATGAGGGGGGGAAATGCATTTATAGTAGTGACTAAAATAATGAAATAGGAAAGTGGATGTGACTCAAGCATTTAGGCTTCCACCTTCCACATGGGAGGTCCAGGTCAGTTCCCAGTGCCTCCTGGAGAAGGTGAGCTGGCATGGTGGGCAGCTGCAGCAAGGTGATGCAACAAAATGATGCAACAAAAGAGACAAAAAGAGGAAAGACAATGAGAGATACAACAAACCAGGGAGCTGAGGTGGCTCAGATGATTGAGTGTCTCTATTCCACATGGAAGGTCCTGGGTTCGGTTCCCGGTACCTCCCAAAGAGAAGAGGAGCAGAAACAGAGAGCACGCAGCAAGCACAAACAATGAGGGGGTGGGTAGGGGATAAATAAAATGAATCTTTAAAAATAAATAAAATAATCAAATATTTAGGAATAACGTAATCAAGGACATTAAGGACCTGTATTCAGAAAACTACAAAACATCACTAAAAGAAAGCAAAGGAGACTTAAATAAATGGAAGGACATTCCATGTTCATGGATTGGAAGACCAAATATCATTAAGGTGTCAGTTCTATCCAAAATGATTTAGCACACTCCCGATAAAAATCCCAACAACCATTTTTACATAAATGGAAATGCCAATTATCAAATTTATAGTCAAAAATTCTTTTAAAAGAAAAATGAATTTGGAGGACTCTCTTTCCTTACTTTAAAGTCTGTTACTTCACTATGGTGGTAGAAACAGCATGGTCCTGGCATAAAGACAGATTGACCAATGGAACTGAATTAAGAACTCAGAAATGGACCCTCACATCTATGGTGTAGTGTTTTTTTGACAAGGCCGTCGAGCCCTCCCAGCTGGGCTAGAACAGTCTTTTCAACAAATGGTGCTGGGAGAACTGGATACCCATACCCAAAAGGATGAAAGAAGACACTTATCCCACACCTTACACAAAATTTACTCAATATAGATCAAGGACCTAAATATAATAGCAACAACTCTAAAACTCCTAAAAGAAAAGATAGGAAAACATCATCAAGATCTTGTGGTAGGCAGTAGTTTCTTAACCTTACACCCAAAGCACGAGCAACAAAAGAAGAAATTAAACACTTTAATACCTCAAAAGATTTTGTCAAAAGGGTGAAAAGATAGCCAACTCAATGAGAGAAAATATTTGGAAATCACATCTCCAATAAGGGTTCAATATCCATGATATATAAAGAGATACTACAACTTAATTAAAAGACAAAGAACGGATTAAAAAATGGGCAAAAGACTTGAATAGACAAATGACCATTGAAGAAATACAAATGGTGAAAAAAACATGAAAAAATTTCAAAATCACTAGCAATTATAGAAATGCAAATCAAAACTACAATGAGATCATTTCACACCTATTAGGATGATCACTATTAAAAAGTTGAAAAATTACAAATGTTGGAGAGGATGTGGAAAGATAGGGATGCTTACACTGCTGGCAGGAATGTAGAATGGTAAAGCCACTGTGGAGGACTGTTTGGCAGTTCCTAAAGAAGTTGAATATAGACTTAACCATGTGACCAGGCGATACTGCTGCTAAGTATATAACCGGAAGAACTTAGAGCAGTGACAGGAACAGACATCTGCCCACCGATGTTCACAGTGGCATTATTTACGATTGCCAAAAGATGAAAACAACCTGGGTATCCATCAGTTGAGGAATGGGTAAATAAACTGGTGTTGTTTACATGATGGACTATTATGCAGCTGTAAGAAATGAAGTCATAAAACATACGACAGCATGGATGTACCTGGAGGACATGTTGAGTGAAACAAGCCAGACACAAAAGGACAAATACTGTATGACTACGCTATTATGAACTAAATATATTGTGTAAACTCATGTAGTTAATAACTAGAATAGAGGTCACCAGAAAATAGGAGGTTAGAGAATGGAAAGCTGAGGATCAAACTGCAGAATTGGTAACAATGTTGTTTGTAAATCTTTGGAAATGAATGGAAACGGTGAAAGCACACCATGGTGTTTGTGACTAGCAGAGCTAGTATGCGGGTCTGGCAGAGGTTGAAAAGGAAAGTCTAAGGACGTATATTACTAGACGGCAAGCTCAAAAATGTAATATGGGACTTATAATAGTGAAACGTCAT
This sequence comes from Dasypus novemcinctus, assembly GCF_030445035.2. Lineage (NCBI taxonomy): Eukaryota > Metazoa > Chordata > Mammalia > Cingulata > Dasypodidae > Dasypus > Dasypus novemcinctus. The sequence goes on along the minus strand of NC_080698.1, from coordinate 9,782,164 downwards.
GTGAAATATAACATGGGTAATATTACATGTATAAAACTATTTTTACAAAATACAAACACAGATAAACCAGATAGAAACTGAATAGTAGGTATGTACTGCAGGGGAAGCACAGAGAGACTGAGAGGTGATGAGTTTGTGGGGTTTTTTTGGTCTGATTTTTTTTTTATTATTGGAATAATGAAAATACTATAATGATTGAAGTGATGAATGTACAACTATGTGATTATACCAAATATTGTACACATTGAATGAATTTATGCTTTATTAATGTGTATCAATGTCAATAAAAATTGACTTGTTAAAAAATGGAGTAAGACTATTACATTTTTACATTGTGTCATATATTGTTGTGTGGCCTAACTTTTAAAATCTATCTTGTGGTAGGGGAGGGGAGTGGGGCATATGGGAATCCCTTATATTTTTTATGTAACATTTATGTGATCTGAAGGTTCTTTAAAAATAAAAAAATAATAATTTTAAAAAATCTGTCTTAAGCATTTCTTTGCCATGGTCTGCATTTTTCTGTATCTTCACTTTTAGTGGCTACGTCATGTGACTTCATCAGTTTAGTAGCTACATGGTTAATGTTAGCAGAATAAATTGTAATTTTTGTAGTTATTAATATTACCTGGTGAGCATCCCTGCAGTTAAATCATTTTGAATATCTTTGATTATCTCCTGTGGAATGCCTTGAAATGGAATTGTTGTATAAAATGGTCTCTTTAAGGTATTTGCTACATGTTGCTAATTATCCTGCAGAAATTTTGCTAAGTTTATGTTTTCTTCAGTAGTGTGTTAAGAGTGCCTTTTCCCCCAAATGGTTGATAGTTTCTGAGTATTATTATTTAGCATTCATTACCAATGAGTAGATAGAAAATTTGGTTCTTTAGATATCTTCATTTTAATCAGTTTTATATCCTAATTTTTAAGACTAAGAAAAGAAAAAAACATATGAACATCTCAATAGATGCAGAGAAAACATCTGATAAAAGTCAACACTCTTTCAATGATGAAACTCTCAACAAACTAGAATAGAAAGGACTTGCCCAACCTGTTTAAAGGCACTTGTAGAAAACCTACAGCTAGCATCATTCTTAACAGTGAAAGACTGAATGTTTTCCTTCTTAGCAAGAACAACACAAAGGTATCTGCTCTCATCAATTGCATTCCGCATTGTACCGGAGGTCCTAGCCAAAGTAATAAGGCAAAAACTATTTTTAAAAAAAAAGGCATACAGATTGTAAAGGAAAAAGTAAAATTGACTTTGTTTGATGACATGGTGCTCTGAGTAGAAAATCCCAAGGGGGCTACCCAAAAACTACTAAAACTAATATGTGAGTTAAGCAAGGTTTCAAGATATAAGGTCAAAATATAAAAATCTACTCTATTTCTATATACTAGCAAAAATCAGTTGGAAATTGCCTGTACATTATATTTGCCTTCTCTTCATGTACCACCTGCCAGTTCTTAAATTTATTAGTAGAAGCAATTAATGAAATTGTTTCTTGTCATTCTTCCAGGGGAACCTATGACATTTTAGTAACAAAAGATAATCAAACCCGCTCTGTTGGTCAGTATGACAATCATGGCAGTTTTGGAGAACTAGCTCTGATGTACAACACCCCAAGAGCTGCTACCATTGTCGCCACCTCAGAAGGCTCCCTTTGGGGACTGGTGAGTGAGGGAAATGGTTCCTCTTGTTTGACACAGTATTCTTATTTTTGGGTCTCTGTCCTCAGACTGTTGGTTGATATCATATTTTATAGCCAGTTATCTGAAAGTCTTGTGTAAATTTATTTTTCCAGTTCTCTGAGATGATTTGTCAACAAACCATTAACTCTAAGTTATGAGGGCAGGACTGGGTCTTAGGACATTGTGGGTAGTGTACAGCTCTTATTACTTTTACTGTTTATGTTTTTTATGAGACAAGTTGGAGGGGATAATGTTTATATGAGAAGGGCCTAGAAAGTGTCTTTAAAAGTTCTACCAATAGTGTTTTCCATCTCTAGGTTTCCCAGGACTAACTGTTCTCTATGTTCAGCTATCCACTTGTTCATTGGCTCATGTCAGTATTCATTAGATTTAGATAATTAGAATAGCTGATTGTCTATTCTGGGAAAAAGAACTTTTCCAGAATGTCCTATACATAACATTTCTATGGTTCCCTCTCTTTTATATATGACCTACCTTGCTTCCTTCACCATCAGATCTTCAAAATATATAATTATCTTCCTTGTTAAACAAAATAATTATCCCCTTGTACAAATTTGAAATCTTGCTTTTAAAATGTTGACATCTGTGGTAGTTTACCTTACAAGAGAATTAAATGTTATATTATAGAATCATCCACATATTTCCTCAAATGAAATCACATATTAAAGTCATGAAAAATCACATTTTAAAGACATGAAAGAGTACTTTATTGTGATATACTGATAAAGAATTATGAGTGCTTCTGGGAAATAAGGATACAGTGGCTTAAGAATAGATCACATACTTGGGGACCCAGTGATTGAAAAGCGCAAGGACAGATCAGTAAATAATAAGGGGAAATAAAGTGTTTTAAAATGCATTAAGGGGGAAGCGGACTTGGCCCAATGGATAGGGCATCTGTCTACCACATGGGAGGTCCGCAGTTCAAACCCCGGGCCTCCATGACCCGTGTGGAGCCGGCCCAAGTGCACTGCTGATGCACGCAAGGAGTGCCGTGCCACCCAGAGGTGTCCTCTGTGTAGGGGAGCCAAATGCGCAAGGAGTGTGCCCCATAGGGAGAGCCGCCCAGCGCGAAAGAAAGTGCAGCCTGCCCAAGAATGGCACTGCACACATGGAGAACTGACATAAGATGACGCAACAAAAAGAGACACAGATTCCTGTGCCACTGACAACAACAGAAGTGGACAAAGAAGAACATGTAGCAAATGGACACAGAGAACAGACAGCTGGGGGGGTGGAGAGAAATAAATAAAAATAAACCTTTAAAAATTTAAATAAAATGCATTAAGGGAAGCGGATGTGGCTCAAGCAGGTGGGCACCCTCCTACCACATGGGAGGTTCCGAGTTCAGTTCCCAGTGTCTCCTGGAGAAGGCAAGCAAACAATGAGCGAACAGATGAGAGAACCATCTGGGTGAGGGGGAATGGATGAATAAACAAACAAACAAATAAATCTTTTTAAATGAAAGAGGTTTAAAAAATAAATAAGAGCTAAATGGAAATTTTACTAACTTAAAAATTCAGTAACCAAAATTAAAATCCCACTGGGGGAAGTAGTTGTGGCTCAAGTGATTGAGCTTCTGCCTGCCACATGGGAGGTCCCTAGTTCGGGACCTGGTGCCTCCTGAAGAGGACAAGCAAGGCAGTGAGCTGATGTGATGGGCTGGCATGGCAAGGTGATGCAACAAGAGACACAAGGAGAAAACATAATGAGGAACACAGTAAAGAAAGGAGCGGAGGTGACTCAGACGACTGGATGCCTCCCTCCCATATGGGAGGTCCCAGGTTCTGTTCCCCATGCCTCCTAAAAGGAAGGCAAACAGACGCGGCAAGTGCAAACAACAAGGGAGTGGGAGAAATAAATGAATAAAATAAATTTTAAAAAAAAAACCAAAAACCCTAGATGGGCACAAGAGCAGAATGACTATGAAAAAGGGAAGAGTCAGTGAACTTCAAGGTAGAGTAATAGAAATTACCCAGTCTGAACAACAAAGAGAAAAACCAATTGAAACAAAACAGAGTTTGTGGTACAATAACAACAGATCTGATATTCATATCACAGAAGGAGAGGGAATAGAATGTGGGGCTGAAAAATTATTTGGAGAAATAATGGCTGAAAACTTCCCAAATTTGGTGAAAGATGTATACCTAAAGAGTCAAGAATCTAAGTGAACCCCAATTAGATAAACCCTGAGATATCTGTGCCAAGGCATGCCATTATCAAACTTCAGAAAACTGAAGTTTCTATATATTTTAAAGTTTCAATATTTTTTTTTTCAGGCAAAGAAAAAATATTGAAAGCAGCTAGAGAGAAATGGTCCTTTACCTAACCATAAAGGCCAAAAGGAAATGGCAAGCATTTTTCAGTGCTGAAAGAAAAAAACTGTCAACCCAGAATTCTATACTCAGTGAGAATATATCTTTGAGGAATGAAGGTGAAATCTATTGAAGGGAAACTAAAAGACTTTGTCATAAAGAAATAATTTAAGACAATTATATTGTAAAGAAGCCTAAATAAAAGTAGGGCTTCTATTCTTTACTCAAACTAATAAAATGTTCATACTAGTAGATTGTGATAAATAACATATGTATAATTTAATGCCTAGAGCAACCACTTTAAAAATCTCTACAAAGAGATACTCAAGGGCTCTGTAAATGAAAATGGAATTCTAAAAAGTGTTCAAGTAACCCACATGAAGGCAAGATAAGTAAAACGGGAACAAAAAATAGAATAAACAAAACAATAAAATGGCAGACAAGCCCTCATGTATCAATAATTACTGTAAACATAATAACTGGTCTAAATATACAATTAAAAGGCAGAGATTGATGGAATGAATTTTAAATGACCTGACCAAACTATATATACTGATGTTTGCATGGTCTATACAAGAAACTCACTCAAATATCATGATATAGGTAGGTTGAAAGTAAAAGAATGAGGAAGCAGACGTGGCTTGAGCAATTGAGCTCCCATTACCACATGGGAGGTCCGTGGTTCGGTTCCAGTGCCTCCTAAAGAAGACAGCGAGTTGGCATGATAGGCAGGCGTGGCAAGCTGACACAACAAGATGATGCAACAAGAAACACAAGAAGAAGAAAAAACATAATGAGAGACAGAACAAAGCAGGGAGCAGAGGTTACTGGTGCCTGCCAAAGAAGAACAGCAAGACAGCAAGCTGACACAGTGGGCAGGTCTGGCAAGCTGATGCAACAAGGTGATGCAACAAGAGACACAAGTAGAAAAACATACTGAGAGACTTAGCAAAGCGGGGAATGGAGCTGGCTCAAGTGATTAGGTGCCTCCCTCCCACATTGAAGTTCCTGGGTTCAGTTCCCAGTGCCTCTGAAAGATACAAGGAAGAGGAATAGACACAGCAAGTGCTAACATCAGGGTGGGGAGAAATAAATAAGTCTTAAAAAAAACTATTAGCATTCCAGTTGATAAAATGGAAAAATTTTTTAAAAGTTAAAGAATGTAAACAGACATGCCATGCAGTATGCAGATATCAATCAAAAGAAAGCAATAGTGGTTATATTAACATCAGATAAATTAGACTTCATTGCAAAGAAAATTACCAGGGACAGAGAAAACATTACATAATAATGAGAGATTTAATCTGCCAAGAAGACATAGCTCCCTAAATATGTATGCACCAAACAATAGAGCTTCAAAATATGTATAAAAAAAAAAAAAAAGCCAAACTGGAAAAATAGACAAATCCACAATTGAAGTTGAAGACTTCAACACTACTCTCTGAACAATTGACAGAACTACTAGACAAAAACACGCAGCAGGGATATAAAAGAATAGCATCAACCAACAAGCTCTCACTGAAATTTATAGAACACTGTACACAACAACAGTATAATACACATTCTTTTCAAGCCCACAGAATATTAACCAAGATAGACCATCTCCTGGATCATAAAATAAAACTTAATAAATTTAGAAGAATTGAAACCAGACTGTATTCTCTAACCTTAACAGAATGAAACTAGAAATCAATAACAGCAGGATATCAGGAAAATCTCCAAATATTTGGAAATTAATCCTAAGTCAAAGAGGAAGTTGTCGTAGAAATTTTATAAAAAAACAAAACAATAAATACATTGAACTATAAAACTATCTGCCTCATGATCAGAGCATGAGGATTAAATGGGTGAGAATTAAAGAAATGGGGCCTAACACAAGGTGGGTGCTCACCAAATGGTGCACCTGCTCTCCAGGTCACGGTGCTATTTACTACCTCTCTCTTCTCAATGTTTTACCCTCTCCTGGGATCTCTGCCCTGCCTTTCTACTTCTTAGCTTTGTCCTTTCCAGTCTTTTCTTCCTCTTCCCTGCTCCTCTCTTAAATGAGAGCAGTGACTCATTGAGAAACCCTTTTGGCATCTGCTTTTCTCCTGCTTTGTTCTCTTGGCTTTGTGAGCCCAACCTCTCCCCAAACTTAAGTCCTTCCTCCAGGAAGCTAATTCCCGGAAGGTCTTCTCCAGCCTTACTTTATATCCAGGCCTTTCAGGGCCTTGGAAATGCCTTCTGAGGCTGAAGCAAGGAGGATCTGGCATGTCACTGAGTTTCTTATGTGCTGTCACTATGGTTACTATATTAGTCTATTCCTGCTGCCTTGCCTGAGGGAGGAAAGTCAACTGAAACTTCCCTGGGAAACTCCTGACCTCCTAGAGAAAATGGCATTCCTTTTCTCCTTTAAACTTCAGGACTATTTGCTTGAATTTGAATATTACTGCCTCAGGGAACTACCAGTTCACCTGGGGGAGTTTCCTCTTCACTATTCTGGAAGCTCCCTGAAGACTGGGTTGTGTCTGATGTTTTTTATACCTTCCACACCATAGTCACAGCGTGAAAGGGGAGTTCTGGGGAATGTGAAAACCTGCCTGGAAAAGGTTGGAACCTAAGTAGATAGGTCACTTTAAGACGTATCAGTTGTTTTCTTTTCAGCTATAAATGCCCTTTTTTACTACGTTGTAAAGATCTTTGTAAAATTATAGCTGGATTTACAAAGTACTGCTTTTTTTACAATGCCTATTCAAGCACAAGGAAGGGAACTTCATAATTCCTGTTTTTTCAGTCTTCATTGTCCTCCTTACATATAGTACCCTTAGCCTAACTTGAGCTTGGAAACACGTAGAAACTGAATTCTAAAACTAACAGAGTTGGGGAGCAGATTTGGCTCAATGGATAGAGCATCCGCCTACCACATGGGAGGTCCAAGGTTCAAACCCACGGCTTCCTGACCCATGTGCTGAAGCTGGCCCACACGCAGTGCTCATACACTCAAGGAGTGCCGTGCCATGCAGGAGTGTCTCCCATGTAGGGGAGGCCCACTAGCAAGGAGTGCAGCCCGTAAGGCGCCCTGCTCAAAAAAAGTGCAGCTTGCCCAGGACTGGGGCCACACACACACGGAGAGCTGACGCAGCAAGATGATGCAACAAAAAGAGACACAGATTCCCAGTGCCACTGACAAGAATACAAGCAGACACAGAAGAACACACAGCAAATGGACACAGAGAGGCGACAACGGGGGGGGGAGGGAAGGGGAGAGAAATAAAAAGTCTTTTAAAAAATAAATAAAACTAACAGAGTAGTATTCTTAAGTATGGAAATAACATTTTAATACAAATTGTGTGTGTGTGTGCACATATATATATGTTTTGTTTTGTTTTAAGTACCAGAAGCGGGTATTGAACCTAGAACCTTGTATGTGGGAAGTTGGTGCTAAACCACTGAGCTACACCAGCTCGCCCAAATTGGGATTTTTCATTTGTTTCCTTGCTTGTTTTGGTTTTTAGGAAGTGCCAGGGATAGAATCCATAACCTCGTACAAGGGAAGCAGGTGCTTGACCATTTGAGCTACATACACTCCCCTGGAAGTTACATATTAAACCATGTATCCTTAACTATAGACTTGTTCAAAAAAGCAGTAGCAGACATCAGAATAATCAGATCAAATGATTCTTTTCAAGCAGTTGGATGGAGAAGAAAATGGGCAGAATCTGGAGCTGACTGGCCAAGTGTCAGAGAGCAGACATTGTGTAGCAGTTCGGAGAGGAAGGGTAGAAATCCACCATTGCCCATACTGGAGTGTAGAGTGTGATAGATGACTTCTCTTGTTAGGTAGATGAAACATGGAATGGGATAAAGCCTGGGAATTCTGCAGCTAATGGAATATATTTATACATCTTCACTCAGTTGTCTTAATGATTTCTTCCCCCTACTCTAGCATCAAGAATGTTGAAAAATTGCTGACCTATAGCTAAACATGCCTTTTGCTGTTTTTCATACTGCTGGCCTTTAGATTTTATTACTGTTCTTTCACAAAAAAATCTTTCCATTCCTGACAGCCTTAGGTGGAAGGAAGATACAGTTAACTTAGGTACAAATAACTGCTTATCTTAGGAACCTTAGGCCAAGCAATTAACATTCTCCTGTCTGTCCACCAGCACATGAACATACACATATCTGAGAGGTGCTTGGTTGTAGCTCTGTATTAACTGTCTCCTGTGTCAGAATCTGTGAATTTGCAAGGGTCAAGGTTCTAGTCACATTCCTATCTTTCGTCTTGACTGTCTACTCCCATCTCTCCATTAATATAAATCCTATCCCTCCTTCACATCCCAGACAAATATCTAATTTTGCTACAGAATTACCCTTGATGACTCCAGCCTACTGTGATCTCTCTCTCCCTTCTCTGAATTTTTGTGGCATTTATTTCTAGTGGCACTACAATTCATTTAGCACATTTCATATGCTCTCCTGATCTGTTTTCCTCCTCTGTGTCTCTTTTTGCTGCATCATCTTGCTGTGTCACCTCTCCGTGTGGGCCAGCACTCCTGCACAGGGCAGCACTCCACGTGGGCCAGCACTCCGCATGGGTCAGCTCGCCACGTAGGCCAGCTTGCCACACAGGCCAGCTTGCCTTCACCAGGATGCCCTGGATTCGCATCCTGGACCTCCTGTGTGGTATACTGGAGCCCAATTGCTTGAGCCACATCTGCTTCCCTGTTTTCCTATAATTTTATCTTGTCTTCTCCCTGAGATTGTCACCTCCGTAAGGGGAGAAACCACCTAATAGTTTTATTGCTCCCCTTTTTTTTTCTTTTTCAGAGGGTTTACATGTGAAGCAGGCACTCAACCACTGAGCTACACCTGCTCCCCTCTTCCCTTTGTTTGAAGGTGAATCTTTCTTTTGACATTAAGCACACACATTTTTTATGTTTTTTTTTTTAATGTTTTTTTTTTTTTTTTTTTGTTCTATTAATGACCCCTAGGTCGTTCGAGCACCAGACAGCTTTTGACTGCCTGTGGGGCATCTGCCTGCTCAGGTTACAGATCTTTTTCTTCCAGTGATGACTCAGGATTGAAATATCCTTATTTTAAACACTCAGTTGCCAGAGTGCCTTCCATAATCCCCTAATATCTGTGGTGACCTAATTAGCTAAACCATAAATGTTCTCTTACACAGGCATTTACCAGATTTTTCATGTTCTTTCTTACAGGACCGGGTGACTTTTAGAAGAATCATAGTGAAAAACAATGCTAAAAAGAGGAAGATGTTTGAAACATTTATTGAATCTGTGCCTCTCCTTAAGTCACTAGAGGTAAAGTCTGTTTGAGTAAGAGTCTATTTACCCAGGATTTAGGAAAAGCTGTTAAAATGATTCCCTTGTTAGATTTTCAAATCATACTCTTCTAAACCATTTCTCAATTGTATAGATAATAAGTTTGGGGTTTTGCCTTATAATTTATGTGTGTCTCCATTATTTCAGGTGTCAGAAAGAATGAAGATTGTGGATGTAATAGGAGAGAAGGTCTATAAGGATGGAGAGCGCATCATCACTCAGGTGCGTGGGAACCTTGTACAGCTCCTTTCCTGGAAGTCACCGCCTTAAGGACTAACGTTGCCATTGGTCTCACAAAACTTCCCAAGTTATGCCACTCTTTGGTGCTCATGCTGCCACAGTACTAGGCCATGCTTCCTGCAGCCTCTGAAACCCGCTGACATGGACATCTTTTGCCATCATTTACCTTTCCTTGGCTTCTGGTATTCTTTAGGATTTCTCGTCCTTTCTCTCTCTCTCTCTTTCTCTCTTCCTTTTTTTGATTTTTGTTATGGGAGCTCTCACACACATACATATATACAACGCAGATTTCCCAATTTAGCCACTGTCTTTGCATGCAATTTAGCAATACTAATTTACATTCACAATATTGTGCTACCAGCACCACCATCCATGACCAAAATTTTTTTATTACCCCAAGCAGAAACCCTCTCCCCATTAAGCAATAACTTCCCACCCCTGATAACCTATAATCCAGTTTCTATCTCTATGTATTTGCTTATTCTAGGTATTTCATGTAAGTGAGATCATACAATATTTGCCCTTTTGTGTCTGGCTTATTTCACTCAACATGATATCTTCAGGGTTTGTCCATGTTATGGCATGTATCAGGACTTCATTCCTTTTTATTGCTGAATAGTATTCCATTGTGTGTGCTTGTATATGCGTAAGTGTATGTATAAACACACACACAAACACACACACCACCTTTTGTTTATAGAATGTCATTTTTTTTTACCCCAAGTAAGCTTCATATCACTTTGTTTTTTTGTTTTTTTTTTTTTAAGATGTATTTTTTATTTATTTCTCTCCCCTTCCCCACCCCCTCCAGTTGTCTGCTCGCTGTGTCCATTCACTGTGTGTTCTTCTGTGACTGCTTCTATCCTTAAATCAGCAGCACCAGGAATCTGTGTTTCTTTTTGTTGCATCATCTTGCTGTGTCAGCTCTCCATGTGTGCGGTGCCATTCCTGGGCAGGCTGCACTTTCTTTCGTGCTGGGCGGCTCTCCTTACAGGGTGTACTCCTTGCACATGGGGCTCCCCTACAGGGGGACACCACTGCATGGCAGGGCACTCCTTGCACGCATCAGCACTGCTCATGGGCCAGCTCCACACGGGTCAAGGAGGCCTGGGGTATGAACCACGGACCTACCATGTGATAGGCGGACACCCTATCCATTGGGCCAAGTCCACTTCCCTCATATCACTGTTAAAACCTAGAGGAAATAAGAGAATGGTGCTCTCTACTGTCTCTATGTTTGGCACAAAGGCACCCTCTTGGCTAACCTGACACAAAACTTGAGTCTTCAGTCTTCAATAATTGACCAGATTTGTAAGACATCTTTAGTATTTCCTTTCTGCCTTTTTCTTATGTTATTTTTGGGTATAATAAGGATTACCACATAGTGGGGTGGACCATTGTAATGAGTACTGTCTAATACATTTTTTTTTGTTTACCATGTTTGCATTTTTAATTATATGTAAGCAATAGTATATTAGGGGCTTTTCTGGGTGTATTCTTCTCTGCCTATGGTTCTTGCAAGAACACTGGTAAAATATCTTATTGCTCTGGGTTGGGTGATGTACCCATTCTTGAACCCAGTGAGAGGTCTAGGAGAAGGGAAGACTCAGATTGGTAGCCCTGAATCCTGGGGCCTGTATGTGGAGTTGGCCCTGCCTGAACCACAGACAAAAGGGGAGAGGGAAGCTCCTAACAGAAGAAATAAAGAACTAACAAAAAAGCTATGTCTGAGTGGCATCTCTAAGTATCTGATTTCTAGATGTCTTTAGGAATACTAATTCCTTTCATTAGAAATTAGTGGGGGGAGCAGACATGGCTCAACTGATAGAATGTCCGCCTCCCATATGGAAGGTCCAGGGTTCAATACCCAGGGCCTGTGTGGTAAGCCGGCCCACATGCAGTGCTGCTACGTGCAGGGAGTGCTGTGCCACACAGGCACCCCTGCGTAGGGGTGCCCAACGTGCAAGGACTGCACCCCGCAAGGAGACCCACTCTGTGTAAAAAAAGCACAGCCCTCCCAGGAGTGGCGCCTCACACACAGGGAACTGACGTAGCAAGATGACACAACAAAAAAGAGATGCAGTTTCCCCATGCTGCCTGACAATGCAAACAGATGCAGAAGAACACACAGCAAATGGACACAGAGAGCAGACGAAAATAAGGTGAGTGTTTCATCTCTCCCTGGGGCTCCAACATCAAAACCAAGTTCTCTCCTCTGCCTTGTCTTTTTCTGTATATTTACTTCTCTGTGTAAGAGTGTTTTTTTTATCAGCCCACCAAGGGGGCGGGGACTTGACCTGCAAGCTCTAATGACATGGTTGAACCAAAGCCCTAATCTTTTTTTTTTCTTTTAAAGATTTTTTTTTTTTTCTCCCCTTCCCCCTTGTTGTCTTCTCTGTGTCCATTCACTTGTGTGTTCTTCTGTGTCCACTTGCATTGTCAGTCAGCACTGGGAAACTGCATCTCTTTTTTGGTTGCATCATCTTGCTCCATGAGCTCTGCATGGTGCCACTCCTGGGCAGGCTGCACTTTTTGCACACAGGGCAGCTCTCCCTGCAGGGCACACTCCTTACACATGGTGCACCCCTACATGGGGGTGCCCCTACATAGCACGGTACTCCTAGTGTGAGGCAGCACTGCATGTGGGCCAGCTTACCATATGGGTCAGGAGGCCCTGGGTATCAAACCCTGGACCCTCCATATGGTAGGCAGATGCTCTATCAGTTGAGCCACATCTGCTTCCCTAAAGTCCTAATCTTAACATAATTAATCAAAGTTGTGTCAGCTGGATCTAATACAGTCATCCACCTCCCAGGTTTGACATTTTAACGATAGTGAGTCTTCTGATTCATAAGTATGCTATATCTCCAATTATTTAGATCTTCTTTAGTTTCTGTCTGTATTTTGTGATTTTCAGGTGTACTATTCAGATCTTGTATATCTTCATTAAATACATCCCTGGATATTTCATATATCTTCCATTATTGTAAATGGCTTTTTTTTTTTTTTTTTCAAATTTTAATTTCTGATTGGTTTGTTGCTAGTTTATAGAAATAGTTTTTTTGTTTGTGTTGTTTTGTTTTGTTTAATTATTTCTTCCCCTTCTCCTCCCCCACGTTGTCTACTCTCTCTGTTCATTCGCTCTGTGTTCTTCTGTGTCTGCTTGTATTCTTAATTAGGCGGCCATGGAAACTGATCCTGGGACCTTCCAGAGTGGGAGAGAGGCGATCATTCTCCTGCGCCACCTCAGCTCCCTGATCTGCGTCTCTTATTCTCTCTCCTCTTGTTTCTCTTGCTGCGCCAGCTTTCCGTGTGGGCCAGCACTCCATTTGGGCCAGCTCACCACACAGGCCAGTGTGCCTTTACCAAGAAGCACTGGGCATTGAACCCTGGACCTCCTATATGGTAGACGGGAGCCCAATTGCTTGAACCACATCTGCTTCCCTGTTTGTTTTTAGGAGGTACCAGGTATTGAACCTAGGACCTTGTCGTGTATGGGAAGCAGGCACTCAACCACTGAGTTAACATCCACTCCCCAGTGAGAGTTGGTTTTTTCATTTTGTTTTGTTTTCAGGAGGTACTGGAGATCAAACCCAGAATCTCGTACATGGGAAGCTTTCAACCATTTGACCCACATTTGTTTTCCATTTATCCCTTTTTTTAATTGAATTTTTTTTTTATTGCATTACCTAGAAACTTCAATTCAGTGTTGAATATAAGTGGGGAGAGCAAGCATCCTTGTCTTGTTCTTAATATTAGCAGGGAAATATTCCTTCTTTCACCATTGAGTATGAAGTTAGCTGTAGGCTTCATCAAGTTAGGAAGGTCCCTATTATTTCTAGTTCACTGAAAGCTTTTATTTTGAAAGGGTTGTCAGATTTTTTTCTGCATCTATTGAGATAGATTTTTCTTTTTTAGCTTGTTAATATAGTAAACCACATTCAGTGATTTTTTTTTTTCTCTCCCCTTCCCCCCCACCCTGGTTGTCTGTTCTCTGTGTCTGTTTGCTGCATCTTTTTTGTCCGCTTATGTTGTTGTCAGCGGCATGGGAATCTGTGTTTCTTTTTGCTGCGTCATCTTGTTGTGTCATTTTTCCGTGTGGGTGGCGCCATTCTTAGGCAGGCTGCACTTTCTTTGGCGCTGGGTGTCCCTCCTTACGGGGAGCACTCCCTGCACGTGGGGCTCACCTACGCGGGGTACACCCCTGTGTGGCACGGCACTCATTGTGCACATCAGCATTGCACATGGGCCAGCTCCACACGGGTCAAGGAGGCCCAGGTTTGAACCGTGGACCTCCCATGTGGTAGACGGACGCCCTAACCACTGGGCCAAGTCCGCCTCCCTACATTCATTGGTTTTTTTTTTTTTTTTTTTTTAAAGATTTATTTATTTATTTAATTTCCCCCCCTCCCCTGGTTGTCTGTTCTTGGTGTCTATTTGCTGCGTCTTGTTTCTTTGTCCGCTTCTGTTGTCGTCAGTGGCACGGGAAGTGTGGGCGGCGCCATTCCTCGGCAGGCTGCTCTTTCTTTTCACGCTGGGCGGCTCTCCTCACGGGTGCACTCCTTGCGCGTGGGGCTCCCCCACGCGGGGGACACCCTTGCGTGGCACTGCACTCCTTGCGTGCATCAGCACTGCACATGGCCAGTTCCACACGGGTCAAGGAGGCCCGGGGTTTGAACCGCGGACCTCCCATATGGTAGACGGACGCCCTAACCACTGGGCCAAAGTCCGTTTCCCTTCATTGGTTTTTGAATGCTAAACTGACACTGCCTGCATCCTGGAATGAACCCCACTTGTTGATGAACTAGTCGTATTAGATGTTGCTGGATTTGATTTTCTAAAATTTTGTTAAGGATTTTTGCATCTGTTCATGAGGGATATTGATCTGTAATTTTCTTTCCTTATGACACGTTTTTCTGGTTTTAGTATTATCAATAAGATTCCTGGTGGTTTTGATGTTTGCTAAGGTATAAGAACCATTGCTCTAGACCATTCCAAGGCTTGGTAATAATGCTCCTGCCTTAAGTATACTTAATGCACAAATTTGAGAAACTCTTTCAAATGTTTTTGAGAGGGAGAATAACTGGATGAAAATTTTGTTTTCAAAGCATAGTTCTGGCATCTGAAATATAAATTTGGTTTCAGCTTCTTTGAGTAATCAAGGATATGCAAATTAAAATCCACAATGAGGAGCTATTTTTGTACCTGTTAACTTGGCAAAAAGTAGAAATCTATCAATTCCAAGTAATGTAACAGAAACATTTAGTCACTCTTAATGGAATAGTTTAGCTGAACCATTTGAAGTACTCCTGTAAAGATGACGAGTAATGTACCAAGGTGGTGCATTGCAGTTACAGAAACCTGCTGTGAGGGTCCACGTTGAACCCCTGGGACTTAAGTGTGGAGAAGCGCCAAGGAAGCCCTCTTCCAAGGGCCCACTGTGGTCCAGGCACCTGCGAAGTGCGTGAGGCAGGGGGATCGGGGCTCTGAAAAGAGGGGAAGACAGCAGCAGCACCCTCTCATGCTGTACAACTCATGTCAGGATGGAGACTAAGAGAGGCCAGAGAGTTGGAAATTTGGAAGGCCATTATATCCAAATAAAAAATATAACATTTAATAACTGTCTTAGCTCCTTTATAAAACCTTTTTAAGTTGTGAAATGCATACAGAGAAAACTGCATAATAAAGCCAGTAAAAGTTTAATGAATAATTATAAAGGGAGCATCTGTTCTCGATTCCTATGCAGGTTGAGAAATATTTTAATTTATTTAATATTCAGTTAATGTTTAATGCAAGAATATTTTCACCTGAGAGCTCACCTTCTAAGTTCTTTTGTAATTAGAGCCCCTTCCACCTCCCTAGAACTAACCACTATCCTGATTTGTAACAGTCTTGTGTTTACTTTTCTTTATAGTTTTTACCACTTGTGTCTCTATCCTAAACAATATGTCCAACTCTTGTTTTTTCTTTTCATTTCTATAACTGAATTACAGTGTATGTATTCTTTGTGTCATACTTCTCTTGCTCAGCATTTGTCCACATTGTTGTGTGCTACTGTGGTTTGCCCATACTCAGTATGCCAGTACATGAATATAAACTATTTGCCTTTCCTCTGATGATGGACATTTCAGGTTTTTCGGGTTTTTAGCTGCCACTCACAAGACTTCTCTTTCAATTTTGAATCTACCAGATATTTTTCTTACATCCTAGAGCAGTTTTTATCCTTCTGAGCTGCTGGGGAAACTCCTCAATAAAATGGGTTAGGAAGTAGCCCGAACCTTACTAGATTTCTTTGGTGATTGAATGAATCCATGTACATAAAATACTCACCAGAGTGCCTGCTGGGAGTGAGCATACAGGAACGCCAGCGGTTTCTGCTTTATTTGAACCCCTCCCTTCATCATGCCTGAGTCTCTCCTGTCCTCCAAGCATATATGCATATCCTCCTCACCTCACTTTGATTCTACTCGAGCTACTGCCCTCTCTGTTTCCTTTCACAGTCAGGTGCTTTCAAAGTGTGCTCTCAAAATGTGGAGTGAGGAAGGCAGACACAAAATAATGTGCTAAGAATTCCATTTATATGAACTAGTCCATGAGGATAGATAGAAATCAGAATGTGACTACCTCGTGGTTCTGTCCAAGAAAGGGCAAGTGGGAACCTTCTGAAGGCTGTTAGTGTTTTCCTTTTGGATCTAGGTTGTAGTTTCGGGGGTAAATACAGATAGAAAAATGTATCAAGCTGTAGCCTTGAAATTTGAGCATGTTATATTATGGATGTTATATATCTAAACAAAGTAAAGAAGGCCCCAGACTCCGCCCTTCCCCACTGTCACCTCTGCCGATCTTTCCCATCACTCACCACCCCCTAGAACACCTTCTTGGTCACCGTTATATTTCTTCACCTTCAGGTCTTTATTACTCTTGACCTGCTCATGGCACTGAGTGTTGATGACCATATCTTCCTTTCTAAAACTCCCTCCTTACACTTAGAAACACCTCTCCCTCTTGATGCTGCCTCTGGCTCCTCCTTTGTTTTCTTCGTGGCTCCCTCTCCATCAGCCCCTGTCATGCGGCTGTTTGTTTAATGCCAGAACTTCATGGTACCTGCCCACCATAGCACAGACACCCCTCAGCAAAGCTGTGGGTTCTCCTCACACGGGGGAGCCATTATCTTGTGGTGGCTTGGGACTAGATTAATTCAGGGTCACTGGGCTCCAGTTGTGCCCACTTGGAGCTCTGTGTGGTAGCTGAAGGTCTTTAAGTATTATCCATGCTCAGAAAATTACAGCTTTTCAATGGAAACACAAAACACATGTGGAGTGAGAGCACATGATTAGTATTGAATGATCACAGAAGAGTGAGGGCTCAGAGATTGGGGTGTGCCTGGAACCGTCTTCTCCCATATCTGCTTACCAACACTCACCTCCATCCAGCTTTGGCTCAAATCTCATTTTCTCAATGAAGCTCTGTTGTATAACATAGCCATCCTCTCCCTCAGAACCCTAAATTCCACATTCCCCATTCCCTGCTCTTCTTTTTTTTTTTTTCCTATCATCTTCCAGCACAACAGTATAATTTATTTTCTCATTATGTTGATTGTTTATACTTCATTTATCCTACTTGGCTGTAACTTCCATAAGTGCTAAAGGTGTTATTTTGTCCACTGATATATCTCACATACCTAGACCTGTGCCTGGCACCTTTGAATTAGTTGAGTTACCTGAATGACTAGTTTAGCCAGGTGATTTAAAATCAAAACAAAAGAAAACCTGAGGCTCTGGGTGCTACCCACATGCTCAACCTTGCCTTCAAAACAGCCTCTGGTTATAAAAATGAATAATGCTGGGACTTTGTTGTGTTGTTATTTTTTCAAGACAAATAAAATATGAAAAGTTGATTTATGTATAAAAATCAAAAAATAAAAACCTGAGGCTCATAAAGGTGGCATCAGCCCACATCAAAGCACCTCCTTCAACCATGGCAGAGCCTTCTCCTGATCCCCTCCTTCCTCTCAAGGGCTACTTTTTTTTTTTTTTTTTTTAAGATTTATTTATTTATTTAATTTCCCCCCCCACCCCCGTTGTCTGTTCTTGGTGTCTATTTGCTGTGTCTTGTTTCTTTGTCCGCCTCTGTTGTCAGCGGCACGGGAAGTGTGGGCGGTGCCATTCCTGGGCAGGCTGCTCTTTCTTTTCACGCTGGGCGGCTCTCCTCATGGGCGCACTCCTTGCGCGTGGGGCTCCCCCACGCGGGGGACACCCTTGCGTGGCGCGGCACTCCTTGCGCGCATCAGCACTGCGCATGGCCAGCTCCACACAGGTCAAGGAGGCCCGGGGTTTGAACCACGGTCCTCCCATATGGTAGACGGACGCCCTAACCACTGGGCCAAAGTCCGTTTCCCTCAAGGGCTACATTTGATGTTCAAGTTTAGCCCTGGCCCCCATACCCCAGGAGCAGCCAGGAGTCACCAGCGTCTTGACTCCTTGTCCCCTGTCATCAGGTGACAATGGCAGAACAAGATAAGCAGTACGAATAGTGGTGTTGCTCTGTGGTTAGCAGCCTAGAAGCAGTATTTTATGTTAGGAGGTAGAAAATGCCTCCCAGTCACAATTGGGCTGCCATCCCCTAGTGATCAGGATCCTTTCATTTTCTTCTGGATTTGTTGGCCAGTCGATTCATTTGTAGAGTTAGGATATAGATTCAAATCAGAGCTCAGACAATAAGAAAACAATATTTCCATGCCCCTATTAGATACACATGTATGGCTCTGATCTTGCCTCCTCTCTTCTTTCAGGGTGACAAGGCTGATAGCTTTTACATCATAGAGTCTGGCGAAGTGAGCATCTTGATTAGAAGCAAGGTAAGTTTATGTGTGCAGGTGCGTGTTACACCAGCAGAGATCCAGGTGCCAGGTGTACACACAGAAAGTAATTGTTGGCTTTCAATCATGTGAAGTGTGTTTGGTATACTACAACTATCCTTGGTATGGGAAGTGTGTGACTGACAAAGTCCCATATTTAACATTGATATGGATTTAGTATATATCTTCTTGCTCAACTGCTTTTGCTTGTGTTACTCATGTAATTTACTTAATGAGATGAGAAATATGGGGCTATGGGTCAGTAAGAAAAAAAAAATGCCTAATAGAATATGGGGAAATTCTATAATTAAAAACTCAGTGGCCGCTGAACATTAAAAGAAGGCTCCTTTTCAGTTCACTGCCAGGGGAGGAATCTAGGTTATTTATTTTTATGGCCCTTTGTTGGATAGGGGGACCTAGATGACTGATGATCTAGGGGTAGGGGAATGATTCTTACCAGTAAATCCATTATCATCACATTTTTCCTGCTTCAAATTTTTTTGGAAAAGATAGAGTTTGTTAAAATAGTGAGCTATATAGAATACTAAATAACTTAGTATAGAACCTTTTATAGAATATATGTAGTAAAGTTCAGAAGTTCAGAAGTATGGAGAAAGAAAAATGGGATTACTATGTAAGCTTGATTCCTAATTTAAAATAGACGTTGTTTCAAACAAAACAACAATTTGAAACTTCTGTATTCTTTTACTGATAATTTTTGGACTGCTCAGCTATAATATTGATACCTGCTGCGATCACAGATGGTGCTGGTGGCAGAGGACCAGCAGCATCTCAGTGTTTTGGGGGGGTTCCCCAGCATTGCTGATGAGTTCGAGTTTGTGCTGTAACAGAACCCCTGCAGGGCTGGTGTGTACATGGGAGTGCTGCTCCAGAGGAGAAAAGACTCAGTTGGCAGGCACATGCCTGTAGTCTCAGAGAAGGCTGCAGGCACTGGAGAGTGTGCCTTGGCTCAGACAGGGCAGGCCGACTTCACCGAACAGGACAGAGGGGCAGGCAGAAGAGGAAAAGGAGCAAATGGGCAAAGGGGAAGCCTTTCCCCTTTGCTCCTTTTACTCTAGAAAAAGTGTGGCACTTTTATTTATTTATTTTTAATTAGCCTCCAAATAGAAAATAGAATTAATTATGTATGTGCCCATGATAGAAAATGGTGCTTAGAGACTGAGAATAATTCTTTTTTTTTTTAAAGATTTATTTTATTTTTTATTTCTCCTTCCCCCCTCCCCTCCACCCCAGTTTCTGTTCTCTGTGTCTATTTGCTGCGCATTCTTCTTTGTCCACTTCTGTTGTTGTCAGTAGCACAGGAATCTGTATTTCTTTTTGTTGCGTCATCTTATTGTGTCAGCTCTCTGTGTATGCAGCGCCATTCCTGGGCAGGCTGCACTTTCTTTCACGCTGGGCGGCTCTCCTTACGGGGCGTACTCCTTGCACATGGGGCTCCCCTACACAGGGACACCCCTGCGTGGCACGGCACTCCTTGCACGCATCAGCACTGCGCATGGGCCAGCTCCACACAGGTCAAGGAGGCCGGGGGTTTGAACCGCAGACCTCCCATGTGGTAGACGGACGCCCTAACCACTGAGCCAAGTCCGCTTCCCTGAGAATAATTCTTACTAATATATTACAAATAGTTTTGTTTTAAATCTTAGCATATCTTAGCAAGTGATTTCTTTAAAAAAAAAAAAAAAAGCAAATGCCAGGTGTTAGGTACATTATTTCCAGTAATTGGATAAGTACAAATTACATTTTGCTTGATATCTTAATTCAGATTTAAACCATCAAATTTCAGGATTGGACATTATAAAAAAATTTTACTCATGTAAAAAATTTGGATGTGGGGGTGGGCCACTAACTATATTAACAAGGAAAGATACAGGTAGTGTTTAAAAAGAAAATTTTTCATTGCCAAGTATTGCCCAAGAAAGGCTCTGTCTCAAACCATAGACACAGCCCAGGGTTGTGACTCATTATCTAAGAGAAGGTTTGGCCATTCAGAAAGAATTAGCAAAACACCTTATCTTTACCCCTGTGGCACAGACGTCGGGATCCCCCAAGAGCGGAATGTTACATACATAAAATCCTCCAAAGAAAATGGTCTAAACCTTACCTCTTAATATTTTACCATTACCTGAAAAATGTTAGGACTCAGTGAAGCCCCGGGTAAAAGCCAACCAGACCTCTGAGATTAGCCCATGTAGTTTAAAGGGAAAAGAGTCTCTGCAAAGTGAATTTCTCAGTAATGGTGAGTGTGCTGAGAAGGGAATGCCAGTGTGTGCGACTGGATGTACCCAGCTGTGATTCTGGAGTCAGCCCAGATCATGTTCTCTGCCTCTTCTAGACTAAAGCAAACAAGGATGATGGGAATCAGGAGGTCGAGATTGCCCGCTGCCATAAGGGGCAGTACTTTGGAGAGCTTGCACTGGTCACCAACAAACCCAGAGCTGCTTCAGCCTATGCAGTTGGAGATGTCAAATGCTTAGGTAAGAAAAATTATTCATGCATTAATACTTTTTTCCAGCATGCAGTATTTTTTCCTACCAGCAACCCTTGACTTATTCCACAAGCTCTTACTCACATCTAGGCCTGGAGAGTGTGTGTGACTAGCTGGAGATGGGCGAATCTGTTCTTTCAGCAGACATTCCTGAGCACGGGCTAGTTCCTGTGAGCCACCAGGTGCACAGACCTCTGGCTGTGTGAAAAGAGCAGGGCTGCGGGGATAATGGCGGAATCCTGCAGAGTCTCACAGGTCCTTGAAAATGTAAATGGCACAGACTGCTGTGTTCAGGTAGAATCATCCTGCCTTTTCCCAAGTACCCAGGATCCCAAAGTCTAGTGCCCCGTAGCATGAGTGGATATATTTAAGAAAGGTTTGCACAAGGGAAATGACTTGCATCGTTGGTGTAGAGAACTCATTCTTTCCCCCACCTCTTTTTGACAACACAGTTATGGATGTGCAGGCATTTGAGAGGCTGCTCGGGCCCTGCATGGACATCATGAAGAGGAACATCTCGCACTACGAGGAACAGCTAGTGAAATTGTTTGGCTCCAGCATGGATCTGATTGACCCAGGGCAGTAGGTGTGCCACACCGCGGAGTCTTCTCCCTGTGACACCAAAGCCCTCTGGTCAGCCACAGAACACACCCAGAAAACAGACACGACAGAACGGTTCCTGCTGTTGCCGCCGCCGCCACAGCTCTGGCTGTGGGCATTTAGATTACTTGAAAGTCAGCACTGAAGGAGGGGCAGAGGTTCAACCCACGCCCCCACTTTGCTTCTGAAAGTCCATTATTAGACCACTTGTAATGATTACTCCAATCCAGTTTCCACATCTTTGGTTCAGAATGGCATGTCTCTCCAACAATTTAAGTGCCTGATACAAAGTCCAAAGTGTAACCATCCTCCTTTCCCTCTCTTACCACTGCTGTTGCTTTTGGAAGTTTCCACAGAGTCTGCAGAAACTTTTACAGGTATAACTGTAGATACCCTCCCCCAACTTTTCTCAAGGGAGGAAATCTCCTCATTTCTCCTTCGGGAAAGTCCACCTTTGTTCACAATTGTAGCCTTTGGTTTTTCCAGCGGGAACGATGTCATGTGATGGTGAGCTGTGGTCTTACGGCCTTGCGCTGTCTGCTGCACACGTTGTAGTTGTCTCGAAAGCCACAGGTCAGCACCCAGAGCAGACTGACCTATCAGGGGAGCCCATGTCAGAGCAGGAAATTTGGGTTCCCACATATTTTACAAGTAGCAGAGAGGCAGGGAAGGTTTTTCTGGGTTGGGGGTTTTGCATTTTATTTTTTTAGTAGATTTTGTTTCATTTTATTTTAACTTCTGTGCAGTTTGCATGAATTAATTGTTGTCTATTTCTAAGGAGCCAGGGTCTGGCGGTACCATTACTTTCTCTGATGCAAATACTTTTCCTGGGCCACTCTTGCCATCCCTTGCTTGCATTTGCTCCTACGGGCTACTGGCAGTGTACCGACAAGAGGCTGTGCTAAAAAAAGAGCCCTTTCCTTCTACTCCAGAGTTGTTGCATAGCTTTGCTGTTGCACCATCAATTTTCAAACCCTTTAAAAAGGAAGAGACCTTTTTTTTCTTTTTTTTTTTTTAATTTTTAAAAGCGCTACTTAGGGAATTCCCCTCATACATGTGGCGTTTGTCAGCTGACTCAACATTTTTATCCTAAAAATCAACTCTTATTTGTTTTCAAAAATTTGCAATATTTACAATTTCACAGAATTAACTGCAAAATCTCTTCTAAGATGAAAAGCCTTTTCTGAGGTTCTGAGATATCCCAAAGGAAATTAACTTAGCTTATTTTTAAAACTTTTTTTTACTTCCTATGAGGTAGAATTCTGATGAATTATCTTAACTAACTATATCTCAGACCGAAAATTATTTTTCATCAGAATGGCATAGAATTAGATGTTATAAGAGATCCTAGGAGCAGTGTGAAATTTGCATAAGGATAAATTTGAATGTCATAGCCAAGGTGATATTAAATCAACAGGCCCTTTCCAATATGTCTTTTTTCTTTTTAGCTTATATAATTCTGTAAATCCCTAAGAAATTACATATTGCGACTTGAGTCACTTCTGTTGTGAATAATGACAGAGTCCACCTAGTCACCTGGTGTCTACAAGATCCAGGCCCTCTGCTTTTACCACAGACAGCATGGCTGAGATTTCCAGCATGGGTAACCCACTATAACCGTGGTAATTCTCCCTGTTTCTTGTGCCGCATGAAGTGATAGCACAAGGACTCTTTGCAGACTGTCCTAGATAACCTGCATTGCAGATCTCAGAACTGTGAAAGGTTATAACTGATTCCCCAAAACAAGCATTTATTACTGGGAAAGGCTGTGTGTCAATCGCACATTCTCCCAAGGCCCATCTTTTCTACAGTGTCACTTTATTATCAAATAAATCCAGAAAGTAGGTCTTGGACTTTAACAGGTAAGAGCCACACTTCTTTCCTGCAAAAGTAACAGATACATTGGTCTTCAGGAGTGATGTGAAGGTCCAGATCCAGACTGAGAGGCTTCTGGACACTGAGCAGGTACCCCTTCTGCACCCCCCCCCCCCCATGCCAGCATTAGTTAGGGCTGCCTGTGAAGGCCATGACCCAATCACTCCCACCAGCTGCTAGGGATGGGCCTTCTCATCCCTCCTTCTCATATGTGCCAGTCTAGTCATCACCTTCACAGAGCCCTCTCTGACACCTCTGACTTACTGATGATGGCTGTTTCTCATCAAGTTTGAATACTCCTGCTCTAACTGCAGATTGACATATGTGTCAGCAACCCAGACCCTCACTGCCTATGCCCCTAGGAGGTCTGGCTTGAGAAAGGGAGACTTTAAAGGGACCTGTGTGAGTGAACTAGGACAGCCATTACCAGGAGCCTGACAGTGTTCCAAGTCTCTTTGCAGCATGGGGAGTCTAAGGTGGCAGAGGGAGTTTGTCTCAGGACTGTGGTGCCCGTGTTGTGACAGGCAAGCCCTACACCAGTGGTTGAGCCTCATGAGGAGGAACATGTCTTGGGAGCAGAGCCCTCTGATAATTATTTTCTCTTGTTCTCGATGGGTTAGAGCTTCATGCTGTCTTTTCTGACTTAGCTGTTGATTTTAGATGCTAGAGAATGTTCCTGAGAGCCTTGAGGTCCAGCCTGCAATGTTGTCCTTCCTTCCAAGCCCCAGTTTTTCCCACTCATGCTCTTACCTTGGTTGTATTTGCTAAAGGGTTCACCTGCTCTTGCCCTCTTAGTCGATAGTCCTCTTACATATGATTGGGTTATATATATTTCCTGAGGATTCTCAAGATCAGGATAGAGCTTTTCTTTGAGCAGTTTAATGAGCGAACTCATCAGCAAAGTGGGCAGAAAATTGTTCTCCCGCCAGGAGAGGTCACACTCTTCCTATGACTACCTGGGATAGCTGTTCGTCATAGCGGAGAAGTCGGTGAGGGGCCACTGGCACCCAGGGACACCCTGGGCACACAGCATTTTCATGTCATATCACATTGTACAAATAGCCCTCTCGTTTTGAAAAACTGAAAAAGCAGGTTTGCACAGAGAAAAGGAAAACCACCCATGAATGTCATTTTTTAACTTTTGTTTTCAGTTGGTTGATATTGGAATTTTTGTTCTTGACATGCACTTGGAAACCAATCCTGCCAAGGTACAAGTTGTTCTGGTTTTTCACTACAGTTACCTCTTGTTCCTCCTGTCTGGACTGCTGACGTTCCTCAGTGATTCTCATGTCAATTTTATGGGCAGCAGCCTCCCCATGGGTTTCCTTTTACACACTGCAGGGCTATCTTTGTACTTAAAAAAAAAAAAAAAAAAAAACAAGGGTGGGGGAACTGTAACTAATCTCATGGGGGATTTGCAGAAAATCATCTAGCCCACCTTGAGTAAAGGGTATATTCCTCATTGTGTTTTCTTAAGCTCATTGTAATAAAATAAAAAAATTCTAATTCAGCATTATTGTGCTACCTCAAAGGTAAAAATGTTTTAAAGTCTTTTTTGGTCCTGAGTTCTACACATAGTGTTTAAAATGTCTTTCATTTGGAATTATTTTTTAAATCATTGGGGAGAATATTATTTTAACCCATTTTACACTTGTATTTTAATCTCAGAAGAATAAGTGATTAGAAAGTGATCAATTCTTGCTCTGTAGTATTGAATATATAATTAAAAGTCATTAAGAATTGAATCATTGTTTACCATAAAGAAGGTTGGTTTTTTAAAAGGAAACTCTTGGGCTTGGCTTTACTCTTGGTTAATAAAGGCTGACAAATCATGTCTGAGTGTCTGGTGCAGCCTGGTGTCATGTGTCTGTCCTCTCGTTTCAAGGCTGCAGACCATTGCAACACTCATCTGGCAGACAAGCCCTTGAAAATTCAGGTGGCAGAATGGACCTGGGATTTGAATGACTGGGGATGGTATGCACGTGTATCTAATACACCTCTTGCCAGGGAAGCTATATTCACTAAGGAGGCCTAGTAGAAAATATCTCCTTTCTGACAGTATTACTTGTAATAGAACCAACATGCGAAGCAGATGTGGCTCAACTGATCGAACTTCTGCCTACCATATATGAGGTCTAGGGTTCAAACCCAGGGCCTCCTGGCCCATGTAGCGAGCTGGCCCATGCGCAGTGCTGCCACACGCAAGGAGTGCCGTGCCACACAGGGGTGTCCCCCGCATAGGGGAACCTCTTACACAAGGAGTGCGCCCCGCATTGGGAACCACCCCGCGGGAAAAGCACAGCCCACTCAGGAGTGGCACCCCACACACAGAGAGCTGATGCAGCAAGATGACGCAACAAAAAGACACAGATTCCCGTGCCACCTGATGAGAATGCAAGTGGACACAGAAGAACACACAGAGAATGGACACAAGAAAGCAGACAATGGGGGGGAGGGGGAGAAATACTTTAAAAAAATAAAAATTAAAAATAAGGACATTTGTTTTAAAAAAAGAAAGAACCAACAAGAAGACTGTGACAGTCCACTGTACCTGCAGTTTCTTTCCAAGGGGCCAAAGGAAACTTGTTCTACAGCAAAACCGTGTCCCAGTATGACCTCACTCTTATCTGAGCAAACACACTTGCCTTTACAAAAGGGTCAAGTGGGTAAGCATACAAAATACCCACATGGGGCCCAAAATACCCACTGGTAGTTGGACCAATCAAAGCCAAATAAGGGAAGTGGATGTGGCTCAACTGATAGAGCATCCACCTACCATATGAAGGGTCCAGAGTTCAAACCCAGGGCTTCCTGACCCATGTGGTGAGCTGGCCAATATGCAGTGTTGCCACGTGCACGCGCAAGGAGTGCCATGCCATGCTGAGCTGCCCCCTCATAGGAACGCCTCATGCACAAGGAGTGCGCCCTGCAAGGAGAGCCACCCGTGTGAAAAAGCGCAGCCCATCCAGGAGTGGTGCCGCTCACACGGAGAGCTGACACAGCTAGATTTTGCAACAAAAGAGACGCAGTTTCCTGGTTCCACTTAATACTGCAAGAGGACACAGAAGACACAGCAGACGATGGGGGGAAGGGGAGAGAAATCTTAGAAAAACCAAGTAAGTCTTGTTTCAAGGTTTTAAAAATTAAGTGTGGTTCAGTTTTTGTGGGTTTGGTGATAATGTTGCTATGAGCTTACTTGGGAAATTCCAGTACAGTGTCAAGATGACATAGTCCACAATCTCAACATTGAAGAAGGGACGTTGCATGAGGATTTTGCTTTCTGGGTCAGTATGTTCTAAGAAGAAACTAGAAATTAATCTCATGAAAGTTACCTGAACATATCCTCAGTGATCTTGATGAGTCACTTAATTTTATATCTACAAAATTAAAACAATATTAACTGGGAAGCAGATGTGACTCAAGCAATTGAGCTCCTGCCTGCCACATAGGAGGTCCCAGGTTCAGTTCCTGGGGCCTCCTGGAGAAGGCGAGCTGGCAGGACAAGCAGGTGTGGCCAGCTGACGAAATAAGATGATGCAACAAAGACAGGAAAGACCATGAGACACAACAAACCAGAAAGGTGAGGTGGCTCAAGTGATTGAGTGCCTCCCTCCCACACAGGAGGTCCCAGGTTTGGTTCCTGGTGCTTCCCAAAGAGATGATGAGCAGGCATTTAGCACAAACAATGGTGGGGGGGGAGTGAGGAAGGGATAGAATAAAAAATAAATCATTAAAAAAATACTACTTTCACAAGGCATCATATTAAGTATGAATTTTGCATTCTTTTACCCATCTTTTCTACAGACAAATGCCCCATCACAGATGATGGCCAATGAAACCTGTTACTTGATTGCTTTTGGATATGCAGATAAATTGTAGAGTGTAGACCAGGAATATAGCAGTCAATTGTGAAGTTCAAATGAGTGTTATCCAAGTTCTAAATTAGAATGTCAGCATATCTCTAGATCTGACCCCGCTTACTCCTTGAGCAAACCCTGAAGAACAACTGTGAACATTACTGACAGTGCTTTTAAACCCCAGGATCCAGTGACAGGAGTGGGGCTGAGGTCTGCCCTGGGGCTCCGGGGTCTTTCCTCAAGTGCAAACAGGACTTATCTTCCAAGTTTCTGGACTGAGCAGCTCCAGATTCCCTTGTCAAGCATGACCATGCTCCCAATGCCTGTCATTGCCCTTGGCCCCGCTTTTCTTCTCTGGGCTGCCATCATCTCCATACAGTGAGTGGTCTGGACACACCAGCATGCAATGCCACTCACTGCTCTTGCTTGCAAGAGCGTCCTGGCGATGATAGATTTGAAGGAGGACTCCCCTCAGGGACTCCTCAGAAATTGTCTTTTTCATGCTAGTTGTCTTGAACATGCTGGAAGTTGGCCAAAGATAACCTTTTTGGCCTAGGTTGCCTTCTTTGATGACAGGTGCTAAGCACCAAAATTGTTCTGAAGGGTTTTTTATGTGACATTTCTGTCCC
Organism: Dasypus novemcinctus; assembly: GCF_030445035.2. Lineage (NCBI taxonomy): Eukaryota > Metazoa > Chordata > Mammalia > Cingulata > Dasypodidae > Dasypus > Dasypus novemcinctus. The sequence continues at coordinate 9,754,245 of NC_080698.1, read as the reverse complement.
CCCGCTTTCACTTCTTCCCACCCAGAACCATGGGTATTTATTTTCTATAAAACCAGTTATATGACTTGTCTTTTAGTACTCAAGGTCAGACAGTGGCCAGCCCATCTGGAGATTGGCTGGACTGGACTATAAAACCAGACTTCACTAATCAGCCATCCTGGAAGAAGAAAGGCTTTCTCCAGTCAGCTCTTGAGTAAAGCTGATGAGACAGACTCTACCAGCCAAATCCCTGGCTGCCTTGGCGCTGGGCCCACCCTTCCTCCCTCTACAGAACTGCACTGGGCCAACGGGCAAAAGTCATACGCCTACTGGCCTGCCAGTCATCCCCTTGCTGGCCAGTCCTCCATCCACCAGAAGGAGGTGGCAGGTGTATAGCTATTTTTTTAGCTAGTAAATAGGTCCTAAGAAAGAGTAGCTGAAATCCAGACCCTCCAGATAAGCAAAACGGCACTTTCCAGCATAACAGCCAAGCAGGGTTAAAACGACATTTTCATTCAGAATCTGCTGGCTCTGAGGAGACATCTGCAATACATACCACTTTTCTTGCCTTGAGTCCAGCCCGGGCAGCTGGAGGGGCAGAGGTCTTGATGCAGCTGGCCAGGAAGAGGCCTCTAGTACAGGGTGTGTTGCCAGGCAGGCCCAGGGCCGCATGGGGGCAGCATGTGATCGGTGGTGCTGCAGTTTGCCACTTCCACCAGCAGGGGCCGGAATTCTCACGCTGCCTTGGGCCCCTGGAGTCCTGTTCCAGGACTGCAGCCATCCTGTGTCAAGTATAGCAGTAAGGTTACACACAGGCTTAGGGACCTCATTGACCCCAAAATCTAAACCTGGACAGTAGCCATGGGCAGGTCTCTGATAGGAGCTGTTCCCCAGGGAACTGTGGCCCCAAGCATGTCTGGGGGGAGCGCAGTGAAGATGTGACCTGGGGACCCTGAGTTTGGGGCACCCCCTCTATCCCTACTGCCCCAACTCTGGCTGAGACAAGCCAGTTGAGCTTGTAAAGGAGCCTTTATTTTGGGCCACAGCTTGCCCATCTGTAAAGAAGTTAAGCTTGTGGGAGGGCGCCCATGCCCTGTGCTCCTCCCTTTATCCATAGGCCACATTGTCCCAACAGGATTCCAGCCCTGGCCCCTCACCTGTCCAACCACAGTAGGGGGTCTGCTTAAAGGGAGCAATGGGGTCCAGTCACTGTTCACTTCAAGGCATGAATGTCCATCTCATAGCAAAAGCAGCCACCTGGCCCTAATAGAGGACTTATAATTGAAAACCAGGAGAGCTATCTTCATATCTGGTGATTGGATAAAGCTAGCCTTATCATCTGGAAGGGCTATCTTAATTTGATAACTTGACAGCCAACCTGGTTACGCTCTGTAATCAGAGGGGGCTAGCCTCACACCAAGGAATTGGTTCAGGAGCCAGGCTCACAGCATGCAGGGAAAATGCGTATTAAAAATGCCGGTCCTTGCCAGAGCAATTAGGCAAGAAAAAGAAAAGCTATCCAAATTGGGAAGGAAGAAATAAAACTATATTTGCGAATGACATGACTCTTCGTAGAGAAAATCCTAGAGTCCACAAGAGAACCACGAGAACTAATAAGTGAGTTCTGCAAAGTTGCAAGCTATAAGATTAACACACGAAAATCCATTGTGTTTCTATGCACCAGGAAGGTATATTCTGAAATGGAAATTTTAAACACGACAACTCCATTCACAAGAGCTTCTATAAGAATAAAATACCTAGGAATAAATTTAACCAAGGAGAAAAGGAGATCAAGGCCTTGTACACTGAAAACTACAAAGCATTGCCAAAAGAAATTGAAGGCCTAAATAAATGGCAAGATATGCCATTTTCAAGGATAGGAAGACAATGTTAAAATGTTAGTACTACCCAAAACAATCTACAAATTCAACATAATTCCTGTCAAAATCCCAGTGGTCTTTTTTCTTTCCTTTTTTTTTGGCAGAAATGGAAAAGCTGATCCTCAAATTCATATGCAATCTCAAGGGGTCCCAAATAGCCAAATCAACATTGCAAAGGAAGAACAAAGGTGGAGACTCACACTTCCTGATTTCGAAACTTACTACAAAGCCATAGTAATCAAAACTGTGGTATTGGCATAAAGATAGACATAATGACCAATTGAATAGAATTAAGAATTCAGAAATAAACCCATTCATCTATGGCCAACTGAATTTTGACAAGGGTGCCAAGTACATTATTGGAAAAAGAACAATCTCTGTAACAAACACTATTGAAAAAACGGATATCCACTTGCAAAAAATGAAGTACAGTCCCTACCTCACACTATATAAAAAATTAACTTTAAATGGATCAAAGACCTAAACATAAGAGTTCAAACCATAAAATCTCTAGAAGAAAACATACAGAGGAACTTTCATAACTGTATTTGATAGTGATTTCTTAGATATGACACCGAAAGTGTGAGCAACAAAAATAAATGAAATGGGGAAACGGACTTTGGCCCAGTGGTTAGGGCGTCCGTCTACCATATGGGAGGTCCGCGGTTCAAACCCCGGGCCTCCTTGACCTGTGTGGAACTGGCCATGTGCAGCGCTGATGCGCGCAAGGAGTGCCGTGCCACGCAAGGCTGTCCCCCGCGTGGGGGAGCCCCACGCGCAAGGAGTGCGCCCATGAGGAAAGCCGCCCAGCGTGAAAAGAAAGAGCAGCCTGCCCAGGAATGGCGCCACCCACACTTCCCGTGCCGCTGACGCCAACAGAAGCGGACAAAGAAACAAGACGCAGCAAATAGACACCAAGAACAGACAACCAGGGGAGGGGGGGAAAATAAATAAATAAATAAATCTTTTAAAAAAATAAAAATAAAAAAATAAATGAAATGACTTCATCAAAATTTTAGAATTTGGTATGTTAAAGGACACTATCAAGAAAATGAAAAAGACAACCTATAGTGCAGAGTAGGTGTAGCTCAGTGGTGGAGTCCCTGCTTTGCATATACAAGGTCCCAGTTTCAATCCCTGGTACCTCCTATTAAAAAACTAATAATAAATTAAATTTAAAAAAATACAACATATAGAATGGGAGAAAATAATTGCTAACCATATACCTGATAAGGATTTAATGCCCAGAATATATAAAATATTTTTTTAAACTATAACTCACAACAAAGACAATCCAATTAATATTGTTTTTATTTTTGTAAAAATTTCTTTTATTCCCCCCACCCTCATTGTTTGTGCTCACTGTCTGCTTTCTGTGTCTACTCATCTTCTCTTTAGGAGGCACCAGGAACCAATCCGGGGACCACCCATGTGGGAGAGAGGCACTAAATCACTTGAGCCACCTCAGCTCCCTGCTTTGTTGTGTCTCTCATTGTCTTTCCTCTTTGTGTCTCTTTGTTGCATCATCTTGTGTAAGTTTGCCACACCTGCCCATTGTACCAGCTTGCTGTCTTGCTTATCTTCTCCAGGAGGCCCCAGGACTTCCCATGTGGTAGGCAGGAGTTCAATTCCTTGAGCCATATCAGCTTCCCACAATTAAGATTTGAAGAGATATTTCTCCAAAGATGTACAAATGGCCAATAAGCACATGAACGGACGCTCAGCATCACTGGTCATCAGGGAAATGCAAATCAAAAACTATAATGAGACACCACTTCACGCCCACTAGGATGGCAGTTTTTAAGAAAACAGAAAATAAGTGTTGGAGAGGATATAAAGAAATAGGAACCCTTATGCATTGCTGGTGGAAATGTAAAATGGTGCAGTCACTGTGGAAATCAGTTTGGCAGTTCCTCAGAAAGTTGAGCATAGAATTACCATATGACCAAGCAATCCCACTTCTAGGTATATACCCAAAAAATTAAGCAGGGACTGGGGGGGAAGCTGTTGTGGCTTAACTGACGAAGCATCCGCCTACCATATGGAGGGTCCAAGGGTTCGATGCCCAGGGCCTCTTGACCCGTGTGGAGCTGGCCCACACGCAGTGCTGCTGTGCTCAAGGAGTGACGTGCCACGCAGGGGTGTCCCTCGCATAGGGGTGCCCCATGTACAAAGAGTGCACCCCACAAGGAGAGCCACCTGATGTGGAAAAAAAGCGCAGCCACCCCAGGAGTGGCGCCACACACGCGGAGAGTTGACGCAGCAAGATGACACAACAAAAAAGCAACCCTGTTTCCTGGTGCTGCATGACAAGAATGCAAGCAGACACAGAAGAACACACAGTGAAGGGATACAGAGATCAGACTATGGGGGTGAAGGGGAGAGAAATAAAAACGAATCTTTAAAAAAAAAAAGTAGGGACTGGGGGGGTGGAAGTGGCTCAAGCAGTTGGGTGCCCACCTTCCACATGGGAGGTCCTGGGTCCAGTTCTCAGTGCCTCCTAAAAGAAGACAAGCAGACATAGAGAGCACACAATGAACAAACACAGAGAACAGACAGCGAACACAACGGGAAGGGGGTAGAAATAAATCTTTTTAAAAAATCAGGCATTCAAACACATATATATACACCAATGTTTAAGTAGCACTATTTCCACTAGGCAAAAAGTGGAAGCAACCCAAGTGTCCATCATCAGAAGAATGGATAAACAAAATGTGGTATATGGAAGCAGACTTGGCCCAATGGATGGGGCGTCCGCCTACCACGTAGGAGGTCTGTGGTTCAAAACCCGGGCCTCCTTGACCCGTGTGGAGCTGGCCCGTATGCCGTGCTGATGCATGCAAGGAGTGCTCTGCCACGCAGGGGTGTCCCCCGCATAGGGGAGCCCCACGAGCAAGGAGTGTTGTGCCACGCAGGAGTGTCCCCCACGTAGGGGAGCCCCACGCGCAAGGAGTATGCCCCGTAAGGAGAGACGCCCAGCGCGAAAAAAGTGCAACCTGCCCAAGAATAGTGCTGCACACAGAGAGCTGACACAAGATGATGCAACTTAAAAGAAACACAGATTCCCAGTGCCTCTGGTAAGGATAGAAATGGTCACAGAAGAACACACAGCAAATGGACACAGAGAGCAGACAGCTGGGGGGGGGGCGTGGAATAAGGAGAAATAAATAAATAAAAATAAATAAATCTTTAAAAAACATATATATATAGGGGATTCCCATATGCTCCACTCCCCACACCCCCCACTCTTCCCACATCAACAACTTCTTTCATTAGTGTGGTACATTCATTGCATTTGATGAGTACATTTTGGAGCACTGCTGCACCACATGGATTATAGTTTACATTGTACCTCACACTCTCTCCCACTCCTTTCAGTGGGTTATGGCAAGATATATAATGTCCATATTTCACTTCTTTTTCCATCTCCCTGCCTTCAGCAACTCCAGTGGCCACTCTCCACATCAATGATATAATTGCTTCCATTCCTCGAATCACAGTAAGTCTATAGTAGAATACCAGTGAGTCCACTCTAGTCCATATTTTACTCCCCAGTCCAGAGGACTCTGGGATGGTGATACCCACTCCACCTCTTAATTGAGAGGGGGCTTTGATCCCACGTGGCTGATGGACAGGACTCTCCTGCTTAGTTGTAGACTCTCCTGGTTCCTTAGTGTGGTGGTTAGCTGTCCTGGCTGAGTCCAACGAGCTGGAGAGTAGGTGTTGCAACTCTGCTGAGGCTCAGGGCCCAGCTGCAAATGAACAGCCCAGAGATTCAAGTCTCCTGGACATATACACCCACCAACCCCAGCACCAACCACAGGTTCAATAAAAGGGACAGAAGAGGCGTGTGTAGAAAGGTCACATCTAAGTCCAACTCCATCACACTCAGGAGCACAAACTCCAAAGTAGGGCCCACTGGCAAGGCACCAAACTCTGGAGCCATCTGCCATGACCAAAGGACCTGGGTATCTTCGTAGCTCTCGGGAGTCCCACTATTTGTGGTAGTATCTACTTTGGCTGTCTGAGATCCTGCTGAGATATGCATAAGCACCACCCCTCTGATGACCTCCCAACTCAATTTGAAGACTCTTAACCATACAAACTCATTTGTCTTTACCACGTCCCCCTTTTATTCAAGGTCTTTTTCCAGTTGCATCACCAGCCGGTGCTTGGTAGCCATCCCTCAGTGCCAGGGAGGCTCATGCTGGGTGGAATCCTTTCTCTGGTATTTTTTCTGCCATTTGTGCTGGAGGAAATATCTCCAAATGATTTGCAGCCAGCCCTTCCCTACCTGAAGTATGTCCAGGGGCTGTGGGTGCCAATGGGGGCTGGGACGGGACACAGTCGAGCCCCACCTCTGCCAGGATAGGAAGAGCGAGTCCTCAGCTCAGCACCCTTGGGGCCCTGGGTGGGGTGGGACAGGGGGGCTAAGCCAGGGTTTAAGGAACTGATCCCAGAACAACTCCTGTCCCCTCCCCAAGACCCGGCACTGGTGGAGAGAAGAGGAGCATGGCTATGGGACACAGATTGAGGGGCCACCTTCCCTCCCCACGCCCCTGGGCTCTCCATCTTACATCCCTGGAGCTGAAGCGCTCCCTCAACCACCTTCTCCTCGACCCTTTCTCCTCAACGACCTTCTCCACCACCACCCCTCCTCCTCCACCACCTTCTCCTCCCCCACCTTCTCCACCACCTTCACCACCACCTTCTCCTCCACCACCTTCTCCTCCACCACCTTCTCCTCCACCACCTTCTCCTCCACCACCTTCTTCACCACCACCTTCTCTTCCACCACCTTCTCCTCCACCACATTCTCCTCATACTTCTTGGGCCCGGGGATCAGCTGCCAGGGGCCTGGGTAGGGGTCTCTGGAAGCGAGATCTCCCCTCAGCTCTTACCTATCATCCTTTCCCTCCTTGCCCTTGGCCTCGGTCCTGACCTCTAACCTCTGCACCCACACCCTCCCCAGCAAAGTCCCAGGCAGGTAGTGAAGGGAGAATAGGGAAACAAGGGCTCCGACACTCCAGGCTGCCTCAGTGAGCTCACATTCTCCTCTAGCCCCTGCCCTGTTCATTGCTCGGCTCCCTTCGTGACAGAAGCTATGAGACTCGCCTCTGGTTGCTGTCCCCATTCCTCACCTCCCATTCCAGCATAGCCTGACCCTCCAGTCCCTGG